>NC_066585.1:354564489-355200418 GCF_024323335.1 Lathyrus oleraceus | reverse complement strand
AAGGTAGTCATAGCACGTTGATACGTGGCTCCGGCGTTCTTCAAACCGAAGGGCATCACTCGATAACAGAATGTTCCCCAAGGTGTGATGAATGTTGTCTTCTCCATATCCTCGGGTGCCATTTTGATCTGATTATATCCGGAAAATCCGTCATTAAATGAGAAGACATTGAATTTAGTTGTATTGTCTACCAACATATCGATATGTGGTAGAGGGAAGTCATCTTTCGGACTAGCTTTATTCAAGTCTCTATAGTCCACACACATTCGGACTTTTCCATCTTTCTTAGGCACGGGCACAATATTGGCCACCCATTGAGGATATGTAGAAGTCACCAGAAACCCTGCATCAATTTTCTTTTGAACTTCTTCTTTAATCTTTACTGCCATATCAGGATGAGTTCTTCTGAGCTTTTGCTTCACAGGCACACACTCAGGCTTCAAAGGCAGGAAATGTTGCACGATATCAGTATCCATACCAGGCATGTCTTCATATGACCAGGCAAAGACATCGATGTATTCTCGTAACAACTCAATCTACCCCTTCTTCACAGATTCTTCAAGGAGTGCCCCAATCTTTACTTCTCGCACACAGTCTTCAGACCCCAAGTTGACTATTTCCAGATTCTCAAGATGTGGCTGAATGATCTTCTCTTCATGCTCAAGTAGACGGGTAATCTCGTCAGGAATCTCTTCAACGTCATCTTCTTCGGTATCAAATACAGGGAACTCAAAGTTGGGAGATGGTATTGGATCATTATGTTCAATGGGTTTGATCAACTTGCATAATGATTTTGGATATAAAAGAGATTTCAGAATTCAAGCAAGGCAAATCATTATGCAGATGAAAAGATTGATTTTATTCTATTTTTAGAGTTTTATGTGATCACCAACTTCATGCAAAAAGCAAAAAGTGAAAATAATTTGGAAAAACAAACATTTAACATGAATTTATTGAATGAATATCATTGTATTTATGGGCCAACAATGTCATCACTCCTCCTTTTGGCATGGGAGAAGGGTTTTTTTAACAAAAAGTGAACATTACGTTGACTTATGGACCACTGTTGGAACATCAACAACGACCCAGTTATTGCAGACCCCTCCAGGGATGACAAAGTTGCCAGGATCCTCCTCTGCATCCTCTTCCACAATAGCAACAGCTTCTTCGTCTTGGACGGTGTGGATGAAACCACCACTCAGAAATAGCCCAAGCTTGTTGAAAGTTCCCGAAGAGTACCCTATGCCAACCCAGGATTTATTGTCTTCCATCTTGATCATTTGTCCTAAACCAGTAGTTGTGTCATGCTCAATGGCCAACTTAGTATCATTGTAGGACGCAAATGAAGAAGTTCCTTTCTTAGAAGGTTCAACAATTGATAAGGCTTGGAACAGCGTCTCAACCTCATCCTCGGCATCGATATAAGAAAAGGAAGACAAATGGCTAACCAAGAGAGCCTTCTCTCCCCCTACCACCACCAGCTTTTTGTTCTTGACAAATTTCAATTTCTGGTGTAGGGTGGATGTCACGGCGCCTTCCTCGTGAATCCATGGTCTGCCCAACAGACAGCTATATGATGGATGGATATCCATGACCTAAAAAGTGATCTGGAAATCACTTGGTCCAATCTTGACTGGGAGTTCAACCTTACCAATCACAGTTTTGCGGGATCCATCAAAAGCTTTTACCACCACTCCACTCTGCCTCATGGGAGGCCTCAGGTATGACAATCTAGCCAGAGTGGATTTTGGCAACACATTCAGTGATGATCCAGTGTCTACCAGCACATTAGACATGGCATCATCCTTGCATCTCATAGATATGTGAAGTGCCAAATTGTGGTCTCTTCCCTCCTCGGGGAGATCAGCATCACAAAAACTTAGATTGTTACAAGCAGTAATGTTTGCAACAATACTATCGAATTGTTCTATTGTGATGTCATGGTCTACATACGCCACGTCCAACACCTTTTGCAGAGCTTCACGGTGTGGTTCTGAATTCATTAACAAAGATAGCACAGAGATCTTTGATGGCGTTTGTAGAAGCAGATCTACAACGTTGTACTCACTCCTTTTGATGAGCCTCAGCATCTCATCACAGTCCTCTTTTATCGTGCCATTCTGGCCAGCAGGGACAAGAGTTTTTACAGTGGTGACAGGTTTATTAGCAACAAGTGTCGGATTCGGAGAAACAACAGAATTTTCAACCGGACGAACAGCACAATCAGCAACATCAGCCCTTTTGGTGTCAGCCTGGGGTTTCGGCGGAGCCGAGAAAATACGACCACTACGGGTCAGGCCGCTGACATCAGCGATATTAACCACTGAGGTAGAGGGCAGGGGTACCTCCTTCCCATTTTCCAATGCCACAACATTGTAACGATAGGGGACAGGTTTTATAGAAGAATATGGCATAGGGCCAGCTGGTTTGATTATGAGAGAGGGAGAAGCCTTCTGTTTGCTGCCATCATATCGGATGACAACAGGCTCTGGGATCCTGAATACTGGTGATATCACATTAACTTCGTCATCCCTATCGTGATTCTGAAGTATTTCAATTACACCTTCATCCAGCATTTCTTGGATGTCTTTTCGGACTTGACGACACCCCCTCTGATTGACAGTGTAAACATGACATCTGTCATGGTCATGCTCATAATGATTGTATTCACACAACAGTATGTGCATCTCGACCAATGATTGTCAGATATGGCTGACATATCGGACCTTATATTTACCAGGGAAGCCCTGGACCATGTTGACAACATATTTCCCATGCTCGGGCAAAGGGTTCTTCTCGAAACACAATATATCGCTTCTAACAAGGTCTTGAACCTTGGTCTTCAGAGGGTAGCAGTTCTCCACATCATGTCCGAGGGCACCGGAATGATAAACACAATGAAGCTCTGGCTTATACCACCACTGAGGGTTGGTAGGTATAGCCGGTGGGTCACGTGGAGTGATCAGTTTCCTCTCTATCAAAGAAGGATAAAGCTCGGCATAGGTCATGGGAATAGGATCAAAACTGACCCTCTTCCTATCATAGCTTGTACTGGTCTGATTATTGTTTCGAGGCTGGTAGGCCTGCTGTTGAGGACGGTGTTGCTGTTGTTGATATTATTGATGTTGTTGTTGTTGGTTATTATACTGATAGTACTGGTTTTCTCTGAAAATAGGTGTTATGTGAGCCACCTGATGCTGGTTACCGGCGGGATGCACGGTCTTCCTCTTCACAGAGGGTCTTCTGGATTTGACATGGGAGGTCACAGCATGTGCCTCACCATCTTTCTTCTTTCCAAACGTCCCATATCGTTTGGCAGAAGAGCCTTCTTCTCTAGTCAGGCGCCCTTCCCTGATTCCTTCCTCCAGACGCATCCCCATATTCACCATCTCGGTGAAGTCAGAAGGAGCGCTGGCAATCATCCGCTCGTAATAAAATGAGCTCAAGGTCTTTAGGAAGATCTTGGTCATCTCTTTTTCTTCCAGCGGAGGCACAATCTGTGCGGCTAGTTCTCGCCACCTCTGGGCGTACTCCTTGAAAGTTTCCTTGTCCTTCTGGGACATGGCTCTCAATTGATCCCTATCGGGAGCCATATCCATGTTATATTTGTACTGCTTGACGAAAGCTTCGCCAAGGTCATTGAAGGATCGGATGTTCGCGCTGTCCAAACCCATGTACCATCTCAGGGCAGCACCGGACAGGCTGTCTTGGAAATAATGAATGAGGAGCTGATCATTGTCGGTCTGAGTCGACATCTTCCTCACATACATAACCAAGTGGCTGAGAGGGCAAGTATTTTCCTTGTACTTTTCAAAGTCAGGCACTTTGAATTTTACAGGGATCTTGACATTAGGAACCAGACAGAGTTCAGCAGCAGACTTGCCAAAGAGGTCCTTCCCTCTGAGAGTTTTGAGTTCCTTGCGGAGCTCAAGAAACTGATCGTTCATAGCATCCATCTTTTCATACACGTATGGGCCTTCAGATGGCTCAGAGTGATAGATGGTGTCGTCTACTTTTGGCATAGTATGCACGACCGGAGGTGGAACGGCAAGGATCGGGCTAGATGCCGGCAAAGAAGCAAACGTTGGGGCGAGACCCTCTAGAGCGAAGTTTGCGGGCATCCCCCAGGGAAACCCGGTTGGCATAGCAGTAGGCGCGAAGTGGGCACTGGCAGCAAACATGGTTGAGGAAGCAATCTCAGAGATGACTATCCTCTAGGGAGGAGTTGAAGGCGTTGGAGACGACTAGCTTTGGGCGGCCATAAAAGACTCCATCAGGGTAGTCAATCTGGCCACTTCCTCCTTGAGTTCTCTGTTCTCTTGCTCTAAGTGATCCATCAGTCTTGAAGAGTTGGCTCTGGTGTAGTACCGGTGAGTCAGCTTGTCTTCAAAATAAATGAAGAACACAGAGTTAGACCATTGAACAAGAAGCCTGGAGCAAAAACCTGCTTATGCACATGATGCATGCAATGCTTGTGTGTATGATTTATTTTATTTATCAGGGGAACTTCAGAGTCCTATTTTGCAAAATATTGAAAATATTAATTATTTAGACATATATGGAAATATCATATCAATAATATCTGGAAAAAATTTACACCAAAGAAGTACAGTCTTGGTAACCTAATACAAGAGAGAAGGAAAATGAACATCCTATGGAACCCTAGAAACAATCGTCTAAAGCTCTAGAGACTGGAAGATAAGCTGCACAAAGCCTCTTCACTTCCCTCTCATAAGCTGCCTCCATATCTGCCTTCTCTTTGGCGAGTCGATCGTACTTCCTCTTCTAAAACTTGGAAGACTGGGGAAGAAGAGAAGTCACTACATCATCAGGCTCATCGATAACCTGATGCTCAAGAAACTCTATCAATGCATCCTTATCTCTAAGCTGCTGAAGTAGCTCCTCTCGTTCACAGATCCAAGCATGTGAACGGTCTTCGTCTCTCAACTCCTCTACTCCTTGATCATGGAGGGTTGAAGGCCCAGCCATAACCAAAGGTGTAGGTCTCGGATACTCATAAGGCATAAGGTACTCAGAAGCTCTCCTCCTAACCCACGAAGTATAGGGTTCCAAAGCAATACAGTTCTTCGGACCAAGCTCTTTCCTTCCCTTTTTATGAATCTTGCGCCAAGCACGGACCATCTTACCCTTCAAGCCTTGGGGATCTTTACCCTCCTAAAAGAACACACCCTGTAACAGAATGTTATTAGGTTTATCCTTTAAGGGGAACCCAAGCTGACGACGTGCTAAAATGGGGTTGTAGTTAATCCCACAGCATGTACCAAGAAGAGGCACATTGGAGAATTCACCACAAGAGTCGATAATCTGCACACCATCATATACACAATTGTACAAAAAGATATCATCATTAGTGAGAGACATAAGCCTCGTGGCCCACCGTAGACATCCTTTGTTCTCCTTGAAGGCGACCGTCTATGGCAAGTGCGAAATAAACCACTTGTACAACAGAGGAAAACATCACACAATGGTACCACCACCCTTTGCATTCCTCATATGCAAAGAGAAATAAATGTCACCCAACAGAGTCAGAACGGGATTAAGAGTAGAGAAAATCCTAATAGCGTTCACATCCACAAACTTGTCAATGTTGGGGAATAACACTAGCCCATAGATGAGAAGTACAAATATGGCCTCAAAGGCATCCTCACTCATGGCCTTCCCATACAAAGTAGCTTGAGCAATGAGGAACTCAGAAGGGAGACCTTGAATTCCACCTTTGGTAGTCATATGAGCACCAACCAGAGATTCATCTATATGCAACAGATCAGCAATCTCTTGAGAAGTAGGAACCCTCTCTAAGCCACTGAATGGCAACTGATCTAGAATAGGTATACCCATAAGATATGCATACTCCTTAAGCGTGGGCAAAAGCTGAAAATCCGGAAATGTGAAGCAACGGTACAAGGGATCATAGAACTGCACCAATACACTCATCAGACCTTCATCCACCTGAGTAGCCAGAATAGATAGAAGCTTCCCATGACGAGCCTTGAACTCCAAGGGATCTAATACATAGGATGTCAAACTCCTTAACTCTTTTAAGTCGGGTTGTCTGAAACTGTACTTCTTTATATTCCTTCTTTGTCTATCCATGTCTGAAAATTTGCAAATAGACCTCTTAAGTTCCTTGAAAATTTTCTCATTGTTGATGATATGGATGCAAATGGGTGCATGAATGCATGGATGCAACAATCACACTAAAGGATCAAGCAAAGCACACCACACAAAGGTCATGGGATGGATCAAGTCATCCTTAATATCAATCATCCATTTTGGTGGATTATGGTTTACACCTTATCAACACCTAAGTTCCATTGATATTAAGGATATACAAGAACGGATCAACCATGAATCAAGGGTTTGTTGCAAGTCACAAGCATGGAGTCTCGGTTAAGAACCACCCAAAGGGAGTGTACTAGGGTTTAAACCTGCCAAACATGTTCTATAAGAGGTTCCCATAGTCATCATCCCATCTTTCGGATATTATCGAATAAATGACTACTCGTATTCCAAAAATATTCTAAAGAGAGACTCTTATGAGTGTAGTATCGCATAACAATCGTATCAAATCTTACACTTGAACGACCTTTGCACTACGTCCTAAAAATAGGTCAAGATGGGCCTAGTAAACTAAGGTCCTTGGCTTCTAAGGTCTATATTGGAAAGAGTAATGCCTAACCACGACTACTCGTGTGACATTATTGATCCCAACATGACCTCCACCAAGTGAATAGGCTTGCAAGTCAACTTGCTAAGGAATAACTCCATACAAGTTGACAAGACTATGCCATTCTCCTATCCTAAGTGCACTCGAGTTCGGGTATAAAACTCATCTCACAAAGATCATCAAGCAATTCAATCATTACATACAATACAATAATCCCAAATTGCACAAAAATATGTCACAAAATAATATACACAATAAAATACAACAAATATGAAAAGTAGGCAAAACCCACTAGGCAAATGTCCCCAACAGAGTCGCCACTTTTCTGTAGCGGGGTATTCGTTACCTTTAGATTTACTGACTAAATCAAAAGCAAATCATACAATTCGAGTCGCCACCGCACTTCTATTTATCCAAAGGAAAGGTTAGAAACAGAATAAAAACCGAGAAGTTTTATCTAATAAAAAACTAATAAAAATGTCAGAGATCGGGGTAAGGGGGTTGGTTATGCAATGGGAAGGTTTTACGCACCCAAAACATCTTAGGTACTCCTAGGGAGCCCTTTTCATAATTTGTGGTAAGGTAGGTTGGTATTTGTGAAATTTTATTTGTGCAAACATGATTGGGGAGATGAAAGAAGAATGTACAAATTATTTACAATTTTGGTGTTTGAGTGGATAAACCCACTGCCTACGTACCATCTTAAAAAAAGATTAGGATCAAAACCTTGTAGTTCGGGGTAAAAATCTCAAAACAAGTTGGTGAATTGATTGGTCCAAAAGCCTTAAGGTCTTTTGTTATCCAAGGGAGAAAACTCAACCTAAAAACCACAAATCCACCATGTGAGGATAGCTTCAACATGCTAGTGAGGGGTTAACCCTATAATAAGCATGGAAGACTCATTGTCCATCACTAAGGATATAGGTGAGTATTATCTCAACCTCAAGGATAACTCAAACCTAATAGCTAATGGTTTATAAAAAGCTTTGGCAAGAAGTGGACATTGAAACCACAAAAACATTTGAATGAGTTATATTTACCAATGAAAAGTATTTACAAAATATGGTCAAAGTTGACTTAGGATTCAATTCAAAATAAGTGTTATGAAAAGAAAGTTTGAAAATCAAAAGCATAATGCTTAGGTTTCTAATGTTTGAAAACAAATGTTAATGTTTGCACAAAAGTTTTGGCTTGGGTTAGAGTGGAGGGAAGAAGAAGAATGGCTAAGTCCTAAACATACAAAGATGAAGGAAAAGAAATAAGACCATAAATGGAGTTCCCTTCTTGAGATCATAGTGATGATCCAAGTAGCTCCCTTCCTTTGGAATAAGCAAGCAAATAAGCAAATACTCAAGCAATCAATCAATCAAGCAAGCTCTTAGGAATCTTCCAATGGCTCTTGTATCTCTCACTTTAGATGCACATGACAATGGTTCTTCAATTTGGCTCAAATGGGAATCCCTAGCACAAGAACACACACATCAAAAAGTTCTACAAAACAAACAAAGAATGGACAAGAGTGAGTTTAGAGATTAGGTCCTTCCAATTCATTTTCAACATTAAGTCCTTTTCACTCCATTTTTGCATAGGGGATCTCCTAAAGTCTAAGTCCTTTTTGTCCATTTGCATTTGGTTCACAACAATCAAAACAAAACACAAGCACAATAGTATATACACAATTATATGCCCAAGTGAGCAAAAGAAAAATTGCATTAACATAAACATGTGCTCAAATGAGCAAAGGGAAAAAGCAAATGAATAATATGCACAAGAATATTAAATTGCAATAATGTAAAGTGCTAGAATTAAAAGTTAATGGTTAATAGTTAGAATTAGTGTGCCATAAGGAAATTTAGCGCTATGTTAAGCAATCGTAAGTGGACTAATATAGTAGTCACACCAGTCTGAGGCCGGTCAATAAAAATATAGGCAACAAGCACAAGTTAGAGATCTTGATTAGTAAATCAAGCTCCTACAACTTGCCATGCCAAAAGAAAGTGAGAAATGATCTTGTATTGATTTAGGTTTTCATGCTTGATTAGGAAGAAACCTATCCTTAATGCAAAACCATTCACTTGATCTTTGGATCAAGATGAATTAGATTTGAATCAAGGAAGGTTAAATCTCCCATACATCAAGGCTAACCACCAATCTTTAACTCATTGATCAAAAAAGAAAAAGATGAAGAAGAAGATGGATAAGAATGTACATTAATTGAACTTCAAATGAAATAAGCAAATTGCATTGACCAAAGACAAATGGAATCAAGGTCAAACACTAGTAAACAGAAGCACAATGAAGCTTAGAAGTCAAGAAACAAATAAAATATTTTTGGTATTTTTCAAAATTAGAATAACACTTGAATTAAAATAAACAATTAAATGTAAAACTTCAAATCCATCTCAAATCAACTTTGAAAAGTCCAAATGGATCATCCTAAGTTCAACAAGGTCAAACAAAGTTTGACAAAAAAATTCAGTATTTTTAGAAACCAGAAACTATTTTTAATCAATTAAAATGCATAAAAAATAACCTAATTGAATTAAAATCTCAAATAAATTAATAAATTGATGAGAATATTTTTCATAGATCCATCATCATTCAAAGAGGTTAAGAAAATATTTTTGTATTTTTTGGATATTAAAAACTATTTAAAATGAATTAAAAATAACCAGAAAAGAGAAAATTCATAAAAAATATCAAATGATAAAATAAAAAATATTAAAAATCATTTTTAGAAACTAGAAATTAAAAGAGAAATAATGCAATTGGTCTCATATTTTTTGGAATTAAAATGAGAGAGATGTGATTTTTTGAAATAAAATGAAATAAAAGAAAATTAAATCAGAAATTGGAAAATGCTAAATAATGTGGTGCGTTGGATCCAGGCTCATTAATTGAGTTGGCACATCCAAAGGTCCAGGCATGCGCGCGCACCAAACACTCTGGTCAATGAGAAACACAAGGCCATTAAAAAAGTCATAACAATGAAAAGTGGAGATTAGATCTGGAGAATGCATCGTACGTCTCAGATTTGATCTGGCAAACAGACGGTGGTGTGCACCACCATCTTCTCCGGCGAGCTCATCAGCGCCGGTGAGAGTTGCAGACATGGCAATCTCAACCAAATGAAGTGATCTATACATCAATGGAAAGCTGGGGTGATATACATCACCCCTGTACCATTTATTTTCACTCTAGATCTCCATGGGAAGAGAAATCAGAGGTGGAAAATGATGGTGTTCAACTTGAACTCAATGGATTTTCAAAATGAAAAGCACAGTTTAATTGCCTCTGATGAGAGGACTTCAGCCAAACCAATAAATGCAAGAAACAAGCTACAAACAGTGTGTTTCGAAGAAGAAAAGTTTGTGTAGCAACCTCTGAAATATGGATCTATGGAGCATAATTCCTCTTAGCTATTGATTGCAGTGTGATCTAGAGATGAAGATGAAGCAAGGCCAAGGAATTTTAAGTCTGTTAATCAACCAATGAAGTTGAAAATCAGATCTGAAACTTTGAAATGAAAGAGTGAATTCCTTTAGGTATGGCTATGGATTGAGTTTTGCAGCATAGCAGGCACCTTCAGGTTGTTGAATAATGAAGCCAAGCACTCTTATTTATAGCAATTGGCAAGGCAATGCATGAAAGTTTCATGTGCATGAATGAAGAGGGCCTCCATGCATGGGCATGTACAGGCGCATGGAGGGCCCAAATCCTATTGGTTTGGTAAGCTTAACATCAGCAAATAAGTTTTGGACGTGCATATGAGATGTAATTGGCTTATGCAATGAGTTTTCAAGTAGTTTCCAAAAATGCACCAAAATGTTCTCCTATTCGAAAATGCATTTTCCAAAAATAAAACATGGCCTTGTGGGTAATGGTTGGAAAGCTCTTGACATGAGGATCAATTGTTATGTTGACCAAAACTTCATTTGGAAATGGGAAATTAGTGAAAATTGGTCATAAAGTTCAAGGTGCAAAACATGTGCATGTCGAAATTTCCAAAATGGGCCAACTTCAAGCCCTTCTGTTTCAATGATGCAAGCTCTAAATGATAAAACCTTCAGTTTAAAAGTTGTATATATTTTCAAGACAATCAATTTGGACTCAACTTTTGCATCGTTTGGATTTTTGATGAGAAAGTTATGGGCACTTGAAGTTGGACTTTTTCACATTTCAATGCCTTTGATCCAAAGTGACCTATAATGTTTTGCATTATCACATGTATTTATTTTAGGATTATTAAACTTTGTTCAACATAACAAATTAATTAGACATCTTAAACTTTCCAATTCATTTGATCCCACCTCAAAATCATAAAAAATGAATGCGTTATGTCCTTGGGAAGTTGACCTAAAATTAGGGTTTTAGTCAAAATGACCTATAATGTTTTGAAATGGATGATGACTTTCCAAGATTCAAATAAATTTTTGATGAACATGAAAGTTGTTCATATGGTTCTTAAGAACATTTTGTCTCTTGGAGTCATCTCCACTTGACAAACACATTAAAAGTTAGGTCTCAGTGTACTTCAAAATAGTCTGATGAATTGACTGATCAACTTCTCAAGTCCAAGCCTCAAATCTTGATGAAATGATGATTGAGGACACTAAAATGAGCTCAAATATGCATTAAATGATGAATGAAAGAACTTAACTTGATTTTATTTGATCATAGGTTGAGGTTGTTTCATGAGCAAGGCACAGTTGATGCACAGTTGAATTAGGGTTTCCTTGGGAAACAATCCTCAAGCCCCTTGGTTTATCTTGATCAAAATGAAAAATTGAGATACTTGGGAGGCATATATGGTGAATGAGAGCTTTGTGAACCATTTCCATGCTTGCCTTCACCTTCACCTGGCCAGCTCAATGAGCATAGGGTCTCCTAGGAGCCTCAGATCTCATGATTGCTCAATCTACAAAACAAAAGATGTTAGTGACATATTTTTGTGCTTTTGGTTAGTAAATAAAATAAGAAAAGCAATAATATACAATTCAAGCATGCTTGGTGATCTCAAACCAACTCATACAAGTGTTCCCACCCAAAGGTTAAGAGCCAAGATGCTATGATCCTTGAGGCAAGATGCAAATGTAATGTTATGATGCCATGAGGGATCTTAGGGTCAAAATTGGGGTCTTACAGATAGGCACATTAGAGAATTCACAACAACTATCAATAATCTCCAAACTGCTCAAAGATGGGTCATACCAAACTATATCATCATTAGTGAGAGACATAAGTCTCTGAGACCACCTTAGACATTATATGTTCTCCACAAAAGCAGGCGACTGAGGCAAGTGCGAAATAAACCGCTTGTACAAAAGAGGAATGCAACAGACAATTGTTCCACCACCCTTAGAATTCCTTAGATTCAAAGAGAAATACATATCACCCAATAAACTAGACACAAGATTCCCAATCAAGAAAAGTCTAATGGTGTTAACATCAACAAAACCGTCGATGTTAGGGAACAAAGCTAATCCATAGATGAGCAACACAAAGATAGCTTCAAAAGCATCCACACTACCAGCTTGAGAAAAATTAGTAGCTTCCTTGATGAGGAAAATAGATGGCAACCCAAATAACCCTCCTTTATTCACCCAATGAGCCTCTATCTCAGACTTCTTCAAGTGAAGAGCTTCAGCAATAATACTAGATCGGGGAATCTCTTCCAATCCACTAACAAGCACTCTACTAGAAATAGGTATCCCCAAAAGATAAGAATACTCCTCCAAGGTAGGCACAAGCTGAAAATATCGGAGTGTGAAACAATGGTATAAAGGATCATAGAACTGCACTAACACATTTAAGAGTCCTTCAACCACATCAGCAGACAAGATGGACAGAAGCTTCCCATGACTTTGTTTGAAGTCCAAGGGATCTAATACAAAAGATGCTAACTTCGTTAACTCTTTCAAGTCGGGACATCTGAAACTGTAGTTCTTAGTGTTCCTTCGTCCATAATCCATGGTCTGAAAATATTTGCAAATGATACCTTAGTTCCTTGAAATTTCCTTGTGATGAATGTTATGATGTGCATGAATGCCTGAATGCAACAATCACAAATAAGGGATCACACACAAGTCAAACAAAGGTCAAGGGATGAAGCAAGTAATTGTCAAGATCAATCATCCATTTTGGTGGATTATGGTTTACACCTTATCAACATCCAAGTTCCATTGATATTGACAAGACTTGATTGGATCAACCAAGAATCAAGGGTTTGTTGCAAGTCACCAGCATGGAGTCTGGGTAAGAACCATCTCAAAGGAGTGAACTAAGGATAAAAACCTGTATATCATTTTCTAAAAAGTTCCCAGAGTCTTAATTCCATCTATCGGATATTATAGGTTAAGATGACTGACTCATCGACCCATAATATTCTCAAGAGAAACTCGTCTGAGTGTAGTATCACGTAACAACTGTGATCAAGTCTACACTTGAACAGTTTCCGCACTACGTCCTAAATAGGCCAAGATGGGTTAAATGTTCTAAGGTCCTCAGCTTCTCAGACCCAATTATAAATAGTAATGCCTAACCACAAATACTTGTGTGACATTTCCAAATCGAAAAGAGTCTCCACTGAGCAGATGAATCTCAAGCTAACTTGTTAAGGACTACTCCACACAAGTCGAACATGACTATACCATCCTCTTATCTTAATTGCACTCAAGTTCGGGTTAGAACTTATCTCACCACTCAGAGATCACCAAGCACAACAAGCAGATTATATCACACATACCTATATACAAACATCACATATATACAAATATCTTCATACAAAAAGTAGGCTAAACCCACTAGAGACTACTCCCCAGCAGAGTCGCCACTTAATTTCTGTAGCGGGAAATTCATGATCATCAAGCTATTAACAAGCTAGAGGTAAAATAACAAGAGTCGCCACCGCGCTTTTATTGTTTCCAAGGGAAAAGGGAAAAAGTACGAACAAAACCCAAAAAGTAAGAAGTTTTCAAATAAAAACTAATAAAAGTCAGAGATCACAGGTAAGGGGGTTGGTTACACAGAGAGAAGGTGTTAGCACCCAAAATGTCCTAGGTACTCCTAGGGAGCCCTTTTTGTGTGCATATGTATTTTGTACAAAGTGATGTTTATAAACAAATAGAATGAGGGGATGAGAAGAGAATTCATTAATTATATTTTTGTGTTTGACAAGACCTTCGGACTTATGCCTATGTACCGACATAAAAATGAGGGATCAAAACCTCGTAGTTTGTGATACAAATTTCAAAATTGATGCATTGATTTTAACAAAATTTAAATTTGAAAGGCACAAAGGCCTAAAATGGTTTGAATGAGTTAGTTATTTTTGGCTTTGTGAAAGTTTAATTCAAGTATAGTTAAGTCTATTTACAAGTTTGATTTAAGAAAAGAAGTTTGAAAATGCAATGGCATAAGGCCAAAGTTTCTATCTTTTTGCAAAAGTGGTCAAAGTTTAGAACAAAAGTAGTTCACCCAAAGAAGATTTAAAAAAATGGAGGGAGAGATTTTGAAATTAAAGAAATGGGGAGAAGATGAAGAGACTATCCTATGTACAAAATTACAAGTTTAGAGTTGAAAAGATCTGACCAAATGGGTAGCAATCCAATAGACAAAAATGTCAATAGAAACCCAGAATTCCCTTGGACTTTTTAGAATCAAGCAACACACAAATGCACAATTATATTATCTTGAGGAGCAAGGCATCAAATAAAGATGGCCACGTCCAAGCTTATCCATTCCACGATCTTCTTCCAAAATAACCCATGTAACAAATGAATTCCACAAGCCACAAGTTCAAAATAACAGCTTCACAATGATCATGTTGCAGATGAACTCAGAGAGGTCTTCAAAGATGTATCAGATGAATTTCAAATTGCAAGCACTTGGTTCTTCAACAAATTGGCATTGGCCAAGTCCATTAGCATAGGAAGGTTGTCTAGATTCTAAGTCCATTTGTCCAAGATCAAGCCAACAGTCCACTCAAAAGTTTTTTAGGGTTTTTGTTATTATTATGTACATTAATGGTCAAAGAGCACGCAAACAAGAAAAGTATACATAAACATAATATGTCACACAATATGGTCCAAATGGACAAAGTGAAAATTACATTAACACAAACAATTAGAATGATATGAACAATGGCAAATGAAATAAAGTGCTAAAAGTAGATTTCATTAAGGTAAAAGCTTGAAATTAAAAGTTAGTAGTTAGTAGGTTAGAAGTTAGTATTGTTTTGCTTTTGCTTTTCAAGACATTCTTTGGAGAACACTCAACCCACTTATCACAAGCATGGATCCTTGAACCAAAACATCTTCCAAAGGAAGGAAATAAGGCCAAGTTTCCACACAATACCATGAAAGAGGGGAGACTTAAAATCTCACTAACTAGAATGCTTATGCCTTTTATGTCACAAATTTAGCGCTATGTTAAGCAATCGTAATTGGAATTATGTAGAAGTCACAACTATTTGAGGTCGGGCAATAGAATTTTGGTGTTAATGCATGTTAGAGACATAGTATAATGGACTATGCTCATGAGACATTCCACACACAAAAAGAATATGCAAAAGGTGTGTCCTAATCTCATCCATACTCATGTCAATTTTTCAATCAACTAGCATTAGGACTTTGAGATGTCATAGGCCAAATGGAATGAATGAATGAAGAAGAGGAATAAGATGAAGTGGGAGGGGGATGAATGAAATCACAAATTGGTCAAAGGAGGACTTTTACCAAATTAATATCATTCATTCATTTTGGGAGATGGAATGTACATTCCATCAATCCCCTAAATGCAATGATATTAATTTGACAAAGTCAAATCAACCTTGACCAAGGCCCAACAACAAGAGTCAAACATAAACAAAGTCATCACAATGGGTCAACAAATTTATTTGGCATTTATTCAATTTAAAAATACTAAAATAGTGCATTTAAATTAAATATGGTTTGTCCAATTCCTAAAATCTCATCAAAACACCAAAGAAATGGCCATGAGATTTATCATAGGTCAAACAAGGTCAAAGGACCTTGGAGAAAAAATTTCATAATTTTTGGACATTTAAAAATATTTTTAAACAATTAAAAACAAAAGAAAAATCAATTAATTCATGAAAAATATTAATAATGATCCAAAAAATAATTTAAATTCAGAATATGAAAGAGAAAAATATTTGAATTTTTTTGGTGAAAGTCCCATATTTTTTGGATCAATGTTGAATTTAATATGAATTATTGAAAATAAAGCAAATAAAATGAAAATTAAAATATCAGAAAAAACGTGGACCACTTGATCTCCCTCATTAATTGAGGTGGCAGATCAAGTGGCCAGGAGTGCGCTATCCACCATAGTCCTTAGTCAGCGCGTGACAACTTTGGTAATCAAAACCAACGCCTAGGATTAAAACAAAATGAGTGGATCATGTGGTTCAGAGACTTGCCAACGCATCGACGGAGCCAGAGCTCCGGTGGACCTCACTAGACTGGTCTATCATCAACCATCATCAAAATTAAAAACAAGGACATGATCTTAAAGAAAAAATGGCACTGAGCTCGAATCTGGCCTCAATTCACTCTAACTCCAAGTATATTGAGAGATACATAGGGTTGAAATTTGAGGTACATGAACTGAGTTGCTTCGATTTGACCTCAAAACAACTCAAACTTCTTGCTACATTGGTAGGACTTCAGACAACCAAAAAATCAATAGAATTGTGCAAGAATTTTTGAGAATCGAAGAGTTCAAAATTTCTGGAAAATACCTTCAATGGAGGTCTGGATTCAACTGATCATGATCTTGCTTGTGCTTGATCTCACTCCACTTACTTGCAGAAGAAGGATTAGATGCTTGAAAGGTTATGGATTCTTGGAGATTTGAATTTCAAAATAGTGGAAATTCAACCTCAAATTCAAAAGAATTTCTCAGGCTTATCCTTTGCAAAGTGAGGGTTTGAGATGGGGGGTCAAAGCTGGCGCGAATGTGTCCTCATTTATGAGCAATTGAAGCTCTATTTATAGCCAAGACAGTTGATAATTGCACACTTCAAATCACTTTCCAAATTTGGCAAATGGTGATGCAAGGGTGCATGGGCATGCACAGGCCCATGAAATCATTGCTTGAGGTCCACAAATGAATGTTGGATAGTCTGAATTAAGCTTGGATTGCAAGGCAAGTGTGCATTGATGTTTGAAGTTTGATCCTTGCCAAGTGATATCACCCTGTTCATGCCATGCGCAGCCAATTGATGTTTGGAAATTTTTGACATTTCAAATTTTTTCTAAGTGTCAAGCCATATTTCTCAATATTCCACCTTGATTAACTTTTTATATGAGTTTCAAATGAGAAAGGTGTTTTCATAAAAGTTGTAGCTATCTCAAATACATTCAAAATGGTCGCCAATTTCATGTCATTTGGATTTGAAATGATAGAGTTATGCATTTTTGAAGTTTGGAAAAATCACTTGATCAATGGTATAGGTCAAAGTGACCTATAATGTAACCTCATATCACATGCTCAAAAAAGTTGAATTAGCTCTCACTCCAAACATCAAAATTGAAGTAGACACATTGAATTTGATTTTGAAACTTGGAAATATTTCATCTCATAAAAATTGAGCAAGTTATGGCCTTGGGAAGTTGACTTTCAAATTAGAGTTTAGACAAAATGACCTATAATGTTTCAACATAGAAAATGATTTTCCAAGAAAAAATTGCTCTAGGTCTTAACATGAAAGTTGTTTGGAATGTCATTTAGAGTAAGTTTTATCTTGGAATCATTTTCATATGGTGAAAATTGTAGGAGATAGGGTCTAGGGAGACCCAGTTTTGATCAGATGAATCCATCTGGCCAACCACCATCAACCAACTTGCTAACTTCCAATTCTCTTGACTTTATTGGTTCATGGTAGATAATATATGCATAATATGATGAATTTTGAAGTTCCCCTTGAGAAATTTGATCAATTGGTGAGATAGCTTGTTGGAGAAGTTACTCAAGATACCCAGTCAAACTAGGGTTTCCAAGGCAAATCACCCTCAAACTCTTGAAGAAAACTTGATCAATATAATATGTAGAGAACATTGGGACTCATATATGATGTTCATAACCCTTTCTACAAAAGAGTTAGACAAATGAAAAGACATATTTTTGGTATTTTGGTTAGTGAAATGATAAAATACAAGTATGATATAATCACAAAGTGCTTGGTGACCTCTCCCAAAACAAACCCAATGAAAAGGGGTAAGGAGGATGCCAAGATGTGATCCCAATGCTAATGCTTATGATGAAATTTCATGAGGGATCATAGGGTCAAAATTGGGGTCTTACAAGTAGGATCATTGTATTCAATGGGTTTGAGAACCAACCTGCATAATGATTTGATATTTTGATTTTAGAGAAGTGGAGTGCGACCAAATACTATGCAAATGGAAGATTATTATTTATTTATGTTTTTTGTGATTACCATTTTCAGAAAAAGAAAAAAATGAAAATAAAACATCATAGATGTGGATGAATAAAATTGTATTTTATTGATGATAATAATAAAAATTCCCAACAATGTTCATTTCTCCCTTAGGCATAAGAGAAGGTTTTTTTCTTAAAAAATGAAAACAAATTACTTATAGCGATGAACAATAATAGGAACATCAACAACAACCCAATTGTTACAAGTCTGGCCATGCGTCACAAAGTTGGTGCAAGCTTCGTCTTCATCACCATCGTCTTCAATCACGGCAGATGAGTGTTGATCATTCCCATGAATGAACCCTCCACTACGAAAACTTAGATGCATAACTTCAGTTATGATGTTGAACGACCCTGGTTAAAATCCCAATCCAACCCTATTCTTGTTCTCAGTAATCTCTATCATACGACCCCATTGATCAATGCTGCCAGCCTCAATAGCCTTTTGTGCATCTTTTAAAGAAGACATGGGTGCCCCAGTTTTCTTCTCCTCAGCAATAGACAAGGCTTGGAACGGCATTCCAACCTCCTCCTTAGCTTCAACATATGTAAAAGATGACAGATGGCTCACCAACAATGCCTTCTCTCCACCAATAATGACAAGCTTGCCATTCTTCACAAATTTTAGCTTCTGGTGTAGAGTAGACGTCACTGTTCCAACTACATGAATCCATGGCCTTCCCAACAAGCAATTGTAGGTCGAATGGATATCCATTACCTGGAAAGTAATATGGAAATCACTCAGACCTATCTTTATTGGAAGGTGCACTTCACCAATGACAATTTTACGAGAACCTCGAACGCCTTGACAATCACGCCATTGTATCTCATTGGGGCGCCTTGATACGAGAGTCTTGACAAAGTTGATTTTGGAAGCACATTCAAAGACGAACCATTGTCTACCAACACATTGGACACAACGTCCTCCTTACAATTCATTGAAATGTGCAATGCCAAATTGTGATTTCTACCTTCCTCAGGAAGCTCTTCATCATAAAAGCTTAGATTATTACAAGAAATGGTGTTGGTAACAATGTGGTCAAACTGATCCACAATCACATCATGCTCAACGTAAGCCTGCTCTAGCACTTCCTGCAGCGCCTCCCTATGTGCTTCAGAGTTCATCAATAGTGACAAAATGAAGATCTTTGACGGAGTTTAGAGCAGCTGCTCCACAACATTGAACTCACTTCTTTTGATCAATTTCAAAACTTCATCATCATTGTTAGTCTTCAGTTTGCTGGATTCACCAGACTGACACACTGAAGTACTAACTGGATTCACCACTGGAATCTCTACCTTCTTACTTGCTGAAACATCTTCTACTTCTTTCGGAAATACCGGACGAACACACGACCACTATGGGTCACCTTTGCAATATCAACAATATTCACCATGGAGTCTGCAACTAGCAGAGGAACCTCTTGACCTTTCTCAACCATTGTGGCGTTGTATTGATATGACACAGCTTTATCGGATGCATAAGGGACAGGGCCCACTAACCGTATTACCAACGGCGATACTGATATGTTGACATTGTTGTTGTTGCTGCTATCAAACTGGATAATTACCCGCTCAGGGGTCTTAAATACCGGTATAGTCACGTTCATATCATCAATATCTCTTGATTGGAAAATCTGAATAAGTCCTTCATCCATCAACTTTTGGATATCCCTCTTGACAATAACACATCCACGAGGGTTCACACTACAGATTGCACAACCGTCATGGTCATGCTCATATTCACTGGCCAAACAGATATCTTTATGAATTGCCACCAAAGATTGTATGATATGGAGAACATGATAAACCTTGAACTCACCAGGACAACCATCTACCATATTGACAGAAGCGTTACCATGAGCAGGCAAAGGACTGACTTTCACATTAGGCGCTATGTTCTTAAAGGGCACCATTCCACTCTTTACAAGCTTTTGCACTTCATACTTCAACAGATAGCAGTTCTCTATGTCATGGCCAGGTGCTCCCTAGTGAAAGGCATAATGAAGGTCTGGTTTGAACCACCATGGAAGTGGCTCAGGAATCTATGGAGGATTTCTTGGTTGAATGAGGTTCTTGAGAACCAAGGACAGGTATAATTCTGCATACGGAATAGGAATAGAGTCAAAGGAGACCTTCTTCCTCTCAAAGCTTTGTTGGTTATTATTGTTGTTGTTGTAGTTGGTTCTTTGTTTCGATTGTTGTTGACATTGTTGTTGCTGAATCGGAATTGGTTGATTATTGGCATTGTTGGAAAATACAGGAATCACTGATGAAACTTGATATTGATGTTGACGAGGTTGGGAACTCTTTCTAACACGAGGCCTCCTCTGCCTCCCCACAGATACTGAGTTAGTTTCTCCCTCTTTCCTTTTAGAGAAACTCCCACCATAATTCTTGCTAGACGATGCTTCTTCCTTAGACAAACATCCTTCACGGACTCCTTCTTCTAGCCTCATCCTCATATTTACCATTTCGGTGAAGTCATTGGGGGAACTTGCAATCATATGTTCATAATAAAACGAACTCAGCGTCTTCAAGAAGATCTTCGTCATCTCTTTTTCTTTAAGAGGTGGACTAATCTGGGCAACCAACTCCCTCAATCTCTGTGCATATTCTTTGAACGTCTCTTTATCCTTCTGAGACATAGACCTCAACTGGTCTCTATCTGGCGCCATATCCATGTTGTATTTGTACTGCTTAACAAAGGCCTCACCTAAGTCGTTGAAAGTAAGGATGCTCGCACTATCGAGACCCATGTACCATCTTAAAGCAACTCCAGTCAAACTGACTTGGAAATAGTGAATCAGCAGCTGATCATTATCAGTTTGAGTATACATTTTTTTGGCATACATCACAAGATGGCTCAGCGGGCAAGGGTTCCCTTTATACTTTTCAAAGTCGGGGACCTTGAACTTCATCAGGATTTTAACATTGGGGACCAGGCAGAGCTCAACCACACTCTTCCCAAACAAATATTTTCCTCTTAAAGTCTTCAACTTTTTACGCAGCTCTAGGAATTGATCTTTCATCTCATTCATCTTTTCATACACGTCTGGACCCTCAGATGGCTCAGAATGGTAGATAGTGTCCTTAACACGAGGCAGAGTATGAACAACAGGAGGTGGCACTGACATGACCGGACTAGATGCCTGCAGATGGACGAAGGTGGGCGCATACCCTTCTGTCATAAAGTTGGATGGCATCCCCCAAGGGAATCCAACCGGCATATAGGGGACAAGTTGACTGGTAGCAATGGGAACAGTTGAGGTAGCAACCTCAGAAATGAGAGTCCTCTATGGAGGAGTTGCGGGAGTTGGTGAAGATTGGTTTTGTGCAGCAATGATAGATTCCATCAGCGTCGTTAACCTGACAATCTCATCCTTCAACTCTCTATTCTCTTGCTCTATATGCTCCATGATTCTTGGTTGATTAGTACGAGTGTGATAACGGTGAGTCAGCTTGGCTGATACGCAGAAGAAGAACTGATAAGACATTTGGCGGAAGAAAAACCTGCTATACAAATGATGCATGAAGTGCAATGTTTTTGACTATTTAATTTCAAGGAACATATGAAGTTCTATTTGCAATATGTTTAATAACAACAATCTGATTTACCATAATAATCTCTTTTATTAATTAAATTTTGGAAGGATTACATTGAGTATAATTTTAGAAACCAAAATACAAGTACAAGGGAAAAGGAAACTATCATCCTAAGGACCCCTTAGCAATAGTATCAGATGATCTGGCTATGGGTGCGTGCTTACCTCAAATGCGTCGAGTCTCAGACTCAAAGGATGTCTTCATCTGAGCCTTCTCAAGAACTAGATGATCAACAATCTTCTTCGAAGCACCGGAAGATTGAGGCATACTAGAGGAAGATAGACCCTATGGATCTCTCTGTCTCCTAACTGCTCGGTCTTCAAGAATCTCAATAAGCACATCCTTGTCTTTCAATTCAAGTTGCAAATCTTCATGCTTTCGGCTCAAGGCATGGAACTGCTTTTCCCACATATCTCTCTCTTGCTTCATCTTGGTGAGTGCATCTTCCAACTCCTCTATATCTTGGTTAGGGAGAGTTGATGGCTCAGCCACAACCAAAGACATAGGTCTTTCACAAGCATACGACATTTTTAGCTCCAGAGCTCTCTTCTTCACCTAAGTAGTGTAAGCTTCCAAAGCTACACAGTTGCATGGACCAAGCTCGGATCTTCTTTTCCTATGCATATTATGCCACACACGTACCATCCTCTGCTTCAAATATTGGGGATCTTTAACCTCTTGATAGAAAAGACCTTCTAATTGAGTGTTATTAGGTTTATCTCTCAAGGGGAACCCAAGTTGACGACGAGCCAAAGCAGGGTTATAATTGATTCCTCCTTGTGTACCAATGAGAGGCACATTAGAGAATTCACCACAACTAACAATAATATCTAAGCTACTCAATGCAGAATCATACCAAACAATATCATCATTAGTGAGAGACATAAGTCTCTGAGGCCAACGTAGACATTGCTTGTTCTCCAAGAAAGCAGGCGTCTGAGGCACGTGCGAGATAAACCACTTGTAAAGAAGAGGATTGCAGTATACAATAATCCCACCACCTTTAGAATTTCTCAAATACAAGGAGAAGTACATGTCACCCAACAGAGTAGGAACAAGATTCCCAATCAAGAAGATTCTAATGGCGTTAACATCAACAAAACTGTCAATGATAGGGAACAAAGCTAGACCATAGATGAGCAACATAAAGATGGCTTCAAAAGTATCCATACTACCGGCTTGAGCAAAGACAGTATCTTTTCTAATGAGAAACTCAGAAGTCAACCCAAGAATACCTCATTTCTTCATCAAATGAGCATCAATCTCAGATTTCTTCAAATGAAGAGCTTCAACTATGATATGAGATCTGGGAATCTCCTTCAATCCATTAAAAGGTACCTTGTCAGATACGGGTATTCTCAAGAGATGGGCATACTCCTCTAATGTAGGTACAAGCTGATAATCAGGAAAAGTGAAGCACGGGTAGAGAGGGTCATAGAACTGAACCAAAACACTCAGAAGTCCTTCAACCACCTCAGCAGATAGTACATACAAAATCTTCCCATGACGTTGCTTGAAGTCCAAGGGATCTAATACAAAGGATGTCAATTTCCTTAATTCCTTCAAATCAGGACGTCTGAAACTGTACTTCTTAGTGTTCCTTCGTCCATAATCCATGGTCGGAAAATATTTGCATATAAGACCCTAGTTCCTTGAAGTTTACTTTTCTATGATGAATGTTATGATGCGCATGTATGCATGAATGCAACAATCACAAACAAGGGATCACACACAAGGCAAACACAAACAAAGGTCAAGGGATGGATCAATTCATCATCAAGATCAATCATCCATTTTGGTGGATTATGGTTTTCACCTTATCAACACCCAAGTTCCATTGATATTGACAAGACTTGATCGGGTCAACCAAGAATCAAAGGGTTTGTTGCGAGTCACGAGCATGGAGTCAGGTTAATAACCATCTCAAGGGAGTGTACTAAGGATAAGACTTGTATATCATGTTCTAAAAATGTTCCCAGAGTCTTAATCCCATCTATCGAATATTATAGGTTAGGATGACTGACTCATCAACCTATAGTATTCTCAACAGAACCTCATCTGAGTGTAGTATCACATAACAACTATTATCAGGTCTACATCTGAACAGTCTTTGCACTACATCCTAAATAGGGCAAGTTCGGTTAAATGTTCTATGATCCTCAGCTTCTCGGACCCCAAGTCAGAGAAAGTAATGCCTAACCACAAATAACTTGTGTGACATTAGTAAATCTCAAAGTGTCCTAGGTACTCCTAGGGATTGGTTATACAAAGGGAAGGTGTTAGCACCCAAAGTGTCCTAGGTACTCCTAGGGAGCCCTTTTTTATATGTGCATGTGTTTTTTGGTATAAATGATGTTTGATAAAAAAAAATAGAGTGTGGGGATGAGAAGAGAATCCATTGATTATATTTTTGTATTTGACAAGACCTTCGGTCTTGTGCCTACGTACCAATATAAAAATGAGGGATCAAAACCTCGTAGTTCGTGGTAACAATTCCAAAGTTGGTGAGTTGCTTTTTAACAAAAGTTTTAAATGAAAAGGCACAAAGGGCCAAAAGCTTGAATGAATATAATAGTTATTTTTGTATTTTTGAAATTTTAAGTCAATATGATTAAGTTTATTTACAACTTTAATTTTAAGAAAGAGTTTGAAAATTCATTGGCATAAGGCCAACATTTCTAATCATTAAAACAAAGTCTAAGTTTGAAATCACAAGCAAAGAAGGTTTTTGAAAAGAGGTAGAGATTTTGAAATTTAAGAAGTGGGGAGGAGATGAAGAGACTATCCTAAGCACAAAATTAAAAGTTAAGAGTTGAAAAGATTTGACCAATGAGATGCAATCCAATAGACAAGAATGGCATATAGAAAACCCATTTTCCATTTGGACTTTGAATCAAGCAATAATCAAGCCATTAGCAATATCCAGACATTAAGAAGATCAAGGCATCAAATAAAGATATCCACATCCAAGCAAGCAATTCCCATAGAAAGCAGTCTTCTTTGTCTTCTCATGTATCAAATGAAATATTCCTTGATCAACACAGAGCAAAGCATTAGACACAAGGTCAAAATAACAAATAAGCACAAAGGCAGAGTAGCAAATGAACTCAAACAGAGCTCAAGGCTTGCATCAAATGAAGGCTCAGTTCACAATAGCTCAGTCTCAGAATGTTGGCATTGGCCAAGTCCTTTTTGCACAAGGAATGTTGCCTAATCCTAAGTCCAATAGTTCAAACCAAGATCAATAGTACACTAGACATTTTTTTAGGGTTTTTGTTGTTATTAACTATTTTAAGGTCCTAAGACCACAAACAAAATCAAAGTGCACAAACGAATATATACAATCACAAGATATGGCTCAAATGAGCAAAAGGAAAATGACATAAACATAAACAATTTAAATGAAATGTAAATGGCAATGAATGATAAATGACTGAAATTTAAATTGCATAAAGTAAATGACTTGAAAGTAAAGCAATATTAACAAGAGTTAGTCAAATGTTAGACAAAGGTTAGTCAAGTGTTAGTGGTATTTTTTAATTGATTAAGTCATTCTTTGGAGAAGCGCTCACAAGTATGAATCCTTAAACCAAGACATCTTCCATGAGAAGTGCTCCAACTTGGATAATTTAACAAGTACGCCACTAGCTCTCATGAAAGGAAAAAAGGTCAAGTTTCCACACAATACCATGAAGAATGGGAGACTTATAATCTCACTTACTTGAATGCTATGCCTTTAGGGTCAAATTTAGCTCTATGTTAAGCAATCGTAGTTGGACTTATGTAGAAGTCACAACTATCTGAGGTCAGGCAATAAAAATTTAGGTGTTAATGCATGTTAGAGATTTGGTATGAAGAACCAAACTCCTAAAACATACCACACACTAAAAGAAAAGATCAAGAGGGAAGGGACATATCTCAATCATACTTGTATTGGTTCATCTGACACAAGGTCATTGATGAACCAATTATCCTTAAGACATTAGAGATTTTATTGGTCAAATGAGGAAATGAGAAATAATGGGAATGAAGATGAAGAGGAACGGGAAGGTAGAAACACAAATTGATCAACGGAGGATTTTATCAAATCAAAACCATTCATTCATTTTGGGATATGAAATGTACATTTCATTAATCCCCTAAATCCAATGATTTTGATCCAACAAAAGTCAAATCAATCTTGACCAAGGCCCAAACAGAAAGTCAAACATCACAAGACCATAAAAATGGCTCAACATAATTTTTACACAATTAATCAATTAAAAATTCCATTAAAAATGAATTAAAATGCATTTTTATTTGGTCCAAACATAAAACCTCTTCAAAAGACCAAATAAATGGCCAAGAGATTTATCCTAGGTCAAACAAATTCAAAGGACCTTGGACAAAAAAAATCATGATTTTTGAAAAGTCAGAAGTATTTTTAAACAATTAAAAATATGTACACAAAAATTTAATTCATGAAAAATATCAAAATTAATCCAAAAAATAATTTTTATTCAGAATATGAAAGAGAAAAATATTTAAAGATTTTTGGTGAAAGTCCCATATTTTTTGGATTAAAAATGAAATTATCATGAATTAAACAAAATAAAAGGATTAAACATAAAACCAGAAATTAAAATACAAATAGAAAAAACAAGGGCCATCAGATCTCCTTCATTAATTGAGGTGACAGATCTGATGGCCACACGCGCGAGTTCCATGGTGGACTTCAGTCAATGCAATGTATGTGTGGTAATCAAATGCAACGGTTCAGATTATAACATTTAAACATGATCAGATAGCCAGGAAGCATGACAACACACCACCGGAGCTAGGGCTCTGGACATCTTCTCCAGTGACCTCCACCGGACTGGTCCAACTTTATCTAAATGGAAAATGAAAAGCAAGGACACTATTTCAAAGAGAAAATGCTCAGGATCACGAATCTGGCCTCAATTTTCTCCAATTCAAAGTATATAAAAATATACATGGATTTGAATTTTGATGATTATGAACTGAGTTGCTTCAATTTGACCTCAAAGCAACTCAATCTTAAAGAATGGTGAAGAATTGAGAGAGAATCGAAGAGATGAAAATTCTGGAAAATCACCTTCGAGTGAGCTTCAAACTTGCTTGATCTTGCTTCCAATTGGCCTTGGCTTGATTTCAGAAGCTTGTAGGAGTTGAATTGGACCAAGGAAAAGCTTGGACTATTGGAGTTTCAATCTCAAAATAGAAGGAGATTTGAAACGCGATTTTCAAATGAAAACCTTCAAGATTATCCTCTAATGGTGAGGGTTTGGATTGCAGGTTCAAAGCTTGGGCAAGGTGTCTTTAATTTTGATCCATGAGGGTCTTATTTATAGGCAATGCATTTGATTTCCACACACTTCCAAAATTGACCAAAAATAGAAATTCACTTGCATGCTTGCATGGGCGTGTGATAGGCCCATCAAATGATGTGATCAGGTCCAAAATCCCTCATGTGCAATGCTGAAATCATGTCATGTGATCAAGCAATGGAGATTGAAATATGAATGTGGATTTCATCCAAATGAACCCTTGAAAGGAACCCATGCGCAAGTACTCCAATTCTTATATAAATGAGATGATCTTGGATTTTTTGGAAAGGTGAGATCAAGGGGAACAACTTTCATGTTGAACAAGTTTCCATTTGAAGCTTGGATCATGATGAATTTTGAGGTGGAAGTTTGGAAAATCAAAATAATTTGAAACATTTCTAAGTACCAAGTCAAATGTTTACTTCTTCCATCATGAATAACTTTTGCTATAGGATTCAAATGGAAAACGTTCCTTCAGAAAAGTTGTAGATATTTAAAACCTATTCAATTTGGTCACTAATTTGACCTAATTTGGATTTGGCATGAAGGAGTTATGTATTTTAGAAGTTGAGTAAAATCACTTGTTCAATGGTAATGGCCCAAAATGACCTATAATGTTTCCTCTTGGAACATGCCCTTGCAAGTTAAATTTGAATTTTCTAAAAGAATAAAAGTTAGATAGGATATCTTGTATTTGATCATGAAACTTTAATGACTTTCATCTCATAAAAATTGAGCAAGTTATGGTCCTTGGAAGTTGACCTCCTAACTAGGGTTCAGACAAAATGACCTATAATCTTTCACCATAAAAAATGACTTTACAAGTAAAAATAACTCTTCACTTCAACATGAAAGTTGTTTGGAATGTCATAAGGAGTAATGTTTCTCTTGGAATCATTTTCATATGACAAAAATTGTAGGAGATAGGGTCTAAGGAACCCCGGTTTTGACCAGTTGACTTTCTCTGGTCAACCACCATGAACCAACTTGCAAACTTGAAATTCTCTTGATTTATTGAACTCATGGAGAATCATATATGCATAAGATGATGTAATATGAAGTATCCCTTGAAATATTTGATCAAATGATGAAGAAATTTGCTGAGGAAGTCACACAAGATACCCAGATGAATTAGGGCTTCTAAGGCAAACAAGCTTCAAACTCTTGATGAATTCTTGATCAAAATGATATGTGAAGATCGTGGGGATCCATATATGATGTATAGAGCCAATGTTATCCATCTCTTGATTAGTATCCTTGCTTTGAGGGTCTCAAACCCTAGATATGAGCTTGATGGCGCATGGGTGGACACACACAGAACCTACAAAAGAATCAAACTATACATAGACATATTTTTGGTATTTTGGTTAGTAAATACTGAAAAACAAATTATGATACAATCAAATGTTCTTGGTGATCTCTCCCAATGCAAACCCAATGAATGAGGGGTAAGGAGGATGCCAATGTGTGATCCCAAAGCTAATGCATATGATGAGATAGCATGAGGTATCTTAGGGTCAAAATTGGGGTCTTACAGGGGCAAGGCAAAGACCCATCAAAAAGAAACAAATCTAAATGAATGCATTTCTACCCTATTATGAACAAATTATTTCCTAATATCAATAGGAAAAGAATAAAACATGGTTAGAGAGATATGAGACCTATGTTATAAAAAAAGTCAATACATGAATACCATTCTCTATATATGTGTGAGATGAAGAGATTTCTTTGTGCAAAATAATTCAAGCAAAATATCCAATTGTTGCGAACTTTCCAAACTAACAAAGAATGCTTACGGATAGCTTGAACAACAGCGGAAGAGTCGGTTACAATCCAAATTATTTACAATATTTATAATATTCCAACAGTATTACAATCTCAAATATAAAAGTCTAGCACACACGTAACTACAAACCAAATAAATTCAGAATTGAAATCTAATGCACAATAAAACAACAGATGTGCAATGAAACGTGAAATAAAAATCCTCCGAAATGTTACTAAATTGAGTGTTTCTACCATGATGATGTTTGTTGAGTTGAGCTAAGCAGGGTGGCGGTTCATGGTGGTTGCTCGAGCGAGAAAATAATAGTTAAGCTTTGAAACATGATGACGGTAGCTATTGTTAAAGGTGTGGATGAAAATGAGGTTGTTGGAGGTTGTTCTCACTGTGGTTAGTGGTGGTTGTCACACCCCAAAATTTTCCCTCCCTTTTTCATTTTTTAATCTCACCTTTGGCTTGAGATTCATCTGTACACATTCATGTTTCATTATATGCATCATTCCTTCATGTTAACACTTGACAATTGATCATCATAGATTCAAAGCTTGTGGCCTGTGTAACACCCTTCTAAATTACCCCAAATATTTAATTAAAATAACAACATATATCAATCAGAGTAGATATGCAATTAAGGGTGTCACACAAACACTTCACACCATAATAACTGTCATGCTCTTTTATTAATTCAAAACATAAAGCATTTGCACAATACGCAGCGGATAGACATCAAATCAATCATGCAAAACATGTAACACATTACATGTAAAATTATTCAACAAGGTAAAACATCCCGTCCCGATGTTACATCTACCAGAGCATGACCCACTAAGGAACTACACTAGACTTCAAGCACTAGCTCCTACTCAATCACTGCTCGTTACCTGAAAAATAGTTGTAAGGGTGAGTTCCTCAATCGATATAAAAAGCATTATAAAATATCATGCAATGTTAAGTAATTTAACACATTAATCACCCTAATCATATCACACATTCAGTAACGGCACATCAACTCAAATATCATACTCAATACCAACACAATTCATGCTCATACTCAATGCCAACACAAACACACGCATAATATTGGAATACATCCATTCATAATATACGCCATACATACATTATGCAATGAGACTCCATGCATGCGGTACCGACTATTCGTGAACATATAGTTCAACCTCACCGATCAAATCCAGATACGGCTACCAAGCCCACTAGTCCCACTCATTTGAGACCTAGTGACTCACTCACTAATTCCTCACCATGGGAATTAGCTACCACCCCAAGGGCTATGCTATGCACGCTAATCACCTAGCAATGCAACATCATCAACAACAATCCACAATGATTTACTCACTAATTCCTCACCATGGGAATTAGCTACCACCATAAAGGCCACAATATGCATGCTAATTCACCTAGCAATGCAACATCATCAACAACAATCCACAATGGACATATGCTCACACTCTAAGCCATAAAACAGTCCATTCACCAACACATGCATAATATATACATTCACAACATTATGCATATTTTCACACATCATCAGCATATTTATCACATAATCATATCATGTCATGCCAAATAATTCAATCACAGTATTAGCACACTCTACTAATACCTATCCTACTCAAAACAACGGGAAATAATCCCTACTATATCACACACCGATATAGGCCAATTCCCAATTATGTTCACAACATTAAAATATCAATTTTTCCAATTTCCAACAGTGTTAACCGGTTAACGCCCTGGGTTAACCGGTTAACGCAGGACAGAACACGCTTCCTGGCCAATTTTAACAGTGTTAACCGGTTAACGCCCTGGGTTAACCGGTTAACGCAGACAGAACAGCAATTTCTCAGAAATCACAACAGTGTTAACCGGTTAACACCCTGGGTTAACCGGTTAACGCAGACAAAACAGCAATTTTTCACAATTCATAACAGTGTTAACCGGTTAACACCCTGGGTTAACCGGTTAACGCAAGACAGAAAGTTGTTCCTGCGCTAACACGAAGCAGAATGCAGAATTCTCCGCATTTTCCGCCGTTGGAGGACTTCCGGACCTCCGATTCCGATTCCGTAAAAAGCTATACGTTCGGAAAATCACTACCCATCCAATTACAGATTCAATTACGGCTTTAACACAGTTTATTCATCACAATTTTTCAGCATCCAACATCCCAATTAGGGTCAATTCAACGGTTTATCACTACCCATTACATGTTAACCCATAATACCCATTAAACGACGATAAACCCCCCTTACCTGAGTTAATCCGGCGAACCTTTAAGCTTCAAGCTTTTCTCTTCTCCAACCTTCTTCCTCTTGCTCTGTCTCTTAGCCCTTTTCCTCTCTTTGAGCCGCTTCTCTGTTTTCACGTGAAAACTCTTTTTACCAAAATGGAACTCTTTTTCCTTATTTCCAACTTATATATTTTCCAATAATTATTATTCCAATAATAATAATAATAATAATAATCCAAAAATTCCAATTATTTAATTAAATTAATAAATATAATATTAACTTAAATTAAATAATTATCTTATTTTTATCGGGGTGTTACAACTCTCCCCCACTAAAAGAGTTTTCGTCCTCGAAAACATACCTCAAGCGAATAACTCCGGATAAGACTCCTTCATCTGACTCTCAAGTTCCCAAGTCACATTGCCACCTGCTGGTCCTCCCCAAGCTACCTTCACCAAAGCAATCTCTTTACCCCGCAACTGCTTCAACTCTCGATCCTCGATCCTCATAGGTGATGTTTCAACAGTCAGGTTATCTCTCACCTGTACATCATCTACTTGGACAACATGCGACGGATCAGGAATGTACCTCCTCAACTGAGACACATGAAAAACCTCATGCAAATTCGCAAGTGACGGCGGTAAAGCGATACGATAGGCTACCTCCCCTATCCTCTCCAAAATCTGATAAGGACCAATAAATCGAGGTGTCAACTTTTTCGACTTCAAAGCTCGACCAACCCCAGTTATCGGAGTAACACGAAGAAACACATGATCTCCCTCTTGGAACTCAAGTGACTTCCTCCTCTTGTCGTGATAACTCTTCTGACGACTCTGAGCAATTCTCGTCTTCTCCTGAATCATCTTAATCTTTTCCGTAGTCTGTTGAACAATCTCCGGTCCAACCACAACACTCTCACCGGACTCATACCAACATAAAGGCGTCCGATATCTCCTACCATACAAAGCTTCAAACGGTGCCATACCAATGCTCGAATGAAAACTATTGTTATAGGTAAACTCAATCAAAGGTAAGTAACAATCCCAAGCACCTCCCTTTTCCAAAACACAAGCTCTCAAAAGATCTTCCAATGACTGAATCGTCCTCTCAGTCTGACCATCAGTCTGCGAATGATATGCAGAACTCAATCTCAGCTTAGTTCCCAAAGCCTTCTGCAAACCTTCCCAGAACTTCGATGTAAATCTAGGATCTCTGTCCGAAACAATACTCGACGGAATACCATGCAAACTTACAATCTTCTCAATATACAACTCGGCTAATCTCTCTAACGGATAATCCATTCTGATCGGAATGAAATGAGCCGATTTCGTCAATCTGTCAACAATCACCCAAATAGCTTCAAAATTCTTAATCGTTCTCGGTAAACCAGAAACAAAATCCATACTGATACTATCCCACTTCCACACTGGAATAGCCAACGGTTGCATTAGCCCAGACGGCTTCTGATGCTCAATCTTTGACTTCTGACAAGTCAAACAAGAATAAACAAAACTCGCAATTTCTCTTTTCATTCCCGGCCACCAAAATAACTTTTTCAAATCATGATACATCTTCGTAGCTCCAAGATGAATACTCAGGCCACTACGATGTCCTTCCTCAAGAATACTCTTCTTAAGCTCGGTAACATCCGGAATACACACCCGATTACCAAATTTCAAAACACCATTCTCATCAACTCTGAATTCACCACCTTGACCTTGATTCACTAGAGTCAACTTGTCCACCAAAAGCACATCGGATTTCTGACTCTCTCTAATCTCATCCAGAATACCACTTGTTAACTTCAACATTCCCAATTTAACACTATTGTGAGTACTCTCACACACCAAACTCAAGTCTCTAAACTGCTCAATTAAATCCAATTCCTTAACCATTAACATAGACATATGCAATGATTTCCGACTCAATGCATCAGCCACTACGTTTGCTTTACCCGGATGGTAATTCAAACCAAAGTCATAATCCTTCAGAAACTCTAACCATCTCCTCTGTCTCATATTCAGCTCTTTCTGATCAAATAAATACTTTAAACTTTTATGGTCACTGAAAACCTCAAATCTTGACCCGTACAAGTAATGCCTCCATAACTTCAGAACAAATACCACGGCTGCCAACTCTAAATCGTGTGTCGGATAGTTCCTCTCATGAACCCTCAGCTGTCTCGAAGCATAAGCTATAACCTGCTTATTCTGCATCAACACACCACCCAAGCCCAACAATGACGCATCACAGAAAACCTCAAATAGTTCTGACGGACTCGGTAATATCAGAATAGGAGCAGTAGTTAACCTTCTCTTTAACTCTTGGAAACCTTCTTCACATTTTGAGTCCCAAACAAACGCTTGCCCCTTTCTAGTCAACATCGTCAACGGTAACGCCAACTTAGAAAATCCCTCGATGAACTTCCTATAATAACCAGCCAAACCAAGAAAACTCCTTATCTCAGAAACTGACTTCGGAGCTTCCCACTTAGATACCGCTTCTATCTTAGAAGGATCAACAGCAACACCATCTCTTGAAATCACATGACCAAGAAAACTAACCTCTTCTAACCAAAATTCACACTTTGACAGTTTAGCAAATAACTTCTTTTCTCGTAGAACTCCTAAAACCACTCTCAAATGCTCAGCATGCTCTTCTTCAGATTTCGAATACACCAAAATATCGTCAATAAACACCACAACAAACTGATCTAGGTACGGATGGAAAATCCTATTCATATACTCCATAAACACTCCAGGCGCATTAGTCACACCAAAAGGCATTACAGAATACTCATAATGTCCATACCTCGTTCTGAAAGCAGTCTTCTGAATATCCTCAGTTTTCACACGTATCTGATGATAACCCGATCTCAAATCTATTTTGCTGAACACACTCGCACCAACCAACTGATCCATCAAATCATCAATCCTCGGCAAAGGATACCGATTCTTGATCGTCACCTTATTCAGTTGCCTGTAGTCCACACACAACCTCATAGTACCTTCTTTCTTCTTAACCAATAACACTGGTGCACCCCACGGTGACACACTCGGACGAATAAATTTCTTATCCAACAGATCTTCCAACTGACTCTTCAATTCAGTTAACTCAACAGCAGACATACGGTACGGAGCCATCGACACCGGCCTAGTACCAGGTACCAAATCAATCGAGAACTCAACTTCACGCTCTGGCGGTAATTCATTCACTTCTTCCGGAAACACATCAGGAAAATCACACACCACAGCTAGATCGCAAATCACCAGTTTATCTTTAGCCTCCAAAGTCGCTAACAGCATAAACAACTCTGCCCCATCTGCTACTGCCTCATTCACCTGCCTCGCTGATAGAAACAAATCCTTTCCTTCCTCAATCTCAGGAAAGATCACAGTCTTATCAAAACAGTTGATATAAACTCGGTTACACACCCACCAGTTCATACCCAGAATAACATCAATCTGCACTAGTGGAAGACACACTAGGTCCATCCCAAAGTCTCTACCAAAAATACTCAAAGGACAATTTAAACAAACTGAAGTAGTAGTCACTGAACCCTTCGCAGGAGTATCAATCACCATACTTCCATGCATCTCAGATATCTCTAACTTAAGTTTCACAGCACAATCCAAAGATATAAAGGAATGAGTCGCACATGTGTCAATAATAGCTACAAGAGGAAAGCCATTAATATAACACGTACCTCGGATCAAACGATCATCTGCAAAAGTCTCAGAACCCGATAAAGCAAAGACCTTGCCTCCCGACTGGTTCTCTCTCTTCGGCTTAGGACACTGTGGGCTAATATGACCCAACTCTCCACAGTTGAAACAAGTCACAGTCTTCAACCGACACTCTGCAGCCAAGTGACCACCTTTGCCACACTTAAAACACTTCTTCTCATTACTGGTACACTCATGGATACGATGTCCAGCCTGACCACATCTGAAACACTTAGCAGGGGCACTGGAGTCTCCCCCACTAGGCCTCTTCATTCCACTCTGTCTCTGGAAACCTTTTCCAGCTGCATACGGTTTCCCACGATCATTCTGATTCTTGCCTTTCCTATCAACCCTCTGCTGATAGCTCTCCGCTCTGGCTTTGGTATCCTGTTCAAAAATCCTGCAACAGTCAACCAAATCAGAAAACACTCTAATCCGTTGATACCCAATAGCCTGCTTGATCTCGGGACGTAACCCGTTCTCAAACTTCACACATTTCGAGAATTCCCCCGTAGCCTCATCATAGGGAGTGTAATACTTTGACAGCTCTGTGAACTTAGCAGCATACTCAGTAACAGACCGATTGCCCTGCTTCAATTCTAAGAACTCTATCTCTTTCTTTCCTCTGACATCCTCTGGAAAGTACTTCCTCAGGAATCTCTCTCTGAACACAGCCCAAGTGATCTCAGCATTCCCCGCAGATTCCAACTCAGTGCGGGTAGCAATCCACCAATCATCTGCTTCTTCTGACAGCATATGCGTACCGAACCTGACCTTCTGGTTATCGGCACACTCAGTCACTCGGAAGATCCTCTCGATCTCCTTTAACCACTTCTGAGCACCATCTGGATCGTATGCTCCCTTGAACATTGGAGGATTGTTCTTCTGGAACTCACTCAGTTGACGAGCAGCTCCCATTCCCACAACATTCGGATTCCCTCCAAGTACTCCAGCTAGCATACCCAGAGCCTCAGCAATCGCAGCATCATCTCTACCTCTTCCAGCCATCTCTATTCTGAAAACCCAACAAGCTAAAACAATAAGTACTGATAGGGTTACACAAATAAGCTAAAACAATAACGTTTCTCTTGGAATCATTTTCATATGACAAAAATTGTAGGAGATAGGGTCTAAGGAACCCCGGTTTTGACCAGTTGACTTTCTCTGGTCAACCACCATGAACCAACTTGCAAACTTGAAATTCTCTTGATTTATTGAACTCATGGAGAATCATATATGCATAAGATGATGTCATATGAAGTATCCCTTGAAATATTTGATCAAATGATGAAGAAATTTGCTGAGGAAGTCACACAAGATACCCAGATGAATTAGGGCTTCTAAGGCAAACAAGCTTCAAACTCTTGATGAATTCTTGATCAAAATGATATGTGAAGATCGTGGGGATCCATATATGATGTATAGAGCCAATGTTATCCATCTCTTGATTAGTATCCTTGCTTTGAGGGTCTCAAACCCTAGATATGAGCTTGATGGCGCATGGGTGGACACACACAGAACCTACAAAAGAATCAAACTATACATAGACATATTTTTGGTATTTTGGTTAGTAAATACTGAAAAACAAATTATGATACAATCAAATGTTCTTGGTGATCTCTCCCAATGCAAACCCAATGAATGAGGGGTAAGGAGGATGCCAATGTGTGATCCCAAAGCTAATGCATATGATGAGATAGCATGAGGTATCTTAGGGTCAAAATTGGGGTCTTACAGGGGCAAGGCAAAGACCCATCAAAAAGAAACAAATCTAAATGAATGCATTTCTACCCTATTATGAACAAATTATTTCCTAATATCAATAGGAAAAGAATAAAACATGGTTAGAGAGATATGAGACCTATGTTATAAAAAAAGTCAATACATGAATACCATTCTCTATATATGTGTGAGATGAAGAGATTTCTTTGTGCAAAATAATTCAAGCAAAATATCCAATTGTTGCGAACTTTCCAAACTAACAAAGAATGCTTACGGATAGCTTGAACAACAGCGGAAGAGTCGGTTACAATCCAAATTATTTACAATATTTATAATATTCCAACAGTATTACAATCTCAAATATAAAAGTCTAGCACACACGCAACTACAAACCAAATAAATTCAGAATTGAAATCTAATGCACAATAAAACAACAGATGTGCAATGAAACGTGAAATAAAAATCCTCCGAAATGTTACTAAATTGAGTGTTTCTACCATGATGATGTTTGTTGAGTTGAGCTAAGCAGGGTGGCGGTTCATGGTGGTTGCTCGAGCGAGAAAATAATAGTTAAGCTTTGAAACATGATGACGGTAGCTATTGTTAAAGGTGTGGATGAAAATGAGGTTGTTGGAGGTTGTTCTCACTGTGGTTAGCGGTGGTTGTCACACCCCAAAATTTTCCCTCCCTTTTTCATTTTTTAATCTCACCTTTGGCTTGAGATTCATCTGTACACATTCATGTTTCATTATATGCATCATTCCTTCATGTTAACACTTGACAATTGATCATCATAGATTCAAAGCTTGTGGCCTGTGTAACACCCTTCTAAATTACCCCAAATATTTAATTAAAATAACAACATATATCAATCAGAGTAGATATGCAATTAAGGGTGTCACACAAACACTTCACACCATAATAACTGTCATGCTCTTTTATTAATTCAAAACATAAAGCATTTGCACAATACGCAGCGGATAGACATCAAATCAATCATGCAAAACATGTAACACATTACATGTAAAATTATTCAACAAGGTAAAACATCCCGTCCCGATGTTACATCTACCAGAGCATGACCCACTAAGGAACTACACTAGACTTCAAGCACTAGCTCCTACTCAATCACTGCTCGTTACCTGAAAAATAGTTGTAAGGGTGAGTTCCTCAATCGATATAAAAAGCATTATAAAATATCATGCAATGTTAAGTAATTTAACACATTAATCACCCTAATCATATCACACATTCAGTAACGGCACATCAACTCAAATATCATACTCAATACCAACACAATTCATGCTCATACTCAATGCCAACACAAACACATGCATAATATTGGAATACATCCATTCATATTATACGCCATACATACATTATGCAATGAGACTCCATGCATGCGGTACCGACTATTCGTGAACATATAGTTCAACCTCACCGATCAAATCCAGATACGGCTACCAAGCCCACTAGTCCCACTCATTTGAGACCTAGTGACTCACTCACTAATTCCTCACCATGGGAATTAGCTACCACCCCAAGGGCTATGCTATGCACGCTAATCACCTAGCAATGCAACATCATCAACAACAATCCACAATGATTTACTCACTAATTCCTCACCATGGGAATTAGCTACCACCATAAAGGCCACAATATGCATGCTAATTCACCTAGCAATGCAACATCATCAACAACAATCCACAATGGACATATGCTCACACTCTAAGCCATAAAACAGTCCATTCACCAACACATGCATAATATATACATTCACAACATTATGCATATTTTCACACATCATCAGCATATTTATCACATAATCATATCATGTCATGCCAAATAATTCAATCACAGTATTAGCACACTCTACTAATACCTATCCTACTCAAAACAACGGGAAATAATCCCTACTATATCACACACCGATATAGGCCAATTCCCAATTATGTTCACAACATTAAAATATCAATTTTTCCAATTTCCAACAGTGTTAACCGGTTAACGCCCTGGGTTAACCGGTTAACGCAGGACAGAACACGCTTCCTGGCCAATTTTAACAGTGTTAACCGGTTAACGCCCTGGGTTAACCGGTTAACGCAGACAGAACAGCAATTTCTCAGAAATCACAACAGTGTTAACCGGTTAACACCCTGGGTTAACCGGTTAACGCAGACAAAACAGCAATTTTTCACAATTCATAACAGTGTTAACCGGTTAACACCCTGGGTTAACCGGTTAACGCAAGACAGAAAGTTGTTCCTGCGCTAACACGAAGCAGAATGCAGAATTCTCCGCATTTTCCGCCGTTGGAGGACTTCCGGACCTCCGATTCCGATTCCGTAAAAAGCTATACGTTCGGAAAATCACTACCCATCCAATTACAGATTCAATTACGGCTTTAACACAGTTTATTCATCACAATTTTTCAGCATCCAACATCCCAATTAGGGTCAATTCAACGGTTTATCACTACCCATTACATGTTAACCCATAATACCCATTAAACGACGATAAACCCCCCTTACCTGAGTTAATCCGGCGAACCTTTAAGCTTCAAGCTTTTCTCTTCTCCAACCTTCTTCCTCTTGCTCTGTCTCTTAGCCCTTTTCCTCTCTTTGAGCCGCTTCTCTGTTTTCACGTGAAAACTCTTTTTACCAAAATGGAACTCTTTTTCCTTATTTCCAACTTATATATTTTCCAATAATTATTATTCCAATAATAATAATAATAATAATAATCCAAAAATTCCAATTATTTAATTAAATTAATAAATATAATATTAACTTAAATTAAATAATTATCTTATTTTTATCGGGGTGTTACAGCCTGCAAAGCTAGGGTTTGCTTGTGGATCAAACTCCTAGAAATGTGGCATGGCTCTTCATTTGATAATCTTAGGAGTGAAAACCCTAATAGCTTGATCTTGAAGATGTGGATTCAATGAGACCTCATCATGGAATTCCTCAGGGCATTCAAACCCTAATTCTTGATGGTGTTTCTATGGGACCTTGTGGATGATCTTTGGGCCTTATCTTAACTATCAAAACCCTAATTTGGGACTCCCACTTTATCATGGCTCCATGAACCCTAATTATGTCCAACACTCCTTGTGTGGCCTCCTAACCCCAGTGTCATCTAATTTTCCATCATTCATGGTGCTTGATTATCTTGCTTGGTCTAATTTCATTCAACAACCTCTTGTGCATGGTCTATTTCATCTGGTCAATGTTATCTCATGCCATTGTCATGCCATTGCTGCCTGGCCCATGAATCTTTGGTTTAGGCCCTAGTTCATTGTACCTTTTGGTTTTGATAAGGCCCTTGTGTCACTCTTTCATGTTTCACTTATGTGTCTTTGGTTTGATTTTGTTCAAGTCATAGTCTTGTTCAACTCATACTCAATTCATGTTCAATTCATACAAGATCATTGATTCATCAAGTCATTTCCATCCATTTCAAGTTAGTTCATTTCATTCATTTCAAGTATCCATTCAATATAAAATTCAAATTCCATACAAGTTTCAAGTGTCATGCTCATGTACAAAACAAATTCAAGATCAATTCAAAACCATTCAAATTCATTCAAATATTCATTACACAATCATACAAATGTCCATTCCATGAGAAAAAATACAAAATTTGAACTTTGACCAAATGTTGACTTTGGTCAACAATTGACTTTTTGGTCAACTTTGATCAAAGTTAACCCAATCCTAAAAAACCTAATCCTAATCTTCCATGACCCATGTTGATTCTTGATTGACTAATTGCACATGTTTCTAGTTCCAATCTTGATGTTATGCTGAACCACCATCCTTCATGTATTACGACCTACAAAACCAAGGCAAAACATGAAGCAAAGTCATTATAGAAACATAGCAAAATAATGCATATACTTGCAATCAATCAACAACGAATGGAAGATGATATGCAAGACATAGAGCAAGTCAAAATTCATAACATGCTAAGCCAGAAATCCTGCAACAAAAGCATGCCAAACCAAAAGCAAACAGTATCCTGCAGTATTTCAAGGCCAAATGCATATATTGCTTCACCCAAACCAGAACATGTTGCAGTACACAAACCAACGAAGGAAATGAATTAGATCAAGAACCATGCACATGATCATTTGCTGCAGAGTGATCAAAGTTAGAACTACCTGCATACCATTACCCTGTTGTCATGCTACCATATGGACATAAGCCACCACCTGCTGCAAGACAAACCATGTCAGTATGCAGTGAAACTGAATATAAAACACTCACAAATCCAATCCCACGGACATGGAACTTAACCTTTAACCTTGCACATTGACAGAACACCAGTTTTGAAGTCCACATTGAGATGACATAATGCAATGTAGGGAATTGTGATCTCAGGTAATTGCATAATTTCTAACAACACAGGACTTCCTTGCATCAAAAAGTGTTAGCAGAAATTAACTGAATATCGATTTCCACTTCATCTCATTAATAAAATAAATTCACTGATTGGAATTCAAACTAACAGATAGCAACAACTCACAACTGTCAATAACTTCTCATAACTAACCTTGTAACTATCCTAACCGTTTCCTAACCATTTTGCAAAGCTCTAACAGAATTGAGTAGAAGATGCTAACGGAAATATAAAGCATAACAGAATTGAGATTGTGTATAAAAGCATCACTACATCATTGAGCTTGGGATCAATTTTGCTTCTTCTCAGATCCCAATCTTCATTCTCTCAAATTCAATCCCTTTCAATCTGCATATCCTCCCTCAACCATACTTCACAAAACTCAATCTTCATCTTCTTCATTCACTGAAATCCTCACCCATACCAGAGCTCAAAAATCTCCATTTTTGTTAGAGTTTCATTGTTTGAAACTCTAAACAACTTAGCTAAACCTTTTCCACACTTACCTCACGTAAGCATCAATAACAACAACACCAAGCAGCGACGATTTTTCTACAAACTGAAGAAGAAGAAAGAAGAAAGGTAGAAGAAGAGGATTTTGAGGAAAGGAAAGGATTCAGATATATTTATCTGGAATTCTTCTTTCATCAGCTTCAAAGTCTCAGGCACGAGCTTCTTCTCATTCTGCAGCAGAGAGACTCAGAGTTGAAAGCTTCAAGGCCCTGACGCTTTTCATTCTCCATCTTTGACATCACCTTCGATCATCCTCCATTCCACACCTTCAACCTTTGGCTATGTAATTCCACAAATTGAATCAGTTCGTAATTATTCCAATTATCCCTAATTGTTTTAATTAGGGATAATTGGAATAATTGATTGTAATTAGATTTTAATTATAGTTTTAATTTCTTAATTGACTTCCATGTGAATCGACTATTTTAACCCTATGGTTTAGTCATAGAATTTCATGTTCCCTTAGATTAAGGCTTGATTTGGATTAGTTGATCACTTTTAATTGTTTTTCATGCGATATTTGATAGGTGATTAATTTGATCCTAATCTTTGCATGATCCCTTAGCTTAGGGTTTGTACATATCATTTGATTAACCTTTAGATTATGATGTACATAATTACCAACTAATTCTTTCCCTTTGATTCAAGTTGATCAAAAGAAATTTTGATTAACTAAATCCTTTGATTTGGGTATAATCCCATAGTCTATTCAGGTGATCAAAAGTACCTTGATCACTTGATAGGACTAACTTCTGTAATGTTGTGGATCTCAAGGCTTCAAGTTCAGACTTTCATGCAAGGTATCCCAGACTAATCAAGCAGTGGATCATACAAATCATATCAAAGGTATTTCTTCAAGAACTTATGAATCATGATTCAATTTGTATGCCATGAGCCTTAAGTAACAAAGAATGATGAAAGTGGAGAATTCATATCCTTGTTTAAGGTATCCTTGGGTACGAGACGAATGACCTAGTTGCTCAAGGTATCCACCTTTGCTCATAGACTTTAGTGCAATTCGAATTTAATGATTTATAAAGTCTCCATCATCATAAGGAGCAGCAAGGATTCTTCTTCAACAACTTAAAAGTTATGATGAGAATCACATGCCACGAGCCTCAAGTAGTAAAGAATGAATGGGAGTGCAAAATTCTATTAACTCATTATGAATATCTTTGGGTATAGACTTTAGTGTGGCTGATATCAGATGACTACCAAGTTTTCTTCATCTTGCATTATCATATATCATCTCTCTTACCTCGGTCTCTTGCTGTCTTTGTTTCATTCACCGTGGACCGAACTACGAAAGCTCTTACTTTCTCATTGCACAGTGAAAATACCTAGACACGAGGATTTAGATTTTCCTCGAGCTACCTTATTCATTAATCCTACCCTATTTAGTGTTTTTTAACCATCCATCAATCAATACCATCTTTTTGAGATCAAATATCATTTTTACTTGGATTCCATGCACATGCTTTTAGGACGATTTAGTCGGAGTCCACCTTGTGAACCAAGAGTTGTTTGGCTATGAAACCAAACACTTAATTCTCTTTATTTTTGGTCGTACCATATAGTGGCGTACGCTCAGGCTACCCACATATTGGTTAACGCCAGTTTTACTCTTGGGTTCAGAGTTTACTCCTTCATGGATCCTGTAAGACCCTAATTTTGACCCTAAGATCCCTCATGCTATCTTATCATATGCATTGGCATTGGGATCACAACTTGGCATCCTCCTTACCCCCTCATTCATTGGGTTTGCATTGAGAGAGATCACCAAGCATCATGTGATTGTATCAGACTTTGTATTTTATCATTCTTTACTAACCAAAATACCAAAAATATGCCTTTGTATGCACTAACTCTTTTGTAGGTAGAGTATGTGCTCACCTTTGATTCATCAAGCTCACATCTAGGGTTTAAGACCTTCATTGCAAAGAACTCAATCAATAATGATCTACTATGGCTCTAATCATCATATATGGATCCCCACGGTCTTCACATGTTATTTCAATCAATAATTCATCAAGAGTTTGGAATTGTTTTGCCTTGGAAACCCTAGTTCACCTAGGTATCTTGTGTAACTTCTTCAACAAGCTTCTTCAACAATTGATCAAATGTTTCAAGGGATACTTAAAATTTCATCATTTTATGCATATATTATCTCCCATGAGTCCTAAAAGTCAAGAGAATTGCAAGTTAGCAAGTTGGTTCATGGTGGTTGACTTGAGGAATTCATCTGATCAAAACTAGGGTTCCCTAGATCCTATCTCCTACAATTTTTATCATATGAAAATTATTACAAGAGAAAAGTTACTCTAAATAAAATCCCAATCAACTTTAATGTTGAGGTCTAGAGCTATTTTTTCTTAGAAAGTCATTTTGTATGATGAAAGATTATAGGTCATTTTGTCTAAACCCTAATTTGGAGGTCAACTTCCCAAGGCCATAACTTGCTCAATTTTTATGAGATAAAAGATTTCCAAGTTTCAAAATCAAATTCAAGATGTCTAATTCAACTTTGATGTTTGAAGGAAGAGCTAATTCAACTTTTATGATCATGTGATATGAGGATACATTATAGGTCATTTTGGACCAATGCCATTGAACAAGTGATTTTCCTCAACTTCAAAAATGCATAACTCCTTCATATTAAATACAAATGAGGTCAATTTTGTGACCATTTTGAATAACTTTGAGAGAGATATATAACTTTTATAAAGACACTTTTCTCATTTGAAGCTCGCATAAAAAGTTAGCCAAGGTGGAAGAAGTGAACATATGGCTTGACACTTAGAATTTTTTTTAACATGTTTGATTTTCCCAACTTCCACCTCAAAATTCATCATGATCCAAGCTTCAAATAAAAAAGTGTCCAACATGAAATTTGTTACTCTTGATCTAATCTTTCCAAAAAGTCTAATTTCATCCATTTTGGACAAGATTTGAATGGGCCGCGCATGGCTTGAACATTGCATCATCATTTGGCAAGATTGAACTTCAAACTTCCACACACCAATGCATGACATTCCAACATGATCTCAAACTTGTTTGTATTCAATTATGGACCAAATGACATTATTTCATGGGCCTGTACACGCCCATGTACCCATGCACCACTCATTGCTATTTTTGGATTCCATGTTCAAGTGTGCAAATATCAAATCAATTGGCTATAAATAGAGACCTCTAGGTTCAGAATTGAACACCCTGCGTGCCAGCTTTGATCCCAAGCATTCAAACCCTCCCATTCCAAAGGATAATCTTGATAGTTTCCATTTGGAAATTGAGTTTGAATCTCACTGTTTTGTGATTCAAATCTCCAAGGATCCAAAGCCTTTTGATCATTCTATTCTACTCCTTCAAGCATCCTGAGCAAGATCAAGCACAAGCAAGAGCAAGAACCATAGAATTCAAACCTACATTGAAGGTATTTTCCAGAATTTTTCATCTTTTCGATTCTCACTCAATTCTCCATAATTCTCTTGGATCTTTGGTTGTCTGAAATCCTACCAATGTAGGCAACAAGATTGAGTTTCTTTGAGGTCAAATTGAAGCAACTCAGATCCTGCACCTTAAATTTCAAATCCTTGTATCTCTCAATATACTTGGAGTTAGGATAAATTGAGGCCAAATTCGAGCTCAGTGTCATTTTTACTTTAAAATCACGTCCTTCTCTTTAATTTTGGTGATGGTTGTGACTGAACCAGTCCGGTGAGACTCACCGGAGAAGGAGACCGGAGCTTTGGCTCCGGTGGTGAGTTGCCAGTCATCAGAACCACAAGATCCATTTCAAATGTTTTAATCTCACGTGTTGGTTTGGATTACCACTTGTGTGGCGCGCTGACTCAAGACCATGGTGGAAAGCGCGCTGAGAACCACTTGATCTGCCACCTCAATTAATGAGGGAGATCAAGTGGTCCACGTTTTTTTCTCATTTTCTGACTTTCATTTTATTTGTTATATTTCCATTAATTCATATTAATTTTAATATTGATCCAAAAAATATGAGAGTTTCACCAAAAAATTTAAAATAAATTCCTCTTTCATTTTCTTTTTTTTTCATTTTTTTTTTCATAACACGTGGGCTTTACCTATCGAGCATGACAGCTCATGAACAAACCTTTGCTCCTTCAAGATTAACATTTTGACTGACGAATAGACCCCTGTTGAAGTAACTCAAGTCTTTCCCTTGTGTTAACTGATCATCTAAATAGAACTCACAAAGTGTCATGGATGATGTTCAAGCTTCTTGGAGCTAATCCCGATTGACATGATGAAATGCAATGTATCTAATGTTAAATGACCTAAAAATGAATGTGTGAATAAGGAGGGAAAATTTTGGGGTGCTACAGCTGCCCATATTCAGTCATCAGCTAACCCGAGCAGGATGAAAGCGAACAGCTTATCAGACAAACAGGGTGAGCTGTGATTGAATACCAAAGACAGACCGAAAATTTGCGCTCCGAGAACACCACAAAAATGCTGAAATACACCGCGCTGTTTATTTCTCTTCTGATCCTCTGGCTGAATCTAAATCATTCTTCTGACTTAATCTGGAGTTTCGATCCTCTGGCTGAATCTATACTCAATTTAGTCCTCTGGTTGGATGTTAATTTTGATCCTCGGGCTGGATACGATTTCAATCTTCTGGCTAGATCTTCTTCGATCTTCTGGCTAGATCTCCTTTGTTTCGATTCTCTGGCTGAATCTATTTTCTTTGATTCTCTGGCTGAATCTACTTCGATCTTCTGGCTAGATCTGAATTGTTTCAATTCTCTGGCTGAATCTATTTCCGGTCTTCGGGCTAGACCTGACTTCGATCTTCTGGCTAGATCTTCTTCGATCTTCTGGCTAGATCTGAATCTATTTTCTTTGATTCTCTGGCTGAATCTATCTATTTTTCGGTCTTCGGGCTCGACCTGACTTTGATCTTCTGGCTAGATCTGGATTGTTTTGATGATAAATTCCCATCATCAGGATCTCGCATCTGGGGCATGCGCTGGTTGACCCTCTTTCGAAATCTACAGTCTTCATGTTAGATATGCAGCTTCGAGAATATCCCACTTTTGGGCTTCGTACATATTCTTCAGGCTAGGACATGTTATAACGACTCTTCGATTAGACTTTGTTTTTTAAATGCGATCCGCGGGCTGGATCCTCTTGTAGGTTGATTTTCTGTTGAGTTGTCAATCTATTCCTCCAGCTGGCTTGCTGGGGAAATAACGCTCGTAGTCGACTCTCTGGCTGAATCTTCGAAATGACCCTCAGGCTGGATCTTTGGAAAACGATTCTCAGGCTTAATCTTCGAAATGACCCTCATGCTGGGTCACACACACACTTGATCCTCTGGCCGAATCTCATGACTTTGGTTGTAAAGTAATTTTTCAGTCTGCTTTGAAGAACCTGTTTATCAGCTTATGTGTATGTTTGATATGCATGCAAATGCAAATGAAAATGTTATGCATGGTGCAAAAGAAAAAAGAAATCTGCTTGGGGAAGCAACTCTGGAAGGGAGCGGATCGCTGTATCAATCCTTGAATGCTCTGTGGGGAACGATCCATCTGCCGGGACCGGGGAGCCACCGAAAATAAATCGGTCTTTTTTGAAAAGTTGACCTTGCTGGGGAAGTATCAACTATGGAAACTTTGCTTGGTGAGGCTCTGCGAGAAGAGTCTGTGAGGAAAGCACTTCCTGGGGAAATGTCGTAGGAATCGACCTTTGCTGGGAATATGAACTTGCTAATCGTCCTCAGGCTGGGGATTAAAACAAATCTGTTAAAAAAAATAATCTGTTGGGGACGAGATGAACACTGGGAACACCACCCTCTTGTTTGTTGGGTATGCGACTACTCCGCTGTTGTTGGGAAGATACAGTTTGGCACTATCGACTCCACTAGGGATATACAGTCTGGATACTGTCAACTCTACTGGGGATATATAGTTTGGATACTGTCAACTCTACTGGGGAACCTGCTCTGCAGAGGAGAGGCTTTGTCAACCGCTTGGGGGTGAGGATTCATGACTTGGCATCCGGCTCCTGTGACCTGTAACCAAAAAATACACGTATGCCCCGGGGAATTACTCGGTTTGAATTCACCATCCGGGATTAAGCACATTCAAAGCAATTTTGACTGTTTTCCTGCGTAAGTCATCTGCAAAAGCCACCATTACATTCAGATGCAATATGTTTCCTCAAGAATTCAGACATCTTTTGCAAACAAACTGATAAATGAAAAGTAAAGAGGCTTTTTAACTGAACTATTCGACTTTTGTTGGTTGAAAAATTTGTGCCAGGAATAGGCGAGTACATCAGGAAGCTGATCCCTGGAAAGAGGCGATCGCTATAAATTGAACAAGAGAAACTATCCTAATGGCAATGTGGAAACGGGGTCCCACCGAGTTTCGAATCTGCTATGGCTCGTATGTCCTCAAGACGCTCTACTCATCTTGCTTTCTGAAGTGGATGATTAGTCGATCTTTTACCTTCGAAGATTGCCGGATTGAATGAAACGGTGATATAACACGGATGAACTCAGATCGCAGTTATTCGCTTATTCCCTAACTTTTGCGTGGACCGCCCTTTTGGGTTTTCAATCCACCGGGACACCCTTTTTTGCCTGAGCCGCCCTTTCGGGTTTTCGACTCACCGGGTGTACATATTTTTTGATTTTTATATCCCTAATTTTTGCCCGAACCTCTTCATTCTTTTTTTTGGTTCGTCGGGATGCCCCTTTTTTGCCTGGACTATTCTTTTTACTGTCCAGCGGGTCTATTTTATGCGAAGTATTTTTTAACTGCGTCTGAGTCGACAGGGGACGGGAAGTCTTCGCCATCCATGGTTGTTAGCATCAGAGCTCCGCCAGAGAAAACTCTTTTAACCACGTATGGACCCTCGTTGTTCGGTGTCCATTTGCCCTTGTGATCTATGTTGGGAGGAAGAATTCTTTTGAGTACCAATTCACCGACTCGATACTCCCGAGGGCGCACTTTCTGATCAAACGCTTTCTTCGTCCGTCTCTGATATAGCTGGCCATGGCATATAGCTGCTAGTCTCTTTTCCTCAACTAGGCTTAGCTGATTGTATCGAGAACGGACCCATTCTGCTTCGTCCGGCTTCATTGTTGGTGCAGGGAAAAGTTATTCTGGCACAAAATGGCATATGAACCCCCTCCGGTGTGATCAACACTGCATCAACTCCGCGACCATTGACATTGACCGCCCCATCAAACATCATAATCCATTTGGATTCAGGGTCAGGCCCCTCCTCCGGGAGTGGTTCCTCGCAATCTTTCGATTTGAGAAACATGATGTCCTCATCAGGAAAGTCGAACCTCATAGGTTGGTAATCATCAATCGGTTGCACGACAAGATAGTCTGACAAGACACTTCCTTTGATGGCTTTTTGTGAAGTGTATTGGATGTCATACTCTGTCAGCATCATTTGCCACCTAGCAACCCTGCTGGCTTTTCAAAAATATACTTGACTTGATCCATCTTTGATATTAATAGAGTCGTGTGAGTCAACATATATTGTCTTAGTCGGCGAGCAGCCCATGCCAAAGCGCGGCAAGTTTTCTCGAGCAGTGAGTATCTTTGTTCACAGTCGGTAAACTTTTTGCTAAGGTAGTATATTGCATGCTCTTTTCGACCTGACTTGTCATGCTGACCGAGCACACAACCCATTGACCTTTCTAACACAGTCAAGTACATGATCAATGGTCTTTTCCTCTCGGCCTGTAGACTGGCCCCGATCTTGATCTCTTTCTTGTCGTCTTCGGTACCAATGTTGATGGTCTCAACCACCTCCTGATAAGGTGTGATAGCTCGGTCCTCCTGTTTCAACAACCTGGCTAACTCCTCAGGCAATTCATAATCTTCCTCAACCCCTTCTTCGGCTTGATAGATAGGATTGTCGAAGTCATACTTGGCCATAGCAGTGTCGTTAGCAGTGAGATCCGGGTGATCAGTTTTACGAGGTGTTTTTTGGAAAGAAAAACGAAAAAGAAACATTGTCGTTTTTGTAAAAGTAAAAATAATTGAAAGAAAGAGAACACAAAATTGTTTGCAAAAGCTGTCCTTTATTGATGATGAAAATAATTGCGAAATGTAACTAAATGGATGGCCCTACAGATGAGTCATTACACCTTGGTCAAAGTGTAAGACTTTGTTATGCATGTGATAAAAGGAAAATAATAAAAATTACTCCTTCAGTAGAGTAAACCGGACGACTTTTTCAGACGACCAATTGTCGAGCTTTTCTCCTGGGACACACGGGCGAATCCAGCTATCTAAGTCACAGTCGCTGTCAGCCTTGTCTTCATCTGCAGTATTGACGGTGTGGGGAGAAACCAAACCCCCGCTGGAGAAAGTACCGGCTTCATTCTTCTGAGACCCCGGAGTATACCCCAATCCAAACTTGTCTTCTTTTATGATTGGCTCCACAAATTTGCCCCAGCCTTGGGCATTACCAGCCTTAACCACTTCAACAGCTTGCTTGTATGAAGAGATAGAAGTCCCGACCTTCTCAGACTCAGGTGAAAAGATAGTTTTGGGCGCGACCTCACTGATGTTTATGGCTTCGAAGCCCTGACACAGCATCTCATGCATCTCGCCATCCATCTCCACATACTTAAATGTAGACAGGTGGCTAACAAAAATATCCTCTTCACCACAGACGGTGACGATCTAACCTTCTAGTCCATATTTGAGCTTCTGGTGGAGAGTAGAAGTAACAGCACCGGCAGCATGAATTCAGGGTCGACCTAGCAGACAACTATAGGCAGGCTGGATATCCATCACATAAAAGGTACTCTTGAATACCTGCGGTCCAATCTTAACTGGCAACTCGACTTCGCCACAAACAGCTCGCTTAGAGCCATCAAAAGCCCTTACAACTAAATTACTCGCCCTCATGGTGGCGTCATCACAATCCAACTTCGTTAAGGCTTTCTTTGGGAGAACATTCAGAGAAGAACCTGTATCAACCAAAACATGGGAAAGTACCGTCCCTTTGCATTCCATTGTGATATGCAAGGCTTTGTTGTGATTCCTGCCCTCAGATGTTAGGTCATAATCGGTGAAACCTAGCGCATGGCTAGTGTGTACATTCGAAACTACCGACTCCAGCTGGTCAACAATTATCTCTGGGGGAACATAAGCCATATTCAGTACTTTCAACAAGGCTGCTCTGTGTGCCACAGAGCATATCAATAGTGAGAGAATGGAGATCTTTGAGGGTGTCTGATTTAGCTGGTCGACTACCTTGTAGTCACTTTTCTTGATAATCCTCATAAACTCATCCACTTCCTTCTCGAATGCGGTCTTAGGAGGAGCTTCCTCGGTAGTAACCTCTTCGGTGGATACCTGTTTTCCTTTAGCCTTGGCAGTTGCCTCAGCTTCAGCATTCGTGCGCAATGTAAATGGTGCAAATAGGCGTCCACTACGAGTGAAGCCACCAATTCCTCCAACATTGTCTACAGCGGAGCTACCAATGTCAATGTCTTCTTCGTTAACTTTCTGCCCCTGGCAGTAGATATCAGCCCCATGGTGCCACGGGATAGCACTGTCTTTCTCATACGGAACAGGTCTTGGTACCGTGATGGTGACCGGACCAATCAAAGTCGGTTGAGGGTTGTTAGAGTAAATTGGTGCTGGACTTTCTGGGAAATATATTGTTGTCGGAGCGGGTCTCTTGGGAACATATATTTCTTCAGGAGTGAAATAAAACGTTACTGTCGACACATCATTCTTCATTGGACGAGTCTGATCGAACTGAAGACAGCCTTCATCTATCAGTTGCTGAATACCCCTTCTAAAACTATCACATCCGTTCTCGGCGTCTTGACAATTTCTGCACTCTTCCCCACAGCCCGGGAAAATCCATCCTTTCAAGAGTCGGTCTTTGACCACCGATAGCGAAGTCTTCACTTTAGTCACATCAGAAACCAAATTCAAAGTTTCCCCACTATCAACAGCATTAATCCTCTGCCAGCCGTGAGCTGGCATTGGGTTTTGGATAACATTAGGCACCGGAGAAAAATTGATGGCCTAGGAATCTCTCAAATCTTGTAGCTGTAGCTGGAGAGCCTTGCAATTATCTGTAGTATGACCAGGTGCGTTGGAGTGAAAAGCACATCTGGCATTGACATCATAACCTCTAGGCAGAATGTTGGGATCGACCAGTGGGGCCAGAGTTCTCAACGTAACCAGATTCATGTCAATCAGCTTGGGAAGTAATACAGAATAAGGCATTGGGATTGGCTCAATGACCCGGTCCGCCTGCCTTGGACGTTGTTGATAGGGTCTCTGCTGGCCCGGATTACCTCCTTGTTGTTAATTGTTGTACCTAGGTTGTTGTTGCGGATGATACTGCGGTTGAGGAACAGGTGTTGGAATAGTGACTGTGGCCACTTGATCTTGATAATAATTAGGGTGTCCTCTGCCCCTGCCTCTGCCGGCATATACAACGCTCGTCTCACCTTCTCTTCTTCGCTGACCGTTACCAGCAAACGGTTTCTTGGGAACTAATGAGTTGGAAGCACTGTTGTCTTGAATTCGGCCCATCTTCAACAGACTCTCGATCCTTTCTCCAGCAATCACTATCTCTGCAAATCTGATTGACGGGCAAGCAGCCAATCTCTCGATATAATTGCCTTGAAGAGTGTTCATGAACATGTCCGCCATCTCCCTTTCAGACATAGGGGGTTGGACGGATGCAGCAATCTGTCTCCAATGCTGAGCATATTCTCTAAAGGTTTCCTTGGCAGTCTGAGACATTCCTTGCAACAAGGTCCTATTTTGAGCCATGTCCAAGTTGTATTGATATTGCTTGACAAAAGCCTCTTCCAAGTCTTTCCAGCTCTTGATGGTAGTACGAGACAAATAAGAATACCATTCACGAGAAGCTCCAGTTAAACTGTCTTTAAAATAGTACATCCATAGCTTTTCATCTTCAGTGTGAGCTCCCAACCTTCCCAGATAAGATTGGAGATGAGTGCGTGGGCAAGAAGCCCCGTTGTATTTCTCAAAAGTAGGGGGTTTGAACTTGTGAGGGATCCTTACTCCCTGAACCAGACCAAGATTGGTGACATCAAAACCTAAGGAATTTTGAGACTCCAAAGATTTGAGCTTCTCAGCAAGCTCATCCATACGGCGAGTGGTCTCGAGGGCCTCGTCGTGCAAAGAAAATTGATCATATTGACAATCTTCAGTAATGGGGCGCCCGTTAATCCGAATCCCTTGATTCACATTGTACCTTCCGCCAATACCATTCCCAACATTTCCCGTGTTGCCAACATTACCCGGGTTTCCATCAACATTTGCGTTACCCGCGTTTCCAGTGTTCACAGGGTTATCAGCGTTCCCAGGGTTACCAGGGTTCCCCTCAGCACTTGGTATTTCCACCTCTGGATCGGGCCTCGATTGCTCAACCAATTCCTTCAGCTTCGCCTGGCCTTCTGCCATACCAGTCATCAATGTCATGAACTGATCCATCCTTTCACGCATATCAGCCAGTTCTTTCTGTATCTGGTCCATTGCTAGTCGTGGACGGTTTTCCTTTGTCGGGTACCTGTGAACTCGCTTGGGACCAATAACTGCCTGCAACAGAGAACAAACATTAGACATTGCGGTGACACCTGCAAAACAAACAAGGGTTAGTATGTATGGTATGCGATTAACTGCTTATTCGATTTTAAGGCCCTCCCTTAAAAAGGGAATACCCCGCAAATGAATAAGCATGAGATGTTGGATGCAAATATGCAGATGATGTTATGCAATGCAATGGCATGTCAATCAGAATTGCTGGATCCGCTTGAACATCTGTCAGGTTGCACTGCCTAGAGAGAAATTAAGAGGATCAAGCAAAGCACACCAAACAAAGGTCATGGGATGGATCATGTTATCCTTAATATCAACCATCCATTTTTGGTGGATTATGGTTTACACCTTATCAACACCCAAGTTTCATTGATATTAAGGATACCTGGACGGATCAACCATGAATCAAGGGTTTGTTGCAAGTCACGAGCATGGAGTTTAGGTTAAGAACCACCCAAAGGGAGTGTACTAAGGTTTAAACCTGCCAAACATGTTCTACAAAAGGTTCCCATAGTCATAATCCCATCTTTCGGATATTACCGGAGGAACGACTACTCGTATTCCAAAAATATTCTCAAGAGAGACTCTTATGAGTGTAGTATCGCGTAACAATCGTATCAAATCTTACACTTGAATGATTTTCGCACTACGTCCTACGAATAGGCCAAGATGGGTTTGGTAAACTAAGGTTCTTGGCTTCTAAGGTCTATATTGGAAAAAGTAATGTCTAATCAACTTACTTATGTGACATTATTGATCCCAACATGACCTCCACCAAGTGAATGGGCTTGCAAGTCAACTTGCTAAGGAATAACTCCACACAAGTCAACAAGACTATGCCATTCTCCTATCCTAAGTGCACTCGAGTTCGGGTATAGAACTCATCTCACAAACAGAACCAGCAGATACGGCAGTCATATGTACACAATGCAATAAAGCAGGTAAATGTTGAAAGATAAATAACTGTACAAAAGAATAAACACCCAATAAACAAACAACCTACAAAAGCTAGGAGGGACTCGCTTAGGGAAACCAGGTCCCCAGCAGAGTCGCTAGCTGTCGCAACCTGAAAAATGGAATGCGAAAAAAAACAACCGGCGAAGAAAGATAGGAGAGTCGCCACCGTGCGTTATTTATCCCAAATGAGGGAAAGGAAACGCTCGAAGTAAACCTGGAAAAAGGAAAGGACAAGACAGGGTCTCGCAACCAAATCTTGGGTTCGGGAGTCGATTATGCGAAGGGAAGGTATTAGCACCCCTACGCATCCGTAGTACTCTACGGGATCCACTTTTGTAGTTCTGGTCTAAAGGGTGTGGGTTTATCTAATGTGTTATTTACTAAAAAAAGGGTCAAAAGAAAATGACTCGAACGGATGTCGCATCCACTGCATACGTATCTCATCAGAATATGAGAATCAGAGTCTTCGTAGCTCGGCTACCTAGGGGTTAAGGGTAATTGTGCTCGCTAAGACATCGCGTCTTATGCCTACGTATCTCATCTGGAATAAGAATCAGAGCAAGTCGTAGTTCGGCTAACTACGGGGTTATGGATTGGGTTTTGGACGAACGACGTTACTACGTAATCTACCGGATGCTTGACCTTTGGAGACTTACTCGCCTGTAGTAAAAGGAGTTAACATGTTCTTAGGAGAAGAAAAATCAATGAGTTGGTAGGGTTAGGGATGCTCATGCAAAAAGGCAGTCCTTGACGAAGGAACCGCGCTACCTGTGGGGATACGAACACATACAAAACAAACATGTATAAAGTAAACGTGCCAACAAGGCAATCAGAATAAATCTCCCAAATGGTATCCCACAAGCAAAGTGGAATATCCAGCGAGCTATCCCTGCAAAAGTCATGTGAGCCTTCACAAAAACTCAACAAAAGGGTTAGTGAAACACGATAAGCATTTTTTTCATGGATAACAGTATGGTTTCAGAAACCTCAAACCCTGTGGCATACACTTCAGAAATTAAACGATTAAGCATTCAATGCCTTATTTATACATTCATACATAATTATGAACCCGTGGGCAAAAACCTAATGAAATTCATCCATCATACCTCAAACATTCAGAGTATTCAACTTCAAAGCACAAAGGTAATGGGAATAAGGGAAAAACCTGATTGGAGAGATCGGTTGAAATCAAATGGCACGGCTGGATTTGCAAACCAATGTTAGGGTTTGCTTTAGCTGAAAGTGTGTGAGTCAGAATGAACCTTTCAGAGTTGCCTGGAGGTTGCTGCAGATTAATTCTCACTCTCTCTGTCTAGGTTTCTCTCCAGGTTTTGTCCAGGGTTTTGTTCCAAGGAAACCTCAGAGTGTTTTGCTTTTCTTCCTTTTTCTGTCTGTTCTCCCTCTTTTATAACCTGATTTTCATGGCTTTGTGGGCTCAAATGAGAGAGGTCCAAGTCCAAGATTTTTTCTTTTATTTATTTATTTATTTATTTATTATTTATTTATTTACTTATTTATTTAAAAAAAATTGTTTGCATAACACGTGGGCTTCGCCTAGCGAGCATGACAACTCATGAACAAACCTTTGCTCCTTCAAGATTAACATTTTGACTAACGAATAGACCCCTGTTGGAAGTAACTCAAGTCTTTCCCTTGTGTTGACTGATCATCTAAATAGAACTCACAAAGTGTCCTGGATGATGTTCAAGCTTCTTGGAGCTAATCCTGATTGACATGATGAAATGCAATGTATCTAATGTTAAATGACCTAAAAATGAATGCGTGAATAAGGAGGGCAAATTTTGGGGTGCTATAGTGAGTTGCCAGTCATCAGAACCACAAGATCCATTTCAAATGTTTTAATCTCACGCGTTGGTTTGGATTACCACTTGTGTGGCGCGCTGACTCAAGACCATGGTGGAAAGCGCGCTGAGAGCCACTTGATATGCCACCTCAATTAATGAGGGAGATCAAGTGGTCCACGTTTTTTTTCTCATTTTCTGACTTTCATTTTATTTGTTATATTTTCATTAATTCATATTAATTTTGATATTGATCCAAAAAATTTGAGAGTTTCACCAAACATTTTAAAATAAATTCCTCTTTCATTTTCTGAATTAAAATCATTTTTTGGATCATTATTAATATTTTTCATGAGTTAATTGTTTTTGTGAATATTTTTAATTGTTTAAAAATAGTTTTAAGTTTCCAAAAATTATGAATTTTTTTCTCCAAGGTCCTTTGACCTTGTTTGACCTATGATAAATCTCATGGCCATTTCTTTGGTGTTTTGATGAGGTTTTAGGAATTTGACAAACCATAATTTAATTTAATGAATTATTTAATTGATTTTAATTGTTTAAATGCCAAATAAATTGTGTTGAGCTTCTAATTTTGACTTGCTGAGTTTGACTTGTGTTGTTGGGCCTTGGTCAAGGTTGATTTGACTTTGTTGAGTTAAAATCATTGGATTTAGGGGATTGATGAAATGTACATTTCATCTCCCAAAATGAATGAATGATTTTAATTTGATAAAAGTCCTCCTTTGACCAATTTGTGTTGATTCCATTTCCCCTCACTCTTCATCTCAATACCATTCTCTTATCATTCATTTCATGGACCTATGATATCTCCATATCCTAAGGCTAGTTGATCGTAAAATCAACATAAGTGTGGATGAGATTAGGTTCACCCCTTTTGTATATTCTTTTTAAGTGTGGTATGATTTAGGAGCATGGTTCATAATACCATGTCTCTAACATGCATTAACACTAAAAAAATTATTGCCCGACCTCAAATAGTTGTGACTTCTACATAAGTCCAATTATGATTGCTTAACATAGCGCTAAATTGTTGATACAAAAGGCATAGCATTCTAGTAAGTGAGATTGTAAGTCTCCCCTCTTTCATGGTATTATGTGGAAACTTGGCCTTTTTTCCTTCCTTTGGAAGATGTCTTGGTTCAAGGATCCATGCTTGTGATAAGTGGGTTGAGTGTTCTCCAAAGAATGACTTAAACAAAGCAAAAGCAAAAGCAATACTAACTTCTAATCAACTAACAACTAACATTTAATTTCAAGTCATTTACTTTTATGCACTTTAATTTTAAGTCTTATTTCATTTGCCATTACTCATACCATTCAATTTGTTTACTTTAATGGCATTTTTACTTTGCTCATTTGAGCCATATCTTGTGAATATATTGTGTTTGTTATACTTGTTTGTGTTGTGGTCTTTTGACCTTAATGTACATAATAACAACAAAAACTCTAAAAAACATTTTGTGTGGACTTTTGGATTTGATCTGAGACATTGGACTTAGAATTAGGAAACACTCCCTATGCAAAGGACTTAGCCAATGCCAACTTTAAAAAAAACAAGTGTTTGTGAAGTGAACTTTCATCTGATACAATATTGAAGATCCATTGGAGTTCATCTGTAACATGATCATATTGAAGCTACTATTTTGAACCTATGTCTAATGCCTATCTTTGAAGTCACCTGATACATGGGAAATTATGAAGAAGATCATGGAATTGCTAAGCTTGGTTGTGGCTATCTTTATTTGATGCCTTTCTATTCATCTTGATATTTGTGTATTGATATTACTTCATTCTAAAGTCCAAGGGGAATTTGGGTTTCTATATGACATTCTTGTCTATTGGATTGCAGCCCATTGGTCAGATCTTTTCAACTCTTAACTTTTAAATTTTTGCTTAGGATTAGTCTCTTCATCTACTCCCCACTTCTTTAATTTCAAAATCTCTCCCTCCTTTTAAAATATTCTTTGCTTGTGTTTGTATTTCTAAACTTAGACCATATTGCAAATTAGAAACTTTGGCCTTATGCCATTGCATTTTCAAACTCACTTTCTGAATCAAACTTGTAAATGAATTTAACTATACTTGACTTCAAATTTCAAAAGCAAAAAAGAACTAATACTTATTCAAACCTTTTTAGGCCTCTTGTGCCTTTGTTAAATTCAAAATTTTGTTAAAAGCAACTCATTCACTTTGAAATTTATACCGCGAACTAGAAGGTTTTGATCCCTCATTTTTATGTTGGTACGTAGGCACAAGTCTGAAGGTCTTGTCAAACACAAATATATAATTAATGAATTATTTTCTCATCCCTCCACTCTATTTATTGTAAACATCATTTTGTACCAAAACACATATGCACACAAAAAAGGGCTCCCTAGGAGTACCTAGGACACTTTGGGTGCTAACACCTTCCCTCTGTGTAACCAACCCCCTTACCTGTAATCTCTGACATTTTATTAGTTTTGATTTGGAAACTTCTTATTTTGGGGTTTTGTTCGTACTTTTCCCTTTTCCCTTGGAAACAATAAAATCGCGGTGGCGATTCTGGTTTATTTGACGTCTAGCTTATGTATAGCGTGATGGTCATGAATTTACCGCTACAGAAATTAAGTGGCGACTCTGCTGGGGAGTAGTCTCCAGTGGGTTTAGCCTACTTTTTTGTGTGTATATAATTGTATATTTGATGTATGTATATTTGTTTGTATGATATAATCTGCTTATTGTGCTTGGTGATCTCTGAGTGGTGAGATAAGTTCTAACCCGAACTTGAGTGCAATTAAGATAGGAGGATGGTATAGTCATGTTCGACTTGTGTGGAGTAGTCCTTAACAAGTTGGCTTGAGACCCATCTACTCAGTGGGGATCCTTTTGGAGTTATGAATGTCACACAAGTTATTTGTGGTTAGGCATTACTTTCTCTAGTTTGGGGTCCGAGAAGTTGAGGACCGTAGAACATTTAACCCCTCTTGGCCTATTTAGGACGTAGTGCGGAGACTGCTCAAGTGTAGACTTGATAACAGTTGTTACACGATGCTACACTTAGACGAGTTTCTCTTGAGAATATTATGGGTTGATGAGTTAGTCATCCTAACCTGTAATATCCGATAGATGGAATTAAGACTCTGGGAACTTTTTAGAACATGATCTACAGGTTTTACCCTTAGTTCACTCCTTTAGGATAGTTCTTACCCAGACTCCATGCTCGTGACTCACAACAAACCCTTGATTCTTGGTTGATCCAATTAAGTCTTGTCAATATCAATGGAACTTGGGTGTTGATAAGGTGTAAACCATAATCCATCAAAATGGATGATTGATCTTGACAATGACTTGATTCATCCCTTGACCTTTGTTTGTTTGCCTTGTGTGTGATCCCTTATTTGTGATTGTTGCATTCATGCATTCATGCGCATCATAACATTCATCACATGAGAATTTCAAGGAACTGAGGTCTTATTTGCAAATATTTTCAGACCATGGATTGTGGACGAAGGAATACTAAGAAGTACAGTTTCAGATGTCCCGATTTGAAAGAGTTAAGGAAGCTATCATCTTTTGTATTAGGTCCTTTGGACTTCAAACAACGTCATGGGAAGCTTCTATCTATTTTATCCGCTGATGTGGTTGGAGGACTCTTAAGTGTGTTGGTTCAGTTTTATGACCCTCTCTACCGTTGCTTCACTTTTCCTGATTATCAGCTTGTGCCTACGTTGGAGGAGTATGCCCATCTCTTGGGAATACCTGTTTCTAGAAAAGTTCCCTTTAGTGGATTAGAATAGATTCTCAGATCTCATATTATAGCTGAAGCCCTTCACTTGAAGAAGTCTGAGATAAAGGCTCATTGGGTGAAGAAAGGAGGATTGTTTAGGTTGACTTCTGAGTTCCTCATCAAGGAAGCTATTGCCTTTTCTCAAGCTGGTAGTGTGGATGCTTTCGAAGCCATCTTTGTGTTGCTCATCTATGGTTTAGACTTGTTCCCTAACATTGACGGTTTTATTGATGTTAACGCCATTAGAATTTTCTTGATTGGGAATCTTGTGCCTAATTTGTTAGGTGATATGTATTTCTCTTTGCATCTAAGGAATTCTAAGGGTGGTGGGACAATCGTCTGTTGTGTTCCTCTTATGTACAAGTGGTTTATTTTGCACTTGCCTCAGACGCCTGCTTTTGTGGAGAACAAACAATGTCTAAGGTGGTCTTAGAGACTCATGTCTCTCACTAATGATGATATAGTTTGGTATGATTCTTCATTGAGTAGTTTGGAGATTTTTATCGATTGTTGTAGTGAATTCTCTAATGTGCCTCTCATTGGTACACAAGGAGGAATTAACTACAACCCTTCTTTGGCTCGTCGTCAACTTGGGATCCCCTTGAGAGACAAGCCTAATAACACTTTGTTAGAAGGTCTTTTCTATCAAGAGGGTAAAGATCCCCAACGTTTGAAGCAGAAGATTGTGCATGCTTGGCATAATGTGCATAGAAAAGGAAGATCCGAGCTTGGTCCGTGAAATTGTGTAGCTTTGGAAGCTCACACTCTTTGGGTGAAGAAGAGAGCTTTGAAATTGAAGATGCCTTATGCTTGTGAGAGACCTATGTCTACGATTGTGGCTGAGCCATCAACTCTCCCTAATCAATATGTAGAGGAGTTGGAAGATGCACTCGCCAAGATGAAACAAGAGAAGGATATGTGGGAAAAGCGTTTCCATGCTTTGAGCAGAAAGCATGAGGAGTTGCAGCTTGAGTCTAAAGACAAAGATGCACTTATTGAGCTTCTTGAAGACCGAGTAATGAAGAGACAGAGAGAACCAAAGGTTTCATCTTCCTCTAGTATGCCTCAACCTTTCATTGCTTGGAAGAAGATTATTGATCAACTTGTCCTTGAGAAGACTCAAATAAAGACTTCTTTTGAGTCTGAGATTCGACGCATCCGAAGGATATTGTTGTTAGGGATCCTTAGGATGATTAGTCTCTTTTTCTCTTGTATTTTGTATTTTGGTTTCTGAAATTGTACTCAGTGTAATCCTTCCAATTATATAAATAAAAGAGATTCTTTATGGTCATACCAAATTGTTACAATTATTATTATATATATTTGCAAATAATATAGTAAGTTCCTTGAAAATAAAAACAATCAGGCATTGCATTTCATGCATCATTTGCATAACAGGTTTCTCTTTCGCCAGATGTCTTATTGGTATTTCTTTTGTGCTTCAGCCAAGCTAACTCATCGATACAAAACCCGCGCCAATCACTCATGGAACATCTAGAGCAAGAGAACAGAGACTTGAAGGACGAGATTGTCCGTCTGACTGCCATAATGGAGTCAGTGTTAGTTGCTCAGAGTCAATCTTCTCCAACGCCTGCAACTCCTCCTCCTTAGAGGACTGTCATTTCCGAGGTTGCTACCTCTACTATCCCTGCTACTGCTGCTCACTTTGCGCCTACCTTTGCTTCCATGCCGACATCTAGCCCGGTCATGTCTGTGCCACCACCGATTGTTCATACTTTACCCCATGTTGAAGACACCATCTATCATTCCGAGCCATCTGAGGGTCCAGATGTTTATGAGAAGATGGATGAAATGAAAGACCAATTCCTTGAGCTGCGAAAGGAGTTGAAGACCTTGAGGGGAAAGGATCTGTTTGGTAAGAGTGATGCAGAACTTTGCTTGGTTCCTAATGTGAAAATCTCGATGAAGTTCAAAGTCCCTGACTTTGAAAAGTATAAGGGGAATACCTGTCTGCTGAGTCATCTCATCATGTATGCTAGAAAGATGTTGATGCAAATTGATAATGATCAGTTACCGATTCATCATTTCCAAGACAGTCTAACCGATGCTGCTCTGAGGTGGTACATGGGTTTGGATAGTGCGAGTATCCGCACATTCGATGATTAGGTTGAAGCCTTTGTGAAACAGTACAAGTACAACTTTGATATGGCGCCAGATAGAGATCGGTTGAGGTCATTGTCTCAGAAGGATAAGGAGACATTTAAAGAATATGCTCAACGATGGAGAGAGCTTGCCGCTCAGATTACCCCTCCTTTGGAAGAAAAGGAGATGACCAAGATTTTCCTCGAGACCCTAAGCTCATTTTACTATGAGCGGATGATTGACAATGCCCCTAGTGATTTTACCGAGATGGTAAACATGGGGATGAGACTAGAGGAAGGTGTCCGAGAGGGACGGTTATCTAGAGAGGAAATTTCATCCAGCAAGAAATATGGCAATGGGTTTTCCAAGAAGAAAGAGAACGAGACTAATGCAGTATCTATTGGGAGGCAGAGGAGGCATCATGTAAGAAGAAGTCAACCACCCCGTCAACATCATCATCAAGTATCATCTGTAATTCTGGTATTTTCTAACAATCAACCAACACCAGTTCAACAACAACGTCAATAACCGCCACCACAACGAACAAACACCTACAACAACAACAATACCAATAATCTTCAATAACCACAAAACTTTGAAAGGAAGAAGGTCTCTTTCGACCCAATTCCTATGACTTATGCTGAATTACATCCATCTTTGGTTCTCAAGAACCTTTTGCAACCAAGAAATCTCCCTCAGATCCCTGAACTACTTCCATGGTGGTATAAACCGGAACTTCGCTATGCCTTTCACCAAGGAGCTCCCGGACACGATATTGAGAATTGTTACCCCCTGAAGTATGAAGTCCAAAAGCTGGTAAAGAGTGGAATGGTGTCCTTTGAGGATCGTGCGCCGAATGTCAAAGCTAATCCACTACCTACTCATGGTAACCCTTTTGTCAATATGGTGGATGGTTGTCCTAGGGAGTTTAAGGTATTTGATGTCCACTTTATTAGAAGGTCCTTGGTGACAATGCACAAGGATATCTATTTGGTGAGTGATTGTGAGCATGACCATGATGGTTGTGCAATTTGTAGTGCCAATCCTCGAGGTTGTATGGTTGTGAAGAGAGACATCCAGAGGTTGATGGATGAAGGTATGATTCAGATTCTCCAGTCCCGTCACGTGGATAATGATGTGAATGTTATAGTTCCGGTGTTCAAAACTCCAGAAAGAATAGTGATCCAGTACGACAGCAACAGTAACTGTTGGTTCTATATGTTGGCATCAATTTTGGTAAAACCTAGAGTGTTCACAAGTTGTCACAAGTGTTGTCTTGACATAAGATAACAAGTTCCTGCAGGGTGTTTAAAATGGGAATGTGCAGGATTTTGCTGAGATGTCAGACCCGATGTCAAGACATCTGTATACAGAACATTCAGTATGAATGTTATGTATTGTGTGATTGCGCTTTTTATGCTAATCTATGTGTGATTGATGAGATGATTGAACACGCCATTCAATCAGTAATTAAAACCAGATTGACTTATTTTCCAACAAGATATAATCAGATGTCATAAGAAGATACGAATGGAAAATAGTTTTAGGGTTTTATGATGTCAAAGCCCAGCCAAACACTTCTATAAAAACGGCATGGAAAACCTGGTTTTAACACACAAGAAATAACGAACGAAATATTGAGAGAGAATAAGGGTTTTAGTCTTGTGTGGTAGTGTGTATTGTGAGCCATTCATTCATCCACAAATGATTGAATTGGACTGACTTTTGAGTTGTAATTTGTCCACTCTAAGCTTTAAAGCATGAGTGTGTGTTTACTTGGTTGAAGCTTTTAAGCAAGATCAAGTATGTGTTCTTGAAGAGTGTCTTCTTTCATTGTAATATTTGTTTTTACATCACTGATTTGATTGAGGGGGAGTGAGTAGGATCTCATATCTAAGAGTTCTTAGATAGAAGTCACACGGGTAGAGATTAGGTGAAAAGACTGTAACTTGAAGTTGTTTACTGAGAGTCTTTGAACTAATTCTGTTTAGTGGATTTCCTTCCTGGCTTGGTAGCCCCCAGACGTAGGTAAGTTTGCACCGAACTGGGTTAACAATTGCTTGTATCACTTGTATTATCTTTTATCCTGTTTATATTGTTCAGATATTAGTGTCGTGACATTACCTTCGACATCTCATATCTGATACCATAATTATAATTGGTATCAGAGCAGGCATCCTGCTCTGGTTATGGGTGAGATCTAGGGACATTACTTTCTGGTACTATGGATAGAGACGGAGGATCTGTTCACAGACCACCAATTCTGGATGGATCTAACTATGACTACTGGAAACCTCGAATGGTAGCCTTCCTGAAATCTTTGGATAATAAGGCTTGGAAGGTTGTTCTAACAGGCTGGGAACATCCAGTTACATCCAATTATTACTAAGGAAGGAGAAATTACAACTGATAAGAAGACTGAGGAACAATGGACCAAGGAGGAGGATGAACTAGCCCTTGGAAACTCTAAAGCATTGAATTAATATTCAATGGGGTTGATAAGAACATCTTCAGACTGGTGAACAACTGTGAGGTGGCTAAAGATGCTTGAAATATTCTCAAAACCACTCATGAAGGCACCTCTAGAGTGAAGATGTCTAGATTGCAGCTGCTCAGTACCAAGTTTGAAAATTTGAGGATGAAAGAAGATGAAAATATTCATGACTTTCATATGAATATCCTTGAAATTGCTAATGCCTTAGTGTAGCGGGGTTTTCGTTACCTTTAGGTTTATTGACTAAACCAAAAGTAAACATACAATTTGAGTCGCCACCGCACTTTTATTTGTCCAGAGGAAAAGCTAAAAAGCGAACAAAAGCCAAGTAAGAAGTTTTTCAAATCAAAAACTAATAAAAATGTCAGAGATCTGGGTAAAGGGGGTTGGTTATGAAATGGGAAGGTTTTACGCACCCAAAACGTCCTTAGTACTCTAAGGGAACCCTTTTTGGAAATATGTGTTGTAGGTTGGTATTTGTGAAAATATTTGTGCAAAAGATAGGAGGGATAAGAAGAGAATAAATTATATTTACAAATTTGTTGTTTGAATGGATGAACCCATTGCCTACGTACCATCACAAAGGAGGATCAAAACCTCGTAGTTCGGGGTAAAAATCTCAAAGATTGGAGAATTGATTTTAATCAAAAGCCTTAAGGTCTTTTGTTATCAAAGGGAGAAAACCCAACCTAAACCAACAATCCACCATGTGAGGAAGGCTTCAACATGCTAGTGAAGGGTTAACCTTATAATAAGCATGGAAGACTTATAATCCAACACTAAGGATGAGGTGAGATTTACATCAACCACTATGATAACTTAAACCTATGACTAATGTTTTTGAAAAGATTTTAACAAAGTGGCCATTGGAACCACAAAACAACTTGAAATGGGTTATATTTACAAGTTATATTTATTTACAAAATAAGTTCAAAGTTGGATTAAAGTTTATTTACAATGAGTATTTAAGAAAAGAGTTTTGAAAAGTCAAAGACTTAAGGCCTAGGTTTCTAATTTGAAACAAAGTCAAAGTTTAGAAAAATGATTTTTGGCTTGGTTAGAGTGGGGAGAAGAAGAGAAGGGCTAGTCCTAAAGCATACAAAGATAAGAGGGGAAAGATAAAACCCTTGGAGTTCCTTTTCTTGAAGTCATAGAGATGACTCAAGATGCTCCTTTCCTTTGGACTTAGCAAACAAACAAGCAATCAAACAATTTGAGTTCAAGCTCCTAGGATCTCCATTTGGCTTGTCTCTTAACTTGGCTATTCATGACAATGGTCCTCTTTTCACAATCTCAAGGTGGGATCCCTATCACACAAAAGCAAACATCAAAAAGTTCACAACATAATAAGGGGAAAGGACAAAGAATAAGTTTGGAGGAGATGTCCTTTTGAGATCAACTTTGAGTTTTAGCATTCTAAAGGCATGAGGCCTAGTTGCTCTTCAACAAATTTAGCATTCTAAAGGCATGAGGCCTAGTTGCTCTTGAACTCCTTTAAGCATAGGTAAGTCCTAATTCTAAGTCCTTTCTCCTTTTGCATTGATTCACACAAAACAAACACAAAGCAAACACAAGATAGCAATATATTTATATACAATAATAGGCTCAAATGAGCAAAGGAAAAATGACATAAACATAAAATATGTGCTCAAGTGAGCAAAGTGAAAATCAATATGAAAAATGATCAAGAAATAAATGACATTAAAAGTAAATGGCAAGAAATTAAATGCTCAAATTAAAGTTAGTAGTTAGTAAGGTTATGTTAGCTTATCATAAGACAATGTAGCGTTATGCTAAGCAATCGTAAGTGGACTAATGTAGTAGTCACACCTATCTGAGGCCGGTCAATAAAAATATAGGCAAAGAACACAAGTTAGAGATCATGACTAGTAAGCCAAGCTCCATAAACTTGCCATGCCAAAACAAAAGGGGAAGGGTCTTGTATTGACATTAGGTTATTTGCTTGACCAAGAAGCAACCTATCTAGGACACAAAGCAAGTCACTTGATCATGGATCAAGTTGAGTTTGGTTTGGATCAAAGAAGATTAAGCCTCTCATTTGTCAAGACCAACCATAAGACTTTAACTCATTGGCCATTTGATGGAAAGAATGGGATGAAGATGAAAGGGAGGAAAAAAAGAAAGACCACAATGAATTCCAATTGATAAAATATGAATCAAATCATCATCAACCAACACCAAACAAAAAAGAAATGAAGGTAACAAGTCAAACAAGTCAACAATATTTTTTGGTATTTTTTGAATTAAAATAAAATGCAAATAAAAAATAAACAAATAAGGTCAAACCTCAAATTCAATTCAAATCAACTTCAACAAGTCCAATTAAATTCTCATAGGTCTAACATGGTCAAACAAGCTTTGACTAATTTTCTCAACAATTTTGGAAATTAGAAAGTATTTAAAAATAATTTAAAAAATTACAAATAGCACAAATGGATTAAAATCTCAAATAAATTTCAAATCAAATAAGAAATTGATGAGACTATTTTTCATTGATTTATCATGACCCGTAAATGCTAGGAAAATATTTTTGGATTTTTCAAAAGTCAGAAAGTATTTTAAAATGAATTAAAACTATTAAAAAACAAATAATTCACAAAAAATATTAAATGAAGTCATAAAAATAATTAAAAATCAAAATATGAAACTAGATTTTTCAAGAAAAAATTTGGAGTTGGTCTCATATTTTTATGACTTAAAATAAATTTTTTATGAATTTTTGAAAATCAATTGAATTAACTGGAAATAAAAGAAAATAGAAATAATGGAAAAAACCACAGTCGCGTGATACAATTCATTAATTGACGTGGCATGGATGGACTGTCCAGATCTGAGGGCGCAGCGTGTGCTTGAGTCAAACGCGCAACATTATGAATTAAAATAAGTAAACACAATGGAGGATCAGGATTAAAATGTGGCAAGGTGATCCAAGGGCCAGGAGACAAGACACGTTGTGGTGGTGGTGGAAACCACCGTCTTCTCCGGCGAGCCAACAGAATCCGGCCACCAGTTGCAGAGAAAAAAAGTTTAACAAAAATGGAAAGTAAGGACATGGGAATGAAGCTCGTGTGATGGAGATCACCACTGTATCCATGGATCTTCCTCACTCTTCCTATGTTGAGAGAAATGTGAAGTGGAAGATCATGGTTTTCAAACTGAAAGTGCACAAAATGGAAAATTGAGACCACCATTGGCTTGCCTCAAGTGTGAGGACTTCAGAAAACCACACAAACACAAGAATGCTACATTGAAATGAGAGTTTTAAATCCAAAAAGTTTGAATGTATACCTCCGAATTGAAGCACTTCAGGCCACGAAACCTTCACGATCTTGGCTCCTCTTTGCTCTAGGGATGCAGTGGAAGTGAAAGGCTAAGGAATTAAGCTTTAAAGATCAGCTAATGATGCTGAATTTCAAGCTCGAAAGTGAGAAAATTTTTGATCAAATTCCTTTGGTATGGCTATGGTTTCAGTGCTGCAGCAATTCAGATCTCCAAAAGGTTGATGAATGAATGAGAGGGAACCTCTATTTATAGCTGAAAGTCTCAAATGATCACACTTCTCATATGTGCATGGCAAATTGAAATTGGATGCATGGGCCTGTACAGGCGCGTGTGAGGCCCAATGATGGCTGCAAAATCATGCTGAGTTCATATGGAATGGATTTGGACGTGTACATGAAATGGAATCAGCTTGCATACCAAGTTATAACATGAAATACCAAAATGCACATAAATGGAAAGGTCTTCGGAACTCCCAAATAGTAAGTCCAAAAAAGCAATGTGAGTAACTGTTGGAAAGCCCTTGAAATAAGGAACAAAAGTCATGTTGGGAAAAAATTCATTTGGCATTTGGAAATTAATGAAAACTGGCCTGGAAAATCCAAGTACAAAACATGTTTAAGTCACATTTCAAACATTTTACCAAAATAAAGCTTCAAATGGAAAAACCTCCAACACCAAAGTTTTAGATATTTCCAAGATGATAAATTTAGACTCAAACTTTGCATCATTTGGATTTTATATGACAAAGTTATGGGCATTTGAAGTTGGGTACTTTTTCAAATTCAATGAATTAGGTCCAATATGACCTATAATGTTTTGTATTATCACATGTATTTATTTTAGGATTATGAAATTTTGTCAAACATAACATTTGAAGTATACATCTGAATATTTCCAATCAATTTGGTCTTACCTCAAAATCATAAAAACTAAGGAATTTATGTTCTTGGTAAGTTGACCCAAAATTAGGGTTTCAGTCAAAATGACCTATAATGTTTTGAAAGGAATGATGACCTTCCATGTGTCAAATGGATTTTTGATGAACATTAAAGTTTCTCATATGGTTCTTAAGAACATTCTTTCTATTTGGGTCATCTTCATTTGACAAACACATCAAAAGTTATATCTCAGTGATCCTCAGTTTAGTCAGATGACTTGACTGGTCAACTTTTCAAGGCCAAACTTCCAATTTTGATGAATAAATGATTGAGGATCCTAAAATAGGCTCATATATACATAAAAGTATGAATGAAAGAACTTCCCTTGATTAAATTTGATCATAGGTTGAGGTTGCTTCATGGGCAAGGCACAGTCAAAGCACAATGAAATTAGGGTTTCCTTGGGAAACAATCCTCAAGCCCTTTGAGTTATCTTGATCAAATTGGAAAATTGAGAGACTTGGGATACATATATGATGATTAGGAGCTTTGTGGACCATTTTCATGCTTTTTCTCATCTTCATCTAGCCATTTCATTGGGCTTAAGAGCCTCCTAGGAGCATTGGAACACATGATCACTTGAGCTTCAAAACAAAAAGAGTTAGTGACATATTTTTGTGCTTTTGGTTAGTAATAAAAATAAGAAAAGCAATAATATACAATACAAGCATGCTTGGTGGTCTCAAACCACTCACACAAGTCCCAACCCTAGGGTTAAGGAGCCAAACATGCTATGATCCTTGAGGCAATGCACTTGTGCAATAATATGATGCCATGAGGGATCTTAGGGTCAAAATTAGGGTATTACACTCAGGAGCCCTGGATGAGAAGATGTCAGATGAAAAACTAGTGAGGAGAATACTCAGGTCACTTCCCAAGATATTTTCCATGAAAGTGACAGCCATAGAAGAATCTCAAGACATTTGCAATATGAGAGTGGGTGAGCTAATTGGATCCCTCCAAACATTTGAGTTGGGAATGTGTGATGAATTTGATAAGAAAGTCAAAAGCATAGCATTCATGTCAAACACTAAAGAGGAAGAAAGTGGTCAAGATACTGATGAAGATCTGGCAAATGATGTAGCATTAAGGTCTAAGTCTAATGTCAAGAACATCTCATATGACGTCACTAGGTCCAATGATACTGGAAGAAGAACAAGATCTGATGAAAAGTCCAAACAAGGAAAAGGAGTTCAGTGCCATGAATGTGATGGGTATGGACACATTAGAGATGAATGTGGGACCTACCTCAAGAAACAGAAGAAGAGTCTTGCTGCTACTTGGTCTGATGAAAGTGAAACAGAAGGAGAGTTTGCAAATCTTGTGACTGCCTTGATTGGAAGATGGGGTTTTGATGAAGACTCAAGTGATGATGAAGTAACCTTTGATGAGTTAGTCGTTACCTACAGAAAGTTGTGTCACAGAAGTGAAGAAGTGTGTCAACAAGTGGAAAGTCAGGAGAAATTGATAACACAACTGAAGGATGAGAAAACAGAACACTTGGAAACCATCTCTAAGTTGAAGACTGAAGTAGTGTTCTTGAACTCCAAACTGGATGAGATGACAAAGTATATCAGAATGCTAAACAATGGATCTGACACCTTAGACAAAATTCTCCAGACTGGAAAAATGGCAGGAGACAAGTTTGGCCTTGGGTTCAATGAATCCAAACCTGAGTGTAGTCACACTGGTAGCAACCAAAGATGTCACATAATGTGTCACAACATCATAAGGAAAGACAACATAAAGGAAAACACCAAAGATGGAGATGTCATTACTGTGGAAAATTTGGCCACATAAAACCATTCTGCTTTAAGTTGTATGGTTATCCTAGTCCTTCTCATCATCAACCTAAACCCAAACACCACATCCGTATCAACAGAAAATAATGGGTTCTTAGGACTGGTGCTACTAACCTGATAGCTCACACTTCCTTTAGGGTTTCAGCCAAAGAAGATTGGTATTTTGACAGTGGATGGAGCCAAAGAAGACACATGACTGGAAGAAAAAACCTGTTAATTGACCTTCATCCTCATGCCACCAACTATGTAATCTTTGGTGATAGAGCAAAGGGTGAAATCAAGGGGATTGGAAAGCTGAACTGCCCTGGAGTCCCTAACCTTGACAATGTGCTACTTGTTAAAGGACTGACTGCAAACTTAATCAGCATCAGTCAACTATGTGATCAAGGTCTAAATGGAAACTTCACAAAAACTGAATGTCTAATTACTAATAAAGAAAATGAAGTGATCATGAAAGGAGTCAGGTCTAAGGACAACTACTGTATGTGGAGTTCTCAAGAAACTGGTTATTCATCAATGTGTACTCTAGCCAAAGAAGAAGAAGTGAAGCCATGGCATCAAAAATTGGCCCATCTGCATCTTAAAGGAATGAAGAGGATTATATCTGTTGAAGCTGTCAGAGGAATCCCAAACTTAAAGATTGATGAAGGAAGAGTTTGTGGGGAGTGTCATATTGGAAAACAGACAAAGATGTCACATCAGAAGCTCATACATGACACAACTTCCAGAGTGCTGGAACTTCTCCACATGGACTTGATGGGACCTATGCAGGTGGAAAGTCTTGGTGGGAAAAAGTATGCTTATGTGGTGGTGGATGACTTCTCCAAATACACCTGGGTCAATTTTATAAGGGAAAAATCTGATGTATTTGAGGTATTCAAAGATCTTTGCCTAAGACTTCAAAGAGAAAAAGAAAGTCAGGTTATCAGAATCAGAAGTGATCATGGGAAAGAATTCGAGAACAGCAAATTTGCTGGATTCTGTGCATCTGAAGGAATTAGTCATGAGTTCTCATCTCCCATTACCCCTCAGCAAAATGGTGTGGTAGAAAGGAAAAATATAACTCTCCAAGAATCTGCCAGAGCTATGATTCATGCTAAGAAATTGCCCTACCACTTCTGGGCTGAAGCTACGAACACAGCCTGCTATGTTCACAACAGAGTAACCTTGAAGAAAGGGACTCCTACTACTTTATATGAAGTCTGGAAAGGAAGAAGACCTACTGTCAAATACTTCCATGTGTTTGGTAGTAAATGTTATATCTTGACTGATCGTGAACAAAGAAGGAAGATGGATCCCAAGAGTGATGAAGGAATATTTCTGGGCTACTCAACAAACAGCAGAGCATTTAGAGTCTTTAATTCCATAACAAAAGTAATGATGGAATCTATCAATGTTGTGGTTGATGATCAACAGACTGATGTCACAGACGATGTTGAGACATCTCTAAATGATGCCCCAACCGATTTCCCAGACAAAAGTAATGAGAGTGAACTCACTCAAGCTGAACCTAAAGCTGACAAAATTAATAAGGGACCCTCTATCAGAATTCAGAAGGATCATCCTAAAGATCTCATCATAGGAGACCCAAATAAAGGGGTCACAACTAGATAAAGGGAAGTGATCTCACATGGTTGTTTTGTGTCCAAGATTGAGCCTAGGAATGTCAAGGAAGCCTTGACTAATGAATTTTGGATCAATGCCATGCAGGAAGAGTTAGGCCAATTCAAGAGAAATGAAGTATGGGAACTGGTTCCAAGACCTGAAGGAATAAATGTTATTGGAACAAAGTGGGTTTACAAGAATAAACATGATGAACAAGGGGTGGTTAATAAAAATAAAGCAAGATTAGTAGCACAAGGATACACTTAAGTTGAAGGAGTTGACTTTGATGAAACATTTGCCCCTGTAGCTCGCCTTGAGTCTATTAGATTATTGCTTGGAGTGACATGTATTCTGAAGTTTAAATTGTTCCAAATGGATGTAAAAAGTGCCTTCTTGAATGGTTACTTAAATGAGGAAGTGTATGTTGAACAACCTAAAGGGTTTACACATCCAAATCTTCCAAAGCATGTGTATAAGTTGAGGAAAGCCCTCTATGGTTTGAAACAAGCTCCTAGGGCTTGGTATGATAGACTCACAGTGTTTCTCATTGACAATGGATGCAGGAAGGGAGGCATTGATAAGACCTTATTTGTTAAGAATGAAGGAGGAAAAATCATGGTGGCTCAAATATATGTGGATGACATTGTGTTTGGTGGGATGTCAGATAAGATGGTCGAACATTTTGTTAAACAAATGTAGTCTGAATTTGAAATGAGCCTTGTTGGAGAGCTAACCTATTTTCTTGGGCTACAAGTCAAGAAGATGGAAGATTCTATCTTTCTATCTCAAAGCAAATATGCCAAAAACATTGTTAAGAAGTTTGGCATGGAGAATGCAAGTCATAAAAAGACACCTGCTCCTACTCATCTAAAAGTCTCTAAAGATGAAAATGGTGTTAGTGTAGATCAAAGTCTCTACAGAAGCATGATAAGGAGTCTGCTATATCTCACAGCAAGCAGACCTGACATTGCTTTTACTGTAGGTCTTTGTGCTAGATATCAAGCTGAACCAAAAGTCAGTCACATAAACCAAGTGAAAGGGATACTGAAATATGTCAATAGCACCAGTGACTATGGTATGTTGTACACTCATGGATCTGGATCTATGCTGACCGGATACTGTGATGCTGATTAGGCTAGAAGTGCTGATGATAGGAAAAGCACATCAGGAGGATGTTTCTTCTTGGGGAACAACTTAATATCATGGTTTAGTAAGAAACAAAATTGTGTGTCTTTGTCCACTACTGAAGCGGAATATATAGCAGTTGGAAGTAGTTGTTCTCAACTGGTTTGGATGAAACAGATGCTGACTGAATACAATGTCACGCAAGATGTCATGACATTATACTATGACAACCTAAGTTCTATAAATATTTCTAAGAATCCTATTCAGCACAGCAGGACAAAACATATTGATATTCGTCATCATTTTATTAGAGAACTAGTGGAAGATAAAATCATAGCCCTGGAGCATGTTGCTACTGAAATGCAGTTAGCTGATATATTTACAAAGGCTTTGGATGCTAATCAATTTGAATGTCTAAGATGGAAATTAGGGATTTGTATCTATGAGAATTTGTAGCAATTAAGTTGGAGTGGAAAATGTAATAAAAATATTGTCTGCCCACTTAAAATAAAGTGCCCCATTTATGGTAAATCATCACCTAGTATTGGAACCTCCATCTATTGCCTTTTCACACGCAACCTCTACTCAAACATTTCCACCTTCCTTCGACTTCATCAACCTTCTCTGCTAGGGCAACATAAACCTTTCCACAAGAACAACAAGATGTCACAACGTCCTTCACCATCTGGTTCTAAGACTACCAAACCTGCTCACAAAGATAAAACGCCTTCTATGGACCTTCTTGATGAAGATATTTTGGACGTGATTCCCCTGTCTGTCATTCCAGGCGATGCTCCTGGTTCATCCTCCACCACATTCCCTACTCAAGGTAACAGTTCCAATATCCCCTCCAGCTCTACTTATACTCCTAGTTCTAAGGACGACATGCATCACAATGACCGTGTCATAAGAAACCTAGTCACTAGGATTCTCAATGAAGGACACTCTGTAAAGGGAGTTTCTACTCCTCTATCAAGAAGGGACCCCTCTCATGAGGTTGGACCTCACAATGAGAAGGATGATGATTCCTCTAGATCTGAAAAAGATACAGCTGCTGAAGGTTTGTGCTCCTTGAAACTAGCGGAAATATACCCGAACATATCGCATGATCGAACATACAACAGAGTCGCCATCGAACTTTATTAATCCCCAGAGGGAAGGGAAAACATCGATAAAACCCGGGAGGAAGAGATATACTGGGTAAGGAAGTCGGTTATGCAAGGGGAAGGTATTAGCACCCCAAACATCCATGGTACTCCATGGGAACCATTTTGATTGTTCTCGCTCGAATAGGTGTGATAACTAAAGATTACTCGCAAAGGAATGAAGGGAAAGGAAAGGAAATAGATAGGGTGCTCGATGAGGATTGGGGCCCTCATGCCTACGTATCCTCATAGTGCAATGAGGAATTCAGAGCTTTGTAGTTCAAGGAACTAGAGGCAGGAGGTGGAAAGAATGTGATAGAAGTATGATTTGAACTAGAGAATAATGTTGTTTGAACTCCAATAAGGGGTGAAAATGTGAACCCAAGAGTAAAACTGGTGTGAACCAACTAGTGAGGGCGTATAACACTAGTATCACTGTATTGGAATAACCGAAAAGAAAGGGTTGCCTAAGTACGGCTGCAAAGTAAGTAAGAAGATGTTCGTCTAAGCAACAGGGTCTAAAAAGGGGTACAAGATGGAGCACAAAGGTATAGTGTATTTGGCTCAAAGAATAGGTATATCACATGAAGTGAAATAAGGTAGTATGTGAAGGTATCATGGAATGAATGGAGTGAAGTGACTGAAGTCACAGAATAGAGTATCTGGTGATAAGTAACTAAAGAAATAATGTTTGAAATCGAAAGGTGAAAGTGTATTGGAATCCATAAGAGGAGTGAGATTTCTACCATAGAGGGAAACAACGTTAACCAATACGCGGACTAGCGGATCGCCACTGTATGGTTTTAGCTAAAAAGAAGGAATTAAATGTCTGGGATGAGAGCCAAACAACTCAAGGTATGAAATGTGGACTATATCAGGTGTCCTAAAAGTATGTGTATGGAATTCCAAAGAAGGTGTATTTCGAGGTCAAAAGACAGTACATCACTAGATGAACGATTTATGATCGAAGGTAGATGGTGAATCGTGAAAGATATGAGTGATGCCCTAAGGCGAAAGAAGGAATAATTAGAAGTATGCTCGCCAAGGATTCGCATCCTCGTGCCTACGTATTCTCATTGTGAGATGAGAAAGTCAGAGCATTCGTAGTTCGGAACTACGAGAATAAAGGGAGAGAGATGTTTGTCTAAGCAATAGGGACTCACAAGACAAACATACAAGGGAAGATTGCAGTACAAGAATGCAAGGAGTAGTGTATCACTTGCTGGGGAATTGGAAATTCGAGATCAACTCAGGATAGTAGCTTGGATCCAAGAGAAGGATAAACTATGAATCGAAGAGGTAGGTAGGCATTTACCAATATATGGACTAGCGAACCGCCACTATAAGGTAAAGCCGAAAAGAAAGACTGAATTAAGTGTTTGGGATGAGAGCCAAACAAAGATGAAGTTAGTGTTTGGGATGAGAGCCAAACAAGGATGAAGTTAGTGTTTGGGATAAGCGCCAAACAAAGGTGAAGTTAATGTTTGGGATGAGAGTCAAACAAACCTCGAAATTAGTGTTTGGGATGAGAGCCAAACAAGGATGAAGTTAGATGTTTGGGATAAGCGCCAAACAAACCTCGAAATTAGTGTTTGGGATGATATCCAAACAAGGATGAAGTTAGATGTTTGGGATAAACGCCAGACAAACCTCGATTGAAGAGACGGATTGTCCTCAGGACGTCCTAAAAGGATGGACTAGGAGTCCAAAGGAGAAATATGATTGATCTCGAAAAGATGGTATAGATTGCATGAATGGAGAATGATCCGTGGGATAGAGAAGATATATTGATAAATAAGATAACTCGCGAAGAAACCGGGTTCTCCTGCTTACGTACCCTCATTGTGCAATGAGGAAATCAGAGCTTTCGTAGTTCAACCCACTAGGGCTGAAAAGAAATTGATTGGAGGCAAGAAGAAATGAATGATTGAGATTGAATTGAATAGAATGATGAAAGAAGTAAGAGAGTGAAGTGATAAGAGACTTGACAGTCGATTTATCATACTAAAGTCTATGAATAAGGGCGAACGCTTTGAATATTTGGGGCATATGCCCCATACGCAAAGTCGCTCTAGACAAGGGTAGGAGAGGCTCCCTCTCATCATTCCTCATTACTTAAGACTTGAAGTGCATGATACTTCTCTTGACTGACAAGTTACTAGTGAAGAACCTTTGTCGTTGATCCTTATGTTGATGTTGAACTTGCATGAAGAAGACTTGGTAGTTTAATCGATTCGTATTGTACTAAAGTCTATGAATAAGGGCGAACGCTTTGTATATTTGGGGCATACGCCCCATACGCAAAGTCGCTATAGACAAGGGTAGGAGAGACTCCCTCTCATCATTCCTTATTACTTAAGGCTCGCATCGTACAATTTGAATCGTATTTACAAAGTGTTGACCTTTGATTTATCTTGTATAATCCACTGCTTGATATGACTGAGGATGCTTTGATTGAAGATCTTGAGTTGAGGCCTTGAGCTCCACAGCTTGAAAGAAAAGTCTTACTAAGTGACCAAGGGTCTTTTGGTCACTCAATTTAGACTGTGGGGTTATACAAGTTCAAAGGATTTAACTAATCAAAATTGATTTTGATCAATTTAATCGGGGGTTTGGTTTTAGTTTTGCGGGGTACTAATTTTGGATCTAATTGAAGTTAGTAATTGTTAGAAACTAACCTAAGGGATCATGCATTAGAAGTTGATTGAATATTCTAAGTTAGATTAGAAATACTAAGGGAGCATGCCAAAATATAGATTAAAATCATGATTAAAATTCTATGTTATTGCCTTCTAATCCTAAGGGAAGCATGCAACTTGAAATTCTAGTTATCAGACTTTGGATGTCACACTGGTTGTTATGACATCCAATTCTGCACAGACAGGGATTATGCAGAACTTAATAGTAAGTGCAGTAAATAACACAAGTAATTGTTCACCCAGTTCAGTCCAACATGACCTACATCTGGGGGCTACCAAGCCAGGGAGGAAATCCACTATTAGTAGTATCAATTCAAAGCTAAACTCACCCGTTTACAACTTATCACTTAATCCCTACCCAATGCAATTTCAATCTTAACCTAAGATCAGAGTTCCTACTCACTCCCCCTCAATCACCTCAGTGATATTAAAGACACTTTGAAGTCACACTTCAAAAACAACTCTTGATTATGCTTCACAGCTTAAATCAAGATACACAGCACTCACGCTTAAAAGCTTTGAGTGACACAACACTTACAACTCAATGAACACCCTATGCCAAAGCAATCATCTACTTGATAATGGCTTGGCTTACAAGATACGTCTAATACAAGACACACAAAATACAGCAGTGAAGTATGATGGACACACTGACTCTTCACGCTTCAAAATCCCCAAGACTGAATGAAGGAATGCCTTCCTTTTTATATTGCAGCACCTGGGCTTTTGCACCTGTATTTTCCTGAATTTTAGGTCACACAAGTTCCCTCAAATTCAACATTTAGGTTGCTAACAAATAGGCTATTTGTTAGGTTCATTGAATGTAGCTTGGTTGTTGATTTCCTGGATTTTCTCTCAGCTGTTGAATCCCTAAAGAATAGCCTGAGAAAAAGCTGAAACAGAAAACTGAACAACCTACAATTTAGCATATGCTGTCAGGCACGAATGTCACGACATTCAGCTTGACATCAAGGTCCATATGCTGAGTCTGTTTTTCCAGAAAACAGACTGTACAATTTGCTGACCTGTACATGATCAAACTGACCATACTACAGTAACAGCTTACATTAGTAAATGTCAAAGTGTCCAACTTAACATTTACACATTTGGCCTTAAGTTAGTTCTGTTATTCTCTTGAAGAACAAACTAAGTTATATGCTGAAGTATAGCAGAACACCACTCTGCCTAATCTTCACCAGCTGCTGTTAATGATGAATGTCACAACATCCAGTTTGACATTCAGTCAGTAGGCCTTATGCCAGGTCTGGTTCTTCCTTGATAACCAGACTGCAAATGAATACTAAGTTCTAACAGAACTTCTGTTCCTTAGTATCTGTTGACAGGAATGAATGTCACAGCATTCAATAGTCCTGTGTTAGCTAGTCCTGCAGTAACTACAATGTAGTCACACTTACATGTCATGACATCAGTCAAGACATTAGTGTTTTACCATATAATGCAGCCAATTAAACACCTACAAACTCCCCCTTTGGCAAATTTTGGCTAAAACACTTTGATCCCCATAACAGAGTTCATGGCAGCGGAATACTACTAGCTAATACACTCAGAGTGGCAGCACACTCACACACATGGAAGTTAAACAAAAACTTCGCATAGCAGCACACACATATTAGAAGTTGCACCTAAACTTCAACATCAGCTGCAGGGGGGGAATCTTCAGATCTGTCATGAGAGTCTGTTGTAGAGACCCACTCTGTTTGTCAGGGGTGTTGGTGGTTATTACTCCCCCTTTTTGTCACAAATGTTGCCAAAGCCAACAACATAGCCAGAGCACAATGACAGAGTTCCAGACTTGGTTTTACTTCACAGTTTCAACCAAGTTAACATCCACTTGATCTTGCTTCACAGCTTCGATCAAGTGATCACCCACTTTTGCTTTACAGTAGGTACCACCATATCAGATGCCATGATTTTGTTTCTGACATCCAGAACCACTCCTGCATGAACAGCATCCTTGAACTCCTGCAGGTACAGAGGTCTTCTCTCTGTAGGGTGTCTCCTAACCCTCTTGTATCCACCCTTGTTGCAAGCAGCATAGCTATGATCTGTTGACCATTCATAGCCTAGTACAAATTGTTTAATATGCAGATATATTAAACAATTTATCCCAAACATCAGTGGTTGCTATAAGGTCTCAGAGAGACAAATACCCAATTTTCTCCTTAAGTTTTCAAACTGAGTAGCATCCAGAGCCTTTGTAAATATGTCAGCCAGTTGAAGATCCGTGGCTACATGTTCCAAAGTGATCACCTTGTCTTCCACCAGATCTCTGATGAAGTGGTGCCTAATGTCAATATGTTTGGTCCTGCTATGTTGGATGGGATTCTTGGAGATGTTGATGGCACTGAGATTGTCACAGAACAATGTCATGACATTTTGAGTGACATTGTACTCAGTGAGCATTTGTTTCATCCAAACCAGTTGGGAGCAACTGCTTCCAGCAGCTATGTATTCAGCCTCTGCAGTGGACAGAGAGACACAGTTCTGCTTCTTGCTGAACCACGATATGAGGTTTTCTCCTAAGAAGAAACATCCACCTGATGTGCTTTTTCTGTCATCAGCACTTCCAGCCCAATCAGCATCACAGTACCCAGATAGGACAGGCTTAGACCCATGTGAATACAGCATCCCATAGTCACACGTCCCATTGATGTACTTGAGAATCCTTTTGACTTGATTCAAGTGGCTCACCTTGGGTTCTGCTTGGTATCTGGCACACACTCCAACTGCATAGGAGATGTCAGGTCTACTTGCAGTTAGATACAGCAGACTACCTATCATGCTTCTGTACAGGCATTGATCAACACTAGGCCCTCCATCATCTTTGGTTAGTTTCAGATGAGTAGGAGCTGGAGTCCTCTTGTGCCTGGCATGATCCATACCAAACTTCTTAACTATGTTCTTGGCATACTTGCTTTGGGAGAGAAACATAGAGTCCTCCATTTGGTTTACTTGCATTCCAAGGAAATAGGTCAATTCTCCCACTAGACTCATTTCAAACTCAGATTGCATCTGGTGAACAAATTTTTTAACCATTTGTTCTGACATTCCACCAAAGACTATATCATCAACATAGATTTGAGCTATCATGATTTTGCCTTCTTCATCCTTCACAAACAAGGTTTTATCTATGCCACCCTTTCTGTATCCATTAGAGGTCAGAAATTCAGTTAGCCTTTCATACCAAGCTCTGGGTGCTTGCTTCAACCCATACAAGGCTTTCTTCAACTTGTATACATGCTCAGGTTGGTTAGGATCACAGAACCCTTTGGGTTGTTCCACATAGACTTCTTCATTCAGGTAGCCATTCAAGAATGCACTCTTCACATCCATTTGGAATAGCTTAAACTTCAGGATGCATGCTACCCCCAACAGCAATCTGATGGACTCAAGTCTAGCCACAGGAGCAAATGTCTCATCAAAGTCTACTCCTTCAACTTGAGTGTATCCTTGAGCTACTAGTCTTGCTTTATTTCTAGTAATTACTCCTTTCTCATCAGATTTGTTTTTGTAGATCCACTTGGTACCAATGATGTTGGACCCTTCAGGTCTTGGAACCAGCTCCCATACTTCATGCCTTGTGAACTGCTCGAGTTCCTCTTGCATGGCAATGATCCAGTATTCATCAGTCAGGGCTTCTTTCACATTCTTTGGTTCAACCTTGGAAACAAAGCAGGAATTTGAGTTTATTCCTCTTGACCTGGTAGTTACACCACTGGTGGGATCCCCTATGATAAGATCCTTAGGGTGGTCTTTCTGAATTCTGATAGATGGCACTTTGGTGGGTGCTTCTACTTCATATTCAGGAGGAGGTTCCTGTACTTCTTCAGGCTTGACTGGACTGTCAGTTGGACTATCAAGGAATGTTTCAACATCCTCCATGACATCGGTTCCTTCCTCTTTATCATCCACAATGACATTTATGGACTCCATCAGGACATTGGTCCTGTAGTTGAACACTCTATAGGCTCTGTTGTTAGTGGAGTATCCCAGAAACACGCCTTCATCACTTTTGGGATCTAGCTTCCTTCTCTGTTCACGATCTGTGAGAATGTAGCATTTACTTCCAAAAATATGAAAGTACTTCACAGTGGGTTTTCTACCCTTCCATATTTCATACAGAGTGGAGGAGGTTCCTTTTCTCAAGGTGACTCTGTTGTGAACATAGCACGCGGTATTCATTGCTTCAGCCCAAAAGTGCATAGGGAGTTTCTTTGCATGAATCATTGCTCTGGCAGATTCTTGAATAGTTCTATTTTTTCTTTCAACTATTCCATTCTGCTGAGGAGTTATAGGGGAGGAGAACTCATGGCTTATTCCTTCAGATGAGCAAAACTCATCAAACTTGGAATTCTTGAATTCAGTACCATGATCACTTCTAATCCGGACCACACAACTGTCCTTTTCCCTTTGAAGTCTTATGCACAGATCTTTAAAGACATCAAATGTATCTGACTTCTCTCTGATGAAGCTTATCCACGTGTATCTGGAATGGTCATCAACCACCACGTAGGCATACTTCTTCCCACCAAGACTTTCAACCTGCATAGGTCCCATTAGGTCCATGTGCAACAGTTCTAGAACTCTGGAGGTTGTGGAATGTCCCAGCTTTGGGTGTGACATCTTGGTTTGCTTGCCCACTTGGCATTCTCCACAGACTCTTCCTTCATCAATCAGAAGCTTTGGCATTCCTCTGACTGCTTCCTTGGATATGATCTTCTTCATTCCCCGTAAGTGGAGATGTCCAAGTCTTCTATGCCACAGCTTCACCTCCTGTTCTTCCTTGGCTGAGGAGCATGTTGTGGAAAAGTTAGAGAGATCAGGTTCCCACTGGTAGCAGTTGTCTTTGGACCTGGTTCCTCTCATAACTTCCTGATTGTCACCATTTGTCACAATGCACAGCTCCTTAGTAAACTGAACATGAAAACCTTGATCACACAGCTGACTTATGCTGATGAGGTTTGCAGTTAGTCCTCTTACTAACAGCACATTGTTCAGTTTTGGCACTCCAGAACAGTCCAGTTTGCCCACACCTCTGATTTTTCCTTTGGCACCATCACCAAAAGTCACATAGCTGGTGGTGTGAGGTTGAATGTCTACCAGTAGATTTTCCATACCAGTCATATGTCTTGAGCATCCACTGTCAAAGTACCAGTCTTCTCTGGAAGAAGCCCTTAGGGCAGTGTGTGCTATCCTAGCATACCATTGTTGCTTCTTAATGGGAACACATCGCTTACGTGTTTTATGCTTAGAATCTGACATGTGAGGCTCTGTTAGGGAAGCCATGAATCCAGTAGCAGAAGGCTTTTATATGTCCAAGCCTGCCACAGTGGTGACACCTCCAATTCTGGTATATTCTCTTCTGATGATCATTCATCCTAGCTCCTCGATGTTGAGACATTGGCTTTGACATCTGCTTGAACTTCTGAACTCTAGCCTTTGGGCGTTTGTGTTCAGCTCTTTTTCCAAATCCTAGCCCAGATTTGGTTCCAGACTGCTGTCCCACCTTTAGAATTTCTTCCAAGGTGTCAGTTCCCTTATTCATCATTCTGATGGATTTGGTCATCTGGTTCAGCTTGGAGGTCAGCAGGGCTATCTCATCATTTAGCCCCTCTATGGTAGACATTTGCTTTTGTCTCTCATCTTCCAGTTCCTTGATGAGTTTCTTCTGCTTTTCTCCTTGTGCACGCACTTCAGCACTGGTGGTACACAGCTTCTTATATGCTGCAGCAAGTTCATCAAATGTCAGCTCATCTGCACTTGTGTCATCTTCAGAGACACACACACTGGTTAGTGCAGTGACATGTTTGGCAGATTCTCCTTCAGATTCACTTTCAGAATCTCCTTCAGACCATGTGATAGCTAGCCCCTTATTTTGCAATTTGAGGTAAGTAGGGCATTCAGCTCTGACGTGTCCATACCCTTCACATCCATGACACTGGATTCCCTTCCCATGGTTGAACTTCTCCTCAGAAGTTGATCTTTTCTTAATGTCAGTCGGGATGTTCTTGACATTAGGTCTCCCTCTTTGATCAATCTTCTTCATGAACTTGTTGAATTGCCTCCCAAGCATGGCTAAGGCTTCTGATATACTTTCATCACCTCCTGTATATCCTTCTTCTGACTCCTCTTCAGCATTTGATATAAAGGCTATGCTTTTCTTCTTCTCAGCATACTCACCTAAGCCCATTTCAAAGGTTTGGAGAGAACCAATGAGCTCATCTAACTTCATATTGCTGATGTCCTGAGCCTCCTCTATGGCAGTGACCTTCATAGCAAACCTCTTAGGCAAGGACCTGAGAATCTTTCTTACAAGTTTCTCTTCAGTCATTTTCTCACCTAGTCCACCAGAGGTGTTTGCAATTTCAAGAATATTCATGTGAAAGTCATGAATAGTCTCCTCCTCTTTCATCCTCAGATTTTCAAACTTGGTTGTCAACATCTGAAGTTTGGACATCTTCACCTTGGAAGTACCTTCATGAGTTACCTTGAGGGTATCCCAAACTTCCTTAGCTAGTTCACAATGGTGCACCAGCCTGAAGATGTTCTTAGTGATTCCATTGAACAGTGCATTCAAGGCTTTGGAGTTTCCAAGAGCTAATGCCTCTTGTTCCTTGTCCCAATCTTCTTCGGGAATCTGCACACTGACTCCATCTTCACCAGTCCTCGTTGGATGTTCCCATCCCTTGTTGACAGCTCTCCAGACTTTGCTGTCTAGAGACCTTAAGAAGGCTATCATGCGAGGCTTCCAGTCATCATAATTAGATCCATCCAACATGGGTGGTCTGTTTGAGTGTCCTAAATCCTTGTCCATGGTACTAGAAAGTAACTTCCCTAAATCTCACCCAGAACTTCACAGGCAGGGTGCCTGCTCTGATGCCAATTGAAATTCTAGTTATCAGACTTTGGATGTCACACTGGTTGTTATGACATCCAATTCTGCACAGACAGGGATTATGCAGAACTTAATAGTAAGTGCAGTAAATAACACAAGTAATTGTTCACCCAGTTCAGTCCAACATGACCTACATCTGGGGGCTACCAAGCCAGGGAGGAAATCCACTATTAGTAGTATCAATTCAAAGCTAAACTCACCCGTTTACAACTTATCACTTAATCCCTACCCAATGCATTTTCAATCTTAACCTAAGATCAGAGTTCCTACTCACTCCCCCTCAATCACCTCAGTGATATTAAAGACACTTTGAAGTCACACTTTAAAAACAACTCTTGATTATGCTTCACAGCTTAAATCAAGATACACAGCACTCACGCTTAAAAGCTTTGAGTGACACAACACTTACAACTCAATGAACACCTTATGCCAAAGCAATCATCTACTTGATAATGGCTTGGCTTACAAGATACGTCTAATACAAGACACACAAAATACAGCAGTGAAGTATGATGGACACACTGACTCTTCACGCTTCAAAATCCCCAAGACTGAATGAAGGAATGCCTTCCTTTTTATATTGCAGCACCTGGGCTTTTGCACCTGTATTTTCCTGAATTTTAGGTCACACAAGTTCCCTCAAATTCAACATTTAGGTTGCTAACAAATAGGCTATTTGTTAGGTTCATTGAATGTAGCTTGGTTGTTGATTTCCTGGATTTTCTCTCAGCTGTTGAATCCCTAAAGAATAGCCTGAGAAAAAGCTGAAACAGAAAACTGAACAACCTACAATTTAGCATATGCTGTCAGGCACGAATGTCACGACATTCAGCTTGACATCAAGGTCCATATGCTGAGTCTGTTTTTCCAGAAAACAGACTGTACAATTTGCTGACCTGTACATGATCAAACTGACCATACTACAGTAACAGCTTACATTAGTAAATGTCAAAGTGTCCAACTTAACATTTACACATTTGGCCTTAAGTTAGTTCTGTTATTCTCTTGAAGAACAAACTAAGTTATATGCTGAAGTATAGCAGAACACCACTCTGCCTAATCTTCACCAGCTGCTGTTAATGATGAATGTCACAACATCCAGTTTGACATTCAGTCAGTAGGCCTTATGCCAGGTCTGGTTCTTCCTTGATAACCAGACTGCAAATGAATACTAAGTTCTAACAGAACTTCTGTTCCTTAGTATCTGTTGACAGGAATGAATGTCACAGCATTCAATAGTCCTGTGTTAGCTAGTCCTGCAGTAACTACAATGTAGTCACACTTACATGTCATGACATCAGTCAAGACATTAGTGTTTTACCATATAATGCAGCCAATTAAACACCTACACAACTTTCAACACAAAAATACCAAAAATAAGCCTAAAAGGGCAAATTGGTCAATTGCAAAAATATATCAAATTCTAACCATGGAAATCAATTAAAATCTAAACTTAAATCCTAAACAATTCAATTAGATCTAATTAAACTAAAGGTTAATATTTCTCAAAATCTAACCTAAACTTATTAATTCCAATTAAACTACATTTAAATTCTAATTAAAACTTATATTTAAAAAATCTAATTAGTCCTAAAGCTTAAATGAATTCTAACTTTACCTAAAATCTAATTAATCACTAATCAACCTAATTAAACTAGTTATTAACCTAAAATAAGAAAAGAGAAAAATGAAAACGGAAACAGGCCTTACTTGAAAAGGGGCGCAGGCCCAAATAGGCGGGGCATTCACTGAAACCATGTTTGGGCCTAGGACTGCAAAGCCCAACGTCTTGTTGATCAACAGGGGGTGTAGGCAGCTCGTGAGGGGTGCAACATGGTGTATTTCGGGCTTTAGGCCCAAAGGATTGAGCAAGAGGAAAGTCCATTCTCAGCTAGGTCATAATGCGAGTAATGAACCATCTTCCAGAACTTCAAGCGAGCCTCTCTTACTCTTCCGGCCGTATCCCTCAATCGGAGTCATTTTTTGCCACGCACCAAAGAAACTGATGCAAAGAGCGTCTCCAACCTCACTTCCCTCACTGTAATCGAACCGTGCTTCCGTCTTCTACCCAAATTGGATAAGGCAGCTTATTCGTAACGTGATTCGCTTCGCCCGATTGGATCTTGAATTTCGGTGCCTCAACATTCTCATCGTTGTGTTCATGGTACCAGATTTGAATCGCGAAGGCTTGATTTCAACTAGTGCGTGCGCATTCAATGTTCATCGGTCGTGGCGGCATTGTGTTCAGACTTACGCGCCGTGAATTGCAACATGTTTGAACCGCAACAAGGACGGGAAAGAAGACTTACCGGATTTTGAGACTCGACATTTTAGGTACTGAACACTTTTTGATTCACTTCACTTCGGTTGGATCTTCACTCGCCTTCTTCTTCTGGTTTTCTTACAAGGCGTGATGCGGGATGGGACTCTTAGCAAGGGCTTGAGGAATTCAATTGTTGAAAGATGGAGATTGCATAATCATGCCTTGAAGATTCAGAACGAAGAATTGGCGGTTGCAGCAGCGCTTAAGTAGAAAAGCTGGAAAAATCCAAAGAGTACGTTTTATGCATATTGGCGTCTGGTAGTGCTCTACGCCGTTGCGACCGTGCACGATTATTTACAGGCTTCTTCTTTCAACCGCTACTGTAGATTCGACCACCTTCGCATAATCGGTTTCGACGCGGCGACCAAAATTGGTATGAACCTTTCGCTTTTTCTAATCGTTCACGTGTGCTTTTGTTTGAACCACTTCCTCTTCACTCTTCTGTTCGGATTCGTGAATTGTGGGTGAGTTGCTGGTCGCTGTGGCAATCGTGGTGTGTGAAGGTTGAGAATGGTTGTAGGTGAAGAAGAAGACTAGAGGGAATAGAAGATTGGAGAATGAAGGTTGAAGAATTTGAAGAAGTGATTGAAGGTTGAAGAATTTGAAGAAGTGATTGAAGGGTAAAGAATGAAGATATGGAAAGGTATTTATACAGATTTCCCAGTTTGTTAGAAGTTAAATTAAAAGTTAGTTAGGAGTTTAGATTCTGTTGGGAAGGTTATGAATGAAAACTGAAATTGAAAGGTTAATTCGGTTAGCTTTAAGTTGGTTGAAGTTTGGAGAGTTTGTTATTTCTGTTAGAAAAATTAGTTAGCGGTTGTCATACCCCGATTTTGATCCTGAATTTTTTTATTTTATTTTTTATTTGGCACTTGGCTTAAAATTCATTTGCATACATTCATTCCCAAATCCATTTTTTTTTATTGATAGACATTGGTCATTATCTAGCTTCTTGATCATGGTGTTTCTGATTATAAAATGGATTTTAATTATTTGACTTTTTTAATTTTCAATTTGATTTTAATTTTGAATTAAGTTTAATTCCAAATTTCAATTTAATCTTAATTGTTTATTTTACTAATGATTCAAACTCTAATTGATTCTAATTTTTAAATAAATGTTAGAATTGATATCAAAGTAATTTTAACGAATTATAGATTAATTTGATTTTAATTTGGTTTTTGCTGATTTGTTATTATTATTTAAATTGATATTTAGATTAGTCTTGGATTATTCCTAAAAAATCCATATCCATTTTTTATAATCAAATATCCAAATTCCTTGAACCCACAATTAAATCCATTTTTTCCAATCCAATAACCCAACTCTATTTTTAATTCCATATCCAAAATCCATATCCATTTTCATTATCCATTTGAAACCAATTTAAACCATTTCACATCCAAATCCATTCAATCATAACAATTAACCAATTAACCCAAAGTTCATTAATCCAAAACAATTATTCAACAAAAAAAACAAATCCCAATTCCAAAAGAATTCCATAACAACAACATGCATCCTTGTTAATTTCCACAATTACAATTCGTAATCATACTCATTACAAATATGGATTTACAAAGTTTTAATAAGAAAATCCTAAAACCATTCAATGAAAGCCGTGAAGCAAGGACAATCAGTAGTGTCACCGCATTGGTTCGACATAAGCAAAATGATGTTGTGCACAAAAAAAAACTGTTGGAATCATGGCAAGACAATATCCAGCTGCGAATCCAGATTGCGGCGCTGAAGCCAAAACAACAACATTCGGGCTATAGAACCACCAAGCCACGACCAAAAATGCAACCTGCAAAACACAGCATCCACAATTTTAGAACACATGAAGCTGAGGAAAAACTTCGAGGTTCACAGACCACAGTTGTTCTTACATATGACTTCACAAGCAAACACTGTGTTCGAAGATTTGGAAAATATTTCAAGAGTATCATGGGATAAGCCTGGTTTGAATATGACAAGGGCTCGCATTAATACAGCAGCAGGCCAATGGACAGGGATATCTCAAAAGAAATCGCAAACGGCAGTTGGTCCTTAATTCCCAAGCTTTAAATTTTGAAATTACAAGAAAAGAATAAGTTACTACGCTTACCGTCATGTGAACCGGCGACAGGCGAGTACGTATCGCTTCATTGAGACAAGAGCCAAGACTCGAAAATCATGTATTAATGTTTAATGTTTCATATACCTGCATTCAATATCACAAGTGGTCACAAGATTTCAAAGTATATCAGTGGAAAGCATTCATGATAAGGTCCATTAGACAAAGCAAAATCGCATTTCAAAAACCACTCCAACAATGAAGCATACCTTGTGGCAAGCAACATCAGACTTTACCGGTGGACGAGCCAGCATTCATAGGCGACACTTTATGCAATGCCCTCAAGGTTTGTTAGGGTGGCATTTTGAGAAGCTCATACAGTGTGATCCCCGTCTCAATTTTCTGAAGCCAACAGCAGGGTTCGTGTTGGAGTCTCCTTATTTTGAGACTAGAACTGCAATTCACGACCACATTGAAACCAGTGATGATTTTGATAGAAAAAGTAAAGGGCATATTGGGATTTTTTTGGATTGCAGGATGTGGAATCATAATCTGCAGGTCAATCACCTTCATCCAGAAGTGAACATAATCTTATGGGTAAAGCTGTTGAAAACAATTTCCAAGAAATCACCTCACCTAGCTCAGTGATGAACCCTCATGCGATCAAAGGTTTCAAGTGCAGGCGGTGCTCCAACTCTTCTTTGAGACGCCATATATTAACCACACAAAGATGTTACTGCATTCTCTCAAGGCTCCCTTTTTTTTGAGTTGCACTTTGGTGTATTGGACAGCATCTTCATGCAAGAAAGGCTGGAGCGGTTGACAAAAAGTGTTGAGTATTTTAATGAATTTCCCGAAGGTAGTTATGAGGGAGAAAGCTTGGTAGGAAATTCAGAGCATCTTTTGGTGAATGATAGGCTTACAGAAGACAAACTAGATGCGAATCCAAGAATTTCTCAATCAAACCTAGCAAAAACATTGAAATCAAGGCAAAATCAAACCAACGCTCACCAATTTCACTGCAGTAAAAAAGTAGAGAAAATTCCCAAGCGTTAAAAATCCAGAAAATTCCCAAATTGGAATTAAGACAAAAATGAAGAAGAAAGTTTGAGCTCAGATTACCTGTTCCAAATCTAGCATCAAATAGGACAAGCTCGATTCTGAGCACGAAAAGCGCTTCTGGAAATTTCCCCTTTTGAACTCCACCAGACCAAACCTGAAAACCCTAATTCGTGAGGGATAAATAGTGAGTGAGAGAACGAAGATTAAAGAGGCGGAATTGAAACTTGAAAGCAAATCAAAAAAACCTAATCCTAAAATACAAGAAAACCAGCGTTTGAAGAGGGGAAGGGATGATTCAAGCATTACCTGAGCTCGCCGTCACCGTCGAAGGTGAGCCTTTTCAACCGCCTTTGCCTCTGTTTGCATGTAGAGTGAAGTTTGAGAGAGAGAGGGTTGAACGCGAGGGAGAGGGTTGAACGCGAGATTAAGTGAGCGATTGAGTGAGATTGGAGATTGAGAGAGCGATGAGGGAGCGATTTCATTGAGAGCGTCGACAGATTGAGAGTAGAGAGATTGAGAGCGGGTACGCGTTTGGGAGAGAACGAGGACGATGGACTGTTTTTGGTTTCCATTTCTTTTTTTCTTTTTTTAATTTATTTTTAAACAGAGATAAGCATTGAAACCATAAAATTTTTTATGTTTTTAAACTTCCTAAGTTTTCATTTTTAACTTCCCAAGTTTAATAAATATTTTTTTTCATTTTCAATTCATATGCTTTTGAGAAACCCAACAGCCAGGCGGCTGGGTTTTTTTGTTGGTAAACCAACAGACCTTCATTATTGTTATTTTAGTTCCTTTTTTGTTTTTATTCCGATCTAGTCTGGTTTATATGTTTAAGCTGTTATCTAGATGACAACTAATGATAAATGGTCTAGCGGAGAGGGGGTGGTTTCTATGGTCTTTAGTGTAGTGGGTTCGATACCCGTATTGAGCATTTTATTTCTTTTAGCATTTTATTTTATGTTTATGTTTTTATTATACTCATGGTTGATCTGCTTTCTTTTAACTTCATCATTCATTCAAAACCATTTTAAAACTATAAAAATCATATTTTTCTCGATTCAATGTCGAGCCCATTTCCACACCCTTGTAAGTCGATTGCTTTTTAAGCATCGCCATCAACCTCACATAGCTTACTCTTGGGCTTTCTTACAATGAGCCGGTTCTCTTGCACTTACACTCATATTTCGCATCATTTGTTGTTTGGGCCTGATTTAATTATTTCATGATTTTGAATCCCCATTTGACAAAATGTACCCCACTTCCCCAATGTGTATATAATGTTGTATTGTTTTATTTCTCTATTTGTTTTAGATACTAACCCAAGAATAAAATCAACCATTTCCAAAAAAATACAAAAATATGACTCGATCCAACGTCGAGTATTTTCTCAATAAACAAATCAACTCATTTCTCCCTCCTATTCCATTCAAACTTTCGTCAAACGCTTGATTCAACGTTAAGCCATTTTCTCTAATAAAAACTCAAAATATTAATCCCTATCTAAACACTTTTCAATAAAGATGGAAGTGGAACGTGGTGTATACCACGCACTCCTGAGACTAGGATTCGAGATGTATATCTCGCCAATCCTAGCTCTCGCCATCATCCAAATTTATCCACTTTGCTCTATCAAACACTCATTCAAATCTTTCTCAAACGTCCATCAATACTTGATCTAGGTCGAGTCATTTTTACATCAAAACTCAAAATACCTAATTCTTAGTTAACACTTTCTCAATAAAGGTGGAAATGGAACATGGTGTATACCATGCACTCCTGAGGTTAAGATTCGAGACGTATGCCTCGCCTATCTTGGTTCTCGCCATCGTCTAAAATTGTCAATGCGGTTTCTTCAAACCCTTTCTCAATTAAACCTGAAAAATACTTAATATTTATTAAACATTTTTGTCAATAAAGATGGAAATGGAACATGGTGTATACCATGCACTCCTGAGACTAGGATTCGAGATGTATATCTCGCCAATCTTAGCTCTCGCCGTCGTCTAAAATTGTCAATGTGGTTTCGTCAAACCCTTTCTCAATCAAATCTAAGATACTTAAATCTTATTTAACACTTTTTCAATAAAGGTGGAAATGGAACATGGTGTATACCATGCACTCCTGAGATTAAGATTCGAGACGTATGCCTCGCCAATCCTAACTCTCGCCATCGTCTAAAATTGTCAATGTGGTTTCGTCAAACCCTTTCTCAATCAAATCTAAGATACTTAAATCTTATTTAACACTTTTTCGATAAAGGTGGAAATGGAACATGGTGTATACCATGCACTCCTGAGATTAAGATTCGAGACGTATGCCTCGCCAATCCTAACTCTCGCCATCGTCTAAAACTGTCAATGTGGTTTCTTCAAACCCTTTCCCAGTCAAATTCCAAAAATACTTAATTCCTATCTTAACTTTTTTCAATAAAGATGGAAATGGAACATGGTGTATACCATGCACTCCTGAGGCTAGGATTCGAGATGTATATCTCGCTCATCCAAGTTCTCGCCATCACTCAAAATACCTCCAACCAATCAAACTTTTTTCTCGCCGCCGTGCGACTAATCAAAAACCTTTTTCATAAACGAAAGATATATTGTCTTAAGTGATACAAAACAATGTTTCGGCCATGATTGTTGAGTAGAGATAAATGACGCTTTTCCGAATAAAGATTTATAAATCCGTTCGATGTGTGGTACGCGTCCACTCCTCGTCTGTTTTGGGTAAAACGATGTTTTTGTCGATTAATACAACATAGCTTTCGCTAAAATCGACAACCAAACAAACATTTTTCTACCCAGAACTACGTATGCCTTGATTTCTCTTTTGAGATACGTAGGAGCAGGATTTTTAAATCTTGTCAGGCCCACTAATAAAAAACTTAGGTTTAGTCCTTCGTCAAAAATCCAAAAACATTTCTTCCCTCTTCTTTTCTTTCTTTCCCACCTAATAACTTGAAAAGCCTAACATTCCAAACTAACATTAACGCACACAACTGACCTAATGGTTCCCGTTGAGTACAACGGGCGTGAGGGGTGCTAATACCTTCCCCTTGCGTAATCGACTCCCGAACCCTGATATTGGTTGCGATGACCATATCTTATCCTTTCTTTTAGGGGTTTTATCGATATTTTCCCTTTCCCATTTTGGGAATAAATAAAGTTCGGTGGCGACTCTGTTCAGTCCATCATTGCGAGCGTGCGATTCGCGCTTCGCTTAAAGTCGTATCCCCATTTTTCGAGGTGCGACAGATGGCAACTCTGCTGGGGAAAACAATCCCTAAGCGAGTCAAGCCTAGTTAGGACGTCTGTGTGCCTTTGTTTGTTTAATTGTGTGGCTTTTCCTTATTTATTATTTATTTTATTATCTTTATTATTATATTGATATATCTGTTGTATATTGGTTCTATTGTGATGGTTGGTACTTGGGTATTTGATTGCAAACCATGTGGGAAAGACTCTACACCCGAGTCTAGAGTGAAAAAAAATAATAACATAAGATAGGACGATGGTTGAGTAGTACGGACTCCCTAGGTGAATACTTCATAAGAGTCGGTACGAGAACCTAACTTAGAGTAGATCCTTTTGCAAATATTGTCGCCCGAGGTGTATACCTCGTAAGCTTCGATGTTTCAAAGGGGTTCATGACTCTAAGAACCTTTTAGAACATTGAACCTTTGGCCAACTAGAAATGATGGTTGCGTAGTATGGATTCCCGAGGTGGATATCTCGTAAGGATCGATACGAGAACCTTGCTCAGAATAGATTCTCCAGATGGAATTGATGACCGGAAAGTATTTTCCGTAAGCGTCAAACGGTCTTTTGAATCCACGACTATGAGTATCCTGTCTAGAACCCAGTCGATGGTTGCGTAGTACGGACTCCCGAGGTGAATACTTCGTAAGGGTCGGTACGAGAACCTCACCCAGAATAGATTCCCTTGATGGAGTTGACGACCGGAAAGTATTTCCCGTAAGCGTCAAACATTCTTGTGAATCAATGACTCTGGGGATCCTTTGTAACAAAGCCCTAGATCATACCCGGTGAGAACCCCGTTTTGGAAAAGCAATCAAATTTATCAGTACCTCGGACTTTTGAACCCGTGTATTGAAGAAAAAACACAAATATGCATGGCTTGCATTGCATTCATTCACATTTCATTGCATCTGCATCTCATCATAACGCATGTCATTTTCCAGACAAAATAAAAAAAAACTCATCCATCCTTTGTCCGTGAAGCAAAGTGATTCTCAACACGTGTTTAGAACAAAGAACCATGTCTCAGGAGATGATGGACGAGCTAAGGAAAAGCCAAGAAGCACTGAAGGGGGAACTTAATCTTTTGAATAGCCAAATGAGATGGGTCTTGGAAACCCTGCAAGTCTTGTTGAGAAAAGAGGGTCATCCAATATACACTACTGCAACAAAGAGAGCTACTACTCCACACCCATCTAGTGTTACCTCAAGTCAAGGGAAATTCCATGTGGAAGTTTCTCATTTACCAGTATATGGCCCTCCCTCAAGACGTCATCATCAACATCCTCTGGCTATTCCTCCTCAAAGTCACCAAAGCCAGGTTCAGAACAAAAATCAGAATCAGGACAAGAGGAACAAGGATCACAATGACTCGATTCCGGTACCATATAGCAAGCTCTACCCGCAACTGATCCAAAATGCTTTGGTGACCCCTCGAGCTCTCGCACCTGTGTCACCATACCTGCCATGGTATAATCCAAATGCAACATGTGAATTCCATAAAGGGGCATTGGGACATGACCTGGATTCTTACTTAGCGCTAAAAGCCTTGGTACGGGGACTGATTAACAAAAAGAGCTTAGTTTTTGAAGAAGATCACCCGAAGATCAAGTGCGGCTACCATACCGGAACAATGGGGCACTCCATCGAGGAATGCAAGAGTTTTAAGCTCAAGCTGCAAGGATTGATTGACATAAGGTCACCAACACTCAAGGAGGAAGGCTCAGGTACATATGCCTTGATTTCTGAGCCAGGTAATGGGAAAGGGAAAGGACCCTTGAAACCCCTCAAGGTTTTGTACCACAAGGAAGATGTCAGGGATGTGGCTAATGAGCTATCATTATTTCCTGGTAAGAGCATTGAGATACCGTCTTGGATTTCCAATGTCACGACCCATACCAATGAAAGAAAAGGAGAAGTGAGTAGTGGATCCAAGAGGGTTGCGTTCAACGATGAGAATGAAGGAAAAGAATTTGAAGATCATCATGCCAATGTTGAAAAGCTTGTTGATCCAAGCCTTCAAGTTTAAAGAAGTCAATTCCCTAGAGCTGGCAATCATTTGGCTATTTCAGCATTTCTTTTGTAGTTTCCTTGCATGTTGATTGTTAATTGCTTTTAAGCATTGTTGTTTTCTTTGAATTGGTAGGATTAATGAAATGTTTATGCATCTTTTGAATTGATCCATTCGTATTCACTCGTTTTTCATTTATGTTAAAAAACAAAAAATACTCCTCTCATTCACTTTTGTTTGTCAAATCGTTGTGCTAACAAAGATTGGAAGGAGGATGATGAAAATAAAACACCTGAAATTGTTGTGGTATGCTTTTGAGTAAAACCTTGTTGATGATGTAAGGCATTGTTTCAAATCCCCAAACACTGGAGTGATAAGGAGTTAATCCCTAGACAACCACTTTGAGCCTAGAATTTGGTGTTTATTTCGGATCTAAAACCCTTAATCTTAACTTGGGGCAGGGTAGTTATGTTCAGATAGTTTGATCGTGCATTCGATCTTTCAAAAAAATCGTCCATATGTACACCCTCCAATTAGGTTCAACCACATGTTATCCTTCGCGCACATGTTAAAGTGTCGAAGAAGTTAAGAAAAGCTAAAATTAGTGTTGGTTGATCCTTATCCACCAATAATGTGGAAGTCAATACCTTTAAAAAATAAATAAAAAGCCCGCTAAATCAAATACCACGAAATGACTTAGGCAAAAGTTAGGGCATCCCGATGGACCAAAAGCTTCAGAGAAGCGGTTCAGGCAAAATTAGGGATAAAGAAAATCAATCAAAAGTGGTCACCAAAATCCTCAACAAAACAAAAAAATAAGGTGACTGCCATTTCAAGAAAATTCGTCTTGAACCCTCATCACACCTTCGAACCCTCTTGGAAGTCGAATGCGTATATTTGAATTAACTGAACATAGGAACTGGAGATCATCAAGAAGAAGGGGTGGGTAAAAATAAATTTTGAGCCTTATATCCTTTTGTTTCAAAAAAACCGTGAACCAGACCACGTTACAACCCTTAAAAGACCTAATTGAGACATGGTTTATTTTGAAAGCATACCATAACAAGGTTGTGTTAACTTGACTCCAAACGATTTTTGTTAATCATTTGATGGCACCAACTTGCATACTGTGAATGACTTGATCACCATTGTGTTCTTATCAATGACTCGTTCACTGTATTTCATCCATTCATATCAATAAACTTTGACTTCAAATTGTTGCATAAGCATGGAATTAAAATTGCCATTTTTGAATGAACAATCTTATTTGCGAGTCAACACTTAGCATCAAAGAAATTCCAACAATATGCAGTTGAGGAAATTGATAAAGTGAAAGAAGTCTAAACAGAGGAAATCACTTTGAGCATCAGTTAATTCGAGCTAATCACCCTAAGGGTCATCTCGCCAAGAGTAATTTGCTTCAAGACTTAGACCGGGGCCAGCCACCTCAGAGCTCAACGAATCCAACTATTCCAAGGAGAGTCAATCAAGAGTCTACCATTCCAACATTTGGTTAGTCAAGTTTGGACCATTGCAAGTTTCAAACACTTGGGGCAAGCCATCTCGAGGTAGTCTCATGGCAAGTTGTTTCCAAATCCACTTTCAAGGTGAACATTTCCAAAGACCCAACAGACTGGGGCAAGATGAGTCATAGAGGGGCAGGACCTCTTTCTTCGTGCTTTCAAACTGCTCAAACAAATTCTGCCATACGTCAACAACTATTGAGTTTAAGACGAGTGCCCGAAACTTATGCTAGCACGATTCATTAATCCTCCAAAAGGATCCCATTGGCAAAGTTGTGGTTATCAAACTGGATAGAATCCTCCTTTGACAACATCTATCATAAAATATTTGGTTGAGTTCTCGGTGTTAAGGAATCATGAGCTTCCATAAAAAGCCTTTACAAACTCCCAGTGTCAGCATTCTCATAATCATGATCATTCATATATCATGCATAAAAGGAAATTCAAATCATGCATAGCCGAAATGTACTTCGTGCTCATTTTGCATTGACCCAGGTCTTGTTATCGATCCTAGATCTTTTGACCTTTGATTCCAGTTTGTATTTGGTGCCCTTAAACCAACGTCCGGTTTTCGCAGTCATTTTCAAGTCCAATTGTTGTTGGCAAAATCCGTTAAAGGGTGGTTGTAGTCCATTTCTTACGGTCAGAGTCCAATTGTTGTTATTCCAGTATCAGGTCATACATGAACCTGTTCTGAAGTTTTTTCCTTTTGTTCAATACTATTCAGGTCATGTATGAACCTATTGTTGAGCTTTATTCCGGTGTCAGGTCATACTTGAACCTGTTCTGAAGATCCTTTCTCTGTTTGTTCAATACTATTCAGGTCATACATGAACCTGTCGTTGAGCTTTATTCCGGTGTCAGGTCATACATGAACCTGCTCTGAAGATTTGTTTTCCCTGTTGTTCAATACTATTCAGGTCATACATGAACCTGTCGTTGAGCTTTATTCCGGTGTCAGGTCATACATGAACCTGCTCTAAAGATTTGTTTTCCCTGTTGTTCAATACTATTCAGGTCATGTATGAACCTATTGTTGAGCTTTATTCCGGTGTCACGTCATACATGAACCTGCTCTGAAGATTTTTTCTCTATTTGTTCAATACTATTCAGGTCATGTATGAACCTGTTGTTGAGCTTTATTCCGGTGTCAGGTCATATATGAACCTGCTCTGAAGATTCTTTCTCTATTTGTTCAATACTATTCAGGTCATGTATGAACCTGTTGTTGAGCTTTATTCCGGTGTCAGGTCATACTTGAACCTGCTCTGAAGATTTTTTCTCTGTTTGTTCAATACTATTCAGGTCATGTATGAACCTGTTGTTGAGCTTCATTCCAGTGTCAGGTCATATTTGAACCTGTTCTGAAGAGTTTTCCCCTTTTGTTCAATACTATTCAGGTCATATCTGAACCTGTTGTTGAGCCTTTGATTCCAGTGTCAGGTCATACATGAACCTGTTCTGAAGAGTTTTTCTCCATGATTATTCCCCAGCATTGTCAGGTCTGTTAAGTCATATGTGAACTTACTCCCTAAATATCTTGTACTCTTGATGCTGCTTATCAAATTCCACTTCAATTACTCCCCGGTGTGTGTTTGATTCTCCAGCAGGATTGTCTTCCCCAACGAGTTTGTTTTCTACCATTTGTCTGTCTCCCTGTGGACCACCAGCATTCCCCACAGATTGGTCTGTCTAGTGGCATCTCCTGTTAAGGGTCCACCATATCCCTAGCAGATGAAAATTAAAAAAAAGAATCACGCATCCATGCATATCATATCATATCACGCATCCATGCATATCATGCATATCATATCATATCATATCATATCACATCATGTCATAGGGATTCAGGATCAAAATCCGGGTCTTCTTAGTATTTAACCATCTCCCACTATGATCATATGAAGAGTGTCCTGCTTCATATTCTCTAGTAGAAGATACTTAAATAGGGGCAACTGTCATACCCCGATTTTGGTCCTGAATTTTTTTATTTTATTTTTTATTTGGCACTTGGCCTAAAATTCATTTGCATACATTCATTCCCAAATCCATTTTTTTATTGATAGACATTGGTCATTATCTAGCTTCTTGATCATGGTGTTTCTGATTATAAAATGGATTTTAATTATTTGACTTTTTTAATTTTCAATTTGATTTTAATTTCGAATTAAGTTTAATTCCAAATTTCAATTTAATCTTAATTGTTTATTTTACTAATGATTCAAACTCTAATTGATTCTAATTTTTAAATAAATGTTAGAATTGATATCAAAGTAATTTTAACGAATTATAGATTAATTTGATTTTAATTTGGTTTTTGCTGATTTGTTATTATTATTTAAATTGATATTTAGATTAGTCTTGGATTATTCCTAAAAAATCCATATCCATTTTTTATAATCAAATATCCAAATTCCTTGAACCCACAATTAAATCCATTTTTTCCAATCCAAATAACCCAACTTTATTTTTAATTCCTTATCCGAAATCCATATCCATTTTCATTATCCATTTGAAACCAATTTAAACCATTTCACATCCAAATCCATTCAATCATAACAATTAACCAATTAACCCAAAGTTCATTAATCCAAAACAATTATTCAACAAAAAAAACAAATCCCAATTCCAAAAGAATTCCATAACAACAACATGCATCCTTGTTAATTTCCACAATTACAATTCGTAATCATACTCATTACAAATATGGATTTACAAAGTTTCAATAAGAAAATCCTAAAACCATTCAATGAAAGCCGTGAAGCAAGGACAATCAGTAGTGTCACCGCATTGGTTCGACATACGCAAAATGATGTTGTGCACAAAAAAAAACTGTTGGAATCATGGCAAGACAACTTCCAGCTGCGAATCCAGATTGCGGCGTTGAAGCCAAAACAACAACATTCGGGCTATAGAACCACCAAGCCACGACCAAAAATGCAACCTGCAAAACACAGCATCCACAATTTTAGAACACATGAAGTTGAGGAAGAACTTCGAGGTTCACAGACCACAGTTGTTCTTACATATGACTTCACAAGCAAACACTGTGTTCGAAGATTTGGAAAATATTTCAAGAGTATCATGGGATAAGCCTGGTTTGAATATGACAAGGGCTCGCATTAATACAGCAGCAGGCCAATGGACAGGGATATCTCAAAAGAAATCGCAAGCGGCAGTTGGTCCTTAATTCCCAAGCTTCAAATTTTGAAATTACAAGAAAAGAATAAGTTACTACGCTTACCGTCATGTGAACCGGCGACAGGCGAGTACGTATCGCTTCATTGAGACAAGAGACAAGACTCGAAAATCATGTATTAATGTTTAATGTTTCATATACCTGCATTCAATATCACAAGTGGTCACAAGATTTCAAAGTATATCAGTGGAAAGCATTCATGATAAGGTCCATTAGACAAAGCAAAATCGCATTTCAAAAACCACTCCAACAATGAAGCATACCTTGTGGCAAGCAACATCAGACTTTACCGGTGGACGAGCCAGCATTCATAGGCGACACTTTATGCAATGCCCTCAAGGTTTGTTAGGGTGGCATTTTGAGAAGCTCATACAGTGTGATCCCCGTCTCAATTTTCTGAAGCCAACAGCAGGGTTCGTGTTGGAGTCTCCTTATTTTGAGACTAGAACTGCAATTCACGACCACATTGAAACCAGTGATGATTTTGATAGAAAAAGTAAAGGGCATATTGGGATTTTTTTGGATTGCAGGATGTGGAATCATAATCTACAGGTCAATCACCTTCATCCAGAAGTGAACATAATCTTATGGGTAAAGCTGTTGAAAACAATTTCCAAGAAATCACCTCACCTAGCTCAGTGATGAACCCTCATGTGATCAAAGGTTTCAAGTGCAGGCGGTGCTCCAACTCTTCTTTGAGACGCCATATATTAACCACACAAAGATGTTACTGCATTCTCTCAAGGCTCCCTTTTTTTTGAGTTGCACTTTGGTGTATTGGACAGCATCTTCATGCAAGAAAGGCTGGAGCGGTTGACAAAAAGTGTTGAGTATTTTAATGAATTTCCCGAAGGTAGTTATGAGGGAGAAAACTTGGTAGGAAATTCAGAGCATCTTTTGGTGAATGATAGGCTTACAGAAGACAAACTAGATGCGAATCCAAGAATTTCTCAATCAAACCTAGCAAAAACATTGAAATCAAGGCAAAATCAAACCAACGCTCACCAATTTCACTGCAGTAAAAAAGTAGAGAAAATTCCCAAGCGTTAAAAATCCAGAAAATTCCCAAATTGGAATTAAGACAAAAATGAAGAAGAAAGTTTGAGCTCAGATTACCTGTTCCAAATCTAGCATCAAATAGGACAAGCTCGATTCTGAGCACGAAAAGCGCTTCTGGAAATTTCCCCTTTTGAACTCCACCAGACCAAACCTGAAAACCCTAATTCGTGAGGGATAAATAGTGAGTGAGAGAACGAAGATTAAAGAGGCGGAATTGAAACTTGAAAGCAAATCAAAAAAACCTAATCCTAAAATACAAGAAAACCAGCGTTTGAAGAGGGGAAGGGATGATTCAAGCATTACCTGAGCTCGCTGTCACCGTCGAAGGTGAGCCTTTTCAACCGCCTTTGCCTCTGTTTGCATGTAGAGTGAAGTTTGAGAGAGAGAGGGTTGAACGCGAGGGAGAGGGTTGAACGCGAGATTAAGTGAGCGGTTGAGTGAGATTGGAGATTGAGAGAGCGATGAGGGAGCGATTTCATTGAGAGCGTCGACAGATTGAGAGTAGAGAGATTGAGAGCGGGTACGCGTTTGGGAGAGAACGAGGACGATGGACTGTTTTTGGTTTCCATTTCTTTTTTTCTTTTTTTAATTTATTTTTAAACAGAGATAAGCATTGAAACCATAAAATTTTTTATGTTTTTAAACTTCCTAAGTTTTCATTTTTAACTTCCCAAGTTTAATAAATATTTTTTTTCATTTTCAATTCATATGCTTTTGAGAAACCCAACAGCCAGGCGGCTGGGTTTTTTTGTTGGTAAACCAACAGACCTTCATTATTGTTATTTTAGTTCCTTTTTTGTTTTTATTCCGATCTAGTCTGGTTTATATGTTTAAGCTGTTATCTAGATGACAACTAATGATAAATGGTCTAGCGGAGAGGGGGTGGTTTCTATGGTCTTTAGTGTAGTGGGTTCGATACCCGTATTGAGCATTTTATTTCTTTTAGCATTTTATTTTATGTTTATGTTTATATTATACTCATGGTTGATCTGCTTTCTTTAACTTCATCATTCATTCAAAACCATTTTAAAACTATAAAAATCATATTTTTCTCGATTCAATGTCGAGCCCATTTCCACACCCTTGTAAGTCGATTGCTTTTTAAGCATCGCCATCAACCTCACATAGCTTACTCTTGGGCTTTCTTACAATGAGCCGGTTCTCTTGCACTTACACTCATATTTCGCATCATTTGTTGTTTGGGCCTGATTTAATTATTTCATGATTTTGAATCCCCATTTGACAAAATGTACCCCACTTCCCCAATGTGTATATAATGTTGTATTGTTTTATTTCTCTATTTGTTTTAGATACTAACCCAAGAATAAAATCAACCATTTCCAAAAAAATACAAAAAATATGACTCGATCCAACGTCGAGTATTTTCTCAATAAACAAATCAACTCATTTCTCCCTCCTATTCCATTCAAACTTTCGTCAAACGCTTGATTCAACGTTAAGCCATTTTCTCTAATAAAAACTCAAAAATATTAATCCCTATCTAAACACTTTTCAATAAAGATGGAAGTGGAACGTGGTGTATACCACGCACTCCTGAGACTAGGATTCGAGATGTATATCTCGCCAATCCTAGCTCTCGCCATCATCCAAATTTATCCACTTTGCTCTATCAAACACTCATTCAAATCTTTCTCAAACGTCCATCAATACTTGATCTAGGTCGAGTCATTTTTACATCAAAACTCAAAATACCTAATTCTTAGTTAACACTTTCTCAATAAAGGTGGAAATGGAACATGGTGTATACCATGCACTCCTGAGGTTAAGATTCGAGACGTATGCCTCGCCTATCTTGGTTCTCGCCATCGTCTAAAATTGTCAATGCGGTTTCTTCAAACCCTTTCTCAATTAAACCTGAAAAATACTTAATATTTATTAAACATTTTTGTCAATAAAGATGGAAATGGAACATGGTGTATACCATGCACTCCTGAGACTAGGATTCGAGATGTATATCTCGCCAATCTTAGCTTTCGCCGTCGTCTAAAATTGTCAATGTGGTTTCGTCAAACCCTTTCTCAATCAAATCTAAGATACTTAAATCTTATTTAACACTTTTTCAATAAAGGTGGAAATGGAACATGGTGTATACCATGCACTCCTGAGATTAAGATTCGAGACGTATGCCTCGCCAATCCTAACTCTCGCCATCGTCTAAAATTGTCAATGTGGTTTCGTCAAACCCTTTCTCAATCAAATCTAAGATACTTAAATCTTATTTAACACTTTTTCGATAAAGGTGGAAATGAAACATGGTGTATACCATGCACTCCTGAGATTAAGATTCGAGACGTATGCCTCGCCAATCCTAACTCTCGCCATCGTCTAAAACTGTCAATGTGGTTTCTTCAAACCCTTTCCCAGTCAAATTCCAAAAATACTTAATTCCTATCTTAACTTTTTTCAATAAAGATGGAAATGGAACATGGTGTATACCATGCACTCCTGAGGCTAGGATTCGAGATGTATATCTCGCTCATCCAAGTTCTCGCCATCACTCAAAATACCTCCAACCAATCAAACTTTTCTCTCGCCGCCGTGCGACTAATCAAAAACCTTTTTCATAAACGAAAGATATATTGTCTTAAGTGATACAAAACAATGTTTCGGCCATGATTGTTGAGTAGAGATAAATGACGCTTTTCCGAATGTAGATTTATAAATCCGTTCGATGTGTGGTACGCGTCCACTCCTCATCTGTTTTGGGTAAAACGATGTTTTTGTCGATTAATACAACATAGCTTTCGCTAAAATCGACCAACAAACAAACATTTTTCTATCCAGAACTACGTAAGCCTTGATTTCTCTTTTGAGATACGTAGGAGCAGGATTTTTAAATCTTCTCAGGCCCACTAATAAAAAACTTAGGTTTAGTCCTTTGTCAAAAATCCAAAAACATTTCTTCCCTCTTCTTTTCTTTCTTTCCCACCTAATAACTTGAAAAGCCTAACATTCCAAACTAACATTAACGCACACAACTGACCTAATGGTTCCCGTTGAGTACAACGGACGTGAGGGGTGCTAATACCTTCCCCTTGCGTAATCGACTCCCGAACCCTGATATTGGTTGCGATGACCATATCTTATCCTTTCTTTTAGGGGTTTTATCGATATTTTCCCTTTCCCATTTTGGGAATAAATAAAGTTCGGTGGCGACTCTGTTCAGTCCATCATTGCGAGCGTGCGATTCGCGCTTCGCTTAAAGTCGTATCCCCATTTTTCGAGGTGCGACAGATGGCAACTCTGCTGGGGAAAACAATCCCTAAGCGAGTCAAGCCTAGTTAGGACGTCTGTGTGCCTTTGTTTGTTTAATTGTGTGGCTTTTCCTTATTTATTATTTATTTTATTATCTTTATTATTATATTGATATATCTGTTGTATATTGGTTCTATTGTGATGGTTGGTACTTGGGTATTTGATTGCAAACCATGTGGGAAAGACTCTACACCCGAGTCTAGAGTGAAAAAAAATAATAACATAAAATAGGACGATGGTTGAGTAGTACGGACTCCCTAGGTGAATACTTCATAAGAGTCGGTACGAGAACCTAACTTAGAGTAGATCCTTTTGCAAATATTGTCGCCCGAGGTGTATACCTCGTAAGCTTCGATGTTTCAAAGGGGTTCATGACTCTAAGAACCTTTTAGAACATTGAACCTTTGGCCAACTAGAAATGATGGTTGCGTAGTATGGATTCCCGAGGTGGATATCTCGTAAGGATCGATACGAGAACCTTGCTCAGAATAGATTCTCCAGATGGAATTGATGACCGGAAAGTATTTTCCGTAAGCGTCAAACGGTCTTTTGAATCCACGACTCTGAGTATCCTGTCTAGAACCCAGTCGATGGTTGCGTAGTACGGACTCCCGAGGTGAATACTTCGTAAGGGTCGGTACGAGAACCTCACCCAGAATAGATTCCCTTGATGGAGTTGACGACCGGAAAGTATTTCCCGTAAGCGTCAAACATTCTTGTGAATCAATGACTCTGGGGATCCTTTGTAACAAAGCCCTAGATCATACCCGGTGAGAACCCCGTTTTGGAAAAGCAATCAAATTTATCAGTACCTCGGACTTTTGAACCCGTGTATTGAAGAAAAACACAAATATGCATGGCTTGCATTGCATTCATTCACATTTCATTGCATCTGCATCTCATCATAACGCATGTCATTTTCCAGACAAAATAAAAAAAAACTCATCCATCCTTTGTCCGTGAAGCAAAGTGATTCTCAACACGTGTTTAGAACAAAGAACCATGTCTCAGGAGATGATGGACGAGCTAAGGAAAAGCCAAGAAGCACTGAAGGGGGAACTTAATCTTTTGAATAGCCAAATGAGATGGGTCTTGGAAACCCTGCAAGTCTTGTTGAGAAAAGAGGGTCATCCAATATACACTACTGCAACAAAGAGAGCTACTACTCCACACCCATCTAGTGTTACCTCAAGTCAAGGGAAATTCCATGTGGAAGTTTCTCATTTACCAGTATATGGCCCTCCCTCAAGACGTCATCATCAACATCCTCTGGCTATTCCTCCTCAAAGTCACCAAAGCCAGGTTCAGAACAAAAATCAGAATCAGGACAAGAGGAACAAGGATCACAATGACTCGATTCCGGTACCATATAGCAAGCTCTACCCGCAACTGATCCAAAATGCTTTGGTGACCCCTCGAGCTCTCGCACCTGTGTCACCATACCTGCCATGGTATAATCCAAATGCAACATGTGAATTCCATAAAGGGGCATTGGGACATGACCTGGATTCTTACTTAGCGCTAAAAGCCTTGGTACGGGGACTGATTAACAAAAAGAGCTTAGTTTTTGAAGAAGATCACCCGAAGATCAAGTGCGGCTACCATACCGGAACAATGGGGCACTCCATCGAGGAATGCAAGAGTTTTAAGCTCAAGCTGCAAGGATTGATTGACATAAGGTCACCAACACTCAAGGAGGAAGGCTCAGGTACATATGCCTTGATTTCTGAGCCAGGTAATGGGAAAGGGAAAGGACCCTTGAAACCCCTCAAGGTTTTGTACCACAAGGAAGATGTCAGGGATGTGGCTAATGAGCTATCATTATTTCCTGGTAAGAGCATTGAGATACCGTCTTGGATTTCCAATGTCACGACCCATACCAATGAAAGAAAAGGAGAAGTGAGTAGTGGATCCAAGAGGGTTGCGTTCAACGATGAGAATGAAGGAAAAGAATTTGAAGATCATCATGCCAATGTTGAAAAGCTTGTTGATCCAAGCCTTCAAGTTTAAAGAAGTCAATTCCCTAGAGCTGGCAATCATTTGGCTATTTCAGCATTTCTTTTGTAGTTTCCTTGCATGTTGATTGTTAATTGCTTTTAAGCATTGTTGTTTTCTTTGAATTGGTAGGATTAATGAAATGTTTATGCATCTTTTGAATTGATCCATTCGTATTCACTCGTTTTTCATTTATGTTAAAAAACAAAAAATACTCCTCTCATTCACTTTGTTTGTCAAATCGTTGTGCTAACAAAGATTGGAAGGAGGATGATGAAAATAAAACACCTGAAATTGTTGTGGTATGCTTTTGAGTAAAACCTTGTTGATGATGTAAGGCATTGTTTCAAATCCCCAAACACTGGAGTGATAAGGAGTTAATCCCTAGACAACCACTTTGAGCCTAGAATTTGGTGTTTATTTCGGATCTAAAACCCTTAATCTTAACTTGGGGCAGGGTAGTTATGTTCAGATAGTTTGATCGTGCATTCGATCTTTCAAAAAAATCGTCCATATGTACACCCTCCAATTAGGTTCAACCACATGTTATCCTTCGCGCACATGTTAAAGTGTCGAAGAAGTTAAGAAAAGCTAAAATTAGTGTTGGTTGATCCTTATCCACCAATAATGTGGAAGTCAATACCTTTAAAAAATAAATAAAAAGCCCGCTAAATCAAATACCACGAAATGACTTAGGCAAAAGTTAGGGCATCCCGATGGACCAAAAGCTTCAGAGAAGCGGTTCAGGCAAAATTAGGGATAAAGAAAATCAATCAAAAGTGGTCACCAAAATCCTCAACAAAACAAAAAATAAGGTGACTGCCATTTCAAGAAAATTCGTCTTGAACCCTCATCACACCTTCGAACCCTCTTGGAAGTCGAATGCGTATATTTGAATTAACTGAACATAGGAACTGGAGATCATCAAGAAGAAGGGGTGGGTAAAATAAATTTTGAGCCTTATATCCTTTTGTTTCAAAAAAACCGTGAACCAGACCACGTTACAACCCTTAAAAGACCTAATTGAGACATGGTTTATTTTGAAAGCATACCATAACAAGGTTGTGTTAACTTGACTCCAAACGATTTTTGTTAATCATTTGATGGCACCAACTTGCATACTGTGAATGACTTGATCACCATTGTGTTCTTATCAATGACTCGTTCACTGTATTTCATCCATTCATATCAATAAACTTTGACTTCAAATTGTTGCATAAGCATGGAATTAAAATTGCCATTTTTGAATGAACAATCTTATTTGCGAGTCAACACTTAGCATCAAAGAAATTCCAACAATATGCAGTTGAGGAAATTGATAAAGTGAAAGAAGTCTAAACAGAGGAAATCACTTTGAGCATCAGTTAATTCGAGCTAATCACCCTAAGGGTCATCTCGCCAAGAGTAATTTGCTTCAAGACTTAGACCGGGGCCAGCCACCTCAGAGCTCAACGAATCCAACTATTCCAAGGGAAGTCAATCAAGAGTCTACCATTCCAACATTTGGTTAGTCAAGTTTGGACCATTGCAAGTTTCAAACACTTGGGGCAAGCCATCTCGAGGTAGTCTCATGGCAAGTTATTTCCAAATCCACTTTCAAGGTGAACATTTCCAAAGACCCAACAGACTGGGGCAAGATGAGCCATAGAGGGGCAGGACCTCTTTCTTCGTGCTTTCAAACTGCTCAAACAAATTCTGCCATACGTCAACAACTATTGAGTTTAAGACGAGTGCCCGAAACTTATGCTAGCACGATTCATTAATCCTCCAAAAGGATCCCATTGGCAAAGTTGCGGTTATCAAACTGGATAGAATCCTCCTTTGACAACATCTATCATAAAATATTTGGTTGAGTTCTCGATGTTGAGGAATCATGAGCTTCCAATAAAAGCCTTTACAAACTCCCAGTGTCAGCATTCTCATAATCATAATCATTCATATATCATGCATAAAAGGAAATTCAAATCATGCATCGCCGAAATGTACTTAGTGCTCATTTTGCATTGACCCAGGTCTTGTTATCGATCCTAGATCTTTTGACCTTTGATTCCAGTTTGTATTTGGTGCCCTTAAACCAACGTCCGGTTTTCGCAGTCATTTTCAAGTCCAATTGTTGTTGGCAAAATCCGTTAAAGGGTGGTTGTAGTCCATTGCTTACGGTCAGAGTCCAATTGTTGTTATTCCAGTATCAGGTCATACATGAACCTGTTCTGAAGTTTTTTCCTTTTGTTCAATACTATTCAGGTCATGTATGAACCTATTGTTGAGCTTTATTCCGGTGTCAGGTCATACTTGAACCTGTTCTGAAGATCCTTTCTCTGTTTGTTCAATACTATTCAGGTCATACATGAACCTGTCGTTGAGCTTTATTCCGGTGTCAGGTCATACATGAACCTGCTCTGAAGATTTGTTTTCCCTGTTGTTCAATACTATTCAGGTCATACATGAACCTGTCGTTGAGCTTTATTCCGGTGTCAGGTCATACATGAACCTGCTCTAAAGATTTGTTTTCCCTGTTGTTCAATACTATTCAGGTCATGTATGAACCTGTTGTTGAGCTTTATTCCGGTGTCAGGTCATACATGAACCTGCTCTGAAGATTTTTTCTCTATTTGTTCAATACTATTCAGGTCATGTATGAACCTGTTGTTGAGCTTTATTCCGGTGTCAGGTCATACATGAACCTGCTCTGAAGATTCTTTCTCTATTTGTTCAATACTATTCAGGTCATGTATGAACCTGTTGTTGAGCTTTATTCCGGTGTCAGGTCATACTTGAACCTGCTCTGAAGATTTTTTCTCTGTTTGTTCAATACTATTCAGGTCATGTATGAACCTGTTGTTGAGCTTCATTCCAGTGTCAGGTCATATTTGAACCTGTTCTGAAGAGTTTTCCCCTTTTGTTCAATACTATTCAGGTCATATCTGAACCTGTTGTTGAGCCTTTGATTCCAGTGTCAGGTCATACATGAACCTGTTCTGAAGAGTTTTTCTCCATGATTATTCCCCAGCATTGTCAGGTCTGTTAAGTCATATGTTAACTTACTCCCTAAATCTCTTGTACTCTTGATGCTGCTTATCAAATTCCACTTCAATTACTCCCCGGTGTGTGTTTGATTCTCCAGCAGGATTGTCTTCCCCAGCGAGTTTGTTTTCTACCATTTGTCTGTCTCCCTGTGGACCACCAACATTCCCCACAGATTGGTCTTTCTAGTGGCATCTCCTGTTAAGGGTCCACCATATCCCTAGCAGATGAAAATTAAAAAAAAGAATCACGCATCCATGCATATCATATCATATCACGCATCCATGCATATCATGCATATCATATCATATCATATCATATCATATCACATCATGTCATAGGGATTCAGGATCAAAATCCGGGTCCTCTTAGTATTTAACCATCTCCCACTATGATCATATGAAGAGTGTCCTGCTTCATATTCTCTAGTAGAAGATACTTAAATAGGGGCAACTGTCATACCCCGATTTTGGTCCTGAATTTTTTTATTTTATTTTTTATTTGGCACTTGGCCTAAAATTCATTTGCATACATTCATTCCCAAATCCATTTTTTTTTATTGATAGACATTGGTCATTATCTAGCTTCTTGATCATGGTGTTTCTGATTATAAAATGGATTTTAATTATTTGACTTTTTTAATTTTCAATTTGATTTTAATTTCGAATTAAGTTTAATTCCAAATTTCAATTTAATCTTAATTGTTTATTTTACTAATGATTCAAACTCTAATTGATTCTAATTTTTAAATAAATGTTAGAATTGATATCAAAGTAATTTTAACGAATTATAGATTAATTTGATTTTAATTTGGTTTTTGCTAATTTGTTATTATTATTTAAATTGATATTTAGATTAGTCTTGGATTATTCCTAAAAAATCCATATCCATTTTTTATAATCAAATATCCAAATTCCTTGAACCCACAATTAAATCCATTTTTTCCAATCCAATAACCCAACTCTATTTTTAATTCCATATCCAAAATCCATATCCATTTTCATTATCCATTTGAAACCAATTTAAACCATTTCACATCCAAATCCATTCAATCATAACAATTAACCAATTAACCCAAAGTTCATTAATCCAAAACAATTATTCAACAAAAAAAACAAATCCCAATTCCAAAAGAATTCCATAACAACAACATGCATCCTTGTTAATTTCCACAATTACAATTCGTAATCATACTCATTACAAATATGGATTTACAAAGTTTCAATAAGAAAATCCTAAAACCATTCAATGAAAGTCGTGAAGCAAGGACAATCAGTAGTGTCACCGCATTGGTTCGACATAAGCAAAATGATGTTGTGCACAAAAAAAAAAAACTGTTGGAATCATGGCAAGACAACTTCCAGCTGCGAATCCAGATTGGGGCGCTGAAGCCAAAACAACAACATTCGGGCTATAGAACCACCAAGCCACGACCAAAAATGCAACCTGCAAAACACAGCATCCACAATTTTAGAACACATGAAGCTGAGGAAAAACTTCGAGGTTCACAGACCATAGTTGTTCTTACATATGACTTCACAAGCAAACACTGTGTTCGAAGATTTGGAAAATATTTCAAGAGTATCATGGGATAAGCCTGGTTTGAATATGACAAGGGCTCACATTAATACAGCACCAGGCCAATGGACAGGGATATCTCAAAAGAAATCGCAAGCGGCAGTTGGTCCTTAATTCCCAAGCTTCAAAATTTGAAATTACAAGAAAAGAATAAGTTACTACGCTTACCGTCATGTGAACCGGTGACAGGCGAGTACGTATCGCTTCATTGAGACAAGAGCCAAGACTCGAAAATCATGTATTAATGTTTAATGTTTCATATACCTGCATTCAATATCACAAGTGGTCACAAGATTTCAAAGTATTTCAGTGGAAAGCATTCATGATAAGGTCCATTAGACAAAGCAAAATCGCATTTCAAAATCCACTCCAACAATGAAGCATACCTTGTGGCAAGCAAGATCAGACTTTACCGGTGGACGAGCCAGCATTCATAGGCGACACTTTACGCAATGCCCTCAAGGTTTGTTAGGGCGGCATTTTGAGAAGCTCATACAGTGTGATCCCCGTCTCAATTTTCTGAAGCCAACAGCAGGGTTCGTGTTGGAATCTCCTTATTTTGAGACTAGAACTGCAATTCACGACCACATTGAAACCAGTGATGATTTTGATAGAAAAAGTAAAGGGCATATTGGGATTTTTTTGGATTGCAGGATGTGGAATCATAATCTACAGGTCAATCACCTTCATCCAGAAGTGAACATAATCTTATGGGTAAAGCTGTTGAAAACAATTTCCAAGAAATCACCTCACCTAGCTCAGTGATGAACCCTCATGCGATCAAAGGTTTCAAGTGCAGGCGGTGCTCTAACTCTTCTTTGAGACGCCATATATTAACCACACAAAGATGTTACTGCATTCTCTCAAGGCTCCCTTTTTTTTGAGTTGCACTTTGGTGTATTGGACAACATCTTCATGCAAGAAAGGCTGGAGCGGTTGACAAAAAGTGTTGAGTATTTTAATGAATTTCCCGAAGGTAGTTATGAGGGAGAAAACTTGGTAGGAAATTCAGAGCATCTTTTGGTGAATGATAGGCTTACAGAAGACAAACTAGATGCGAATCCAAGAATTTCTCAATCAAACCTAGCAAAAACATTGAAATCAAGGCAAAATCAAACCAACGCTCACCAATTTCACTGCAGTAAAAAAGTAGAGAAAATTCCCAAGCGTTAAAAATCCAGAAAATTCCCAAATTGGAATTAAGACAAAAATGAAGAAGAAATTTTGAGCTCAGATTACCTGTTCCAAATCTAGCATCAAATAGGACAAGCTCGATTCTGAGCACGAAAAGCGCTTCTGGAAATTTCCCCTTTTGAACTCCACCAGACCAAACCTGAAAACCCTAATTCGTGAGGGATAAATAGTGAGTGAGAGAACGAAGATTAAAGAGGCGGAATTGAAACTTGAAAGCAAATAAAAAAAACCTAATCCTAAAATACAAGAAAACCAGCATTTGAAGAGGGGAAGGGAAGATTCAAGCATTACCTGAGCTCGCCGTCACCGTCGAAGGTGAGCCTTTTCAACCGCCTTTGCCTCTGTTTGCATGTAGAGTGAAGTTTGAGAGAGAGAGGGTTGAACGCGAGGGAGAGGGTTGAACACGAGATTAAGTGAGCGATTGAGTGAGATTGGAGATTGAGAGAGCGATGAGGGAGCGATTTCATTGAGAGCGTCGAGAGATTGAGAGAAGAGAGATTGAGAGCAGGTACGCGTTTGGGAGAGAACGAGGACGATGGACTGTTTTTGGTTTCCATTTCTTTTTTTCTTTTTTTAATTTATTTTTAAACAGAGATAAGCATTGAAACCATAAAAAAAATTATGTTTTTAAACTTCCTAAGTTTTCATTTTTAACTTCCCAAGTTTAATAAATATTTTTTTTCATTTTCAATTCATATGCTTTTGAGAAACCCAACAGCCAGGCGGCTGGGTTTTTTTGTTGGTAAACCAACAGACCTTCATTATTGTTATTTTAGTTCCTTTTTTGTTTTTATTCCGATCTAGTCTGGTTTATATGTTTAAGCTGTTATCTAGATGACAACTAATGATAAATGGTCTAGTGGAGAGGGGGTGGTTTCTATGGTCTTTAGTGTAGTGGGTTCGATACCCGTATTGAGCATTTTATTTCTTTTAGCATTTTATTTTATGTTTATGTTTTTATTATACTCATGGTTGATCTGCTTTCTTTTAACTTCATCATTCATTCAAAACCATTTTAAAACTATAAAAATCATATTTTTTTCGATTCAATGTCGAGCCCATTTCCACACCCTTGTAAGTCGATTGCTTTTTAAGCATCGCCATCAACCTCACATAGCTTACTCTTAGGCTTTCTTACAATGAGCCAGTTCTCTTGCACTTACACTCATATTTCGCATCATTTGTTGTTTGGGCCTGATTTAATTATTTCATGATTTTGAATCCCCATTTGACAAAATGTACCCCACTTCCCCAATGTGTATATAATGTTGTATTGTTTTATTTCTCTATTTGTTTTAGATACTAACCCAAGAATAAAATCAACCATTTCCAAAAAAATACAAAAAATATGACTCGATCCAACGTCGAGTATTTTCTCAATAAACAAATCAACTCATTTCTCCCTCCTATTCCATTCAAACTTTCGTCAAACGCTTGATTCAACGTCAAGCCATTTTCTCTAATAAAAACTCAAAAATATTAATCCCTATCTAAACACTTTTCAATAAAGATGGAAGTGGAACGTGGTGTATACCACGCACTCCTGAGACTAGGATTCGAGATGTATATCTCGCCAATCCTAGCTCTCGCCATCATCCAAATTTATCCACTTTGCTCTATCAAACACTCATTCAAATCTTTCTCAAACGTCCATCAATACTTGATCTAGGTCGAGTCATTTTTACATCAAAACTCAAAATACCTAATTCTTAGTTAACACTTTCTCAATAAAGGTGGAAATGGAACATGGTGTATACCATGCACTCCTGAGGTTAAGATTCGAGACGTATGCCTCGCCTATCTTGGTTCTCGCCATCGTCTAAAATTGTCAATGCGGTTTCTTCAAACCCTTTCTCAATTAAACCTGAAAAATACTTAATATTTATTAAACATTTTTGTCAATAAAGATGGAAATGGAACATGGTGTATGCCATGCACTCCTGAGACTAGGATTCGAGATGTATATCTCGCCAATCTTAGCTCTCGCCGTCGTCTAAAATTGTCAATGTGGTTTCGTCAAACCCTTTCTCAATCAAATCTAAGATACTTAAATCTTATTTAACACTTTCAATAAAGGTGGAAATGGAACATGGTGTATACCATGCACTCCTGAGATTAAGATTCGAGACGTATGCCTCGCCAATCCTAACTCTCGCCATCGTCTAAAATTGTCAATGTGGTTTCGTCAAACCCTTTCTCAATCAAATCTAAGATACTTAAATCTTATTTAACACTTTTTCGATAAAGGTGGAAATGGAACATGGTGTATACCATGCACTCCTGAGATTAAGATTCGAGACGTATGCCTCGCCAATCCTAACTCTCGCCATCGTCTAAAACTGTCAATGTGGTTTCTTCCAACCCTTTCCCAGTCAAATTCCAAAAATACTTAATTCTTATCTTAACTTTTTTCAATAAAGATGGAAATGGAACATGGTGTATACCATGCACTCCTGAGGCTAGGATTCGAGATGTATATCTCGCTCATCCAAGTTCTCGCCATCACTCAAAATACCTCCAACCAATCAAACTTTTTTCTCGCCGCCGTGCGACTAATCAAAAACCTTTTTCATAAACGAAAGATATATTGTCTTAAGTGATACAAAACAATGTTTCGGCCACGATTGTTGAGTAGAGATAAATGACGCTTTTCCGAATGTAGATTTATAAATCCGTTCGATGTGTAGTACACGTCCACTCCTCATCTGTTTTGGGTAAAACGATGTTTTTGTCGATTAATACAACATAGCTTTCACTAAAATCGACCAACAAACAAACATTTTTCTATCCAGAACTACGTAAGCCTTGATTTCTCTTTTGAGATACGTAGGAGCAGGATTTTTAAATCTTGTCAGGCCCACTAATAAAAAACCTTAGGTTTAGTCCTTCGTCAAAAATCCAAAAACATTTCTTCCCTCTTCTTTTCTTTCTTTCCCACCTAATAACTTGAAAAGCCTAACATTCCAAACTAACATTAACGCACACAACTGACCTAATGGTTCCCGTTGAGTACAACGGACGTGAGGGGTGCTAATACCTTCCCCTTGCGTAATCGACTCCCGAACCCTGATATTGGTTGTGATGACCATATCTTATCCTTTCTTTTAGGGGTTTTATTGATATTTTCCCTTTCCCATTTTGGGAATAAATAAAGTTCGGTGGCGACTCTGTTCAGTCCATCATTGCGAGCATGCGATTCGCGCTTCGCTTAAAGTCGTATCCCCATTTTTCGAGGTGCGACAACGGTTAATTGGGTTGGAAAATGACTTTCTGTTTGTTGTGAATTGGTTAGAGAGTGTTATAGTTAGTTAGAAATTCGGTTAGAAATCTGTTAGTTTTAGTTGGCAGTTAGGAAGTTTGCTGTTAGAAGTTAGGGAATGAGTTAGTATGAAATGAATGTTGACGAAGTTTCTGTTAGTCAATGTTATGTTAGTGAGGAATATGAAATGTTAGCTGGTTTGTTGGGCTGGTTTCCAATTAGTTCAGTTTTTGTATGAATCATTAGCTGCAAAATGCTTGAACTATTTTTCCTTGGTTTGTTGCAGTTGGAAGTTATTCAAATTGTGAAGGGAGGACTTGGAGCATAATGGCAATCAGAAATTGAGGTATGTGTAGTTAATGTCAGTCCTTTGGTGAATTTGGTTAGAGTTACCAAGTTACTTGGATCCGAATTTATTTTCCACCTGTAACTGATTTCTTTTGGAAATTTTGCCAGTTAATTTCTCTAGCGGTTTGAGGATGTTAGGTTAGTTTAAAATGTTAATTGTTAATTTGGGTCAGTTTTAGTTATTTAGTCACTTCTGATTTCCTGTCATTTGCTGTACAGGACGTTTCTTTCAAATGCAACACAATATTGATTGAAGATCTATTCGGTTGACTGCTATCCTCTACAGGTTGTGATTTGCTGATCCTATTTCTAGAGTTGAGATTGGTTTCCATCATCAGGTAACGTACTAGACCACTTAGACACTTTTTCAATTTTGTTCATGTCAAGTACATTTTGTTAAGCTACCATCCTGAAATTGGTGTGCTGCTTTTGTTAACAGAAAAACAGGTTCGGGACCAACTTGTAGACCCAAAAGGTTGCATTGGCATGTTTGGATAAATAGCATCGCCAGTTAACAACTATCCGGGAAAATTATTAGTTAGCATAAGACGATTATGACCAAGAAAATCCAATTGTAACGGTCAATATGGATACTTCCTGGTTGATAAAAATCAAAATCTGCTTCGGTTGGCAGCAACGACATGGGAAGCGTTTGGTATGTGCCGAAGGATTGGCGAACCGACTTATTTTAGTCTTGGTGTTTTAGACTTTGTAGGTTTAGTTTGGTAGGATTGTCATGATTGTAATAACACAGGATTTGAACCAAAATAAATAGAACTTTACACAAAATCAAATTCATTTTGAAAGTTGAGTGTGATTGTAATTGACATCATGGAAATGTGAATGTGTTTGTAAATGTGGAAGTTGAATGGAAAATTTGTATAGAAATGGAATGGAAAAAATGTGGTTTGGTTCAAGTGTGATGTTGCTTGGATTTGAATGTGGTGTTTTTGTGGTTTAAATTGAGTGAAACTATGGTTGTAATATGAATGTTATAGGAAACAAAATAGAATGTACATAACCGGAAATTGTACATAAATTAGAGAATTGGAATTGTATTGTATAGGAAGTGGTTTTAGGATTTGGTTTGGATATAAAAATAATGGGTTATGCTAAATGATTATTTGGAATTAAATTGGATATGGAATGAGATGGATAACTTGGTTAATTGGAATTGAATTTTGATTGGTTAAATGGGCTTAACAACCAAAAGAAATAAAAAGGCTTAGGAACTTAGACACGCTAAATGGATTATCATCAAAGTCAAACCAAAAGAAATAGGATGTCAAACTCAATCTGGAACAATGATGCAATGATCGTTGATATTTATGTCAAATGCCATGGTCGAGTATGACGAGTTAACTTTGGTCAACAGGTTGACCAAAAAGTCAACAGTTGACCAAAAGTCAACTGATGCAAAAAGATGATGAAATGGACTTCTCTGATTAAGAATGCGTGTTTAAGAGGGATTCATGAACTAACAGAACCAATGTATTTTATGAATGAAGGCCAGGGACACTAAGAGATCATGCCATGACTTGACCCGATTGAATCAATGAACTTTGGATCAATGAAGCTCAATGGAATTGAATGGATGAAGTGATTTAGGTCAAATGCGATCATAATGCAGTGGAATATGAATGCAATCATGCTTGAAACCAACCAAACTAAGCCATGTGTTAGGGTTTAGTAGCCCAACTCCAAGTGATCAACCAAAGGCCTCAAACCGAGAAGTAACTGACATAAGTCATGTGCCAATGTCAAGAACCACAGTTAGGGTTTCCAACCTTCCTCAATGCAGGTCGTGCTGTTCACCAACCTCCAAGTGCATGATTAGGGCTTAGAAGCCAAATGAGATGCACCGAAAGTCAGACACCAGATATTGCTTTTCATTAGCCATAAACCTCGAATCTATGATGCTGGTTAGCGAATGATGCACATGAATGAGTCATGAGTGAGTCTTAGGTTATAGGTTAGATGAAAAAGAAAAATGGGGGGCAAATTTTGGGGTGCTACAGCTGCCCTTATTTAATCTTCTTGAACCTGAATACCAGAATTGCGGAAGCTTTTTAGGTATTCAAGGTAGAAGAGGATTAAATACTAACGTATCCAAAAAATTTCCCGTAAAGAGTGGCCGTAATGTGATGAGAATTTGTGGTTTTCAAAGCAGAGGCTGGGCTTTGGGTTAGTCAACAAAATTGGATTTTTGTCTTTTCTTGTTTGCACGGTTTCATGTCATGCTTTACGATATGCATGAGTGAAACGACGTGGTTTATGCATGATGATGATTTATGCCATGGTAAAACCAGATGCTCCTATAGAGGGCGATGGGAAATTTGGGCTAGGATAGTGGTCATATAAACATGATTCTCCGACACCTACTTCAAGCTCAAAAGTTATTGTAACACCTCTGGATTATGTCTGGAACATGGAGAGAGCTTGTACCAGCGTAGCTTGCCTCTACTCAATGTCAGCACCAACTGCCCCAGTTACCAATTATGGAGTAGTCTCATTATCTGAGTATCTCAAACTGGTTTGCCCCAGTATCTTGAGACTGTATTCCCTCGATCGACCATCTTGGGAAGGATTGACTTCTCGTGCTCTTGAGGTAGCTTGCCCTAATATGAGCCTTGAAGTGATATTTGCCTTTATTCGGCTGATTCATAGAGATTTGTCGAATCTTGAAGAGATCTGAGCTTTGAGATATCAGGAATTTGTTCAACTTTCCCATTGTAAGCTTCCTTGATGCCAAATGACTGTTCACATGTAAAATGCTTATTTTGAAAATGATAATTGTAATGTCATGCTCATGCAAGTTTTGAAAACTCAAGCGGGTTCACTAAGATTATGACATCTAGTGAATGAATCACTTATTAGAATGCCATGTCAGTATCGGTACAGATGACAAGCAAATCTTTAGGAGTCAGCTTAACGCGATCTTACCATAGTATGCTTTCGAAATAGACCATGCTTCAATCAGGTCTTTTGAGGGTTGTAACGTGGCCTGGTTCATGGTTTTTAGAAGGAAAGGATATAAGGCTCAAAAACCTATTCTAACCCGCCTCTTCTTCATGATGTTCTCCAATCCTACGTTCAGTTAGCTTACAATAAGCGTTTATCTTTCAGAAAAGGATTTTGAATATCAGTAGTGATGGTTAAGGAACCCTATGAGAGTTTGGAGCGATAGCCACTCACCTTCTGTTTTGATATGCAGTCATAGAGATTTGCTCTTTTGTTGAGGATTTTGATGTTTATCCTCTGACTCTTTTGTTCTTTTTGTTTTATGTATTCCCTAATTTTTGCCTGAGCTGTTCCTTTGGGTCTGCAGCCCACCGGGATACCCTAATTTTTGCCTAAGTCAATCCTATTTTCAAGTTTTTGACTTAACGACTTTTGTTTGCTTTTGATTTTTTTATTTCATCTTTTTTTCATTTGAGCAAATCCTATGACGCTGCTTTTTTTGATTTGTTACACAAGTTGTGACTATCTCACTCCTTTTTGTTGGTAGGGGATAACCGTTCTGAATTTGTGATTCCATCCTCTTGAGAGGGATATGATATGATTGATTACTAAATGAGACATTCTCTTTCTAAAATTTGAATGCAAGTCTAAACTAACTGAAGACTACCCTGCCCCTGGTTTATCATGAGGGTTTGTATGTATAAAAGAAAGAAACTCTTACTACAAGGCCCAACGGGTTGACTAGGGATTAACTTCCTTATATCTCCAGTGTTTAGGGATTGAACAATGCCTTACATCATCAGCACAGTCTTATTCAAAAGCATACAGACAACGATCTTGTGTACTTGTAATTGCATCATTCTCTTTTGATTTTATTTGACAAACAGTATGATACTGATAAAATGAAGTATGAGTGAACACGAATGGATTTAATCAAAACATGCACGTTTATTCCATTATGATCATTATTAAAAAATAAACAAGTTCACAATTGAATGATGCATTGACATACAAGAAAATGTTACAAATGAGACATGATTGAGTCAATATGATAGTTCTAGCTTTAATACTCCTCTGAAGAAGCAACTGAATCTGAGTAATCTTCACCACTAACTGCATTCACAGTCTGTCCACAGTGGTCTGGCAACAGGTTGATTATAACATTGGGTCCTTCCTTAGAGAATGACAAGACCTTCTGATCGATAAGCTCTTGTACTCTTGCCTTGAACAACCCACAATCTTTGGCAGAATGCCCTATGTAACCAGCATGAAACACACAAGAAGTGTTAGGATTGTACGTAGGCCCATAAGGATAGACAACTGATGGTATTTCTTTTGGCACAATTGCCCCTTGCTGAACAAGATATGGTACCAACTGAGTATATGATACAGGGATCTGGTCATGCTGAGGATGCTTTCTATCAAACTGTCTGGTTTGACTCTTCCCTTGATGGTTATGTGGCATAGTTTGTTGACTTTTCAGAGCTTGAACCTGAAGAGACTGCTGATACTGGGACGTAATACCAAGTGGAACTAAGTAGCATGGCATATGCATCTAAGGTACTTGCAACGAAGCATAAGTCGGAGGAATAGCCACTGGTTGGAACATTTGAGCAGATTGCCCCAAGCCAGAATTGACCATCTGATGTGAAGTCTGACCATAATGAACTCCAAATGGGGTATATGGTGCCCTAGCTTAGGTGTATCGAGGTGCAACAACAGTAGATCATGCCCCAATATAGGCCAACAGAATTCTAGAGTGGGATCCTTGATTCGGATACTGCATAGCAGGTTGAACCACAAGAGGAGTAACTTGCACATGAATTAGAGGCCCCTTGTATTTAACCTTTTCCCAACAGGCACTTCAGCAATCGCAGGTGTAAAGCTCAACAACTTTTGATAGATGAATTCTTGAATTCTAGCCTTGAGAATATGACAAGCTTCTGTAGAGTGCCCTATGTATCTAGCATGGTATCCACACGTGGCATGAGGGTCATGCTTATGGCTGTAGGGAAACTTAGTAGGCTCGATCTGTTTAGGCACAATTACCCCAACCTTAACCAATATAGGTAGCAGATGTGCGTAACTCACAAGAACTGGATCATAGTGAGGATGTCTCCCTTCTTGATCTTTGTTTCCTTTGTTGATTTGCTTCTGCTTCAGCTTCTGGTGGTTTTAAGCAGGCCTCTAATGTGGAAGTACACGCTGTTCTTGAGGAAGAAGTGGCGGAAAACATGCAACCATATTTTGTTTGTTATCTTCCTTCAGAATATCTTCAACTTGCTCATCAATCACAACCTGATTTGGGAAGTTTGTTGTCATGCTATCCAGGAATAGCCCCAAAACCATGTCAGTTCTATCAATGCTCTTAGTCTCTTCCATGATCCTCGGGTGATCGGTGTCGGCGAATCGTTGTCTTTCTGACGGAGGAATGGATAAGGTGAGTTTTCTGGTTAACATGCATGAAATGCAAATGAATGAATGCACATGTTAGGGATGGAATGCAAATAATTATGCAACATCTATAGGTTCAATGCCTTGGTTGTATGGCGACCCAAACTCTAACACACGTGTACAACAATGTAATAACATAAGTTAACATCACCAATAATCCGGATAATCTGTGTATATTGCCTGATGCAGGATCAATGGTTTGACGTCCATGAGAACAAGGGTATGTAGAGGCCATGGTTTCCTGCATAAAGATCCCATATCCCCCTCACAGGTAGGTTCTAGTCTTCAAAGGCAACCTAGAAGGTTCCTAGAGTCAATAACCCAATTTGAGATACCATTGTCTTGGACGAATGACTCGTCGGACAATGATGCTCCCAAAAGGATCTACCCTAGGTGTGACGTCTCGTGTCAACCATAATCGCGGAATAACTCCACGGAGGTCAAACACGACTCTAGTCATGTTGATATCCTGTGTATGTACTCAAGCTCGGGTATAGAGCTTCTCTCATGTAATAAATAACCCAACCCAACAGAGAGTATAACAGATAATATCCCTAATATATAGCAAATGAATATAAAGATAAAGCGAGTAAAGCGAGTAAAGCGCAAAGATAAACACCTAAGCAAGCTAAGAAAGCAATCAAAACTAGGCTCAACTCCTTTTAGCGACTAGGAAATGCTCCAAGAAGCAAATTCCCCAACAGAGTCGCCAGCTGAAGCTAGCGGAAATATACCCGAACGTATCGCACGCTCGAACATACAACAAAGTCGCCATTGAACTTTATTAATCCCCAGAGGGAAGGGAAAACATCGATAAAACCCGGGAGGAAGAGATATACTGTATAAGGAAGTCGGTTATGCAAGGGGAAGGTATTAACACCCCAAACATCCATGGTACTCCATGGGAACCGTTTTGATTGTTCTCGCTCGAATAGGTGTGATAACTAAAGATTACTCGCAAAGGAATGAAGGGAAAGGAAAGGAAATAGATAGGGTGCTCGGTGAGGATTGGGGCCCTCATGCCTACGTATCCTCATAGTGCAATAAGGAATTCAGAGCTTCGTAGTTCAAGGAACTAGAGGCAGGAGGTGGAAAGAATGTGATAGAATTATGATTTGAACCATAGAATAATGTTGTTTGAACTCCAATAAGGGGTGAAAATGTGAATCCAAGAGTAAAACTGGTGTGAACCAACCAGTGAGGGCGTATAGCACTAGTATCACTGTATTGGAATAACCAAAAAGAAAGGGTTGCCTAAGTACGGCTGCAAAGTAAGTAAGAAGATGTTCGTCTAAGCAACAGGGTCTAAGAAGACGAACAAATCCGCTCTTGGTTCACAAAAAGGGGTACAAGATGGAGCACAAAGGTATAATGTATTTGGCTCAAAGAATAGGTATATCACATGGAGTGAAAGAAGGTAGTATGTGAAGGTATCATGGAATGAATGGAGTGAAGTGACCGAAGTCACATAATAGAGTATCCGGTGATAAGTGACTGAATAAATAATGTTTGAAATAGAAAGGTGAACGTGTATTGGAATCCATAAGAGGAGTGAGATTTCTACCATAGAGGGAAACAACGTTAACCAATACGTCGACTAGCGGACCGCCACTGTAGGGTTTTAGCTAAAAATAAGGAATTAAATGTCTGGGATGAGAGCCAAACAACTCTAGGTATGAAATGTGGACTATATCAGGTGTCCTAAAAGGATGTGTATGGAATTCCAAAGAAGGTGTATTTCGAGGTCAAAAGACAGTACATCACTAGATGAACGATTTATGATCGAAGATAGATGGTGAATCGTGAAAGATATGAGTGATGCCCTAAGGCGAAAGAAGGAATAATTAGAAGTATGCTCGCCAAGGATTCACATCCCCGTGCCTACGTATTCTCATTGTGAGATGAGAAAGTCAGAGCATTCGTAGTTCGGAACTACGAGAATAAAGGGAGAGAGATGTTTGTCTAAGCAATAGGGACTCACAAGACAAACATACAAGGGAGGATTGTAGTACTGGAATGCAAGGAGTAGTGTATCACTTGCTGGGGAATTGGAAATTCGAGATCAACTCAGGATAGTAGCTTGGATCCAAGAGAAGGATAAACTCTTAATCGAAGAGGTAGGTAGGCATTTACCAATACGTGGACTAGCGGACCGCCACTATAAGGTAAAGCCGAAAAGAAAGACTGAATTAAGTGTTTGGGATGAGAGCCAAACAAAGATGAAGTTAGTGTTTGGGATGAGAGCCAAACAAGGATGAAGTTAGTGTTTGGGATAAACGCCAAACAAAGGTGAAGTTAGTGTTTGGGATGAGAGTCAAACAAACCTCGAAATTAGTGTTTGGGATGAGAGCCATACAAGGATGAAGTTAGATGTTTGGGATAAGCGCCAAACAAACCTCGAAATTAGTGTTTGGGATGAGATCCAAACAAGGATGAAGTTAGATGTTTGGGATAAGCGCCAAACAAACCTCGATTGAAGAGACGGACTGTCCTCAGGACGTCCTAAAAGGATGGACAAAGAGTCCAAAGGAGAAATATGATTGATCTCGAAAAGATGGTATAAATTGCATGAATGGAGAATGATCCATGGGATAGAGAAGATAGATTGATAAATAAGATAGCTCGCGAAGAAACCGGGTTCTCCTGCCTACGTACCCTCATTGTGCAATGAGAAAATCAGAGCTTTTGTAGTTCAGCCCACTAGGGATGAAAAGAAATTGATTGGAGGCAAGAAGAAATGAATGATTGAGATTGAATTGAATAGAATGATGAAAGAAGTAAGAGAGTGAAGTGATAAGAGACTTGACAATCGATTGATCACACTAAAGTCTATGAATAAGGGCGAACGCTTTGAATATTTGGGGTATACGCCCCTTACGCAAAGTCGCTCTAGACAAGGGTAGGAGAGGCTCCCTCTCATCATTCCTCATTACTTAAGACTTGAAGTGCATGATACTTCTCTTGACTAACAAGTTGCTAGTGAAGAACCTTTGTCGTTGATGTTGAACTTGCATGAAGAAGACTTGGTAGTTTAATCGATTCGTATTGTACTAAAGTCTATGAATAAGGGTGAACGTTTTGAATATTTGGGGCATACGCCCCATATGCAAAGTCGCTCTAGACAAGGGTAGGAGAGACTCCCTCTCATCATTCCTTATTACTTAAGGCTCGTATCGTACAATTTGAATCGTATTTACCAAGTTTTGACCTTTGATTTATTTTGTATAATCCACTGCTTGATATGATTGAGGATACCTTGATTGAAGATCTTGAGTTGAGGCCTTGAGCTCCACAGCTTGAAAGAAAAGTCTTATTAAGTGACCAAGGGTCTTTTGGTCATTCAATTTAGACTGTGGGATTATACAAGTTCAAAAGATTTAACTAATCAAAATTGCTTTTGATCAATTTAATCGGGGGTTTGGTTTTAGTTTTGTGGGGTACTAATTTTGGATCTAATTGAAGTTAGTAATTGTTAGAAACTAACCTAAATGATCATGAATTAGAATTTGATTGAATATTCTAAGTTAGATTAGAAATACTAAGGGAGCATGTCAAAATATAGATTAAAATCATGATTAAAATTCTATGTTATTGCCTTCTAATCCTAAGGGAATCATGCAACTTTCAACACAAAAATACCAAAAATAAGCCTAAAAGGGCAAATTGGTCAATTGCAAAAATATATCAAATTCTAACCATGGAAATCAATTAAAATCTAAAGTTAAACCCTAAACAATTCGATTAGATCTAATTAAACTAAAGGTTAATATTTCTCAAAATCTAACCTAAACTTATTAATTCCAATTAAACTACATTTAAATTCTAATCTAAAACTTATATTTAAAAAATCTAATTAGTCCTAGAGCTTAAACGAATTCTAACTTTACCTAAAATCTAATTAATCACTAATCAACCTAATTAAACTAGTTATTAACCTAAAATAAGAAAAGAGAAAAATGAAAATGGAAACAGGCCTTACCTGAAAAGGGGCACAGGCCCAGATAGGCGGGGCATTCACTGAAACCATGTTTGGGCCTGGGACTGCAAAGCCCAACGTCTTGTTGATCAACAGGGGGTCTAGGCAGCTCGTGAGGGGTGCAAGATGGAGTATTTCGGGCTTTAGGCCCAAAGGACTGAGCAAGAGGAAAGTCCACTCTCAGCTAGGTCATAATGAGAGGAACGAACCATCTTCCGGAACTTCAAGCGAGCCTCTCCTACTCTTCCGGCCGTATCCCTCAACCGGAGTCATGTTTCTCCATGCACCAAAGAAACTGATGCAAAGGGCGTCTCCAACCTCACTTCCCTCACTGTAATCGAACCGCGCTTCCGTCTTCTACCCAAATTGGATGAGGTAGCTTATTCGTAACGCGATTCGCTTCGCCCGATTGGATCTTGAATTTCAGCGCCTCAACATTCTCATCGTCGTGTTCGTTGTTCCGGATTTGAATCGCGAAGGCTTGATTTCAACTAGTGCGTGCGCATTCAACGTTCATCGGTCATGGCGGCGCTGTATTCAGACTTACGCACCGTGAATTGCAACATGTTTGAACCGCAACAAGGACGGGAAAGAAGACATACCGGATTTTGAGATTCGACGTTTTAGGTACTGAACACTTTTTGATTCACTTCACTTCGGTTGGATCTTCACTCGCCTTCTTCTTCTGGTTTTCTTACAAGGCGTGATGCGGGATGGAGCTCTTAGCAAGGGCTTGAGGAATTCAAGTGTTGAAAGATGGAGATTGCATAATCATGCCTTGAAGATTCAGAACGAAGAATTGGCGGTTGCAGCAGCGCTTAAGTAGAAAAGCTGGAAAAAGCCAAAGAGTACGTTTTGTGCACATTGGCGTCTGGTAGTGCTCTACGCCGTTGCGACCGTGCACGATTATTTCCAGGCTTCTTCTTTCAACCTCTACTGTAGATTCGACTACCTTCGCATAATCGGTTATGACGCGGCGACCAAAATTGGTATGAACCTTTCGCTTTTTCTAATCTTTCACGTGTGCTTTTGTTTGAACCACTTCCTCTTCACTCTTCTGTTCGGATTCGTGAATTGCAGGTGAGTTGCAGGTCGCTGTGGCAATCGTGGTGTGACAAGGTTGAGAATGGTTGCAGTTGAAGAAGAAGACTAGAGGGAAAAGAAGATTGGAGAATGAAGGTTGAAGAATTTGAAGAAGTGATTGAAGGTTGAAGAATTTGAAGAAGTGATTGAAGGGTGAAGAATGAAGATATGGAAATGTATTTATACAGATTTCCCAGTTTGTTAGAAGTTAAATTAAAAGTTAGAGTTTAGATTCTGTTAGGAAGGTTATGAATGAAAACTGAAATTGAAAGGTTAATTCGGTTAGCTTTAAGTTGGTTGAAGTTTGGAGAGTTTGTTATTTCTGTTAGAAAATTAGTTAGCGGTTAATTGGGTTGGAAAATGACTTTCTGTTTGTTGTGAATTGGTTAGAGAGTGTTAGAGTTAGTTAGAAATTCGGTTAGAATTCTGTTAGTTTTAGTTGGCAGGTAGGAAGTTTGCTGTTAGAAGTTAGGGAATGAGTTAGTATGAAATGAATGTTGACGAAGTTTCTGTTAGTCAATGTTATGTTAGTGAGGAATATGAAATGTTAACTGGTTTGTTGGGCTGGTTTCCAATTAGTTCTGTTTTTGTATGAATCATTAGCTGCAAAATGCTTGAACTGTTTTTCCTTGTTTGTTGCAGTTGGAAGTTATTCAAATGGTGAAGGGAGGACTTGGAGCATAACGGCAATCGGAAATTGAGGTATGTGTAGTTAATGTTAGTCCTTTGGTGAATTTGGTTAGAGTTACCAAGTTACTTGGATCCGAATTTATTTTCCACCTGTAACTGATTTCTTTTGGAAATTTTGCCGGTTAATTTCTCTAGCGGTTTGAGGATGTTAGGTTAGTTTAAAATGTTAATTGTTAATTTGGGTCAGTTTTAGTTATTTAGTCACTTCTGATTTCCTGTCATGTGCTGTACAGGACGTTTCTTTCAAATGCAACACAATGTTGATTGAAGATCTATTCGGTTGACTGCTATCCTCTACAGGTTGTGATTTGCTGATCCTATTTCTAGAGTTGAGATTGGTTTCCATCATCAGGTAACGTACTAGACCATTTAGACACTTTTTCAATTTTGTTCATGTCAAGTACATTTTGTCAAGCTACCATCCTGAAATTGGTGTGCTGCTTCTGTTAACAGAAAAACAGGTTCAGGACCAACTTGTGGACCCAAAAGGCTGCGTTGGCATGTTTGGATCAATAGCATCGCCAGTTAACAACTGTCTGGGAAAATTATTCGGTAGCATAAGACGATTATGACCAAGCAAATCCAATTGTAACGGTCAATGTGGATACTTCCTGGTTGATAAAAATCCAAATCTGCTTCGGTTGGCAGCAACGGCATGGGAAGCGTTTGGTATGTGCCGAAGGATTGGCGAACCGGCTTATTTTAGTCTTGGTGTTTTAGACTTTGTAGGTTTAGTTTGGTAGGATTGTCATGATTGTAATAACATAGGATTTGAACCAAAATAAATAGAACTTTACACAAAATCAAATTCATTTTGAAAGTTGAGTGTGATTGTAATTGACATCATGGAAATGTGAATGTGTTTGTAAATTTGGAAGTTGAATGGAAAATTTGTATAGAAATGGAATGGAAAAAATGTGGTTTGGTTCAATTGTGATCTTGCTTGGATTTGAATGTGGTGTTTTTGTGGTTTAAATTGAGTGAAACTATGGTTGTAATATGAATGTTATAGGAAACAAAATAGAATGTACATAATCGGAAATTGTACATAAATTAGAGAATTGGAATTTTGATTGGTTAAATGGGCTTAATAACCAAAAGAAATAAAAAGGCTTAAGAACTTAGACACGCCAAATGGATTATCATCAAAGTCAAACCAAAAGAAATAGGATGTCAAAATTAATCGGAACAATGATGTAATGATCGTTGATATTTATGCCAAATGCCACGGTCGGGTATGACGAGTTAACTTTGGTCAACTGGTTGACCAAAAAGTCAACAGTTGACAAAAGTCAACTGATGCAAAAAGATGATGAAATAGACTTCTCTGATTAATAATGCGTGTTTAAGAGGGATTCACGAACTAACAGAACCAATGTATTTTGTGAATGAAGGCCAAGGACACTCAGATATCATGCCATGACTTGACCCGACTGAATCAATGAACTTTGGATCAATGAAGCTCAATGGAATTGAATGGATGAAGTGATTTAGGTCAAATGCGATCATAATGCAGTGGAATATGAATGCAAGCATGCTTGAAACCAACCAAACTAAGCCATGTGCTAGGGTTTAGTAGCCCAACTCCAAGTGATCAACCAAAGGCCTCAAACCGAGAAGTAACCGACATAAGTCATGCGCCAATGTCAAGAACCACAGTTAGGGTTTCCAGCCTTCCTCAATGCAGGTCGTGCTGTTCACCAACCTCCAGGTCCATGATTAGGGCTTAGAAGCCAAATGAGATGCACTGAAAGTCAGACACCAGATATTGCTTTTCATTAGTCACAAACCTCGAATCTATGATGCTGGTTAGCGAATGATGCACATGAATGAGTCATGAGTGAGTCTCAGGTTATAGGTTAGATGAAAAAGAAAAATGGGTAGCAAATTTTGGGGTGCTACAGCTGCCCCTATTTAATCTTCTTGAACCTGAATACCAGAATTGCAGAAGCTTTTCAGGTATTCAAGGTAGAAGAGGATTAAATACTAACGTATCCAAAAATTTGCCCGTAAAGAGTGGCCGTAATGTGATGAGAATTTGTGGTTTGCCAAGCAAAGGTTGGGCTTTGGGTTAGTCAACAAAACTGGATTTTTGTCTTTTCTTGTTTGCACGGTTTCATGTCATGCTTTATGATATGCAGGAGTGAAACGACGTGGTTTATGCATGATGATGATTTATGCCATGGTAAAACCAGATGCTCCTATAGAGGGCGGTGGGAAATTTGGGCTAGGATAGTGGTCATATAAACATGATTCTCCGACACCTACTTCAAGCTCAAAAATTGTTGTAACACCTCTGGATTATGTCTGGAACATGGAGAGAGCTTGTAACCGCGTAGCTTGCCTCTACTCAATGTCAGCACCAACTGCCCTAGTTACAAATTATGGAGTAGTCTCATTATCTGAGTATCTCAAACTGGTTTGCCCCAGTATCTTGAGACTGTATTCCCTCGATCGACCATCTTGGGAAGGATTGACTTCTCGTGCTCTTGAGGTAGCTTGCCCCAATATGAGCCTTGAAGTGATATTTGCCCTTATTCGGCTGATTCATAGAGATTTGTCGAATCTTGACGTGGTTGCCCCAGATTGATTGACTCTTGAAGAGATCTCAATTCTCCATCTGTTTTAAGATTGAAACTCCAAGAGTGCATACCTTTCCTTGATCCATTTCACTTGCAACAAGCATCTGAAGCAAGGCCAAGCATAATTGAAAAAAAGATTGTGGCAATCTGAAGCTCCATTGAAGGTGAATTTTCAAAATTTTCATCTCTTCGATTCTCCCTCAATTCTGCACCATTCTTGTTGATTTTTGATTGTCTAAAGTCCTATCAATGTAGGCAACAAGATTGAGTTGCTTTGAGGTCAAATCGAAGCAACTCAGTTCATGATCCTCAAAGTTCAAATCCCTGTATCTTTTTATATACTTGGAATTAGAGAAAATTGAGGCCAGATTCGTGCTCCTGAGCATTTTCCCTTCAAATTAGTGTATTCACTTTTCATTTTCCTTTCAGTTGAGCTTGGACCAGACTGTTCGTCATTTTCCTTCAAATTAGTGCACTGGAACAATCCAGGCCATCTGATTTGGTTCTCACATTTTAATCTCATCCATCCAATTTGATTACCACCCGTGTGGCACAGTTGACTGAGGCGTTGGTGGATTGCGCACGCTTGGCTAATAGATCCGCCACCTCAATTAATGAGGGAGATCTGATGGCCCATGTTTTTTTTATTTATATTTTATTTTTTGATTTTTCATTTAATCCTTTTATTTTGATTAATTCATATCAATTTCATTTTTAATCCCAAAAATATGGGACTTTCAACAAAATTTAAATATTTTCTTCTTTCATTTTCTGAATTAAAATTATTTTTTGGATTAATTTTGATATTTTTTTATGATTTTTAATTGTTTTTATGCATATTTTTATTATTTAAAAATACTTTTGTCTTTTAAAAAATCATGAAATTTGTTGTCTAAGGTCTTTTACCTTGTTTGACCTAGGATAAATCTCTTGGCCATTTATTTGATGTTTTGAAGAGGTTTTAGGTTTTAGGTTTTTGATCAAACATAATTCAATTTAAATGCATTTTTATTTGATTTTTAATTGATTAATTGTGTAGAAATTATGTTGAGCCATTTTTATTAACTTGTGAAGTTTGACTATGTGCTTGCCTTGGTCAAGGTTTATTTGACTTTTGTTGGATTAAAATCATTGGATTTAGGGGATTGATGAAATGTATATTTCATCTCCCAAAATGAATGAATGATTTTAATTTGATAAAATTCCTCCCATGACCAATTTGTGTTTCTCTCATCTCCCTTCCCTCTTCATCTTTAATCACATTCTTCCCCATCCCTTCCATTGACAAATGAAGTCTCAATATCCTAAGGCTATTTGGTTCATCAATAACTTTGTGCTAGATGAACCAATACAAGTATGGATGAGATTATGTCCATCCTATGATCATTTTCTTTTTTTGTGTGATATGTTTTAGGAGTGTGGTTAATTATACCATATCTCTAACATGCATTAACACCAAAAATTTTATTGCCCGGTCTCAAATAGTTGTGACTTCTACATAACTCCAATTACGATTGCTTAACATAGCACTAAAGTTTGACCCGAAGGCATATCATTCTAGTAAGTGAGATTGTAAGTCTCCCCCTTTCATGGTATTGTATGGAAACTTGGCCTTTTCTTCTTCTTTTGGAAGATGTCATGGTTCAAGGATCCATGCTTGTGAATAAAGGGTTGAGTATTCTCCCAAGAATGACTTAAACAATTGAAAAGCAAAACACCACTAACATCTAATCAACTAACATTTGACTAACTTCTATTATTATTATTTTTAATTTCAAGTCATTTACTTTATGCAACTTAAATTCAAGTCATTTACCATTTCATTTGCCATTTACATATCATTTAACTTTTTTATGTTTATGTCATTTTCACTTTGCTCACTTGAGCCATATATTGTGATTATATATATTTGTTTGTGTATCTTGTATGTGTTTGTGGTCTTAGTACCTTAAAATACTTAATAAACAAAAAAAAACCATAAATAATGTTTGTGTGGACTGTTGGATTTGACATGAGCTTCCATCTGATGCAAGTATTGGGATCCACATGAATTCATCTGCTATATGGTCTTGATGCAAATGTTACTTTGAACCTTTGTCTAATGCCTTATTCTGAGCCAACCAAGGAGTATGTTATCTGATACATGGGAATATTAGGAAGAAGATTATGAAGTTGCTTACTTGGATGTGGCTATCTTTATTTGATGCCTTGATCTTCATATTGCTACTTGCTTATTGATATTGCTTGATTTAAAGTCCAAATGAAAAGTGAATTTCTATATGATATTTTTTTCTATTGGATTGCATCCCGTTGGTCAGATCTTTTTCAACTCTTAACTTTTATTTCATGATTAGGATTAGTCCCTTCATCTCCTCCCATTTCTTAAATTTAAAATCTCTCCCCCTTTTCAAAAACCTTATTTGCTTGTTATTTCTAAACTTAGAATTTATTTCAAATTAGAAGCTTTGGCCTTATGCCATTGCATTTTAAAAAATCTTTTCTCAAATCAAACTTGTAAATGAATCTAATCATACCGACTTAAAATTTTAAAACACAAAAAGAACTAACACTCATTCAAACTCTTTTCGGCCTTTGTGCCTCTTCTAAATTCAAAACTTTTATTAAAAGAAATCCACTCATTTTGAAATTGTTACCACGAACTACAAGGTTTTGATCCCTCATTTTTATGTTGGTACGTAGGCATAAGTCCGAAGGTCTTCTCAAACACAAAAATATAATTAATGAATTCTTTTCTCATCCCCATACTCTTATTATTGCAAACATCTTTTATACCAAAAACACATACGCACATAAAAAGGGCTCCCTAGGAGTACCTAGGACATTGTGGATGTTAACACCTTCCCTCTGTGTAACCAACCCCCTTAACTGCAATCTCTGGCATTTTATTAGTTTTGATTTGAAAACTTCTTATCTTTGGGTTTTGTTCATACTTTTTCCTTTTCCTTTGGAAACAATAAAAGCGCGGTGGCGACTCTGGTTTTATTGACGATAATTTTATCCATATCTTAATGGTCATTAATTTACCGCTACAGAAATTAAGTGGCGACTCTGCTGGGGAGTAGTCCTCAGTGGGTTTAACCTACTTTTTTATGTGTATATAATTGTATATTTGTTGTTTATATTTGTTTGTGTGATATAATTTTCTTGTTGTTCTTGGTGATCCCTGAGTGGTGAGATAAGTTCTCACCCGAACTTGAGTGCAATAAGATAGGAGGATGGCATAGTCCGACTTGTGTGGAGTAGTCCTTAACAAGTTGACTTGAGACACATTTACTCAGTGGAGACCCTTTTGGAGTTATTGATCTCATACAAGTTATTTGTGGTTAGGAATTACTTTCTCTGATAGGGGGTCGGAGAAGCTGAGGACCGTAGAACATTTAACCCCACTTGGACTATTTAGGACGTAGTGTGAAGACTGTTCAAGTGTAGACTTGATAACAGTTGTTACGCGATACTACACTCAGACGAGTTTCTCTTGAGAATATTATGGGTTGATGAGTCAGTCATCCTAACCTGTAATATTCGATAGATGGGATTAAGACTCTGGGAACTTTTTAGAACATGATCTACATGTTTTTATCCTTAGTACACTCCTTTAGGATGGTTCTTAACCTGAATCCATGCTCGTGACTCACAACAAACCCTTTGATTCTTGGTTGATCCAATCAAGTCTTGCCAATATCAATGGAACTTGGGTGTTGATAAGGTGAAAACCATAATCCACCAAAATAAATGATTGATTTTGACAATGACTTGATTCATCCCTTGACCTTTGTGTGTTTTTCTTGTGTGTGATCCCTTATTTGTGATTGTTGCATTCATGCATTCACGCACATCATAACATTCATCACAGAAAAATAAACTTCAAGGAACTGAGGTTTTATTTGCAAATATTTTCATACCATGGATTGTGGACGAAGGAACACTAAAAAGTACAGTTTCAGATGTTCTGACTTGAAAAAGCTAAGGAAGCTATCATCTTTTGTATTAGATCCCTTGAACTTCAAGCAACATCATGGGAAGCTTTTGTCTGTGTTATCTGCAGATGTAGTGGAAGGACTCTTGAGTGTTTTGGTTCAACTCTATGACCCTGTCTATCGTTGCTTCACTTTTCCCGATTATCAGCTCATGCCTACGTTAGAGGAGTATGCCCATCTCTTGGGAATATTTGTTTTTGACAAGATGTTGTTTAGTGGATTGGAGGAGATTCCCAGATCTCATATTATAGATGAAGCTCTTCATCTGAAGAAGTCTGAGATTAAGGCTCATTGGGTGAAGAAAGGAGGAATGTTTGGGTTGACTTTGGAGTTCCTTATTGGGAAAATTATTGTCTTTTCTCAAGCCGGTAGTGTGGATGCTTTTGAAGCTATCTTTGTGTTGCTCATATATGGTTCTGCCATTAGAATCTTCTTGATTGGAAGTCCTGTTCCTACTCTGTTGGGTGATGTTTACTTCTCTTTGCATTTAAGGAATTCTAAAGCTGATGGAACTATTGTGTGTTGTGTTCCTCTTCTGTACAAGTGGTTTATTTCACACTTGCCTCAGACACCTACTTTTGTGGAGAATAAACAATGTCTACGGTGGTCTCAGAGACTTATATCTCTCACTAATGATGATATAGTTTGGTATGAATCTGCATTGAGTGGCTTGGATATTATTGACAGTTGTGGTGAATTCTCTAATGTACCCCTTATAGGTAGACAAGGAGGAATCAACTACAACCCTTCTTTGGCTTGTCGTCAACTCGGGTTCCTTGAAAGACAAACCTAATAACACTTAGTTAGAAGGTCTTTTCTACCAAGAGGGTAAAGATCCCCAACGTTTGAAGCAGAAGATGATACATGCTTGGCATAATATGCATAGGAAAGGAAGATCCGAGCTTGGTCCGTGCAACTGTGTAGCTTTAGAAGCCTACACTGCTTGGGTGAAGAAGAGAGCTTTGGAGTTGAAGATGTTGTATGCTTGTGAGAGACCCATGTCTATGGTTGTGGTTGAGCCATCAACTCTCCCTAACCAAGATATAGAGGAGTTGGAAGACCCACTCGCCAAGATGAAGCAAGAGAAGGATATGTGGGAAGAGCAGTTCCATGCTTTGAGCCGAAAGCACGAGGAGTTACAGCTTGAGTCAAAGGACAAAGATGCAGTTATTGAACTTCTTGAAGACCGAGCAGTGAAGAGACAGAGAGAGCCAGAGGGTCCATCTTCCTCAAGTATGCCTCAACCTTCCAGCGCTTGGAAGAAGATTGTTGATCAGCTTATCCTCGAGAAGGCTCAGATGAAGACATCTTTTGAGTACGAGATTCTACACATCCGAAGGAAGTACGCACCAGTAGCCAGAGGTTTTCTCGGCCGCTTGAATTATATCTCAAGATTCATATCACACATGACCTCCACGTGTGCACCTATATTCAAGCTTCTTCGGAAAGACCAGTCTTGTCATTGGACCGAAGGTTTCCAGAAAGCGTTTGACATTGTCAAAGAGTATTTGCTTGAGCCTCCAATTTTTTCTCCGCCTGTTGAAGGAAGACTGTTGATCATGTATTTGATTATGCTTGAAGAAAGTATGGGTTGTGTTCTAGGTCATCAAGATGAAACTGGAAAGAAAGAGTACGCAATTTACTACCTTAGTAAGAAATTCACCGACTGTGAGACTCGGTATTCTATGCTTGAAAAGACTTGTTGTGCATTGGCTTGGGCTGCTAAGTGTCTGCGCCAGTATATGTTGAATCATAATACTTGGTTGATATCCAAAATGGATCCAATCAAGTATATTTTTGAGAAGCCTTCTTTAACAGGGAGGACTTCCCGTTGGCAGATGTTGTTATGTGTGTATGATATCGAATATCAATCTCAAAAAGCTATCAAAGATTGTGTCTTGGATGACCATTTGGCTCACCACCCGATTGAAGACTATCAGTTAGTGCAATATGATTTTCCTGATGAAGAGATATTGTACCTGAAAATGAAATATTGTGATGAACATAGCTTGAAGAAGGGCCAGAACCTGGTTCCCGTTGGGGCATGGTATTTGAAGGAGCTGTTAATCAGTATGGTAACGACATTGGGGCAGTGATTATTACTCCTCAAGACACGCATTTTCCGTTTACAGCCAGAATGACTTTCAAGTGTACAAATAATATGGCTGAGTATGAAGCTTGCATTATGGGGCTTGAAGAGGCCATTAATCTCAGAATCAAGTATTTGGACATCTATAGAGATTCAACTTTGGTTGTGAATCAGATCAAAGGTGAATGGGAGACGAATCAACTTGGTTTGATACCATATATAGATTATGCGAGGAGGATTTCAACTTTCTTTACAAAGGTTGAATTTCATCATATCCCTCGAGATGAAAACCGGATGGCAGATGCCATTGCAATGTTGACTTCAATGATCGTGGTGAAGTTCTGGAATGAGGTTCCTAATTTGACTGTGATGTGCCTTGATAGGCCAACTCATGTGTTTTCTGTTGAAGAAGTTAAAGATGAAAAGCCGTGGTATTTTGATATCAAGTGTTTCCTCCAAAGTCAGATTTACCCGCCTGGGGCATCTTTGAAAGACAAGAAGACTTTGAGAAGATTAGCTGGCAATTTCTACCTGAATGGTGATGTGATTTATAAGAGAAACTTCGATATGGTTCTGCTCAAATGCGTGGATAGACACGAAGCAGACTTATTGATGACTGAAGTCCATGAAGGTTCCTTTGGTACCCATTCCAATGGACATGTTATGGCAAAGAAGATGTTGAGAGCAGGTTACTATTGGCTGACAATGGAATCTGACTGTTGCAAGTTTGTGAAGAAATGCCACAAGTGCCAAATTTACGCAGATAAGATTCATGTTCCTCCGATACTGTTGAATGTCATTTCCTCTCCATTGCCCTTCTCCATGTGGGGAATTGATATGATTGGTATGATTGAGCCCAAAGCTTTGAACGGACATCGTTTCATTCTAGTGGCTATTGACTACTTCACAAAGTGGGTTGAAGTGGCATCGTATGCGAATGTAACCAAGAAAGTTGTTGTAAGGTTTATCAAGAATCAGATTATATGCCGATATGGTGTGCCAAGTAAGATCATTATTGATAATGGATCTAACTTGAACAATAATATGGTGGAAGCTCTTTGCAAAGACTTCAAGATTGCACATCATAATTCTTCTCCTTACAGACCTAAGATGAATGGGGATGTTGAAGCTGCAAACAAGAACATTAAGAAGATCATTCAGAAAATGGACATACAAAGATTGGCATGAGATACTCCCATTTGCTTTGCATGGGTACCGTACAACCATCCTCACTTCAACAAGGGAAACCCCTTTCTCACTTGTTTTTGGCATGGAAGTTGTGCTACTAGTAGAGATTGAGATCCCAACATCACGTGTCTTGATGGAAGCCAACTTGGCCGAGGCTGAATGGTGTCAGACCAAGTATGACCAGCTGAATTTAGTTGAAGAGAAGAGGTAGACTGCCATGTGTCATGGTCTGTTATATCAGTAAAGAATGAAGAAAGCTTTTGATAAGAAGGTCAAGCTTCGTGTATTCAGAGAAGGTAACCTTGTGCTAAAAAGGATTCTATCTTTCAAACCAGATTTTAGGGGCAAATGAACTCTTAATTATGAAAGCCCATATGTTGTCAAGAGAGCCTTTTCAGGCGGTGCTCTGATTCTTACAACTATGGATGGTGAAAAGTTCACTCATCCTGTGAATGTCGATGCAGTCAAGAAATACTTCGCCTAAAAAGAAAAGAACAACTCGCTAAGTTGAAAACCCGAAAGGGCGGCTTAGGCAAAAATAAGCGTCTTAGTGGATTGAAAACCCGAAAGGGCGATCCAGTCAAAAGTTAGAGACATAAAACAAAATAATTATCCCGACAAATTGAGTACCCCACCTTGGGGCAATTTATGCAAAAATTTGGGATTATGGCAAGTAACTGCATTCGGTTGATCTTCAGTCTTGAAGACTTTCTTGAGCACATCATTTGGTTCTGATTTGTCATCTTTAACCAAAGCCAAGAGCACAGTGGATATTGAAGTTGGTAGAAGGATTAGTGATCATTGTATTCAATGTAGCCCTTTTTCCATGTAAATTACCATTTTTCAACTTTTGTAAAGATCTATGGAGTATTTTCATTTACAGTCTACCATTTTGTTAAATAAAGTTGAGCTTTTCATCCAATTGTTTCTACTCTTATCTTTCAGCTAAATATCATTGAATTTTATGATGATCATTTTGAAATTGAATTTAAATAAAAATAATAATTTTTTTCTTAAAATAATAAAGGCAATTACTTTTAAAGCGCAATCAATTCATTTAAGAATATCAACAACAGTCTGAGAACAGGTAAGTCCTGAAAATCGAAGCATTGTTGGTCTTCCCCAAGCAGTTAGTTCATCAAGTTGGTTTCCCCAGCCGAGTTTTGAGATCATTTCCTTAGCTGATTTGTAGGCGCGTATTCTCAACGGGTTGCATAGATCCAGTATAGATTTTGTTTCCCCTCAGGTCGCCAACGAAGTTATCCCTGATCCCCGTCAGCACTAAGTCTTGAGCAGTATTTTTGATCCTCTTCGAGGTTGTCTCCCATTTGATATGGTGTTGACTTGAAATTCCCCACAGGGTTGACGTTTCAAATCCTCAGCAAATCCCCTTACTTTCCCCAACCAGGGTCAAGCCTTTGAGGTGGATGGTTTATGTCCATCTCCAACTCTTTTTCTCCAGTCGATGTCTCCATCCCGTCGAGATTAGCCGAGTGTTGTATCGATGATTCATACCATTGACATTTGTACCCTTCATGATTATTTTTGTCAACATAATCATAAATCATATACATATACATATACATATACATTCATAGATTTCATTATTGCACTTTGTGATTCATTATTTTTCTGATCCTCTGCTATGGTGATATCATTTCCCAACAAAGATTTGGTGTGTCTGTCCTCCCTTAGTTGTAGAGCGTCAGCCCCGTAAGCAGAAAAAATTTAACTTTTCTCATTCCCCACTGAGTTATTTCCTTGTGGATGATTATTATTTCAGCTTCCTCCCAAGTCGATTATTTGGATGGAACCACTCCCCTTGAGTTATATCCTCATCGGGTCGAGTCTTTGGTTGACTGTTTCTTTCTAGCTTTTACCTAGATCGATGCTTTTGGTCCCCTGATAGTCTATTACCTAGTAACTGGTAATAATCTTCTCAATTTGCGAGTACTTTACTCTTACCCAATACCCGGTAATAGTGATCTACTTCCTCTTGTTTTACGTTTCCCCAGGTAGTCTATCCTTGATATGTTCATCTTAACCGATGATGGATATTCTTTCCTTTCAAGTCTATCCTTGATATGTTCATCTTAACAGGTGACGGATATTCTCTTAGCGGTTTTCTACCTAGTAAAAAGGTATTCGTAATCCCTATTTCATTCCCTAGAGGGTTAACCCTTGATATGTTCATCCTGACCGATGACGAGTTTCCTCCTCTTTACGGTCTTCTGCCCAGTAACCGATAGTTGTAAATCCTACTTTCCCTTGCGGAGTCTATCCTTGATATGTTCATCCTAACCGATGACTGATATTCTCTTTTCGGTATTCTCTCCAGTAACTGATAGATACAATTCCTATTCCTTCCCTCGGAGTCTATCCTTGATAGGTTCATCCTAACCGGTGACATATATTCTCTCTTTCGATGTTCTATCCAGTAACTGATAGATGTAATTCCTACTTTTCCCCGACAGTCTATCCTTGATATGTTCATCTTAACCGATGACGTATATTCTTCCCTTTAAGTTGAACCTTGATATGTTCACTTTAACCAGTGATGGATATTGTCTCTTTTCAGTCTTCTGCCCAGTAACCGGTAGTTGTAAATCCTATTTGGCTTTTCCCCAACAGGTTATTCTTACCCAGTAACAGGTAATGAATACACCTCCTGTTGCCCTTAGCGAGTCATCCTTGATATGTTTACCCTAACCGGTAACGAATGTCCTCTTTGTCAGATTATGTTATCTTCTTACCCAGTAACCGATAATAGATGATATACTTTTGTTACTCCTGTGTTGAAGTTCATTTCTTCCCTAGTTAGTTTGAGTGCGTATTTCCTCAGCGAAATCGCCGTCCCCTGTTTGGATCGAGTATTTCAGTTTTGTCCCGATTTACCCGTTTCCCCTGCAGATTTTTCCTTTATCCCCGACTGAGTCTTTCCATTGATTTATTTTCATGGAATCCCTCGAGTCCCCCAGCAGTTTTAAAGTCTTTGTCTGGCCTACGCATAACTTTTTATACCCTAGACTCTCTGTCTCCCCAGTGAGTTTTCCTTAGGAAATGCATTATGCTCCTGCGGACTTTCAGTCTCTCCGGATTCTTTTCCTTTGTGGCAATATTTTCCCCACAGAGATTATTTTTAACATTTCATTTCATATGCATCATAAGGTCTCTTAGGGACCAAAATTTGTTTCTATTGTTGTTATTTAAGTCCATTCTACTGAGTCGATACGAAGATTTTAACCTTCACCTCCTCAGCTAGAACGTCCTTAAATAGGGGCAGTTGTAAGACCCCGATTTTGACCCTAATATCCCTCATGCTATCTCATCATATGCATTAGCATTGAGATCACACCTTGGCATCCTCCTTACCCCTCATTCATTGGGTTTGCATTGGGAGAGATTACCAAGCACAATTTGATTATATCATACTTTGTTTTTCATTATCCACTAACAAAAATACCAAAAATATGTCAATGTATAGTTTGTTGCTTTTGTAGGTAGTGTGTATGCTCACATATGCTCAATCAAGCTCATATCTAGGGTTTGAGACCCTTAGTGCAAGGAGTGTAATCAAGAAATGGTTCACATTGGCTCTAAGCACCATCTATGGATCCCCATGATCTTCACATACTATTTTGATCAAGAAATCATCGAGTTTGGAGTTTGTTTGCCTTGGAAACCCTAATTCATTTGGGTATCTTATGTGACTTCTTCAACAAGTTTCTTCAACAATTGATCAAATATTTAAAGGGATACTTCAAATTACACCATCTTATACATATATGATCCTCCATGAGTCCCAAAAGTTAAGATAATGTCAAGCTAGCAAGATGGTTCATGGTGGTTGACCAAAGAAAGTCAACTGGTCAAAACTAGGGTTCCCAAGACCCTATGTCCTACAATTTTTGTCATATGAAGATTATTTGAAGAGCAACATTACTCAAAATGACATTCCAAATAACTTTCATGTTGAGGTCAAGAGCTAGTTTTTCTTGGAAAGTCATTTTTTATGGTGAAAGATTATAGGTCGTTTTGTCTGAACCCTAGTTTGGAGGTCAACTTACCAAGACCATAACTTGCTCCTTTTTTATCATATCAAAACCATTCAAATTGAATGATCAAATTCAAGATGTCTATTTCAACTTTTATGTTTGGAGGAAGTTTAAATTCAACTTGCAAGTATATGTCCCAAGAGGAAACATTATAGGTCACTTTGGACCATTACCATTGAACAAGTGATTTTCCTCAACTTCTAAAATGCATAACTCCTTCATGTCAAATCTAAATGAGTTCAAATTTGTAACCAAATTGAAGAGGTTTGAAATATCTATAACTTTGATGAAGGAACTTTTCTCATTTGAAGTCCATAGAAAACGTTATTCAAGGTGGAAGAAATGAACATTTGACTTGGGACTTAGTAAATTTTCAAATATGTTTGATTTCCCAAACTTCCACCTCAAAATTCATCATGATATAAGCTTCAAATGAAAAGGGTTAAACATGAAAGTTGTTCCCCTTGATCTCACCTTTCCAAAAAGGCCAAGATCACCTCATTTGGCCAAAAAATGAAGGACTTGCGCGTGGGTGTAAGTTGAAGGACCATTTGGATGTTTTCCACTTCTACTTTTCATACACAATTGCATGACCTTCCAACATGAATTCATCATGACTTTCACTCAATCTTGGATCAGATTGCATCACTTGATGGACCTACTACATGCCCATGCAAGCATGCAAAGAGAATTTTAAAATTTTGCCAAAATTGGAAGTGTGTGGAAATCAATCTCATGGCCTATAAATAAGACCCTCATTGCTCAGAATTAAGGATCTCATACCCAAGTTTTGAACCTGCAACCCTAAACCCTCACCATTGAAGGATAAGCTTGAAGATTTACATTTAAAATCGAGTTTCAATTCTCCATCTGTTTTGAGATTGAAACTCCAAGAGTCCATACCTTTCCTTGATCCATTTCACTTCCAACAAGCATCTGAAGCAAGGCCAAGCATAATTGAAAGAAAGATCGTGCCAATCTGAAGCTCCATTGAAGGTGAATTTTCAAAATTTTCATCTCTTCGATTCTCCCTCAGTTCTTCACCATTCTTGTTGACTTTGGGTTGTCTGAAGTCCTATCAATGTAGGCAAGAAGATTGAGTTGCTTTGATGTCAAATTGAAGCAACTTAGTTCATGATCCTCAAATTTCAAATCCCTGTATGTTTTTATATACTTGGAATTGGAGAAAATTGAGGCCAGATTCGTGCTCATGAGAATTTTTCCTTCAAATTAGTGTATTCACTTTTGATTGTCCTTTGAGTTGAGTTTGGACCATACCGATGGTGCTCACCGAAGAAGATGACCGGAGCTAGGGCTCTGGTGGTGCGTTGGAACAATCCAAGTCATCTGATTTGGTTCTCACATTTTAATCTCATCCATCCAATTTGTTTACCACGCGTGTGGCACAGTTGACTGAGGCGTTGGTGGATTGCGCGCGCTTGGCCATCAGATCTGCCACCTCAATTAATGAGGGAGATCTGATGGCCCTTGTTTTTTATTTATATTTCATTTTCTGATTTTTCATTTAATCCTTTTATTTTGATTAATTCATATCACTTTTAATTTTAATCCAAAAAATATGGGACTTTCACCAAAAAAATTACTTTTTAGATTAATTTTGATATTTTTTATGATTTAATTGGTTTTGTGCATATTTTTAATTCTTTAAAAATACTTTCTGACTTTTCAAAAATCATGAATTTTTTTGTCTAAGGTCTTTTGACCTAGGATAAATCTCTTGGCCATTTATTTTGTGTTTTGATGAGGTTTTAGGTTTTTGATCAAACATAATTCAATTTAAATGCATTTTTATTTGATTTTTAATTGATTAATTGTGTAGAAATTATGTTGAGCCATTTTTATTGACTTGTGAAGTTTGAATATGTGTTTGCCTTGGTCAAGGTTGATTTGACTTTTGTTGGATTAAAATCATTGGATTTAGGGGATTGATGAAATGTACATTTCATCTCCCAAAATTAATGAATGATTTTAATTTGATAAAATTCCTCTCATGACCAGTTTGTGTTTCTCTCATCTCCGTTCTCTCTTCATATTTACTCTCATTCTTCCCTGTCCCTTCCATTGACCAATGAAGCCTCAATATCCTAAGGTTATTTGGTTCATCAATAACTTTGTGTTAGATGAACCATTACAAGTATGGATGAGATTAGGTCCATCATTTGATCATTTTATTTTTGTGTGTGATATGTTTTAGGAGTATGGTTCATTATACCATATCTCTAACATGCATTAACACCAAAAAATTTATTGTCCGACCTCAGATAGTTTTGACTTCTACATAATTTCAATTACGATTGCTTAACATAGCGCTAAATTTTGACCCAAAGGCATAACATTCTAGTAAGTGAGATTGTAAGTCTCCCCCCTTTCATGGTATTGTATGGAAACATGGCCTTTTTTCCTTCCTTTTGGAAGATGTCTTGGTTCAAGGATCCATGCTTGTGAATAGAGGGTTGAGTGTTCTCTAAAGAATGGCTTAAACAATTGAAAAGCAAAACACCATTAACATCTAATCAACTAACATTTGACTAACTTATATTATTATTGCTTTTAATTTCATGTCATTTACTTTATGTAATATAAATTCAAGTCATTTACCATTTCATTTTCCATTTACATATCATTAAACTTGTTTATGTTTATCTCATTTTCACTTTGCTCACTTGAGCCATATATTGTGATTATATATATTTATTTGTGTATCTTGTTTGTGTTTGTGGTCTTAGGACCTAAAAATAGTTAATAAACAACAAAAAACCATACAAAATGTTTGTGTGGACTGTTGGATTTGATATGAGCTTTGGACTTAGAATTAGGCAACATTCCCTATGCAAAAGGACTTGGCCAATGCCAACATTTCTGAGACCAAGTTATTGTGATTTGAGCTTCCATATGATGCAAGTATTAGGATCCACATGAACTCATCTTCTACATGGTCTTGATGCAAATGTTACTATGAACCTGTGCCTAATGCCTTATTCTGAGCCAATCAAGGAGTATGTCATCTGATACACGGGAAGATTAGGAAAAAGACTGTGAAGTTGCTTGCTCGGATATGAATATCTTTATTTGATGCCTTTCTCTTCATATTGCTACCTGCTTATTGATATTGCTTGATTTAAAGTCCAAAGGAAAAGTGGATTTCTATATGACATTCTTGTCTATTGGATTGCATCCCGTTGGTCAGTACTTTTTCAACTCTTAACTTTTAATTTCATGCCTAGGATTAGTCTCTTCATCTTCTCCCATTTCTTTAATTTCAAATCACTCCCCCGTTTCAAAATCCTTCTTTGCTTGTGATTTCTAAACTTAGACTTTATTGCAAATTAGAAACTTTGGCCTTATGCCATTGCATTTTAAACATTCTTTTCTTAAATCAAACTTGTAAATGAATCTAATCATACTGACTTAAAATTTCAAAAGACAAAAAGAACTAACACTCATTCAAACTCTTTTGAGCCTTTGTGCCCCTTCTAAATTTAAAACTTTTATAAAATCCACTCATTTTGAAATTGTTACCACGAACTACGAGGTTTTGATCCCTCATTTTTATGTTGGTATGTAGGCACAAGTCCGAAGCACTTGTCAAACACAAAAATATAATTAATGAATTCTCTTCTCATCCCCACACTCTATTTATTGCAAACATCTTTTATACCAAAAACACATACACACATAAAAAGGGCTCCCTAGGAGTACCTAGGACACTTTGGGTGCTAACACCTTCCCTTTGTGTAGCCAACCCCCTTACCTGTAATCTCTGGCATTTTATTAGTTTTGATTTGAAAACTTATTATCTTTGAGTTTTGTTCGTACTTTTCCCTTTTCCTTTAGAATCAATAAAAGCGCGGTGGCGATTCTGGTTTTATTGATGTTAAGTTTATCCATAGCTTAATGGTCATGAATTTACCGCTACAGGATGACTCGCTGAGAAAAAGACGTGTATTCATTACCGGTCAACTGTGTAATAATAACCTACTGGGGAGAGAAATCAAATAGGATTTACATTTACCGGTTACTGGGCAGAAAATCAAAGAGAGAGTATTCGTCACTGGTTAAAGTGAACATAGCAAGGATAAAATCAAAGGAAGAATATCCTTCATCAGTTAGGATGAACATATCAAGGATAGACCACCTAGGGAATGAGAAAGAATATCTGTTATCGGTTATGGTAAACATATCAAGGATAAATTTCCAGGGAGAAATAGGAATTACAACTATCGGTTACTGGGTAGAAGACCAACGAGAGAGAAAATCCGTCACTAATCAAAGTGAACATATTAAGGGTAGACTCAACAGGGGAAAGTAAGAATTACAACTACCAGTTACTGGGTAGAATACCAAAAAGAAGAGAAAATTTGTCACCGGTCAAAGTGAACATATCAAGGATAAACTCTTTGGGGAATAAAATAGGGATTACAACTACCTTTTTACTTGGTAGAAAACAAAAGAGAGAGTATTCTCCACTAGTTAAAGTGAACATATCAAGGATAAACTCAAAGGAAGAATATTTTTCATCGGTTAGGATGAACATATCAAGGATAGACTACCTAGGGAGACGTGAAAAAAAACCCGCTGGGGAAAACAAAAGAAGTAGATTACATTTTACTGGGTATTGGGAAAAAGTAATGTACTAAAAAATTGAGATGAATATTACCAGTTACTGGGTAATAGACTCTCAGGGGGACCAAAATATCTATCTAGGTAATATCTAGAAAGAAATGGTCAGACAAAGACTCAACCCAATGAGGATAGAACTCAAGAGGAGTGGTTCCATCCAGACAATTAAATGGGAGGAAACTGAAATAATAATCATCCACGAGGAAATAACTCAGTGGGGAATGAGAAAGGTTAAACTCTTTCTATTTAAGTGGCTGACACTCTACAATTGAAGGAAGACAGACACACCAAACCTGCACGGGTAGATAATATTACCGAAGCAGGGGATCAGAAGAAAAAAATAAAATGGGATAAAATGCATAATGAGATATATCTGATGTTGTGTTTTATGCATGAATATGCATGTTTATGATTATGGTTATGCTGACAAAACAACATAAAGGATACAAATAACAAAGATTTGAATCATCACTAAAACACTCAGCTAATCTCAACAAGATGAAAAAAACCAATTGGAGAAAATGCTAAGGATGAAAATAAATCATCTATCTCTGCATAAATCAAATATGGATGGGGAAATACATGGAGGACATGCCTCCAATCAATCACGACAAACTCTACGGGGAGAGAGCACTGCTGAAGGATGATAAACCAAACATATCGAGGATAATAGGGATCTGCTGAGGAACAAAATTGTCAACACTTCGGGGAATTTTAGGTCAACACCATGTTAAATGGGAGACAACCATGCAGGGGACAAAATCAAATAATGCTCTGAATCAAACACTGCTGGGAAAGAAGGAACTTCTATTAGAAGATGAACTCCGTCGGGGAATACAAGAGATAAAATTCTGCATGAGAATTTAAGTAAATTGTTGGGGATGCTATAACCAATATCGCCGCATTCATCAATAATCATCGAATTCTGATTGGAAATTGTGAAATAAACCAATTCCAAAGGCAAAGATGACCAGGTATGATTCACACAAAGGAGAAACGGTCGAAGTTATGCCACAATTAAATGCAAATCGAAACCAAATAAAGGTTCCGGATCTCCAGGGTCCAATCATAAATCACAAACTGGGGGGATACAAAACATGAGCACCTCAGTTGGATAATATGAATTTGCAAAGGGGATCAATCATCAGCTCAACTGAAGATGAGACCCACCGTCTCTACTAGGGATGATGAAATATTCAGGGAGAAACTCATCATCCAAGCTGAGGATAAATGACGAGCTATTATGGAGGAAAATAGTTACCAAACCGACTGCTTGGGAAAGACCAACAATGCTTCACTCTTCAAGACTTACTTGTTCTTAGATTGTTGTTGACATTCCTTACTGAAATCGATTATTCTTAAAATGATTGTTTTTAGTATTTTAAGAAAAATAATAATTATTCATTAATTTATTTCAAAATTATCATCATAAAAATTCAATTTTATTTAGCAAAAGTAAATAAGAATAGAAATAATTGGATAAAATCTCAATTTTATTTAATAGAATGGTAGTTCGTAAATGAGGAGACTCCATAGATCTTTACAAAGTTTGAAAATGGTAATTTACACGGAAAAGGGCTACATTGAATACAATGATCAGTACTCTTCCTATCAACTTCAACATCCGTTGTACTTGTCTTCGATTGAGAATGATGAATCAAAACCAAATAACTTGCTCAAAACCGGCCGGGTGTAGTTACTTGCCATAATCCCTAATTTTTTCCTAGATTGCCCCAAGGTGGAGTACTCAATCTATCGGGATAAATTTTCTGTTTTATGTCTCTAATTTTTGGATGGATCGCCCTTTTGGGTTTTCAATCCACCGAGACACTCATTTTTTCCTAAGCCGCCATTTCAGGTTTTCAACTTAGCGAGCTGTTCTTTTTCTTTTTAGGCGGAGTATTTCTTGACTGCATCGACATTCACAAGACGCATGAACTCTTCACCATCCATAGTTGTAAGAATCAATCCACCGCCTGAGAAGGATCTCTTAACAACATACGTGCCTTTGTAATTAGGAGTCCATTTTCCCCTAGCATCAGGTTTGAAAGGCAAAATCTTCTTGAGAACGAGGTCATCTTCTCTAAACACACGAGGCCTGACCTTCTTATCAAATGCTTTTTTCATTATCTCTTGATATAACTGGCCATGACACATGGCAGTTAATCTCTTCTCTTCAATCAAATTCAACTGCTCATATCTGGTTTGACACCATTCAGCTTTAGTCAATTTGGCTTCCATCAAGACACGCAATGATGGGATCTCAACCTCCACGGGGAGCACAACTTCCATACCATAAACAAGGGAGAAAGGGGTTGGCCCTGTTGAAGTGCGGATGGATGTACGATACCCATGCAAAGAAAATGGGAGCATCTCATGCCAGTTTTTATATGTAACAACCATCTTCTGAATGATCTTCTTAATGTTCTTATTTGCAGCTTCAACAACCCCATTCATCTTAGGTCTGTAGGGAGAAGAATTATGATGTGCAATCTTGAAGTCTTTGCAAATAGCTTCAACCGTATTATTATTAAATTTAGATCCATTATCAGTAATGATCTTACTTGGCACACCATAACGACATATAATCTGATTCTTGATAAACCTTACAACAACTTGCATGGTCACATTTGCATACGATGCAACTTCAACCCACTTTCTGAAGTAATCAATATCCAAAAGAATGAAACGATGTCTGTTCAAAGCTTTGGGATCAATCATACCAATCATATCGATTCCCCACATGGAGAAGGGCCATGGAGAGGAAATGACATTCAACAGTGTCGGAGGAACACGAATCTTATCTGCATACATTTGACACTTGTGGCATTTCCTCACAAACTTGCAATAGTTAGATTCCATTGTCAGCTAATAGTAACCTGCTCTCAACTTCTTCTTTGTCATAGCATGTCCATTGGAATGGGTACCAAAGGAATCTTCATGGACTTTAGTCATCAATAAGTCTGCTTCGTGTCTATCCACGCATCTGAGAAAAACCATATCAAAAATTCACTTGTAAAGCACATCTCCATTCAGGTAGAAGTTGCCAGCTAATCTTCTCAAAGTCTTCTTATCTTTCAAAGATGCCTTAGGTGGGTAAATCTGACTTTGGAGGAAACATTTGATATCATAATACCAAGGTTTTTCATCTTTGGGTTCTTCAACGGTAAATACATGAGCTGGCCTATCAAGATGCATCACAGTCAAATTGGGAACTCCATTCCAAAATTTTACCATAATCATTGAAGCCAACGTTTCAAGAGTATCTTCCATCCAATTTTCATCTCTAGGGATATGATGAAACTCAACCTTTGTAAAGAAAGTTTAAATCCTCCTCGCATAGTCTCTATATGGTATTAAACCAGGTTGATTCGTCTCCTATTCACCTTTGATTTGATTAACCACCAAAGTTGAATCTCCATAGACGTCAAGATATTTGATTCTGAGGTCAATGGCGTCTTCAAGCCCCATAATGCAAGCTTCATACTCAGCTATATTGCTTGTACATTTGAAAGTCAATCTAGCTGTAAACGGAAAATGAGTTCCTTAAGGAGTAATAATCACTGCCCCAATGCCATTACCATACGAATTAACAACTCCATCGAATACCATGCCCCAACGGGAACCAGGCTCTGGTCCTTCTTAAAGCAATGGTTCATCACAGTCTTTCATCTTCAAGTACAAAATCTCTTCATCAAGAAAATCATACTGCACTGACTGATAATCTTCAATGGGTTGGTGAGCCAAGTGGTCAGCCAAGACACAAGTTTTAATTGCTTTTTAAGATCGGTATTCAATATCATACTCAGATAATAACATCTGCCAACGGGCGATCCTCCCAGTTAAAGCAGGCTTCTCAAAATGTACTTGATTGGATCCATTTTGGATATCAACCAAGTAGTTTGATTCAACATATACTGGCCCAGACGCTTAGCAGCACAAGCCAATGCACAACACGTCTTTTCAAGCATAAAATATCGAGTCTCGCAGTTGGTGAACTTCTTACTGAGGTAGTAAAGTGCATATTCTTTCTTTCCAGATTCATTTTGCTGACCAAGAACACCACCCATATCTCATCAAGGACAGTTAAATACATGATCAATGGTCTTCCTTCAACAGGCGTAGACAGAATTAGAGGCTTAAGCAGAAACTCTTTGATACTTTCAAAAGCTTTTTGCCAATCTTCAGTCCAATCACAAGACTGATCTTTCCGAAGAAGCTTGAAACTTGGCGCACATGTGGCAGTCATATGTGATATAAATCTTGAGATATAGTTCAAGCGGCCGAGAAAACCTCTAACTTGCTTCTCATTTTTAGGCGCAGGCACTTCTTGTATTGCTTTGACCTTGGTAGGATCAACTTCAATACCCTTTCTCACTGATAATGAAGCCCAACAATTTACCAGAACGATACCAAAAGTACACTTATTGGGATTCAAGCGGAGTTTATACTTTCTCAAACGCTGGAATAACTTCAATAAATACTCATCATGTTCTTCTTCATCACTTGATTTAGAAATCATATCATCAACATAAACTTCAATCTCTTTACGCATCATATCATGAAAAAGAGTGGTCCTAGCTCTCTGGTACGTTGCACCAACATTCTTTAGACCGAAAGGCATTACTCTATAACAGAATGTTCCCCAGGGTGTAATGAATGTGGTCTTCTCCATATCTTCAGGTGCCATCTTGATCTGATTATAACCAGAAAATCCGTCCATAAATGAAACGAATTTGAATTTAGTTGTATTTTCTACCAACATGTCAATGTGTGGCAGAAGAAAATCATCTTTTGGACTAGCTTTGTTCAAATCTCTGTAATCAACACACATACGGATTTTTCCATCTTTCTTAGGAACAAGCACAATATTGGCCACCCATTGCGGATATTAGGAGGTAATAAGGAAACCAACATCAATCTGCTTTTGTACTTCCTCTTTGATCTTCACTGCCATATCAGGATGAATCCTTCTTAACTTCTACTTGACCGATGGGCTTTCTGGCTTCAAAGGAAATCTATGCTCCACAATCTCAGAATCTAGACCAGGCATGTCTTGATAGGACCAAGCAAACACATTAAAATAATCTCGAATAAGATCAATCAACCCCTTCTTAGCTTCTAGACACAATTGAGACTCAATCTTGACTTCCTTCACATCATCTTCAGATCCTAAGTTGACTAGTTCAATCTGCTCTTCAAACGGTTGAATGGTTTTTTCCTCATGCTCAAGTAAACGGGATAACTCATCAGATACTTCTTCACCATCAATCTCTTCCTCATCTTCAAACACAGGGAAATCAAAGTTTGAAGAGGGAGTAGGATCATTGTATTCAATGGGTTTGAGAATCAACCTGCATAATGATTTGATATTTAGATTTTAGAGAAGTGGAGTGCACACAAATATTATCCATATGGAAAGATTATTATTTCTTTATGTTTTTTTGTGATTACCATTTTCAGAAAAAGAAAAAAAATAAAACATCATAGATGTGGATGAATAAAATTATATTTTGTTGATGATAATAATAAAAATGCCCAACAATGTTCACTTCTCCCTTAGGTATAGGAGAAGGATTTTTCTTAAAAATAATAAAAAAAAATTAGTTAGAATGGTGAATGACAACAGGAACATCAACAACAACCCAATTGTTGCAAGTCTGACCATGTGTCACAAAGATGGCACAAGCTTCGTCTTCATCACCACTGTCTTCAATACTGGCAACTGAGTGTTGATCATTCCCATGAATGAACCCTCCACTGCGGAAAATTGGTTGCATAATTTTGTCTTTGGAACTGAATGGACCTGGTTGAAATCCTAGCCCATCTCTATTTTTGATCTCGGCGACTTCTATAGCACGACCCCACTTGTCAATACTGCCAGCCTGAATAGCCTCTTGTGCATCCTTCAATGAAGACATGGGTGCCCTAGTTTTCTTCAATTCATCAGCAATAGACAAGGCTTGGAACGACGTTCCAACCTCCTTCTCAGCATTAACATACGTGAAAGATGACAAATGGCTCACCAATAATGCCTTCTCTCCCCCAACAATGACAAGTTTGCTGTTCTTCACAAATTTCAGCTTCTAGTGAAGAGTAGACGTCACAGCTCCAGCTTCGTGAATCCATGGCCTTTCCAACAAGCAACTGTAGGCCCGGTGAATATCCATTACTTGGAAAGTAATTTGGAAATCACTCAGACCTATCTTCACTGGAAGGTCCACTTCTCCAATGACAGTTTTATAAGAACTGTCGAACGCTTTGACAACTACGCCACTGTACCTCATTGGGGCGCCTTGATAAGAGAGTCTTGATAAAGTTCATTTTGGAAGCATATTCAATGATGAACCAATATCAACCAACACATTGGACAGAGCGTCCTCCTTGCAATTCATGGAAATATGTAATACCAAATTGTGATTTTTGCCTTCCTTGAGAAGCTCTTCATCACAAAAACTCAAATTATTACAAGAAGTAATGTTGGCAACTATGTGGTCAAACTGATCCACAATAACATCATGCTAAACATAAGCCTGTTCCAACACTTTCTGCAATGCTTCTCTGTGTGCTTCGGAATTCATCAGCAGTGACAACACGGAGATCTTTGACGAGGTCTGGAGCAGCTGCTCCATAACATTGAATTCACTCCTCTTGATTAACCTTAACACCTCTTCATCATCGTTAGTCTTCAACTTGCTGGACTCACCAGACTGACACGTTGGAGCACTAACTAGATTCGCTACAGGAATCTTTGATTTCTTACTCACGGAAACATCTTATAATTCTTTTGGAAACACCGGACTGAACACACGACCATTACGGGTCACTATTATAATATCTACAATATTCTCCACTGATTCTACAATTGGTAGAGGAACCTCTTGACCGTTTTCAATCATAGTGGCATTATACTGATATGACACAACTTTATCGCATGAGTAGGGGATAAGGTCCACGAACCGTATAATCAAAGACAATACCGATCTATTGACATTATTGTTGCTGCTACTATCAAACTGAATGACTACCCACTCAAGGGTATTTAATACTGGCAAAATCCTATTTACATCATCTCCCATATCCCTCGATTGTTGAATCTGGATTACATTCTCATCCATCAACTTCTGGATATCCCTCTTGACAACCATACACCCACGGGGATTCACGCGATAGATTACACAACCATCATGGTCATGTTCATAGTCACTAATTAAACACAAAGTCTTATGCATCTCCACCAGAGATCTTCAGATACGTCTCACATCAAAAACTCAGAAATTCCCTGGACAACCGTCCACCATGTTGACAGAAGCATTACCATGAGTAGGCAACATATTGGCTTTCACATTTGGCGCTCTGTCCTCAAAGGACACCATACCACTCTTTACCAGCTTCTGAACTTCATATTTCAATGGATAACAGTTCTCTATATCATGACCAGGGGCTCCCTGGTGAAAAGCACAATGAAGATTAGGGCTGAACCACCATGGTAGTGGCTCAGGAATTTGCGGAGGATTTCTCGGCTAGATTAGATTCTTGAGTACCAAAGATGGGTACAACTCTGCATTCGTCATAGGAATAGGGTCAAAAGAGACCTTCTTCCTCTCAAAATTTTGTTGGTGATGATTATTGTTGTTGTTGTAGTTGGTTCTTTGTTGCGGTTGTTGCTGATGTTGTTGTTGCTGAATTTGAACTGATTGATTATTAGAATTGTTGGAAAAACCGGAATCACTGAGGAAACTTGATTTTGATGTTGACGAGGTTAAGAAATCTTTCTGACATGAGGCCTCCTCTTCCTCCCCATCGATACTAAATTAGCTTCTCCAACCTTCCTCTTAGAGAAACTTCCACCATACTTCTTGCTAGCTGACGCCTCTTCTTTATACAAACGTCCTTCACAGACTCCTTCTTCTAACCTCATCCTCGTGTTTACCATTTTGGTAAAATCATTGGGGGCACTCGCAATCATACATTCATAATAAATCGAACTCAGTGTCTTCAAGAAGATCTTCGTCATTTCCTTCTCTTCAAAAGGTGGACTTATCTGGGCAACCAATTCTCTCCATCTGTAGGCATATTCTTTGAATGTCTCCTTATCCTTCTAAGACATAGACCTCAAATGGTCTTTATCAGGCGCCATATCCATATTTTACTTATACTGCTTGACAAAGGCCTCGCCTAAGTCATTGAAAGTACAAACGCTTGCACTGTCCAAACCCATGTACCACCTCAAGGTAGCAACAGTTAATCTGTCTTAGAAATAGTGAATTAATAGCTGATCATTATCAGTCTAAGTAGACATTTTTCTGGTATACATAACAAGATGACTTAGTGGGCAAGTATTCCCTTTGTACTTTTCAAAGTCTGGGACCTTAAATTTCACCGGGATCTTAACATTGGGGACCAAGAAGAGTTTAGCAGCACTCTTCCCAAACAAATCTTTCCCTCTCAGAGCCTCCAACTCGTTGTGCAGCTCGAGGAATTGATCTTTCATTTCATCCATCTTCTCGCAGACATCTGAACCTTCAAATGGCTCAGAGTGGTAAATAGTGTCCTTAACACGAGGAATAGTGTGAACAACCAGAGGAGGCACTGACATGACCGGGCTAGATGCCGACAGAGAAACAAATGTGGGCGTATACTCTTCTAGCATAAAATTTGACGGCATTCCCCATGGGAATCCAGCAAGCATAGAAGGAATGGATTGACTTGCAGCGGAAACTGGAACAGTTGAAAAAGCAACCTCAGAAATGACAATCCTCTGAGGAGGAGGAGTTGTAGGAGTTGGTGATGACTGATTTTGGCCAGCAATGACAGACTCCATCAGTTCCGTTAGTCTGGCGATCTCGTCCTTCAGCTCTCGGTTCTCTTACTCTAGATGCCCTATTCTCTTTGGTTGGTTAGCGTGAGTATTATAGTGGTGAGTCAGCTTGGTAGATGCACAAAAGAAGAACTGATAAGACATCTGGTGGAAGAAACCTGTTATTTAAATGATGCATGAAATGCAATGTTTTTTATTGTTTTTAATTTCAAGGAACAAATGAAGTCCTATTTGCAAATATATATATATATTTTATTCATAAGATTTGGAAGGATCACACCGAGTACAATTTCAGAAACCAAAGTACAAATACAAGAGAAAAGGAAACTATCATCCTAAGGATCCCTTAGCAATTGCACCAGATAACTTAGCTATGGGTGCATACTTCCTTCGAATGCGTCGAATCTCGGACTCAAAGGATGTCTTCATCTGAGGGTTCTCGAGGACTAAGTGATCAACAATCTTCTTCCAAGCACCAGAAGGTTGAGGCATGCTAGAGGACGATGAACCCTCTGGCTCTCTCTGTCTCTTCACTGCTCGGTCCTCAAGAATCTCAATAAGCGCATCCTTGTCTTTCAACTCAAGTTGCAACTCTTCATGCTTTCGACTCAAAACATGGAACCGCTCTTCCCACATATCTTTTTCTTGCTTCATCTTGGTGAGTGCATCTTCCAACTCCTCTACATCTTGGTTAAGGAGAGTTGATGGCTCAGCCATAACCATAGACATAGGTCTTTCACAAGCATACGACATCTTTAGCTCCAAAGCTCTTTTCTTCACCCAAATAGTGTAAGCTTCCAAAGCTACACAGTTGCGTGGGCCAAGCTTGGGTCTTCCTTTCTTATGCACATTATGCCAAGCATGTATCATCCTTTTCTTCAAGTGTTGGGAATCTTTACCCTCTTAATAAAACAGACCTTCTAACTGAGTGTTATTAGGTTTACCTCTCAAGGGGAACCTAAGCTGATGACGAGCCAAAGCAAGGTTGTAGTTGATACCTCCTTGTGTACCAATGAGAGGCACATTATAAAACTCACCACAACTATCAATAATATCCAAGCTACTCAATGCAAAATCATACCAAACAATATCATCATTAGTGAAAGACATAAGTCTCTGAGACCATCGTAGACATTTTTGTTCTCCAAAAAAGTAGGCGTCTGAGGAAAGTGCGAAATAAACCACTTGTACAGAAGGGGAACACAACACACAATAGTCCCACCTCCTTTAGAATTCCTCAAATTCAAAGAGAAATACATGTCACCCAACAGAGTAGGAACAAGATTCCTAATCAAGAAGATTTTGATGGCGTTAACATCAACAAAATCGTCAATGTTAGGGAACAAATCTAAACCATAGATGAGCAAAACAAAGATGGCTTCAAAGGAATCCATGCTACCGGTATGAGCAAAAATAGTAGCCCTACCGATGAGAAAAACAGAAGTCAACCCAAGAGTTCCTCCTTTTCTTACCAAATGAGCATCAATCTCAAATTTCTTCAGATGAAGAGCTTCAACTATAAAATGAAATATGGGAATCTCCTCTAATCCATTAAAAGGTACCTTGTTAGATACGGGTATACCCAAGAGATGAGCATACTCCTCCAACATAGGCACAAGCTGGTAATCTGGAAAAGTGAAGCACCGATAAAGTGGGTCATGTCGCATCACGCGAAAAACCGGCGGGAAAAGAAAGAACAACAGAGCCGCCACCGTGCGTTATTTATCCCAAAAGAGGGAAAGGAAACGCTCAGAGTAAACCTGGAAAAGAACATGGTCTCGCGACCAAAGAGAATGGGATTGGGAGTCGGTTATGCGAAGGGAAGGTATTAGCACCCCTACGCATCCGTCGTACTCGACGGGATCCACGCACAATAGGAAGGAAAAATGGTTGCTAAACACTGCTCACACACACACACACACACACACACTGGCTGAAAGAGACACAAGAAAACTGACTGAAACCGACTCGGCAGGATGTCGCATCCTGGGCCTACTTAGTCTATCAGGCATAGACATCAGAGTCGAAGTAGTTCGGACTGGGGAAACGACACATGCTCGCTAGGATATCGCATCCTATGCATACGTATCTCCTCGGACGAGAGAAGAATCAGAGCATTCGTAGCTCGGCTGACACGCACACAAACAAACACAGGCAAAGGCAAACGTGGAGCCCGACTGCCAATCACTGGACTTATATCGGCATCCGAACCAAAACACACACACACTGGAAACCAAATGCCACTCGATGGACTTACATCGGCTTCCAAGCACACAACAACACAACAAGTTAATAGGGAGTCGGGGACTCGGGCCTATAACTGTCAAACAACACACACAAAAAAGAAAAAGGGCGCCCGGAGAGATCAGCTCAATCTCCTGCCTACATACTTCATCTGGTATGAAGATCAGGGCGATGTAGTTTCCCTACAGAGGGATAAAGGACTAGCCTAACCAGATAACAGAGGGAGACACAACTAGGGAGACTACGACTCGAGCCTAGATGTTATCATGCAAATCATCCCTAAGTTAAGGTTTCTAGCTAACTGGCACAGGGAGCCAGCCTATCCTAATCATGACTTGCACAGGAAGCAAGCCACACACACACTTAACTTGCACAGGAAGCAAGCCAAGCAAAACCTAACTTGCACAGGAAGCAAGTCTAAACTAAACCTAACTTGCACAGGAAGCAAGTCAAACAAACATACAAGCACAGGTAGCACACACTATATGCACACAAGAGGCTCAAACAAGGGTTAGGTTTTAGTCGAGGGGTCATATCAACCTCAACAAACAAACCTCTGGAACTGGGTGAATGTGCTCTTAACCTTGCCATTGAGGGGCTAAGGTGAAGCAGATGAAAGGTGAGTGAAGATAAGACTTCACAGCTCTTATCCCTGGCCTGGGAGAGCTTAAGACAAGAATGCGTGGGTTCAGAAAGTGGGAACCCTTCTACACATTTAAAGCTGACTCAACTGTACAATTGTACAAGATCTTGGGTTTTTATCTGTAATGCATCAACACAGTGGTGTGAGCAAAACAGAAGACACACTGAATAGCAGGGGATAGGTTGCTTATCCCTTGGTTCTTCCAATTGCCTCTTCACTTAGGAGGACTTTGACTCTATACAAGGACAAAAGTAAACAGTCACAAACATTGCCTCTTAAGGAGGACTTCAGACAGTTGCCTGGCCAAGTAACAGGCCAGGTCTTCCAGACTACATGAAGATTAGAAATATACCTCAATGCAAATTGCTTATACAAGCAAAGCAAAGCAAAAGTTCACAAGGAACTAAGCAACTAAAAGCACCTGAAATAGTCAAGCAGACATTAGTATACAACCTCAAACAAAGCAAAAGGAAACAGAAGTCAACAGTCAGTCAGAAGCAAATGAATGTGCAAGGCACAAGGCTCAAGGCATGTGAGCCAAGCCACCTACAAAAAAAACAAGTTAATCCATGATATTCAAGCAAGCTCAATCAAAAAGAATTGGTCTCATTGGTCATTTGTTGGTCAACCTGAAAACATGAGCTCAAATGTGAGTAACAGGACCACTAGGGCAAGCCTAGGGTCAAAAGAGAATGAGAAAGTCAAAACAGCAAATGGCAAGTGTCCAAAATCATGTTCAAACAATCAAGAAACACAACCAATTGGGTTCACATTCATATCAATCATCATCATCATTTCATGAGCAAATTAGGTCAAAACATGGCATTTAGAAGCTCATAGAAGTCAACAGCAAGACTTAACTCAAAAGCAATCTTAAACATTTCCAAAAATCACCAAATAAATCATGATCAATCACAACCCACAGCATGGTAAGCATGTCAAATATCATCTTATTTGGACAAGTGGAAGGCAGTCAATGAAAATCAGAAAGTCAAAGCAATTTTGAACATGCTCAAAGAAGTCAACCAAACATGCATCAACTTAGAAAAATCATAAGTCAGAGATGGTGTATGATAAATGAATGGGATCAAAACCATGGCAAAGATGAGGATGTCTAGTTATCTCATGTAAACTTTCATGTCCATCTAATAAAGTATGAGAATTTCACAAATGAAATGGGAACAAGTCTCACATGAGGTCAACATTTGACCAAGCAGGGGAGAAAATCTCAAACAATTAGGAAATGCCACAAATAATTCCAAGAAAATTCACATGTAAACTAGACATACAAGAGTAGGTTCATGCAAACAATCAGATCAATTGGAGGTCAAGAAGCATGGTAATGAAAATCATGAAGTTGGACATCAATGGTGTGACACAAATTGTCACACCCTAATTCAAAAATTCATAACTCACAATACAGATAAGATAAATTCACAAACTCTACACCAAAATCACCATGAATGTGTCTAGTTTAAGCACAAAATATTTGGGAGCCATTGGATAAAGTATCACCATTTCACAAATGTTTTGGCAAAAGGTACAAAATATGAGCACATGTCACAAACCCTAATACCAATTAAAATTCATTGATCACAAAATTCTGGAAAAATCATGATAAAAAAGTAGAGATCCATATGAACACAATACAAAAATTCCCATGAGATTTGGAATTAAAATGGATGAGATATGATTTTTCAAAGTTTGATGATCAAATGAAATTAAAATGGAAAAGAAATAACTTAATTCAATGTGTCACATGCCACGAATGGCATTTTTGTAAATATCCGAGCCACTTAATCAAACGGCCGCGTTTTGGGCCAAGGAAGGAAATAATTTGATTGGCTCATGGGGGCTGGAACAGTGACGCCTTCATGCAAAAACCCTAACCCAGAATCCGCAGGAAAATCCGCAGCCAGCTCATGAAGGCTGCAAGAAAATCCGCAGGAAAAACGCAGTATCATGAACAGCATGAAGATCTTCATGATCTTCATGCGCGAGATTCCCAGAAAAAATGGAAAAATTCCAGAAACGAAAATCAGGCATGGCATCATGTATATCCATCATTAGGCATCAACAAACAGCAACTAATTCATCAAACAACAACAGATTAAGCATGGATCGAATGAAATTAATCATGGATACAAAACTTCCAAACCTTCGTTCTCCCTCATCTTGGCACGGTTTCAATCGGTTTAAAGTTCATGACACTCACAGTGAAAAGATCTACAAGATGCATCATGTAATTTCATCAAAGGTTGAGTTCGAATTCTTACCAAGTTTTGAAGAAAGTGGAGAAACAGTTGTTGTTTGATGATACAAGCTCGAAACAGATGACCTATAACCCTCCAGATGATGAATGATGAAGATGGTTCGCCTTAAAAACGCTTGAAATAGCTTTAACCAAACTTTGCCATGGATGATGCTTGGAAAGAACAGTCGGGTATAAGCTTCTTACAGCTGAAGGATGATGGTGGAAATGTGCATGAAATGATGCTTGGATGGTGGAAAAACCCTAGCTAGGTCGTGCTCTTTGAAGGATTATGAAGAATTTTGGAAAATGGCCAAAAGTGAATTTTAGAGAGAGTGAGATTTTTTTGAGTTAGATGGCTGCAACTAGGGGTTTCAAATGACAGAAAGTGATGTCCAAAATCTCTGTTTAAGAGTACAAATCAAAGCTTCATGAAAATATGGGATAGAGTTGTTGAAAGTGTACTTTTCTTCCAATTTTCAAGCAACTAGGTGATGGCTATGTGTACTGCACAAGAATGGGCCTCCAACAAGTTTTAATCAACATTTCAGAACATGTTTGGATGGTAGGAATGGTTGGAAATGATTAATTTAAAACTTCACTTTTTCACCTTACTTAAAATTAATTCAAGTAGGTTCAAAAATGCCATTTTGATTGGTAATGTTTTGGTGCATGAGGATGACATATTTGGAAAGATGAGGTCAAATGTGACTTGTAGGAAAAAACCCCACCCAAATTGGCCAAATGGTTTGAGAGATATGGCCTTTTGAAGTTCAAGAATGTCTGAAAATGATTCGATCATAACTTGCCAACCATACATGGGAATTGAGAGTTCTTGGACTTTTTGGAAATGGGAGAACAAGATCTTAAACTTTCATGTTGGGCAAAAATTCATTTGAAGCTTGTATCATGATGTAAGTTTGAGGATCAAGACTTTCCATTTTTGGTAAGTTTTAGTTACAGGTCCAGTTTCCATTTTTGGAAATTTCTGATCTGGCTTCAAATTCTTCCATGATGGTGTTTGCCATGATATATGAGGCCTATATGGACATGAATGAGACCTCTCAAACCAATTTCCATCATCAAATCACTGATTAAATGGATAGTTGACCAACAATTGACTTTTAGGGTTTCTGACTGACTGTGCATTGAATGATGACTTCTGAACATCCAATCCTTGACCAAAACACTTCAAATGGATCCCCAAGTCATGTGAACATGTTGGACCAACCCTAGGGTCTTGGCTCAATGGAATTTGTACTTGCTTGCTTGACTGACTGATCTCCTGACCAGTTTGACCTAATTCTCTTGATTGGCTTGCACTTGAGGCAAATGGGACAATGCAATGCTATGCAGTGGACCATGATATGCTATGACCTAGTATGAGAATGTATGTACAATGATGGGTGCAAATTTGAGGTGCTACAGCTGCCCCTATTCAATCAGCTGGGAACCCGAATGGATGAGAGCAACGGCTGTCAGACTTTCAGGGTAAACAGGGATTGAATACCAAGAACCGTAGAAATTTGCACCAACTGGATATGATATAAAAAGAACCACGCCATTTACTGATGACGCCCGCAATTGACAACTTTAGAAAGGCGAAACCATTTACCGATGGTTAGAAACTGGTAACTTGATATTTACCGATATCAACTTCAGCAAGACCATTTACCGATGGCTGCTGGGAAACAAATCTGATGTAAAAGGAAGCAAGACCATTTACCGATGGTGGCTTCACAGAAACTTGACATTTACCGATATCAACTTCAACTTGACCATTTACCGATGGCTACTGCAACTGGGGATCTGATATTTACCGATATCGAAGCATACGGGGCCATTTACCGATGGCGTCTCCACTTGAGGAGGAACAAAATCTTTGTGGTGTAATCAGACAAGACGTTTACTGACGACTTCTGGGGATCTTGATTTTATCAACAAGGAAACAAAGCATGACCAGACATTTACCGATGACTGGGATGAGACTCGACGTTTACCGACATCGAAAGATGATGTTTACCGACATCAAAACAAACGAACAGACATTTACCGATGACCGGGGAACACTTTACTAAGGGAAAAACAAATATTTGCAACTGGAAACCAGATAGGACATTTACCGATGACTCTACTGGGGATTTCTAGCTGGGGATTATCAGACATTTAACGATGACTGCAGAAAAGACTCGATGTTTACCGACATCGAAAGATGATGTTTACCGACATCAAAAAATGACCAGACATTTACCGATGACTGGGGAGAAAACCCGATGTTTACAGACACCGAAACAATGATGACCCGACATTTACTGATGACTGGGGAGAATACCCGATGTTTACAGACACCGAAACAATGGTGTTTACCGACACCAAAAATGATGACCAGACATTTACTGATGACTGGAGAGAATACCCGATGTTTACAGACACCGAAACAATGGTGTTTACCGACACCAAACAAAGAAACACACGCGGGTGCTAGCATGACACTTACCGGTATCACAAGAACGACTTTTTAGATATGTCAAGGCAAGGTTGACCACTTGCCGGGGGTCTCACTAGGGAGAAACAAACTTTCTGTCGCCAACGGGTGAGGTAAAAAACCTTTGTGGGGATATCAATCCTGAATGCTGTCAAGAGCAACTGTAGCAGACTTGCTGTGCTGATGTTGAATGAAATGATCCGCCTCTGCCGGGGATACGGTCTGATTGGGTTAACACATGAATGCGTATGTTTGAATTTTTCTATGGCGTAATGCTCCATATTGAATGGGAATGCTACGCAATTTGAGGATGCAATGATCACTAAAAATGCAAAAATGCAAAAATGATGAAAAACTCCGGCTGGGGAGCCAAAACTGATCGGGTACTCCAACTCTGCGGGGAGACTCTGCAGGGAGAGCAACGACTTCTCACTCATGTTGGAGAATAGCACTGCTGCTGGGGAAAGGTAAACTCCGCTGGGGATATCCTTCAGTCCACAGATAGGATAAATGTTGGAGATAAATCTCAATGAACCTGCCTCACTCGGGGAGGAAATCGGCAAATACAGGCCTGCTGGGGATAGGCAATCCTCAGATCTGTTGGGGAATAGAAGGCACTATCCACAGACGTCTCCGCAGGGGAACATAGCTCTGATAGCTTCCAAACTTGCTTGGGGAAAATATCTGCTGAGGAAACGTCCTCACAGATGCCAACCTGAAAAACAGCACAACAAAATGCCCCCAGGGGATACATGGACAAGATACGCTCAAGTGTCCTCAACATTCAAAATGATTTTCAAATGTTTTGTCATCCTGCAAGCTATTGTTTAGCCTTCATGTTCTTATATGCAATGCTTATCAAAAATTCGGACATTTTTGCAAACAAAACAGTAAAAAATAAAAGCAAAAGAGCCATTTATCTGAATAACGACTTTTATTGATTGAAAATGTGCCTGAAAAGGCAAATACATTGGGAAGCAATTCCTAGAAAGAGGTAATTGCGCGTAAAAGGAAAAATCTATCCTAATGGCAATGTGAACACGACATCCACTATTTCCCAATTCTGTTATAACTCATAGATCATCAGTTTTCCTCCCAACTCCCTGCTTTCTGAGAAGAATGACTGGACGGATCACATCTTTCGAGATGGCAGATGACAAAGCTTGATGAAGTACAGACAACTCAGACTGTAGTCTTCGCTTTAATCCCTCTTTTGGCTGGATCGCCCTTTCGGGTTTTCAATCCACCGGGATACCCATTTTTGCCTAAGTCGCCCTTGCGGGTTTTCGACTTACCGGGTGTACAAATTCTTTTCATTTTTATCCCTAATTTTTGCCCGAACCTTTCCTTTCTGTTTTTTTGGTTCGCCGGGATGCCCTTTTTTTTTGCCTGGACTCTTTTTTTCTTTTTGTCCAGCGGGTCTATTTATGCGAAGTATTTTTTGACTACATCTGAGTTAACAGGAGACGGAAAGTCTTCACCATCCATAGTTGTAAGCATCAAGGCTCCACCGGAGAAGACCTTCTTCACAACATACGGACCTTCATAATTAGGAGTCCACTTGTAAGAACAAAAAGTGTTCTACAACAGACTCCATGATTTTGATGATAACAAAGGATGAAACCAAAAATGGCACCCTAACGAAAAGTTTCTAAGTGTGCAGGGTTCTAAAGAAAGAAGAAATAAATCTGATGATGTCATCAGATGCACAACAAGATCAGATACAAATTATCAAGTATCAGAAGCATCTAAAGTGGAATCTCGTTTCAAGAAGCTCTGACTCTGGACAAAACTGCAAAGTATCAGAAGCATCTGAACATGAAGTAAAGTCTAGAAGCTCTGACTCTGAACAAATGCCTTCTGTAAACTCTGGAAGTTATCAGCGCCATCTGAACTCTCAAGAGATAACATCAGAAGCAAGATTCTCCAGATACACGAAGAATCTAATCAGAATTGTTAATCATGATGAAGTAACGTTTAAGCCAAGTTAAAGTTCTGCAAATGGATTTCCTCAATTAGAAAGAGACGTTAATCTCCTCTTCCAAGAGAGAAGATACTACTTGTGGTAAGTAGTCACTTCTAAAAGAAAAAGTCTCCTGCAGAAGCTATTTATGGAATGGCGTAACTACATCTCATTATCCACCAGATTCAACTCTACTTCAACTCCTATATAAATAGAGAAGAAATTAACATTCAGTAAGCAAGAAATCACTAGCCAAAACTATACTGAAATTATATCACGCTCAAGAAAAACATCCTTGTTCTTCAAAGATTTTCACTAAGCTTTTGCTTATCAAGTGAAAAATTTGTTCTTAAGTTTGTAATATTTGCTTTCTTAGAAGCACTCTAGATTACACATCTTGTATCTAATTTTTATTTGATTTCCTCAAGTGACTCTTTGTAGTCTGTAGACTTGAGAGGACTAAGAGATTTTCTTCTCTCTTAGGGGTTGTTTGTAATCTTTCAAGATTAGTGAATTAAGTCCTTGTTGAAGGCGAAATCACCTTGGCCGGGTGGACTGGAGTAGCTTTGTGTTATAAGCGAACCAGTATAAAATCATTGTGTGATTTTCTTTTTGCAAAAGCGCTTATTTTTCAAACAATTCAAACCCCCCCTTTCTTGTTTTTCTCACCTTCAATTGGTATCAGAGCTCCGGCTCTGTTATTGATTTTCAAATCAAACACTTAACCGTGTAGAGAGATCCAGTGCGAGAAAAACAAATGGCCCACTCAAATGAGAAAGATTCTTACAATGCCAAGCCTCCTGTTTTTGATGGAGAAAAGTTTGATTACTGGAAAGATAGAATCGAAAGTTTCTTTCTGGGTTATGATGCTGACCTCTGGGACATTGTCACAGATGGATACAAACCTCCAACCTTAAATGGAGCTGAAGTTCCCAGAAGCAAAATGTCAGAAGATCAGAAACGTGTTTTCAAGAATCACCACAAGGCCAGAACAATACTTCTAAATGCTATATCATACAACGAATACGAAAAGATCACCAACAGAGAGACGGCTAAAGATATACTTGACTCTCTGAGGATGACCCATGAAGGAAACTCCCAAGTCAAGGAGACGAAGGCTCTGGCGTTGATCCAGAAATATGAAGCCTTCAAGATGGAAGATGATGAAGCTATAGAAGCTATGTTTTCCAGATTTCAAACTCTTATTGCAGGTCTTAAAGTGCTAGACAAAGGATACACGACTGCAGATCATGTTAAGAAGATAGTCAGAAGTTTGCCAAAGAAATGGAGACCAATGGTTACTGCTCTGAAGTTATCAAAGGATCTGAACAATATCAGCCTTGAAGAACTTGTTAGTTCTCTCAGAAGTCATGAGATAGAACTAGAGGAGGATGAGCCTCAGAAAAGGAACAAGTCAGTGGCGCTGAAGTCCGGACCTGAAAGACGGAAGTCAGACAGAACCAAAGCTCTCCAGGCAGAAACTGCAGATACTGACGACTCTGAACCTGAAGACTCTGATGATGAAGAAGAACTGTCCTTACTAACCAGAAGAGTTAAGCAACTCTGGAAAAGAAGGAACAACAACAACTTCAGAAGATCAAGACCCAGAGGGGATCGATCAGAGTCAACTTCAAAAGGTAAATCTAATAAAGATATTACCTGTTTTGAATGTAAAGAAACAGGTCATTACAGAAATGAATGCCCCAAGCTGAAGAAAGATAACTCTAAGAAAGAAAGCTTCAAGAAAAATACCTTCAGAACAAAGAAGGGATTAATGGCCACCTGGGACGACAGTGAATCCGAATCATCAGAATCTGACTCTGATGAACAGGCCAACGTAGCTCTTATGGCTACCACATCCAGCAGCTCAGATGAAGAATCTGAAGAGGTATTTTCTGAACTTTCTAGATCTGACTTAGAATTATGTTTATCAGAAACTCTTACCTCTCTTCAGAAACTAAAACAAAAAGTTAAAGACATTAAAGGCCTTCTTAAAGCAAAATCTGAAGTATGTAGTAGACTTGAGACAACAATTCTAGCACGAGATGATACTATCAGATCTTTAACGTTAGAAAAAGATGGAGCTAAAACCAAAAGCTTAGAATTAGAAGAAGCGTTGTCTCAAGCACCACAAACTTCAAATGAAATTATTTATAAATATGAAGAAGCCTTTCAACAATTTCTGAAGAATGGGATAAATAGGAGTATTATGGCATCCATGATTTATGGAGTAGGTCAGAATAATAAAAGGGGAATTGGGTATGATTCTGAGGAAAATAAAACCTCTACCAGTAACCAAATTAAATCGCCTTTTTCATACCACTACACACACACACAAGAACACAAATTTAAAAATGCTAGAAGACCCAAAGTTGTAAGAAACTCTGGGAAAACTAATCTGAAAGGACCCAAGAGATTCTGGGTACCGAAAGATAAGATCATCTATGTTGCAGATATCCTATGCAGCAAAGTTCAGACACCAGTCATGGTACCTGGACTCTGGATGCTCGCGACATATGACGGGAAGAAAGTCTATGTTCCAAAGCCTGGAACTTAAAGACGCTGGATTTGTAGGCTTCGGAGGAGATCAGAAAGGAAGGATCAGAGGCTCCGGAACTATTGGTAATGGTACTCTTCCCTCTATATCTGATGTTCTTTATGTAGAAGGATTAATGCATAACTTGTTATCCATAAGTCAATTAAGTGATAACGGTTATGATGTAATCTTTAATCAAAAAACGTGTAAAGCCATTAGTCAGAACGATGGCTCTGTCCTTTTCACAGGCAAGAGGAAAAACAACATTTATAAAATAAATCTTTCTGATTTAAAAGATCAAAATGTTAAATGTTTAATGTCAGTTCACAAAGAGCAATGGGTATGGCATAGACGCTTAGGCCACATTAGCATGAGAAAACTTTCTCAGCTAACTAAACTTGAGTTAGTCAGAGGCCTGCCTAAACTGAAGTTTTCTTCAGATGCTCTGTGTGAAGCTTGTCAGAAAGGAAAGTTTTCAAAAACATCTTTTAAAAAGAAAAATGTTGTTTCTACCTCTAAGCCTCTGGAGCTTCTTCACATTGACTTATTTGGTCCTGTGAAAACAGCATCAGTCAATGGAAAGAAGTATGGACTAGTAATCGTTGATGATTACAGCCGCTGGACATGGGTAAAATTCCTAAAGCACAAGAGTGAGTCTCACTCTGTATTCACCAGTTTCTGTTCTAAAGTGCAAAAAGAATTTGACTCTAAAATTGTTAGAGTCAGAAGTGATCATGGTGGAGAATTTGAAAATAAAGATTTTGAAGAACTATTTGATTCTAATGGAATATCCCATGATTTCTCCTGCCCTAGAACTCCACAACAAAATGGAGTTGTAGAGAGGAAGAATAGGACACTCCAAGAAATGGCCAGAACCATGATCAATGAAACAAATGTAGCAAAGCACTTTTGGGCAGAAGCTGTAAATACAGCGTGTTACATTCAGAATAGAATCTCTATTAGACCTATTCTGGAAAAGACTCCCTATGAACTGTGTAAGGGAAGAAAACCCAACATTTCATATTTTCATCCTTTTGGATGCATTTGTTTTATATTAAATACTAAAGAACATCTAAACAAGTTTGATTCCAAAGCACAGAAAGGAATCATGTTAGGATACTCAGAACGCTCTAAAGGCTATAGAGTATACAACACAGAAACCAAAATTGTGGAGGAATCAATTCATGTTAGATTTGATGATAAGCTTGACCCTGAAAAGTCAAAGCTAGTTGAAAAGTTTGCAGATTTAGAGATCACTCTGGTAGAATCTGAGAAAACTCCAGAAGCAACTGTCACTCCAGACTCTGAAGAAATTAAATCTCCAGAAATTCCAAGGAAAGTTAAAAGTCGTATTAACGTTTCTGAAGATTTGATTTTGGGAAACAAGGATGAACCTGTTAGAACCAGATCTACCTTCAGAACTTCTGAAGATATTCCTCTGGGACTAGTGTCTCTGATTGAGCCTACGTCCTGTGATGAAGCTCTTCAAGATAACGATTGGGTGGCAGCTATGCAAGAAGAGTTAGATCAATTCTCCAAGAATGATGTCTGGGATCTCGTTCCTAAACCCAGAGGCACTCATGTCATTGGAACCAGATGGGTTTTCAGAAACAAACTGAACGAGAAAGGAGAAGTTGTCAGAAACAAAGCACGACTGGTAGCTCAAGGTTATAGTCAACAAGAAGGTATTGATTATAATGAAACCTTTGCTCCAGTCGCGAGGTTAGAATCTATTCGTCTTCTTGTATCTTTTGCTATTAATCACTCTATCAAATTATACCAAATGGATGTCAAGAGTGCATTTCTAAATGGTTATATTTCAGAAGAAGTGTATGTAAATCAACCTCCAGGTTTTGAAAATTCAAACTTTCCAGAACATGTTTTCAAACTTAAAAAATCTTTATATGGACTAAAACAAGCCCCCAGAGCTTGGTATGAACGTCTAAGCAATTTTCTTCTGGAACAAAATTTTATCAGAGGGAAAGTTGATTCTACACTCTTCTGTAAAAACCATAAAAATGATCTCGTGATATGCCAGATTTATGTTGATGACATTATTTTTGGTTCTGCTAATATCTCTGTTTGCCAAGAATTTTCTAAGTTAATGCAGGCAGAATTTAAAATGAGTCTAATGCAAGAACTAAAGTTCTTTCTGGGAATTCAAATCAATCAAACTCCAGAAGTCACGTACATTCATCAAAGCAAGTACATTAAAGATGTTCTGAAGAAGTTTGACATGACTGAATGCAACTCTGCAAAGACTCCTATGCACCCAACTTGCATTCTGGAAAAGGAAGAGGTAAGCAACAAGGTTTGTCAGAAGCTCTATCGAGGTATGATAGGCTCTCTTCTCTATCTGACGGCTACTCGTCCTGATATTCTCTTTATGGTCTGTCTTTGTGCCAGATTCCAATCAGATCCTAGAGAATCTCATTTAACAGCTGTTAAGAGAATTCTTAAGTATCTGAAAGGAACTCCTAACCTGGGCCTGATGTATGAGAAAACATCAGAGTATAGGCTTTCTGGTTATTGTGATGCAGATTATGCAGGAGATAGAATAGAACGAAAAAGCACATCTGGAAATTGCCAGCTTCTGGGAAACAATCTAATCTCCTGGGCTAGCAAAAGACAGTCAACTATCGCTCTATCAACTGCAGAAGCAGAATATATCTCAGCATCACTGTGCACAACTCAGATGCTCTGGATGAAGCATCAGCTAGAAGATCTTCAGATATTTGAGAGTAACATTCCTATCCTTTGTGATAATACTGCTGCTATTTGTTTGAGTAAGAATCCTATTTTACATTCCAGAGCCAAACACATAGAAATTAAACATCATTTTATTAGAGACTATGTTCAGAAAGGAATAGTAACGCTGAAGTTCATTGATACAGAACATCAATGGGCAGATATCTTTACTAAGCCTCTAGCTGAAGATAGATTTCTTTTCATCTTAGAAAATCTGAACATTAAAAATTGTCCTGAATGAAGTATGGCTCTGAAAAATATAAAATAAGATTCTGATAAAAACAAATATGATTCTGCCTCTGACTCTGATACTTCTACATTGTTAAGAAGATATCTAAGTTAGAAATCTTCAGAAATCAATCTCTTGGTATTCCTGAAGATCAGATACATCAACACGTGGAACTCTGAAGCGTCAAACTTTAGAACTTCTAGACAGCTGTCAAGAAATTCAAAAGGCAGACGTTTGAGTTTTCCTCGAGCAGTGTGCAAACTGTGAGATTAGACATTCATTTATGAGCTGTAATCATTTTTCCCCCCAAGCGTGCCATTTTGAGTTTTGTGTCTAACGCTTTCTGAGGTGTCGTTTTGCATGTGTTTACTTAGGTATATAAACACTTTTCTCACATTTCACACACTTATCACTCTCACTCACTCTAAAACCCTAAACCCTCTCTCGAAGTTTTCTCTGCAACTCTTTCAGTTCTTCATCTTCTTCATCAATCTTCTTCATGAATGCTCAAGAGCAAGAAGTTTTTAACTTCTCCCAACAGATGGAAGCCAGTTCTAATCCCCAAACCTCAAACACTCAAACACCCACTGTTACAGGCGTTACCATGACCCCTGTTTATCAAGAACCTCACATTTTGGAACGTGAACGCCACATTCATCTTGCAACCTCCTTTGAAAATTTGGATGTACTGTGTGAATCGCTGGTAGATTTTGAGAACTTGAGAAGAAACGGTGTTGATCTTACTGAAGATCTTCACAAGCAAGGTTGGGAAAACTACTTCAACAAGCTTTATGGTCCCATTTACCCTCTTCTTGTCAAAGAATTTTGGAGACATGCTGATGCAGATGACCAGTTCATTGTTTCTTTTGTTCTGGGAGTGAAGATTGTCATCACTGAAGCATCAATTGCTTCCTTGCTGAACATGGAGACTACTGGAGGAAAGAGGATTTACAACATTCCTCCTAGGTCAAAACGCATCACTGAGGTTATCAACCCAACTATCTTCAAACCAAACGCTGAGGGAAATCCCTCTAAGAACAAGGAATTGAATCAGAACCTGAGAGTATGGTTGAAAATAATTCTGGGAACCATTCACCATCGCCCAGCCTCCAACTCCTCTGATTATATTAATGCTGATCAGAAACTCATTTTATATTGCATTCAGAAAGGTATCAAGATCAATCTCCCTGTTCTTCTTTTCAAATATCTAAGGGATTCTGTCAAAGACTCCAGAAACAGCTTGAAGCCAAGATCTTACATCCCTCTGGGAAGACTGCTTTCTGATGTCTTCATTGAGCATGGATTGGTTGACCAGCTGGAAAAGGCCAAGCTGATGGATGATCTGGCTATAGAAACTGGAAAGCCTCTGAATGCCAAAAACCTGAAGAGCATGGGAATCATCAAAGAGATTAGAGTCAAGCCCACTATGGATGTGACCTGGGAAGCTCTGAAGGATCAGAGGAAGATGCCTCATGGCCTTGAAAGGTTCTTCAAGAATGAACCCAGAGATGCCATTGCTATCTACCTTCAGCGTCTGCTGGATGAAGGTATTGATATTTCTGATTTCAGAATTGAAGACCTTTTGGATTCAGAAGAAGATTTGGTCAGATACAAAAGAGGTCTTTCTGAGAAGAAGATAGCTGAGGAAGCAAGGAAGGCAAAGAAACCCAGACTTGGAGAATCTTCTGGAACCAAAGCTCCAGCTCCTCTGAAAATCTCTTCTTCTGGTAAGTCTATTCCTCCTGTTACTTCTGTAATACCTATGATGGCCTCTTCTACTCCTCTCCCAACACCTCCCTTATTTACAACCTCTGAAATCCCTCCTTCAACCATCAGAACCTCTCAACCTCCACCTGTTCTAAAAGTTGCTCGTAATTTCACAACAACCTCTGACCCTAATCAACTATATCACCACAGCTCTTCCTCATCCTCTGAACCAGAAACACCCCCATACTTTAGTGTTTCTTCATCATCATCCACAGAACATTCTGACCCAAAATCCCCAACAATAGCTGAAATTTATGCTAGAAAATACGCCCCACAAACTCAAAAACAATCTGAAGTAACCTCCACCCTCCGAACTTCTCTTCCACAACAAACAACAACCTTACCCTCTGAAACTCAACCATCTGATCCCTTCACCTCTAATATCATTCCACCAATTATTCCCGCTGTACCTGGACCAGACTCTGACCCTTTAGACCTAAATCCACTATATGCTTCATCCCCTAGTCTTCAACCAGACGCAGATTCTGAACTTCAACCAGAAGCAGAATCTGAACCTCAACCTCTAAATCTCAGCCCTCAAAACTCTCCACCTCATTCACCTGAACCTGAACCTGAACTTACCATACCTACCCTTGAGGAGGCCATTTTTCAGGTTGCAGAAGCTTCAGTCCAGAAGATCAAGTCTCTGGCTAAAAACTCTGAAGTTAGTGATGATCCTAAATCTGTTAGGACACACTGGAACAAAGTCATTAGTTGGATGACCTCTGAGTCTTATAGGCTGAAGAGTATCTCTGAACAAGTCAGAAATGGCTACATCAGAGACTCTGAGGAAAGACTCCAAGAGAGACTGGCTAGAGAAGCTGAGGCCAGAAGATTAGAGGAGGAAAGATTAGCTAAAGAAGCTGAAGAAGAAGCAAAGAGGTTAGAAGAAGAACGACTGGCAAAGGAAGCAGAACTTCTAAGGATTCAGGAAGCTGAAGCCAAGGCTCAGGCGGATGCAGAAGCCCAAGCTGCTGCTGAAGCTGAAGCTCAGCAGGCTCTGACTCAGGGGGAGTCCTCTTCTGCGATCCCATTGATTCTTAACACTCTGAAAGAGATCAAGCAAGATCAGAAAGAGATCAAGCAAGATCAGAATGAGCTCCGGGCCAGGATGGACAAGCAAGATGATTTGAATGAAAACATCCAGAACATGTTCGCCATGTTGCTTCAGAGACTTCCTCAACCTCCAAACCCTTAGGCACTTAGGATTTATTTTATTTGCTTGCCTAATGTTTTTGCTTCTGTCTTCTTTTTAGCTCTGATTTTCTTCTTTGAGTCTGATGTTTTGACTGCTGTTTGCCTCTGTGCTTTTCTATTAATGAAGTGTTTTTCTCTTTATTATTCTTTTTATTTTTTTATGCCTTTTTGATTATGCCAAAAAGGGGGAGAAATTATTAAATAGCTCTGATGAAAATTATGTCTAAAACCTTAAGCATTCTGCAACAATTGTAGAAATAGCTTTGATTAAATAACTCTAACATTAAAATTAAGAAATTGCAGAAAGTTTTCAGAAATCTCATTGCTTGGAAAGCTCTGGTAAGAACTTCTGAACTCCCTAGCGCTAACTCAGGGGGAGCTTTTGTCTATCTGATCTAATATTTTTCATGTTTCATCTGATAATTTTATTTGTTTTGTCATCATCAAAAAGGGGGAGATTGTAAGAACAAAAAGTGTTCTACAACAGACTCCATGATTTTGATGATAACAAAGGATGAAACCAAAAATGGCACCCTAACGAAAAGTTTCTAAGTGTGCAGGGTTCTAAAGAAAGAAGAAATAAATCTGATGATGTCATCAGATGCACAACAAGATCAGATACAAATTATCAAGTATCAGAAGCATCTAAAGTGGAATCTCGTTTCAAGAAGCTCTGACTCTGGACAAAACTGCAAAGTATCAGAAGCATCTGAACATGAAGTAAAGTCTAGAAGCTCTGACTCTGAACAAATGCCTTCTGTAAACTCTGGAAGTTATCAGCGCCATCTGAACTCTCAAGAGATAACATCAGAAGCAAGATTCTCCAGATACACGAAGAATCTAATCAGAATTGTTAATCATGATGAAGTAACGTTTAAGCCAAGTTAAAGTTCTGCAAATGGATTTCCTCAATTAGAAAGAGACGTTAATCTCCTCTTCCAAGAGAGAAGATACTACTTGTGGTAAGTAGTCACTTCTAAAAGAAAAAGTCTCCTGCAGAAGCTATTTATGGAATGGCGTAACTACATCTCATTATCCACCAGATTCAACTCTACTTCAACTCCTATATAAATAGAGAAGAAATCAACATTCAGTAAGCAAGAAATCACTAGCCAAAACTATACTGAAATTATATCACGCTCAAGAAAAACATCCTTGTTCTTCAAAGATTTTCACTAAGCTTTTGCTTATCAAGTGAAAAATTTGTTCTTAAGTTTGTAATATTTGCTTTCTTAGAAGCACTCTAGATTACACATCTTGTATCTAATTTTTATTTGATTTCCTCAAGTGACTCTTTGTAGTCTGTAGACTTGAGAGGACTAAGAGATTTTCTTCTCTCTTAGGGGTTGTTTGTAATCTTTCATGATTAGTGAATTAAGTCCTTGTTGAAGGCGAAATCACCTTGGCCGGGTGGACTGGAGTAGCTTTGTGTTATAAGCGAACCAGTATAAAATCATTGTGTGATTTTCTTTTTGGAAAAGCGCTTATTTTTCAAACAATTCAAACCCCCCTTTTCTTGTTTTTCTCACCTTCACCACTTGCCCCTGTTATCTGCACCAGGAGGGAGGATCCTCTTCAAAACTAGATCCCCGATCTGATAGCTTCGAGGATGCACTTTCTGATCAAAGGCTCGCTTCATCCTTCTCTGATACAACTGTCCATGACATACAGCTGCTAGCCGTCTCTCCTCGATAAGGCTCAACTCATTAAACCTTGTTCGAATCCACTCGGCTTCGTCCAGCTTGACATCCAATAAAACTCTCAGAGAAGGAATCTCCACTTCAACAGGTAGGACAGCTTCCATACCATACACAAGGGAGTAAGGGGTTGCCCCGGTCGACGTACGTACTGAGGTACGGTACCCATGCAAAGCGAAAGGCAGCATCTCATGCCAATCTTTGTACGTAACGACCATCTTCTGCACAATCTTCTTGATATTCTTGTTCGCCGCTTCTACAGCACCATTCATCTTCGGTCTGTAAGGAGAAGAATTGTGATGTTCAATCTTGAAATCTTTACAAAGCTCTTTCATCATCTTGTTATTGAGATTCGAACCATTGTCAGTGATGATTCTCTCAGGAACTCCATAACGACATATGATTTCTTTCTTGATGAACCGGGTAACCACTTGTTTGGTGACGTTAGCAAAGGAAGCTGCTTCCACCCATTTGGTGAAATAGTCAATCGCAACCAAAATGAAGCGATGTCCGTTCGAAGCAGTAGGCTCAATCTTCCCAATCATATCAATGCCCCACATGGCAAACGGCCAAGGCGAATTCATGACATTCAGAGGGCTTGGTGGTACATGCACCTTATCAGCATAGATTTGACACTTATGGCACTTCCGAGCATACTTGAAACAATCGGATTCCATAGTCATCCAGTAATAACCCGCTCTCAACAATTTCTTAGCCATTGCATGTCCGCCGGCATGAGTACCGAAGGAACCTTCATGCACCTCCTGCATTAACATGTCCGCCTCGGGTCTGTCCACGCATCTGAGCAAGACCATGTCAAAGTTTCTCTTATACAGCACATCATCCTGATTCAAATAGAAGCTTGCAGCTAGCCTCCTCAGGGTTTTCTTGTCATTCTTCGACGCACCTTCAGGATACTCCTGAGTCTTGAGGAAGTTCTTGATGTCATAATACCACGGCTTCTCATCAACCACAACAGACTCGGCTGCAAACACATACGCAGGCCTCTCGAGTCGATTCACCGCAACATGTGGCACATGATTCCACCAATGAACTTTGATCATAGACAACAAAGTAGCCAAAGCATCGGCCATCTGATTCTCATCCCGGGGGACATGATACAACTTCACCTTCTTGAAGAACGTCAGTATTCTTCTGGTGTAATCTCTATACGGAATCAAATGCGGCTGATTCGTATTCTAATCTCCATTGACTTGATTGACCACTAGAGCGGAATCTCCATAAATGTCAAGCGTTTTGATCCTCAGATCAATGGCTTCTTCTATCCCCATGATACAAGCCTCATACTCAGCTTCGTTGTTGGTGACGTCAAACGTCAATCTGGCAGTAAAAGGTATATGAGCACCTTTAGGATTGATCAATACTGCCCCAACACCGTTACCGTTCATATTCACAGCCCCATCAAACATCAGTGTCCATTTGTCATCCGGATCCGGTCCTTCCTCAACAATAGGCTCTTCACAATCTTTCATCTTCAGATACATGATGTCTTCATCAGGGAATTCAAACATCATAGGCTGATAATCTTCAATCGGTTGCTCGGCGAGGTAGTCCGACAGAATACTACCTTTGATGGCCTTTTGTGATGTGTACTGAATATCATATTCTGTTAGAATCATCTGCCAACGAGCAACGCGTCCGGTGAGAGCCGGTTTCTCAAAGATGTACTTTACTGGATCCATCTTAGAAATCAATAAGGTAGTATGGTTCAACATATACTGCCTCAGTCGGCGAGCAGCCCAGGCCAAAGCACAGCAAGTTTTCTCGAGCAGTGAATATCTTGTTTCACAGTCGGTAAACTTTTTGCTAAGGTAGTATATGGCATGCTCTTTTCGACCAGACTCGTCATGCTGTCCCAATACACACCCCATCGAGTTCTCAGTCACTGACAGGTACATTATCAGAGGTCTCCCTAGAACTGGAGGTATAAGGATTGGAGGTTTCTGTAAATACTCCTTTATCTTGTCAAAAGCTTTCTGACAATCATCATTCCACTTGATCGCTTGATTCTTTCTTAGCAATTTGAAAATTGGTTCACACGTGGCAGTTAGGTGAGATATGAACCTTGCAATGTAGTTCAACCTCCCTAAAAACCCACGGACCTGCTTTTCCGTTTTTGGTTCAGGCATCTCTTGAATAGCTTTGACTTTCGCTGGATCAACCTCAATCCCTTTCTCATTGACAATGAAGCCTAAAAGCTTCCCTGATCTCACCCCAAACGTACACTTGTTCGGATTCAACCTCAGCTTGAACTTTCTCAACCGATCAAACAGCTTCTGCAAATTAACCAAGTGCTCCTCTTCTGTCTGCGACTTCGCAATCATATCATCTACGTACACTTCAATTTCTTTGTGCATCATGTCATGAAAGAGAGTCGTCATTGCCCTCTGATAGGTAGCACCAGCATTTTTTAGCCCAAATGGCATCACCTTATAGCAGAACGTGCCCCAAGGTGTAATGAATGTCGTCTTTTCCATGTCCTCTGGCGCCATCTTGATCTGGTTATATCCAGAGAAACCATCCATGAAAGAGAATACCGAGGATTGAGCTGTATTATCAACCAATACATCAATGTGAGGTAATGGGAAATCATCTTTCGGACTCGCTCTATTCAAATCCCGGTAATCGACACACATTCTGACTTTACCATCCTTCTTCGGCACAGGAACGATGTTGGCCACCCATGGGGGATAACTTGTAACAGCCAAAAAACCTGCATCCCACTGCTTCTGAACCTCTTCCTTGATCTTAGTTGCCATGTCAGGACTCGTTCTACGAAGCTTCTGCTTGACCGAAGGACATCCTTCTCTAAGAGGTAATCGATGCACCACAATGTCTGTATCCAACCCAGGCATATCTTGATATGACCAGGCGAATATCTCCACATATTCTCTCAGCATCTCAATCAGCCTCCTCTTGACAGAGTCCTCTAAAGCAGCCCCAATCTTGATTTCTCTTTTGGCGTCCTCAGTACCCAAATTAACAACCTCCAACTCCTCCTGATGAGGTTGGATGACCCTTTCCTCTTGCTTCAGCAATCTGACCAATTCTGCAGGAAGTTCACAGTCTTCCTCACTCTCCTCTTCAGCTTGGTAGATGGGATTGTCGAAATCATACTGAGCCATAACAGAACTGTTCATAGTGAATGCCATAAGATCGCTTCTGCATGTTTAATGCTTTGTTTTAGAAAAAAGAGTTCAATAAAGTCACAAAAAACAAAAACATTGCCATTTTTATTGTTTTGAAAAAGGATGAAAACAAAAAATAGAAAGACAGGGATCACAAAGTTTGATTTCAAAAAATGTCCTTCATTAATGATAATCATTAAAACATGATGAGGCCCTACAATGAATCACTACGCCTTGGGCAGATCGTAGGATTTTCATGCAAAATGACAAAACAACAGAAAATTACTCTGTCAGAAGAGTAACTTGAACCACTTCTTCAGCCGTCCAGTTGTTGATAGACCCCCCTGGTGCACACGGGCGAACCCAGTTGTCCAAATCACAATCACTGTCACAGTCTTCACTACCGGTTGCAGAGACGTCGCCATGATTCATCAGCCCAGCGCTGGTAAAAGTACTCGGACCCGCTTGACCATTCTGCTCTGCTAGGAGAGGCTCATAACCAATGCCAAATTTGTCTTCTTTGACAGGCAAATCCACCATCTTGCCCCAGCCTTCAGCTTTGCCAGAATCAACAACCTCCTTAGCCTGCTTGTAAGAAGTAATTGAAGCACCTGGCTTCCTCTGCTCAGCGTACGCCACTTTCTCGAGAGCCACAGTCTCAAACGCCTGGCATAAGGTTTCGTGGATCTCGCCATCCACCTCAACATACTTGAACGAGGATAGATGACTCACCAGAATCTCTTCTTTACCGCACACAGTCACAATCTGACCGTTCCAGACATACTTGAGCTTTTGATGGAGAGTCGACGAGACTGCCCCTGCTGCATGAATCCATGGACGCCCCAATAGACAACTATAGGCGGGCTGGATGTCCATAATGTCATACGGTGAACTGGACTTTTTGTGGTTTTAATCGCAATGTCGCGGTTAGCAAGAGTCGCCACCGACTTTTCTTTTATCCAATAAGGAAAGGTGGAAAAGAACAGGAAAGACCTTAATTTAGATTTTGGGTTCGGGAGGTACATTATACAAAGGGAAGGTGTTAGCACCCTTTGTATCCATGGTTATCCATGGGCTCTTAATTGCTCGATCACTTATATTATTTTTGTCTAAAAAAGTGTTTGTGAATTGTTTGGAAAATTGTTTTGAAAAGAGAATTTAACTTTGTAATGATTCTTGTATGAATGTATACAAAGTGGTTATCCCGTTTTAGTTTTGAAAATTGTTTAGAAAAATATAACTCGGTAATGATTCTAGTATGAATGTATACCAAGTGGTGATTTTCTAAAGGCATTTTGAAAGGTGTGAGGTGCAAAAAAAATGTTTTAAGTTGTGAGCCAGCAATTAAGAGTTATACCGACCCAAGGTCTTTACGGGCATTTCCTATCCTTATGAGGGTAAAACTGTCCTTATTATTGAGAAATAAGTAGTTTTATCCTTTGGATGTAAAAGTGTCATCGTATGGTCATCGATTGGTCATTGAAGGCAACAGTTATGAGGATACCTTAGCATTCGAAGGGACTATCATCATTTAACCGTAGGCAACATCGGAGGGTCATCGAGGGACAAAGTTGTATATTCGAAGGCAACATCCGAGGGACTATAATTTATTTTATGATGATTTAACCGAAGGGTCTTTGCTAAGGGTATCCCCACATTCGCGGGACATGACCGTAATATCGTAATCGTAAGGCAACAAAGAGAGGTCCAAGATCACTTATTCAAAGGCAAAGTTTTACAATTAATTATATAATTAGGATGAAACTCCACATTAAAATTATTAAAAATAATATATTAAAAATTAATACATTAGAAATTAATACATTAAAAATTAATTTAGGGTGAAACTCCACAAGGGTATCCCACAAATAAAGTGGAATACCTAGCCAATAACCTTTTCCTGGGATATGTGAACCTTTACGAAACTCAAAAAAAGAGACATGTCAGAACACCAAATCAGGGTGCAATCGAAGATTACACCGGAGAAATATCACAACAATAAATAGGATAGGATGAATAATGCATGGCTATGATAAAACATAAAAAAAAACAGAATAGAAAAGTCAGCTACTGTCTCGTTCGCCTCTGCTTCGCCTAACGAAGGCCAGGCGAATATTCGCCCCAGGCTCGCCTAGCGATGTGCTAGCGAGCGGCCACGGATTTTGAATTTGAAAACAGCCCCATGTTAGGAACCTTGAATTTTTATGGCATTTAATCACAGGATCAGCATGGTCAAACATTCAGGGTATTCAGGCATATTTAAATTCACATACGAAAGCAAATTATATATCAACATTTAATCATGATGCATTATATATGCAAATATGGCCAATTGAAAGTATAAACAATAGAGATACGCAAACCTGTTTGCCAATTCAAGGTTGAAGGGGTTGATCACTTGTGGTATCGGAATGAGTTAGGCGGCGGGAATTGGGCGGCGGTGGCTTCGGTGCGGATGGGCTGCTTTCCGGATTTCTTTACTCTGAATTCTCCGGGTTGGCAGGGTTCCTATGCCAAAGTTTCTATCCGTCCTTCTCTGTTCTCTCTCTTTCTTTTTCCTCAAGGTTTTGTTCCAAGGAAACCTCAGAGTATTTTGCTTCTCTTCCTTCTTTCTCCAGTAAATCTCCCAGTGTAAACTCCAAGTCTAACTCCCCCTCCTTTTCCTCTACTGAAACTTCAGTATTTATAGACTAATTTTGTGGGTAATGGGCTTGGAATGAGGGAGACCCAAGTCCAAAATAATTTGTTATATTTTATTTATTTATTTATTTTAATTAATTAATTAATTAATTAATTAATTAATTAATTTTTTTTTTCTTTTTTTTTTCGTTATTTTTTCGTTTTTTTTTTTTTTTTTTTTTTTTTTTTTTTTAGGAAAAATGATGGGTAATTTTTGGGGTATGACAGCTGCCCCTGTTCAATATTCTTGAACCGAGAGAGTTAGGATGGCGTGTATGCCATTCGTGGTCTGGAGGTGGAAGATTATTGAACACTAGAATGCCCCAAAAATTTGCACTTGAGAATCGACAGTTGGTCTTGATGGAGATGGGCTTAAAGATGCCATCCGGGAGGTTTGATGACGAAAGCTTCAGATCGAGCCGTACATTAGGCCAATTTGAAGACATGGGTGCCACACTGGGTCGTACATTAGACCGAATAATGAGTCATCCATTAGGCTGCCGACTTCGCTGGGGAGTCGGAGTGTGTCATATGCTGTTGGGGATAAAGGATCAGAATGGACCATACGCTAGATCGTATCTGAGTTGAAGAGAGAGCCGTCCGTTAGGCTGAATCTGATGATGAAAGGGGTGGTCGTACACTAGACTACACTTCAGAAATGTACCGTACACTAGGTAGCATCTGAGTAGTTGAGGATCCGAATGGGTCGTACGTTAGACCGTATTGGAGTTGCTGGAGCTCAGAATGGATCGTACACTAAATCGAATCTGAGTTGCAGAATGAGCCGTCCAGTAGGCTGAATCTGATGGTAAAAGGGAGTAGTCGTACACTAGACTACACTTCAGAAATGTACCGTACACTAGGTAGCATCTGAGTAAGGGAGTAGCCGTATACTAGACTACCATTCAGAAATGTACCTGTCTGAAGGTAGCATCTGAGAAAGGGAGTAGCCGTATACTGGACTACCATCCAGAAATGTACCTGTCCGAAGGTAGCATCTGGGAAAGGGAGTAGCCGTATACTAGACTACCATTCAGAAATGTACCTGTCCGAAGGTAGCATCTGAGAAAGGGAGTAGCCGTATACTAGACTACCATCCAGAAATGTACCTGTCCGAAGGTAGCATCTGGGAAAGGGAGTAGCCGTATACTGGACTACCATCCAGAAATGTACCTGTCCGAAGGTAGCATCTGGGAAAGGGAGTAGCCGTATACTGGACTACCATCCAGAAATGTACCTGTCCGAAGGTAGCATCTGGGAAGGGGAGTAGCCGTATACTAGACTACCATCCAGAAATGTACCTGTCCGAAGGTAGCATCTGGGAAAGGGAGTAGCCGTATACTGGACTACCATCCAGAAATGTACTTGTCCGAAGGTAGCATCTGGGAAAGGGAGTAGCCGTATACTAGACTACCATTCAGAAATGTACCTGTCCGAAGGTAGCATCTGAGAAAGGGGAGTAGCCGTATACTAGACTACCATCCAGAAATGTACCTGTCCGAAGGTAGCATCTGGGAAAGGGAGTAGCCGTATACTGGACTACCATCCAGAAATGTACCTGTCCGAAGGTAGCATCTGGGAAAGGGAGTAGCCGTATACTAGACTACCATTCAGAAATGTACCTGTCCGAAGGTAGCATCTGAGAAAGGGAGTAGCCGTATACTAGACTACCATCCAGAAATGTACCTGTCCGAAGGTAGCATCTGGTCAGATGAAGGTCTAACTTGGTCGTGCATTAGACTGTACTTGAGTTGAAGAAGGTCAGAATGGATCGTACGCTAGATCGTATCTGAGTTGTTGAGGGTCAGAATGGATCGTCCGTTAGATCGTATCTGAGTTGAAGAAGGTCAGAATGGATCGTACGCTAGATCGTATCTGAGTTGTCGAAGGTCAGAATGGATCGTATGCTAGATCGTATCTGAGTTGTCGAAGGTCAGAATGGATCGTATGCTAGATCGTATCTGAGTTGAAGGAGTCATATGTTGAGCTGAATCAGAATGAACCGTATGTTAGGCTGTATCTGTATACGTTGTACTTGCAATAAATGTCTGGGATGGGCTTAAAGATGCCATCGCTAGGAGGATATCGAAGTCTTGTCAGAATGAATGTTCCCATGAATTGCATCTGGAATATGTATCTGAATCTTGTCTGTGATTGATAAAGGCGTCTGCCTGAATGAGCCTTTTACTTTGACTATATCAGGAGGATAATTAACCTGCAAAGAAAAGTTAGCTTTATGCTATGTCATGATGCATGAGATGTTTTATGCTTTCGAAAATAAATGCGAATGTTGTATGCATGCGTATGCTGTGAAATGATGTAATGAATGAGTTATGCGTATGAGAAGTTCTGCTTGGGGACTCTACTGGGGAAAATAAATCCCCATCTACTGATTGGAGATATTCGTATTGAGGACCCTCTCTCGGCTGGGGGTTCTGATTTCTGTCTGATGGTAGAGATATTCAACAGAGCCTGGCTGGGGATGGATGAGATGATCAATCTGTCTGATGATGCCGACCTCTGTTGGGGAATAGCTGGCTGTGCCGGGGAATACTGCCAACTTCTTCTGGGGAAAAACAGGCTTGCTGGGGGAAGAGAATTGGTAGTGGATTCATTGGAAGCATGATTAGACCTTATCCTCGATCCCGAAGTCTTGTAGTAATTGCTATTGCTATTCTATGTACGTATTTTTGATAAACATTGATCATATTCAAATGCACATATTAATTCAAATTAAATCAATGGACATTTACGCAACCAAAACAGAAAAGTAAAAAACAAAAGCATCTTTTTTTGAAAGAGGGTTGTATTGATTTTTGAAAGAAGGCCTATAAACAGGCAAATTGTGTACAAGGAGACAGAAATCCTAGTAAGAGGAAATTGTCAAAAACAAAGAGAAAGCTATGCAGAAAAAGTCCTATTGATTTTAAGTCTACTACTGCCATTATGTCTTCAAGCATCTCATCCCCTGCTGTCAGATAGAAGTGATTGGCTTGGTCAGTCCCTCGAACTTGGATGAAAGTTGACTGAGAACGGGACATAGTCATACGCTTTAATCCCTAATTTTTGCCTGGACCGCCTTTTCAGGTTTTCAGCCCACCAGGATACCCTTTTTTGCCCAAGCCACCTTTTCAGGTTTTCGACTTGCCGGGTGTACATTTTTTTATATATATCCCTAATTTTTGCCCGAACCCTTTTGGTTCGCCGGGATGCCCTTACTTTTGCCTAGATACGTCGATCTAGCGGGTCTTTTTCATGCGTAGTATTTTTTAACTATGTCCGCGTTCACGGGATGCGGGAAATCTTCGCCATCCACTGTAGCAAGTATCATGGCTCCACCAGAGAATACCTTCTTAACTACAAATGGCCCTTTGTACGTGGGAGTCCATTTGCCTCTGGGATCAGTTTGCGGTAGCACGATACACTTGATTACCAAGTCGCCAATTTGATACACTTGTCGCTTGACCCTTTCGTTGAATGCCTGGGTCATGCGTTTCTGATATATCTGCCTATGACAAACAGCCGCGAGTCTCTTCAATCAAATTTATCTGATCGAGTCGAGTCTGAATCCGTTCCTCTTCATCTAAGCCCGCCTCTTTCATGATTCTTAGCGAGGGAATCTGAACTTCCACTGGTAAGATGGCTTCCATTCCATAGACTGAAGAGAACGGAGCTGCCCCTGTCGAAGTGCGTACTGAAGTGCGATAGTCATGAAAAGCAAATGGTAACATCTCATGCCAGTCTTTGTACATTACTGTCATCTTTTGTATAAGCTTCTGGACATTGTTAGCAGCCTCCACGGCGCCGTTCATCCTTGGCCGGTACGGAGAAGAATTAGAGTGTTTTATTTTGAACCGCGTGCAGAGTTCAGTAACCATCTTGTTGTTCAAATTAGCACTATTATCAGTGATAACTCTTTCAGGAGACAACAAGTTTCTCGAATAGATATTTGATAGAACCCATCTTAGAAATCAATAAAGTGGTATGATTCAACATGTACTGTCTTAGTCGGCGAGCAGCCCAAGCCAAAGCGCAGCAAGCTTTCTCGAGCTATGAGTATCTTGTTTCACAGTCGGTACCTTTTGCTAAGGCGGTATATGGCATGCTCTCTTTTGACCAGACTCGTCATGTTGCCCCAACACACCTCATTGGATTTTCTAACACGGTCAAATACATGATTAGAGGTCTTCCTTCAACTGGTGGTGTCAGAATTGGAGGTTCTTGGAGACACTTCTTGATTTTATCAAAAGTTTCCTGACATTCATCATCTCTTGACTGTCCTCAGTAATTTGAAGATAGGTTTGCAAGTAGCAGTCAAGTAGGATATAAACCGGGCAATGTAATTCAAGTGCCCCAAGAGGCTTCTGACTTCTTGTCTACTTTTAGTACTCAGATCGACAGTTTCAATTGACTCCTCATGCGGCTGTACAGTCCTTTCTTCTTTCAGTAACAGTCTGGCAAGTTCTTCAGGTACTTCACAATCTTCCTCACTTCCATCTTCGGCTTGGTAGATCGGATTTTCGAAGTCATAATGAACAGTAGCAGAACTATTATCAACAGGATCCAGAGTGGATGTGGATACGCAATTTGTTACGTGAGTGTGTGCAAGAAAGCATAGCTTATTTGAAAAATGACAGGAAAGATAAAGAGCGCAATATTTGAATGCAAAAAGTCCATTGATTTATTGAATATGAATATGCTTATGAGAATGACAAAACATTTAACCAAATTTGATACATTGAATAAACAACAAACAATTACTCCTGACTAAAGGAAGTTGGAATAGTGTCTTCAGCCTTCCAATTATCCAAGTTGCAATCGCTATTCACATCTTCTACAGCATTAACAGTCTTGTCATGATCGGGCATAGGAGCAGTGATGACATTAGGAATATCCAGAGGATCAAATTCAAATTCCCCAGCGTCGATCATATCCTGAATCTTGTTCTTCAGCGGCCAGCAATCATTCGTATCATGCCCGGGGCTATCGGAGTGATAGGCACACCTGGCGTTGGGATTATAACGAGGAGAAGTAGTGTTGGGTTTTGCAGGAGGATCTCTGAGGGTAATTAAATTTACTTTTAGCATACCCTGCAGTGCTTGTGCTAAAGTCATATTGATCTTCGTAAACTGCCTTCTTCCCGGGTTAATGTGCCTCACAGATTTCTTGTCCTTTTTCTTCTTGAGCAAGAGAGTCTTCAGTTCCTCCTGCCCTTGGATAAGTTCAAGATCATCTCCTGGAGTTGAGCATTCTGAGCCTGGAGATCTTTGACAGTTTGTTCGAGGTCCATTTTTCTGTTTGAAGGAAAACCGTGAGAATACTGATCCTTTTAGAGTACCTGTTATGCAATGTCATGTTATGCTATGCAATGTATGAAATGTTTTCAAGGACTTTTGGAATTTAATTTTGCATAAACTACCAAAAAAGAAAGCCACTTTTATTAATAATATTTGATTAATATTCATTATAATAAGAAGTAAAATACAATAAAAGCTCAGGTCTCCCAGGGACGGCTTCTTTTTGGGCGAAGATATGTATTGAGTCTTCGTTCCTTATTAAGTTGGCCGGTGAGCTCTAACACCTTCTTCCTTGTAGCACAGAACTGGGCTTCAAAAGTATCCCTTTCCTGTCTCAACTGGATCCAGGACTTCTTTAACTCTTCAACATCGGTAGGCATATCTGGATAAGGAACGATCTGAGGAGTACCTCCTTCAGCTTCTGGTTCAACAATCAGTGGTCCGACTGCCAGATATGGCATGACAAGTTCACGAGCTCTTGTGCGGACCCATCTGAGATAAGGTTCCATAGGAATAGAGTTTTTCTGTCCTAAAGTACTTCTTTTCACCATGCCCCAAGCTCGCACAAATCTTTGACGGAGACCTTGGGAATCGTTATCATAGTCAAACACCGTGCCTTGTATAATTATTTCATGTGGACCATCTCTTCGAGCACAACCAAACTGACGTAGGGCTAAAGCAGGATTATAAGTAATACCTCCTCTTATCCCCATGAGTGGTACATTAGGGAATTCTCCACAACGGTCAATGATGATATTGTTTTCTTTGAAATGAGGACACCAACGGATGTCTGAGTGGGAGAGCGACATTATCCTTTGAGACCATCTCAAACTTTGCTCATTCTTCAAGACTGACTGAGGAAGGTGCGAAATAAACCACCTGGATAATAAAGGTATGCAGCACATGAGAGTCCCTTGCCTCTTCATAGTACGAGTGTGAAGGGAATGCAGAATGTCGCCGAGCAAGGTAGGCACAGGGTTACGAGCGAGAAATATCTGAATAGCATTCATATCTATGAATTGATCTGGATTAGGGAATAACACCAAACCATAGATTAGTAATGCTAGAATCTCCTCGAAAGCATGGACATTCATGACTTTTAAGAATTCTCGGGCCTTATTCATCAGAAATTTGGCAAGTAAACCCTTAACTCCACTTCTTGTTACCCAATTAGCTTCAATATCTGACTTTGTCATGTGTAAAGCTGCGGCAACTTTTTCGGACCTCGGAATCTTTTCTAAACCACTGAAAGGTATTTGATCAAGAATAGGTATCCCAAGCAGCTGGGAAAATTCTTCTAATGTGGGCACCAACTGATAATCTGGGAATGTGAAGCAATGATGTTTAGGATCGAAGAACTGGAATAGGACTCTCATCATATCTTCTTTGAAACCAGTGGTAACCAAATCGAGGAGAGAACCATGCTTTTTGACGAACTGAGCCTGATCAGGAAGTTCTGACACTAAATCCTTGAGTTGAGGAGAGATGACTACAAAATTTATCCGGATAGTCTTCCTGGGAGCCATAGCCTTACAAAATAGAGCCAAGTTAAATCCCTAAGTCCTCGAAGTGATTAGTGCAATGTCATAATGTTATGATGTTATGATGTTATGATGTTATGATGTTATGATATTATGATATTAAACAAATAACAAGCATAAGCAAGTCATACAACAATCATTCCTAGGTTTTAAGGCTTGCATGAGTTCCATAGGTAAGTACCCTCCCCACTGAAGTTTGGTGGGTTCAACCTGTCTTAGAATAGTAACCGGGTTCTAGAAGGATCTCAAATCATTGACCTTTCCTTAAGTCCACTTCAGTGCAACACCAAGTGGTTGACCGAAGCTTCCCTAAAGTCCAATCTCAAAGAGTGTAGTATCGAGTCTCAACCAACTCCAGTCGGAACCGAAGCCAGTTATCTCACTACTTTCTAATGGCCAGGATGAGTCAATTAGGGTTCTAAAGGTCTGGTTAATGCTTTTATGGCACCACGCGAATGCCAAATATTTCCTCAACTAACATGAGGAACATCAGGACATCCAAAGTGCCACATTAACCGTAGCCATCATTTTGACCATTCCAGTATACGCCGGACAGTCGCGATGATCTCTTGCTACTTACCTAAGGTACACTAGATCCGGGTGTAGGATCTTTCCCTCAAGCATAACATACCCAAGCAATCCCTTAAAAATAAATCAGACAAATTGAATAAGTGATCTTGTTTTTAAGGTAACCTCTCTTTTTAAATCTTCCCCAGCAGAGTCGCCAGTTCTGTCATACGGTGAACTGGACTTTTTGTGGTTTTAATCGCAATGTCGCGGTTAGCAAGAGTCGCCACCGACTTTTCTTTTATCCAATAAGGAAAGGTGGAAAAGAACAGGAAAGACCTTAATTTAGATTTTGGGTTCGGGAGGTACATTATACAAAGGGAAGGTGTTAGCACCCTTTGTATCCATGGTTATCCATGGGCTCTTAATTGCTCGATCACTTATATTATTTTTGTCTAAAAAAGTGTTTGTGAATTGTTTGGAAAATTGTTTTGAAAAGAGAATTTAACTTTGTAATGATTCTTGTATGAATGTATACAAAGTGGTTATCCCGTTTTAGTTTTGAAAATTGTTTAGAAAAATATAACTCGGTAATGATTCTAGTATGAATGTATACCAAGTGGTGATTTTCTAAAGGCATTTTGAAAGGTGTGAGGTGCAAAAAAAATGTTTTAAGTTGTGAGCCAGCAATTAAGAGTTATACCGACCCAAGGTCTTTACGGGCATTTCCTATCCTTATGAGGGTAAAACTGTCCTTATTATTGAGAAATAAGTAGTTTTATCCTTTGGATGTAAAAGGGTCATCGTATGGTCATCGATTGGTCATTGAAGGCAACAGTTATGAGGATACCTTAGCATTCGAAGGGACTATCATCATTTAACCGTAGGCAACATCGGAGGGTCATCGAGGGACAAAGTTGTATATTCGAAGGCAACATCCGAGGGACTATAATTTATTTTATGATGATTTAACCGAAGGGTCTTTGCTAAGGGTATCCCCACATTCGCGGGACATGACCGTAATATCGTAATCGTAAGGCAACAAAGAGAGGTCCAAGATCACTTATTCAAAGGCAAAGTTTTACAATTAATTATATAATTAGGATGAAACTCCACATTAAAATTATTAAAAATAATATATTAAAAATTAATACATTAGAAATTAATACATTAAAAATTAATTTAGGGTGAAACTCCACAAGGGTATCCCACAAATAAAGTGGAATACCTAGCCAATAACCTTTTCCTGGGATATGTGAACCTTTACGAAACTCAAAAAAAGAGACATGTCAGAACACCAAATCAGGGTGCAATCGAAGATTACACCGGAGAAATATCACAACAATAAATAGGATAGGATGAATAATGCATGGCTATGATAAAACATAAAAAAAAACAGAATAGAAAAGTCAGCTACTGTCTCGTTCGCCTCTGCTTCGCCTAGCGAAGGCCAGGCGAATATTCGCCCCAGGCTCGCCTAGCGATGTGCTAGCGAGCGGCCACGGATTTTGAATTTGAAAACAGCCCCATGTTAGGAACCTTGAATTTTTATGGCATTTAATCACAGGAACAGCATGGTCAAATATTCAGGGTATTCAGGCATATTTAAATTCACATACGAAAGCAAATTATATATCAACATTTAATCATGATGCATTATATATGCAAATATGGCCAATTGAAAGTATAAACAATAGAGATACGCAAACCTGTTTGCCAATTCAAGGTTGAAGGGGTTGATCACTTGTGGTATCGGAATGAGTTAGGCGGCGGGAATTGGGCGGCGGTGGCTTCGGTGCGGATGGGCTGCTTTCCGGATTTCTTTACTCTGAATTCTCCGGGTTGGCAGGGTTCCTATGCCAAAGTTTCTATCCGTCCTTCTCTGTTCTCTCTCTTTCTTTTTCCTCAAGGTTTTGTTCCAAGGAAACCTCAGAGTATTTTGCTTCTCTTCCTTCTTTCTCCAGTAAATCTCCCAGTGTAAACTCCAAGTCTAACTCCCCCTCCTTTTCCTCTACTGAAACTTCAGTATTTATAGACTAATTTTGTGGGTAATGGGCTTGGAATGAGGGAGACCCAAGTCCAAAATAATTTGTTATATTTTATTTATTTATTTATTTTAATTATTTAATTAATTAATTAATTAATTAAATTTTTTTTTTTTTTTTTCGTTTTTTTTTTCGTTTTTTTTTTTTTTTTTTTTTTTTTTTTTTTTTTTTTTTTTTTTTTAAGGAAAAATGATGGGTAATTTTTGGGGTATGACACATAACATAGAAGATGATATCGAATACCTCAGGACCTATCTTCACAGGCAAGGTAACTTCCCCACACACAGAACGTTTGGAGTCGTCGAAAGCACGAACGATCAGGTCACTGGGAGTAAGCACAAATCCTTCCACATCAATCTTCTTCAGAATCTGCTTAGGCAACACATTCAGTGACGACCCGGTGTCTACCAATACGTGAGACAACACTGCCCCCTTGCACTCCATGGTGATGTGCAAGGCTTTGTTATGGTTTCGCCCTTCAGGCGGTAAGTCCAGGTTGGTGAATCCTACAGCATGTCTGGTGCTCACATTGGCCATCACACCCTCCAGTTGATTGACAGAAATCTCCTGAGGCACGTAAGCCAGATTCAACATCTTCAGCAAGGCATTACGGTGTGCCTCAGAACACAACAACAGTGAAAGTATAGAAATCTTGGACGGAGTTTGGTTCAACTGATCTACAATCTTGTAGTCACTCTTCTTGATTATTTTCATAAACTCCTCCACGTCCTTCTCAAATGTCCCCTCGGGCGCTTCCTTCTGGGCAGGTTCTTCCTCAACCACAGCTTGCTTACCCTTTGCTTTGGCGAGAGCCTCAGCATTATTGTCCCTCAAAGGCTGCGGTGCGAACAGACGACCGCTTCTGGTAAAACCTCCTGGACCTCCTACATTATCCACAGCCGGACCAACAGTTGCAGGAACTCTATTCGGTAAACCAATTGTCACTGGAGTTTGATTCACTGGTCTCGTCTGACTTTCAGCCCTTCTGTAACTGCGGTGAGCATTGTCATACTTCCACGGCACGGCTCTACTATTCTCAACAGCCCTTCTTCCAGACGCAACGATAGTAGTTGGAGCACTGATGGTTACAGGCACGGAAATGGTAACTGGGGTACCATTTGTTGCAGGTGCACTAACGACCCTTTGTCCACGTCCTTCAGACGGTTTAAAGTAAATGGTGATAGTTGACACTGTCCCATGATCGTTTACAGCCCTACTGAATTGCAAACAACCCTCATCCATCATACCCTGGATACCGGCCCTTAACTGGTCGCAACCATTCTCAGATTCTGCACAGCCCAAACAATCCTCATCACAGCCCGAGTAGACACCCCCATTCAGCAGACGGCCCTTCACAACTAGCAGAGAAGTCTGAACATCATCAACATTAACAACCAGATCTTCAGCTTCTTTCCCCTCAATATTGTTCACTCTATGCCCACCATGCTGAGGCATAGGGTTGTTTACGACGTTAGGCACTGGAGCGAAGTTGATTGCTTTGGCATCAATCAAATCTTGGACCTTGTGCTGGAGAGCCCGACACTTCTCAGTATGATGCCCTGGTGCCCCAGAGTGAAAGTCACAGCGAACGTTGGCGTCGTACCCAGGAGGCAATACTGTAGGCGGAGCCATTGTACGCAACTCAACCATCCCCAACCTGAGTAGTTCGGGCAGCAGTTCGGCGTACGACATGGGTAGCGAATCAAAACGTCGATCAGGCATCCTTTGTCTGGGCTGATACGGACGTTGCTGTTGTTGTTGTTGTTGCGGTTGTTGAACTCTTTGTTGTTGTTGTTGACGAGGTTGAGGTGCCGGAATGGTTACTGCAGCAGCTTGACGGTATTCAATTCTGTTCTGATCTCTGCGGTGTTGAACAGCATTAGTTTCACCCTCTCTTCGACGAGGCGCCCCAGCAAACGGCTTCTTAGAAGAAGAGGAACCAGCATCTTGGATCTTCCCAGTTTTAATCAAACTTTCAGTCCTCTCTCCACAAATGACAACATCAGAAAAACTACCGAATGGGCAGCTCCCCATCCGGTCCATAAACACACCTTGAAGAGTACCGATAAACATATCTGTCAACTCCCTCTCCAGCATAGGGGGTTGAACTCTAGCAGCCAGTTCACGCCACCTCTGGGCGTACTCCTTGAAGCTCTCATTGGATTTCTGACATAGACTCTGCAGCTGAGTCCGGCTCGGTGCCATGTCCATGTTGTGTTTGTATTGCCTCAAAAAGGCCTCACCCAGATCTCTCCAACAGCGGATAGAATCTCTCTTCAATTCCATGTACCAGTCCAAAGAAGCCCCAGATAGACTATCTTGGAAAAAATACATCCACATCTTTTCATCATCGGTATACGCAGAGATTTTTCGATAATAAGCCTGCACATGGGTGCGAGGGCAAGAAGTACCGTTGTATTTATCGAAGGACGGTGCTTTGAACTTGTAAGGGATTATTAAACCTTCCACCAACCCCATATTGGTAACATCAAAACCGAGAGAATTCTGACATTCCATAGCCCGGATCTTCTCAGCAAGGGCATCAACTTTACGATCCCTCTCATCAACCCTTCCCAGAACGTCTTTGTCTCCACTAAGCAGAGAAAACATATCCTCTTGTCTGTCAACAATCGGAGCAGGATTACGGGCCGGGGCACGGACTGCTCTGGCATTAGCGGCATCTGGAGCAATAGGTTGACCGTTGATTCGAATACCCCCCAACTCATCACCTACAGCATAGTTGTTGATGGGTACAGCAGCAACAACATTGTTATCATTGACCGGGCCTCCCTCTGGCGGCGTATGGTTGACCGGTGGAATTGCAGCCTCTTGTCTCTGAACCATGGCTCGAAGCTCTTCCTGACCTTGCGCAACCCCTTGCATCATATTCATAAACTGGGCCATGTTAGCCTTCATCTCAGCCAACTCAGCTTGAACTTGATCCATACCTCTCTGTTGATTCAGTCTTGTTGAGTAGCGGTGCGGACGTTGATCAGCTATCCTGCCTGAACAGGAACCAAGAGTGAGAAGTCACGACCAAGAACACCTGTTATGCAAAATGATATGAGTATGGTGCTAATGATGCGTATGATGCACATGATATGTTCATTCCTCAGGCATTCAAAGAGCCTGATTTATCCGCAAAAGATGGCAACCTGCAGCAAGAATAACACAGAAGCATAGAAACAACATACACAAGAGTGATGAGTACAAGGTGAAACCAACAACCTCATCTACATGAGTAACAGGATCATACAACAAGGTCGACAAAGAAAATCCAACAATCGGGGTACAACAATGAATCCCATCCAACAAGCCTGGAGGTGATTCTCAACATACATATCAAAGATACAAGCTAAGACAAACGGCCTCCCGGAATGAGAGTCTTCAAGTACTGACACTGGTCTATCAACAGGTCACATTCTGAACATTCTGGCAAAAGAGTGATCTTCTCCTTTAGTTGTCGTCTAAGCTCTACCACTTTTCCTCCAAGGTGGTTCTCTGATGCATGTCTCAAGTCTACTTCCTTCTTCAACTGGATGTCTTTATCTCTGAGTTGCTTCTCCAAGTCTCTGATCTTCTTCTGATAGCTGACTTCTGCTCTCTGCAGCCTCAAACACTCCCGGTGTTCTGCATCTAACATGCTTTCCACCTCCTCGTAGGATCTCTTCTTGCTTCTCAGTCTGCTAGCATCTTCTTCTCGCACTCCTCTGAGTTGATGAGCCAAATTCAACCTATCAGCTTTGGCTTTGTACAGCTCCATCTGGGTATCTTGCTCCTTCTCTCTCAAACGGCGATTCTCCATCAAGGCTTGCTTGTAGTGCTCCGCAGGCACACTTTCAGCAAGGATCAAAGGTGGTTGCTCGTGCAACGGCTCCATCCTATCGTAGGGTAACAACAAAGTTTCTACTCTCTCCTTGACCCAATCAGTGTAATCGGGCATAGCAACGGCAAACTTCTTCCCTAAGACAGATCCATCCTTCACACCAATAGACTTCCAAGCTCTCCCTATCTGCTCCACTCTAGCCGGGTCACTCTGCTTCTCAAAAAACACACTTTCAGCTACCTCAGCCTCAAGTGGTCTTCCCTTCATCACAAACCCCAACTGGCGAAGAGAAAGAACCGGGTTGTAATTGATGCAACCCCTAGTCCCTACGAGTGGCACATTACGGAATCCTCCACAGCTCATAATGACAGTACGCACATCCATCCGGTAAGATTGCCATCTGATATCATAGGAGGTAAGAGACATAACCCTCTGAGTCCACTTATGCGTGCTCTGAGCATCCACAAAAGGTCCACTGACTGGCAGAAGAGACAAGAACCATCTGAGCAAAAGTGGGAGACAACACCTGATAGCCCCACCCTTACCATGCCTACTGTGAACAGCATAGTGAGTGTCAGCTAATAGAGTAGGAACTGGATTTCCTCCAATGAAAATACTGACTGCAGCATAGTCAACAAAATTGGGCATACTCGGAAACAGGACGATTCCATAGATCATGACGGCCAACTGAGCATGAAAGGCTTCCCAACTTCCCTTCTCTGCTTCTTCTCTAGCTACCCTCAATAGAAACTTCAAAGGCAATCCTACAACATCCCCACTGGACTTCCAACTATCACTGACTTCCTTGATACCCAAATGGAGAGCTCTGGCAACAACTCTGAAATCAACTTCCTTGGGCACATCCAAGAAAGGAACCTGATACCGGACCGGGACACTCAGCAGAATGGAGTACTCCTCAAGAATAGGCGCCAACTGATAATCTTGAAAGGTGAAACAATGAAGCTCTGGGTCGTAGAACTGTAGAAGAGTCTGCAACGGCACCAGATCGACTACCATCTTCAACAGTGTCAGAATATCTCCATACTGGTCAACAAACCCCTTCTGGTTACCACTGGTCATAAGGTTGCTCAACTCAATCAGAGACGTCAAAGGTTCACGGTGAAAGCTGTAGGAACAAGTCTTCCGCTTCAACTCTGGGACTGTTGCCATCTCTATCAGTGAACAAGCTCTAGAATGTACCTGAGAAATGATATGCATGCAGGGATTAGTTTTTTTTTTGTTTTTTCTTTTCTTTTCTCTTTTTTTTTGTATCCTTTTTTTTATTGCGTTTCTTTTGAAAAATAAATATGCTATGATGCAAATGATGCGGACCGGACTGGTTGGCTGTGTCTCTCGGAACACAGGATCAAAGCTTCGGCTTGAACTCGGAACCACATATTCATCTGAAACCCAAAGTCATCTGAGACCCCAAAATTCTGAACCAATAGTCACCAACAGGATCACAAGTCACCAACAAGTCACCAACAAGTCACCAACTGTACCTGTAATAATGATCATTCCCTCCCCACTCACGGGTGTCATCTAGGCCAGGGTAAGGTCGAGAGAAACGCAGCATAAATAACCTTTCGCAGAACATCATCATATACACACCTGAAGTATGTAACGATAATATCCCACCAGGGTCTGAACTGCTCGTGATATCAATGTTCCGCTAAGTGGCGCAATACCACCCGCTTCCCATGAATCACTCTATTCCTAAGTATCCTAGATTTCACTCATGGCCTGGGTATTGGGCCTTTTACCTCATGTAACTCCCACCCCAACAGAGAGAAACAGACAACCAGCCAGGTGAACAGATGAATAAATGCAAACATTAATGCAAACAATAAATGCAAACGATAAATGCACATATATACAAATGAACACAATAAATAACAGCCAAAGCAACCAAACCCTATCCTAGAGAGCGCTAGGAGAGACTCGCTTAGGGAAGACGGACCAGCATAGGTCAACTTCTCTAGGTCCCCAGCAGAGTCGCCAGCTGTCGCATCACGCGAAAAACCGGCGGGAAAAGAAAGAACAACAGAGCCGCCACCGTGCGTTATTTATCCCAAAAGAGGGAAAGGAAACGCTCAGAGTAAACCTGGAAAAGAACATGGTCTCGCGACCAAAGAGAATGGGATCGGGAGTCGGTTATGCGAAGGGAAGGTATTAGCACCCCTACGCATCCGTCGTACTCGACGGGATCCACGCACAATAGGAAGGAAAAATGGTTGCTAAACACTGCTCACACACACACACACACTGGCTGAAAGAGACACAAGAAAACTGACTGAAACCGACTCGGCAGGATGTCGCATCCTGGGCCTACTTAGTCTATCAGGCATAGACATCAGAGTCGAAGTAGTTCGGACTGGGGAAACGACACATGCTCGCTAGGATATCGCATCCTATGCATACGTATCTCCTCGGACGAGAGAAGAATCAGAGCATTCGTAGCTCGGCTGACACGCACACAAACAAACACAGGCAAAGGCAAACGTGGAGCCCGACTGCCAATCACTGGACTTATATCGGCATCCGAACCAAAACACACACACACTGGAACCCAAATGCCACTCGATGGACTTACATCGGCTTCCAAGCACACAACAACACAACAAGTTAATAGGGAGTCGGGGACTCGGGCCTATAACTGTCAAACAACACACACAAAAAAGAAAAAGGGCGCCCGGAGAGATCAGCTCAATCTCCTGCCTACATACTTCATCTGGTATGAAGATCAGGGCGATGTAGTTCCCCTACAGAGGGATAAAGGACTAGCCTAACCAGATAACAGAGGGAGACACAACTAGGGAGACTACGACTCGAGCCTAGATGTTATCATGCAAATCATCCCTAAGTTAAGGTTTCTAGCTAACTGGCACAGGGAGCCAGCCTATCCTAATCATGACTTGCACAGGAAGCAAGCCACACACACACTTAACTTGCACAGGAAGCAAGCCAAGCAAAACCTAACTTGCACAGGAAGCAAGTCTAAACTAAACCTAACTTGCACAGGAAGCAAGTCAAACAAACATACAAGCACAGGTAGCACACACTATATGCACACAAGAGGCTCAAACAAGGGTTAGGTTTTAGTCGAGGGGTCATATCAACCTCAACAAACAAACCTCTGGAACTGGGTGAATGTGCTCTTAACCTTGCCATTGAGGGGCTAAGGTGAAGCAGATGAAAGGTGAGTGAAGATAAGACTTCACAGCTCTTATCCCTGGCCTGGGAGAGCTTAAGACAAGAATGTGTGGGTTCAGAAAGTGGGAACCCTTCTACACATTTAAAGCTGACTCAACTGTACAATTGTACAAGATCTTGGGTTTTTATCTGTAATGCATCAACACAGTGGTGTGAGCAAAACAGAAGACACACTGAATAGCAGGGGATAGGTTGCTTATCCCTTGGTTCTACCAATTGCCTCTTCACTTAGGAGGACTTTGACTCTATACAAGGACAAAAGTAAACAGTCACAAACATTGCCTCTTAAGGAGGACTTCAGACAGTTGCCTGGCCAAGTAACAGGCCAGGTCTTCCAGACTACATGAAGATTAGAAATATACCTCAATGCAAATTGCTTATACAAGCAAAGCAAAGCAAAAGTTCACAAGGAACTAAGCAACTAAAAGCACCTGAGATAGTCAAGCAGACATTAGTATACAACCTCAAACAAAGCAAAAGGAAACAGAAGTCAACAGTCAGTCAGAAGCAAATGAATGTGCAAGGCACAAGGCTCAAGGCATGTGAGCCAAGCCACCTACAAAACAAACAAGTTAATCCATGATATTCAAGCAAGCTCAATCAAAAAGAATTGGTCTCATTGGTCATTTGTTGGTCAACCTGAAAACATGAGCTCAAATGTGAGTAACAGGACCACTAGGGCAAGCCTAGGGTCAAAAGAGAATGAGAAAGTCAAAACAGCAAATGGCAAGTGTCCAAAATCATGTTCAAACAATCAAGAAACACAACCAATTGGGTTCACATTCATATCAATCATCATCATCATTTCATGAGCAAATTAGGTCAAAACATGGCATTTAGAAGCTCATAGAAGTCAACAGCAAGACTTAACTCAAAAGCAATCTTAAACATTTCCAAAAATCACCAAATAAATCATGATCAATCACAACCCACAGCATGGTAAGCATGTCAAATATCATCTTATTTGGACAAGTGGAAGGCAGTCAATGAAAATCAGAAAGTCAAAGCAATTTTGAACATGCTCAAAGAAGTCAACCAAACATGCATCAACTTAGAAAAATCATAAGTCAGAGATGGTGTATGATAAATGAATGGGATCAAAACCATGGCAAAGATGAGGATGTCTAGTTATCTCATGTAAAATTTCATGTCCATCTAATAAAGTATGAGAATTTCACAAATGAAATGGGAACAAGTCTCACATGAGGTCAACATTTGACCAAGCAGAGGAGAAAATCTCAAACAATTAGGAAATGCCACAAATAATTCCAAGAAAATTCACATGTAAACTAGACATACAAGAGTAGGTTCATGCAAAAAATCAGATCAATTGGAGGTCAAGAAGCATGGTAATGAAAATCATGAAGTTGGACATCAATGGTGTGACACAAATTGTCACACCCTAATTCAAAAATTCATAACTCACAATCCAGATAAGATAAATTCACAAACTCTACACCAAAATCACCATGAATGTGTCTAGTTTAAGCACAAAATATTTGGGAGCCATTGGATAAAGTATCACCATTTCACAAATGTTTTGGCAAAAGGTACAAAATATGAGCACATGTCACAAACCCTAATACCAATTAAAATTCATTGATCACAAAATTCTGGAAAAATCATGATAAAAAAGTAGAGATCCATATGAACACAATGCAAAAATTCCCATGAGATTTGGAATTAAAATGGATGAGATATGATTTTTCAAAGTTTGATGATCAAATGAAATTAAAATGGAAAAGAAATAACTTAATTCAATGTGTCACATGCCACGAATGGCATTTTTGTAAATATCCGAGCCACTTAATCAAACGGCCGCGTTTTGGGCCAAGGAAGGAAATAATTTGATTGGCTCATGGGGGCTGGAACAGTGACGCCTTCATGCAAAAACCCTAACCCAGAATCCGCAGGAAAATCCGCAGCCAGCTCATGAAGGCTGCAAGAAAATCCGCAGGAAAAACGCAGTATCATGAACAGCATGAAGATCTTCATGATCTTCATGCGCGAGATTCCCAGAAAAAATGGAAAAATTCCAGAAACGAAAATCAGGCATGGCATCATGTATATCCATTAGTAGGCATCAACAAACAGCAACTAATTCATCAAACAACAACAGATTAAGCATGGATCGAATGAAATTAATCATGGATACAAAACTTCCAAACCTTCGTTCTCCCTCATCTTGGCACGGTTTCAATCGGTTTAAAGTTCATGACACTCACAGTGAAAAGATCTACAAGATGCATCATGTAATTTCATCAAAGGTTGAGTTCGAATTCTTACCAAGTTTTGAAGAAAGTGGAGAAACAGTTGTTGTTTGATGATACAAGCTCGAAACAGATGACCTATAACCCTCCAGATGATGAATGATGAAGATGGTTCGCCTTAAAAACGCTTGAAATAGCTTTAACCAAACTTTGCCATGGATGATGCTTGGAAAGAACAGTCGGGTATAAGCTTCTTACAGCTGAAGGATGATGGTGGAAATGTGCATGAAATGATGCTTGGATGGTGGAAAAACCCTAGCTAGGTCGTGCTCTTTGAAGGATTATGAAGAATTTTGGAAAATGGCCAAAAGTGAATTTTAGAGAGAGTGAGATTTTTTTGAGTTAGATGGTTGTAACTAGGGGTTTCAAATGACAGAAAGTGATGTCCAAAATCTCTGTTTAAGAGTACAAATCAAAGCTTCATGAAAATATGGGATAGAGTTGTTGAAAGTGTACTTTTCTTCCAATTTTCAAGCAACTAGGTGATGGCTATGTGTACTGCACAAGAATGGGCCTCCAACAAGTTTTAATCAACATTTCAGAACATGTTTGGATGGTAGGAATGGTTGGAAATGATTAATTTAAAACTTCACTTTTTCACCTTACTTAAAATTAATTCAAGTAGGTTCAAAAATGCCATTTTGATTGGTAATGTTTTGGTGCATGAGGATGACATATTTGGAAAGATGAGGTCAAATGTGACTTGTAGGAAAAAACCCCACCCAAATTGGCCAAATGGTTTGAGAGATATGGCCTTTTGAAGTTCAAGAATTTCTGAAAATGATTCGATCATAACTTGCCAACCATACATGGGAATTGAGAGTTCTTGGACTTTTTGGAAATGGGAGAACAAGATCTTCAACTTTCATGTTGGGCAAAAATTCATTTGAAGCTTGTATCATGATGTAAGTTTGAGGATCAAGACTTTCCATTTTTGGTAAGTTTTAGTTACAGGTCCAGTTTCCATTTTTGGAAATTTCTGATCTGGCTTCAAATTCTTCCATGATGGTGTTTGCCATGATATATGAGGCCTATATGGACATGAATGAGACCTCTCAAACCAATTTGCATCATCAAATCACTGATTAAATGGACAGTTGACCAACAGTTGACTTTTAGGGTTTCTGACTGACTGTGCATTGAATGATGACTTCTGAACATCCAATCCTTGACCAAAACACTTCAAATGGATCCCCAAGTCATGTGAACATGTTGGACCAACCCTAGGGTCTTGGCTCAATGGAATTTGTACTTGCTTGCTTGACTGACTGATCTCCTGACCAGTTTGACCTAATTCTCTTGATTGGCTTGCACTTGAGGCAAATGGGACAATGCAATGCTATGCAGTGGACCATGATATGCTATGACCTAGTATGAGAATGTATGTACAATGATGGGTGCAAATTTGAGGTGCTACAGGTCATAGAACTGAACCAAAACACTCATTAGTCCTTCAACCACATCAGCAGATAACACAAATAAAAGCTTCCCATGGTATTTCTTGAAGTCTAAGAGATCTGATACAAAAGATGACAACTTCCTTAGCTCTTTCAAACCAGGACATCTGAAACTGTACTTCTTAGTGTTCCTTCGTCCACAATCCATAGTATGAAAATATTTGCAAATGAGACCTTAGTTTCCTTGAAATTTACTTTTCTGTGATGAATGTCATGATGCGCATGTATGCATGAATGCAACAATCACATACAAGGGATCACACACAAGGTATGAACTAAGGGTCTTAATTCCATCTATCGGATATTACAGGTTAGGATGACTGACTCATCAACCCATAATATTCTCAAGAGAAACTCGTCTGAGTGTAGCATCGTGTAACAACTGTTATCAAGTCTACACATGAGTAGTCTCCGCACTACGTCCTAAATAGGCTAAGAGGGGTTAAATGTTCTACGGTCCTCAGCTTCTTGGACCCCAAATCAGAGAGAGTAATGCCTAAACACAAATAACTTGTGTGACATTCATAACTCCAAAAGGGTCTCCACTGAGTAGATGGGTCTCAAGCCAACTTGTTAAGGACTACTCCACACAAGTCGAACATGACTATACCATCCTCCTATCTTAATTGCACTCAAGTTCAGGTCAGAACTTAAATCACCACACAGAGATCACCTAGCACAACAGACATATTATATCACACAAACAAAATATACCTAAATCAAATATAAACATATATTCACATAAACAAGTAGGCTAAACCCACTGAGGACTACTCCCTAGCAGAGTCTCCACTTAATTTCTATAGCGATAAATTCATGACCATTAAGCTATGGCTAAACATGACATCAATAAAACCAAAGTCGCCACCGCTCTTTTATTGTTTCCAAAGGAAAATGGGAAAGTACGAACAAAACCCAAAGATAAAAAGTTTTCAAATCAAAACTAATAAAATGCCAGAGATTACAGGTAAGGGGGTTGGTTACACAGAGGGAAGGTGTTAACACTCAAAGTGTCCTAGGTACGCTTAGGGAGCCCTTTTTTATGTGTGCATATGTTTTTGGTATAAATGATGTTTGATAAAATAGAGTGTGGGGATGAGAAAAGAATTCATTGATTATGTTTTTGTGTTTGACAAGACCTTCAATCTTGTGCCTACGTACCAACATAAAAATGAGGGATCAAAATCTCATAGTTTGTGGTAAAAAATTTAAATGAGTTGGTGAATTGCTTTTAATAAGAGTTTAATAAGAAAAGGCACAAAGGGCCAAAATTTTGAATGGGGTTATTAGTTCTTTTTGTCTTTTGAAATTTAAGACAATATGGTTAAGTTTATTTACAAGTTTGATTTAAAAAAAAGTTTGAAAGTTCAATGGCATAAGGCCAAAGTTTCTAATTAAAACATGTCTAAATTTGAAATCACAAGCAAAGAAAGTTTTTGAAAAGAGGGAGAGATTTTGAAATTAAAGAAGTGGGAGGAGATGAATAAACTACCCTAAGCAAAAATTTAAAAGTTATGGGTTGAAAAGATCTGACAAATGGGATGCGATCCAACAGACAAGAATGTCATATAGAAACCCATTTTCCTTTGGACTTTAATCAAGCAATAATCAATAAGCAATGAGCAATATCCAGGCATCATGAAGATCAAAGCATCAAATAAAGATAGCCACATCCAAGCAAGCACTTAAATAGCTAATAGTCTTTATTGTCTTCCCAGGTATCAGATGAAATATTCCTTGATCAACTTAGAATAAAACATCAAACATAAGATCAAAATAACAATTAAGCATAGAGAAAAAGTAGCATATGAACCCAAGAAATTCTCCAGTCTTGTATTAGATGAAGACACAGTTCAAAGTAGCTCAGTCTCAAGATGTTGGCATTGGCCAAGTCCTTTTAGCACAGGGAATGTTGCCTAAACCTAAGTCCAAAAGCTCAGATTAAGTTCAACAGTCCACCAGATGTTTTTTAGAGTTGTTATTAGGTATTTTAAGGTCCTAGGACCACAAACAAAATCAAAACACACAAACAAAATATACAATCACAAGATATGGCTCAAATGAGCAAGGTGAAAAGGACATAAACATAAACAAGTTATATGAAATATAAATGGCAATGAATGATAAAGGGCTGGAATTTAAATTGCATAATAGTAAATGACTTGAAAGTAAAGCAATATTAACAAGAGTTAGTCAAAGGTTAGTGATGTTAGAGGTGATTTTTAATTTATTAAGTCATTCTTTGGAGAACACTCAACCATTCATTCACAAGTATGGATCCTTAAACCAAGACATCTTCCATGAGAAGGGCTACACTTGGATAATTCAACAAGTATGCCACTATCTCTCATGAAAGGAAAAAAGGTCAAGTCTCCACACAATGCCATGAAGAATGGGAGACTTACAATCTCACTTACTAGAATTCTATTCCTTGAGGGTCAAATTTAGCTTTATGTAGAAGTTACAACTATCTGAGGCCAGGCAATAAAAATATAGGTGTTAATGCATGTTAGAGATTTGGTATGAGGAACCAAACTCCTAAAAAATACCACACACTAAAAGAAAAGTCAAAAGGGAGGGACCTATCTCAGTCATACTTGTATTAATGAATCAATTAGCCTTTAGACATTAGAGATTTCATTGTTCAAATGAGGGAATGGGAAATAATAGGGATGAAGATGAATAGGGAGAGCGAGATAGAAACACAAATTTTTCATAGGAGGAATTTCATCAAACCAAAACCATCCATTCATTTTGGGAGATGAAATGTTCATTTCATCAATCCCCTAAATCCAATGGTTTTGATCCAACAAAAGTCAAATCAACCTTGACCAAGGCCCAAACAAAAAGTCCAACAACACAAGATCATAAAAATGGCTCAACAACATTTTTATATAATTAATCAATTAAAAATCAAATTAAAAATGCATTTAAATTCAATTTAATTTGGAAAAATCTAAAACCTCTTCAAAACACCAAATAAATGGCCAAGGGATTTATCCTGGGTCAAATAAGGTCAAAGGACATTAGGCAAAAAATTTCACAATTTTTTAAAAGTCAAAAGTATTTTTAAACAATTAAAAATATGCACAAAAACATGTAATTCATGAAAAATACCAAAATTAATCCATTTTTTTTAATTCAGAATATGGAAGAGAAAAATATTTAAAGAAAAAACTCCCGTATTTCTTGGATTAAAAATGAACTTAATATGAATTAAACAAAATAAAGGGATAAATGAAAATCAGAAAATAAAAAGAAATTCAAAAAAACAAGGGCCATCAGATCTCCCTCATTAATTGAGGTGGCAGATCTGATGGCCACGCGCTAGAGTGCACCAAACACATGAGTCAAACGCGTAGTAACATGAGTCAAACAAAACAAGGGCCAGGATTAAAATGTGGATGTGAGATCAGATGGTTCAGGTCATGCCAACGCACCACCTGACCCCTAGCCCTAGTCATCTTCTCCGGTGGAGCTCACCAGACTGGTCCACCCTCAACCAAATGAAAAATGAAAAGTGAGTACATGTTTTTGAAGGAAAAATTCTCATGAGCACGAATCTGACCTCCATTTCTTCCAATTCCAAGTATATTGAAAGATACATGGATTTGAAATTTGAGGTTCATGATCTGAGTTACTTCGATTTGACCTCAAAGCAATTCAATCGTGTTGCCTACATTGGTAGGACTTCAGCCAACCAAAAATCAAAGAGAATGGTGAAGAATTGAGTGAGAATCAAAGTTAGAAAGTTTGGAAAATATCACCTTCTATTTGCAGTGATGAAGCTCGATCTGGATCTCAATTTGCTTGGGCTTGCTTCCACTTGATTGAAGGAGGTGAATTGAGAGATTAAATGACTTGGATTCTTGGAGTTTCAACTTCAAAACAGAAGTGAAATTGAAACTCGATTTTCAATTAAAAACCTTCAAGTTTATCCTCTAATAGTGATGGGAAGGTTGCACGTCAAATGTTCACATCTTCCACCTTGAATAACTTTTTCTATGAGTTTCCAATGGAACATGTTCCTTCATCAAAGTTATAGCTTTTTCAACCTTCTTCAATTTGGTCATAAATTTGACCTCATTTAGATTTGGAATGAAGGAGTTATGCATTTTAGAAGTTGAGGAAAATTGCTTGTTCAATGGTAATGACCCAAAATGACCTATAATGTTTCCTCTTGGAACATGCCTTTTAAAGTTGAATTTGAAGTTTCTAAAAGAATAAAAGTTGTAGATAACATCTTGAAATTGATCATGAAACTTGGATGGCTTTCATCTCATAAAAATTGAGCATGTTATGGTCCTTGGAAGTTGACATCCTAACTAGGGTACAAACAAAATGACCTATAATCTTTCACCATAAAAAATGACTTTCCAAGCAACAATAGCTCTTGAGATCAACCTGAAAGTTGTTTGGAATTTCATAAGCAATAACTTTGTTCTTGGAATCATTTTCATATGACAAACATTGTAGGAGATAGGGTCTAGGGAACCTTAGTTTTGAGCAGTTGACTTTCTCTAGTCAACCACCTTGAACCATCTTGCAAACTTGAAGTTTTATTGATATTTTCGACTCATGGAGAATTATATATGCTTAAGATGATGTAGTATGAAGTATCCCTTGAACTATTTGATTAATTGCTAAAGAAACTTGATGAGGAAGTCACACAAGATACACAAATGAATTAGAGCTTCCAAGGCAAACAAGCTTCAAACTCTTGATGATTTCCTGATCAAAATGATAAATGAAGATCATGGGAATCCATATATGATGTCTAGAACCAATGTGAACCATTCCTTGATTGATCACCATGCACTAAGGGTCTCAAACCCTAATTGTGAACTTGATGAGGCATTGGTGGATGCACACACTACCTACAAAAGAAACAAAGTTATACATAGTCATATTTTTGGCATTTTGGTTAGTAAATAATGAAAAACAAAGTATGATACAATCAAAAGTGCTTGGTGATCTCTCCCAATTCAAACCCAATGAATGAGGGGTAAGGAGGATGCCAAGGTATGATCCCAAAGCCAATGCATATGATGAGATAGCATGAGAGATCTTAGGGTCAAAATTGGGGTCTGTAAGACCCCAAATTTTTACCCTAAGGTCCCTCATGCTATCTCATCATATGCATTAGCATTGGGATCACACCTTGGCATCCTCCTTACCCCTCATTCATTGGGTTTGCATTGGGAGAGATCACCAAGCACATTTTTGATTGTAGCATACTTTGTTTTTCATTATTTACTAACCAAAATATAAAAAATATTCTAATGTAAGTATAACTCTTTTGTAGGTAGTGGGTGTGTTCACCCATGCTCTCTATCAAGCTTATATTTAGGGTTTGAGACCGTCAATGCAAGGAGTTCAATCAAGAAATGGTTCACATTGGCTCTAAGCATTATATATGGATCCCTATGTTCTTCACATATCATTTTGATCAATAAATCATCAAGAGTTTGAAGTTTGTTTGCCTTGGAAACCCTAATTCATCTGGGTATCTTGTGTGACTTATTCAACAAGTTTCTTCAACAATTGATCTAATATTTAAAGGTATACTTCATAGTGGTTGTTGAGCAGATAATGTCAAGCTAGCAAGATGGTTCATGGTGGTTGAGCAGAGAAAGTCAACTAGTCAAAACTAGGGTTCCCTAGACCCTATCTCCTACAATTTTTGTCATATAAAAATTATTCCAAAAGAAAAGTCATTCAAAATTACATTCCAAACAACTTTCATGTTTAAGTCAAGAGCTATTTTCGCTTGTAAGGTCATCCTTTATGGTTAAAGATTATAGGTCATTTTGTCTGAATCCTAGTTTGGAGGTCAACTCATCAAGATCATAACTTGCTCAATTTTTATGAGATTAAAGCCATTCAAATTCCATGATCAAATTAATGATGTCTAATTCAACTTTGACGTTTGGATGAAGTTCAAATTAAACTTGAAAATGCATGTGCCAAGAGGAAACATTATAGGTCATTTTGGGCCAATACCATTGAATAAGTGATTTTCCTCAACTTCTAAAATGCATAACTACTTCATTACAAATCCAAATGAGGTCAAACTAGTGACCAAATTGAATAGGTTTGAAAGAGTTACAACTTTCATGAAGGAACGTTTTTCATTTGAAGTCCATAGAAAAAGTTATTCAAGGTGCACTACGCCAAAAACTGGAATAGACAGCGCACCTTAGAGGGCGCTTTATTACAATAGCGCACTCTAAAGTGAAGCGAAAAAATAAGGAGCGAACAACTGGAATAGACAGCGCACTTTAGAGGGCGCTTTTGTAATAAAGCGCCCTCTAAGGTGAAGCGAAAAAATAAGGAGGAGATAGAGGGACAACAATACAAGGCGCTTTTTAGAAAGCGCCCTCTAAGGTTACCCTTAGAGGGCGCTTTTAAAAAAGCGCTCTATAAGTCCATGTGCATTTCCAGTTTATAAAGCGCTTTTGGAAAGCCTTAGAGAGCGCTTTCATAAGCGCCCTCTTAGGCCCCCTTCAGAGGGCGCTTTTTTTCCACAAGCACCCTCTAAGGTCCCCTTTAGTAAACATTAAAATTATAACATACTGCGCGTTTTGTTATTTCACTCTCTGTTATTTTTGTTCTTTTTCACGTTAGGGTTCTCACTGCTACGATTTTCGCTACTTCTAAGGCGTTCTCCTTCCACCTCTGTTAGATCTACGACGTTTCCTCCTTCTATTAATTCGTTGTTAGCTGTTCGATTTTGACACCATAGGTATTTTTCTAATCTTCATATTACTTGGTTTCTCTTCTGACGTTCGCTATTGTTCATTTTTGGTTTCATTTTTCTTGGTTCATACATTTATTGAGTATTCTCAACAATAATTATTGTGTTGCAATGCTAGCAATGGAGACTAGGCATTATGGGTTAAATTTCACCAACTGTTCCATTTGTTTCTCGATGTAGAAAAAGGAGGCAGCAATATCTAAAACACCTTCTACCAATCAAAGGTACACTATGCAGCTTATGCGTGTATTTATTCTAGCATACATAGCGTAGCTAGTAACTTAAGAAGTTTAGGTATGGATGTTATTTGATAGAGTAAATTAGAGTCGACTATTCTTCTGTTAGCTTTCAGTTAGACCATTATACAATTCTACATATATATTTTCTAGTCAATGTTTATCTTTTGTAAAAACTATATGATGATATATAACTATGCTACAAATTAGTGCATACCACTAATGCTTAATGCATGGTTCATACATTCTCATGCTATTGAAGTCAGAGATATCTGAAAATGTTGAGAAACTAACTCAATAAACCAAAATTGTTTTGGTTTTGGGTTGTTGTTGGAGACATGAATGCCCTGCACAGAGACTAACTCAATAAAGCGAAATTGTTTTGTCTCATCCCATTTTTGGTTTCTCTTCTGAAATTGTTTTTTGTTTATTCTAATTAGTAATGGATAATACATGGATGTCTTCCAATCGATTGTCGAGAGAGTACGAGAATGGGGTATCAGAATTCGTTAAGTTTGCCGTTGCGCACGCCGAAGACCCCAGTAGAATGATATGTCCTTGCTTGGGTTGTTGTTATGGGAAACAGGTTGACGCAGTTCAGTTGACATCGCATCTAATGAGGCATGGAATTGATCGAAGTTATACATGTTGGAATTTGCATGGTGAGAAAAGTAACGAGAATGTTGAATCGGGGGATAGTACGACCTATGCCTCAAACTATAGTGGCGCAGATACATACGATTGTGATCGAGTTGAAGAGATTGCAGAAGCACTTGAAGGAGATCTTAAGGATTGTCCCGAAATGTTTGAGAGGTTGGTAAGTGATGCAGAGAAACCTTTGTATGATGGTTGCACTAAATTCACAAGATTGTCTGCGGTATTAAACCTTTGTACAACTTAAAGGCGAGCAATGGATGGTCGGATAAAAGTTTCACAGAGTTATTAGCCCTTTTGAAAGATATGCTTCCTGAGGATAATGTTTTTCCCAATCGAACATATGAGACCAAAAAGATGTTGTGCTCTATTGGCATGAGCTATGATAAGATACATGCATGTCCAAACGATTGCGTTTTGTTTCGAAATGAGTATGCATCGTTAAATGAGTGTCCTAAATGCGGTGTCTCGCGATATAAGAACAAGTTGTCTCCAACAAAAGTCTTGTGGTATTTTCCTGTTATTCCGAGATTTAGACGCATGTTTGATAGTGAAACCGATTCAAGACACTTGACCTGGCATGCATATGAAAGAATTATAGATGGAAAGTATCGACATCCGGCAGATTCACCACAGTGGTTGAAAATTGATAATGATTATCCTGAATTTGGAGAAGAATCAAGAAACCTTCGCTTGGCATTATCTACTGATGGAATGAACCCACACGGTATCCAGAGTATCTCACACAGTACATGGCCTATGATTATTATGATTTATAACCTACCTCCATGGCTATGTATGAAGCGTAAGTACATGATTTTGTCTATGTTGATTTCTGGACCTAAACAACCAAGGAATGACATAGACGTGTACTTGAAGCCCTTAATCGAAGATTTAAAGATTTTGTGGGAGACCGGTGTGGAGGTTTATGATGGATACAGGAAAGAAAGTTTCAACTTGAGGGCGATGTTGTTTGGCACAATTAATGATTTTCCAGCATACAGAAATCTATCAGGGTATAGCATAAAAGGTCAATGTGCGTGTCCTATTTGTGAAGATAAAACAGATTGGAAGCGCTTGGAGTTTGGTCAGAAGAATGTCTTTCTCGGTCATCGAAGATTCTTAAATTCAAATCATCACTACCGTGGATGGAGAAAGGCGTTCAATGGAGAGACAGAACAAGGCAGAGCTCCACCTATATTGACGGGTGATCAAATTTTTGAAAAGGTGAAAGAATTGGATACTCAGTTTGGCAAGCCTTTTGCCCACACACTTGTCAAAAGTGGGTGGAAGAAGAGGTCAGTTTTTTTTGAATTGCCGTATTGGAAGTCCTTGTATGTGAGACATTTTCTTGATGTTATGCATATTGAAAAAAATGTATTTGAAAGTGTTATTGGCACGTTACTCAATATACAAGGAAAGTCTAAGGATGGCCTTAAGGCAAGAAAGGACTTGATAGCGATGGGAATAAGAACTAAATTAGGACCCTTGAAGAAAGGAAAACGAACATATCTACCGCCTGCTGCTTATACTCTACCTAGAAAGGAGAAAAAAACATTGTGTAAGTTTCTAAGTGAAGTTAAAGTTCCAGAAGAGTACTCTTCAGATATTAGAAGACTTGTGTCTATGAAAGACCTCAAGTTAAAGAGTTTAAAGACCCATGATTGCCATGTTATAATGGAACATTTTCTCCCAATAGGTATACGTTCTATTCTTCCAGAAAAAGTAAGAAGCTCTATAACTAAGTTGTGTTCTTTCTTCAAGTCAATTTGCAGTAAGGTGATCGATCCTGCGATCTTACCAATGTTGCAAAAAGAAATCGTTATTACTTTGTGTGAGCTTGAAATGTTTTTTCCTCCATCTTTTTTTGACATAATGGTACATCTAGTTGTTCATCTTGTGAAAGAGACACAATTGTGTGGACCAGATTATATGAGATGGATGTACCCTGTTGAACGTTATATGAAAATATTAAAAGGGTACGTGAAAAACCGAAGTCGACCAGAAGGTTGTATGGTTGAAAGATACATTGTTGAAGAAGCGATTGAGTTTTATACTGAATATTTGTCTAATGTTCAGTCAATCGGACTCCCCAAGTCCCAGCTTGTCGAAAAGAAAGAAGGAAAAAATCTAATTGGAAATAAAATCGTGGCAGTATCAAGGGTCGAACGGGATCAAGTGCATTTGTATGTTCTGCACAATGAGAATGAGGTTGAGCCGTATGTTGAAATTCACAAGGATGTTTTCCGAGGTTTAAATCCCAATAGAAATGAAAATTGGATAGTACGAGAGCACAATCGATGTTTTATACCTTGGTTTAAGGATCATATTTATTCAAAGTATTATTCAGATCCCGCTTCAATAACAGAAAGGTTGAGATGCTTAGCATATGGTCCAAGTTTCCATGTTTTTTCTTATAGCGCATACGCGATTAATGGATACACATTTTATACCAAAGAACAAGATGATAAAAGTACTATGCAGAATAGTGGTGTCACCGTGGTAGCTGAAGCAATGCACATATCAAGTGTGAAGGACTTAAACCCCAAATTTGCAAATCTGTCGTATTTTGGTGTTATCGAGCGCATTTGGGTGTTTGATTATGAGAAGTTTCAGATTCCTATATTTGGTTGCAAGTGGGTTGAAAATAATAACGACATTCGAATGGATAAGTCAGGATTTTTGCAAGTGGATCTTAATAGGGTAGGATACAAAGATGAGTCTTTTATTCTAGCCTCTCAAGCTAGACAAGTGTTCTATGTCAATGATCCGAAAAGTACGAAATGGTCTATAGTTCTTTTTTCCAACAAAGTAATTGATGAAAACACCGGAGATCAAGGTGATATTGATGTTGAGATTGAATCGTTTACCAGAAATGATCAAGATGAGAATATTATATCAAATGATTCATATATTAGAAATGATCATAATGAGGGTATTTGGATCAATCCAACCGCCAGTGTTGTTAAAAGACATGTAGAACATATTCCAACCAAGAAAAGAAAGAGAACTTAGTGAAAAAGGTACAGGTCAATTGATTTTAATTGTTTTCTTTATTACAGGTAAAATGGCTTTTATGATTTTAATTGTTTTTATATTTGTCATCTGATTTTAATTGTTTTCTTTATTACAGGTAAAATGGCTATTATGAAGTCAATCATTCGTGCAAGGGGAAAGGGATACTTGAAAGTATCAATTGATATTTGTTTAGATGGAGATGTTCCATTGTCGTCAAGCCTCATTCGTGTAGATGATGATGCTGGATATTTGAAAGTATCAATTGATATTTATTTAGATGGAGATGTTCCATTGTCGTCAAGCCTCATTCGCGTAGATGATGATGCTGGATATTTGAAAGTATCAATTGATATTTGTTTAGATGGAGATGTTCCATTGTCGTCAAGCCTCATTCGCGTAGATGATGATGCTGGATATTTGAAAGTATCCCTCTACGACAATGGAACATGTCCATCTAAACAAATATCAATTCTATCTTCAAAAGATAAGGGACCAAAAATATAAGGGGATTACGCAGCAAATCGAATCAGTTGCATAAAAAAAAGGTATAAACACAATTATATGATATTTATGCATAGAAAATGTTAATTCTTGATCTTATACTTCACCTAACTAATTTTATGATATTTTAGGTTCATGCTATTGATATTGAACAAAAAGAGGTTGTTGCTAAGAAGACTGCGGCTAGCAAAAAAAACATACATCTCAGAGATGCTTTTGCTACTTAGTTTTATTTCTTTTTAAGTTATGAATTGGTTGTATATTTAGAATCTTTAGAAGTTAAACGATTATATATCAGTGGATTTTTGTATATGTATGGATTGTTGTATATAAGGCTTGTTGAATGCAATGTGTGAAAAAGAGCTTCAAATTATACAGTTTTAGGTGTACTGCTTCAATATACAGGTTGTCTAAAATAAATAAAAAAATATAGCGCTTTTTAAATTTTTTTTTTAAATAACCACCCACTTTAGAGGGCGCTTTCCAAAATAAGCGCCCTCTAAACCCTTTAAATTTCCACTTTAGAGGGCGCTTTCCAGTAAAAGCACCCTCTAAACCCTTAAAAGTTTCCACTTTAGAGGGCGCTTTCTAGTAAAAGCGCCCTCTAAACCCTTAAAAGTTTCCACTTTAGAGGGCGCTTTCTTTAAAAAGCGCCCTCTAAAGTGGCCCTTAAAGGGCTTAAAGAGCCACTTTAGAGAGCACTTTCACCAGGAAAAAAAGCGCTGTCTTTACCTATGCCAGCGCCAGATTAGAGGGCGCTTTAAAGCGCTGTTATAGGCCAAAAAAAGCGCCATATGTTCCCTTATTTGGCGTAGTGGTGGAAGAAGTGAACATTTCACTTGGAACTTAGAAAATTTTCAAATATGATTGATTTCCCAAACTTCCACCTCAAAATTCATCACGATCCAAGCTTCAAATGAAAAAGTGTTCAAGATGAAAGTTGTTCCCCTTGATCTCACCTTTCCAAAAAGTCCAAAATCACCTCATTGGACAACGAATGAAGAACTTGCGCATGGGTGCAATGTGAGGTACCATTTGGATAATTTTCACTTCCACATTTTACACACAAATGCATGGCCATATGACATAATTTTTGCATGACTCTCACTCATTTTTGGACCTAAATACATCACTTGATGGGCCTATCACATGCCCATGCAAGCATGCAAAGAGAATTACTAAAATTGGCAATTTTTGGAAGTGTGTGGAAATGAATATCTTTGGCTATAAATACAACCCTCATTGATCAGAATTGAGGACCTCATGCCCAAGCTTTGAACCTGCAATCCAAACCCTCACCATTAAAGGATAATCTTGAAGGTTTTCATTTAAAAACCGAGCTTTAAATCTCCATCTGTTTTGAGATTGAAACTCCAAGAGTCCAGGCCATTTCATGATCCTAATCACTTCCTACAAGCTTCTGAAACAAAGCCTAACACAATTGGAATCAAGATCAAGCAAGTTTGGAGCTCCTTCAAAGGTAATTTTCCAGAATTTTCATCTCTTCGATTCTCCCTCAATTCTTCACTATTCTTTGTGATTTTTGGTTGGATGAAGTCCTACCAATGTAGGCAAGAAGATTGAGTTGCTTTGAGGTCAAATCAAAGCAACTCGGTTCATGATCCTCAAAATTCAAATAATTGTATCTTTTTATATACTTAAAATTGGAGAAAATTGAGGCCAAATTCGAGCTCATGAGCATTTTTTCTTTGAATCCATGTCCTTGTTTTTCATTTTGGTGATGGTTGATGGTGGACCAGTCCGGTGAGGTCCACCAGAGAAGAAGACCGAAGCCCTAGCTCCGGTGGTGTGTTGTCACACCTCTCAGCCACATGATCCATTTAAATTGTTTTAATCTTAGCCCTTGGTTCTGATTTCCAAGTGTGTGACGTGTTGACTGCAGTGTGTCATGGGACGCGCACGCTTGGCCATCAGATTTGCCACCTCAATTAATGAGGGAGATCTGATGGCCCTCGTTTTTTCTTATTTTCTGATTTTTCATTTAATCCATTTATTTTGATTAATTCATATTAATTTCATTTTTAATCCAAAATATATGGGACTTTCACCAAAAATATTTAAATATTTTCCTCTTTCATTTTGTGAATTAAAATTATATTTTGGATTAATTTTGATATTTTTCATGAATTAATTACTTTTGTACATATTTTTAATTGTTTAAAAATACTTCTGACTTTTCAAAAATTATAAAAAAAAATTGTCTAAGGTCCTTTGACCTTATTTGACCTAGGATAAATCTCTTGGCCATTTATTTGGTGTTTTGAAGAGGTTTTAGGTTTTGACCAAATTAAATTGAATTTAAATGCATTTTTAATTTGATTTTTAATTGATTAATTGTATAGAAATTATGTTGAGCCATTTTTATTAATTTGTGATATTTGACTATGTGTTTGGGCCTTGGTCAAGGTTGATTTGACTTTTATTAAGTTAAAATCATTGGATTTAGGGGATTGATGAAATGCACATTTCATCTCCCAAAATGAATGAATGATTTTAACTTGATAAAAGTCCTCCCATGACCAATTTTTGTTTCTCTCATCCCCCCTTCCTCTTCATATTCAATCCCATTCTTTCCCATCCCTTTTATTGACCAATGAAATATCAACATCCTAAGGCTAATTGGTTCATCAATAACTTTGTGTTAGATGACCAATACAAGTATGGATGAGATAGGTCCATCCTTTTAATATTTTCTTTTGTGTGTGGTATGTTTTAGGAGTTTGGTTCATCAGACCAAATCTCTAACATGCATTAACACCTAAGTTTCTATTGCCCGACCTCAGATAGTTGTGACTTCTATATAAGTCCAATTACGATTGCTTAACATATAGCTAAATTTTGACCCTAAAGGCATAACATTCTAGTAAGTGAGATTGTAAGTCTCCCCCCTTTCATGGTATTGTATGGGAACTTGGTCTTTTTTCCTTCCTTTGGAAGATGTCTTGGTTCAAGGATCCATGCTTGTGAATAGAGGGTTGAGTGTTCTCCAAAGAATGACTTAATCAATTGAAAAGCAAAACATCACTAACATCTAATCAACTAACATTTTATTAACTTGTATTAATATTGCTTTTATTTTTCAAGTCATTTACTTTATGCAATTTAAATTCAAGTCATTTACCATTTCATTTGACATTTTACATATCATTTAACTTGTTTATGTTTATGCCATTTTCACTTTGCTCATTTGAGCCTTATATTATGATTGTATATATTTTGTTTGTGTTTGTGGTCTTAGGACCTTAAAATACTTAATAAACCATAAAAGCCCTAAAAAATGTTTGTGTGGACTGTTGGATTTGATCTGAACTTTTGGACTTAGAGTTAGGCAGCATTCCATGACCAAAAGGACTTGGCCAATGCCAATATTTCTGAGACTAAGTTATTGTGATTTGAGCTTTTATCTGATGCAAGTATTAGGATCCACTTGAGTTCATCTGCTACATGGTCTTGATACAACTGTTATTTTGATCTTGTGTCTAATGCTTTATTCTTAGTTAATCAAGGAATATTTCATCTGATACATGAGAAGAAAAAAGAAGATTGTTAGATATGGATTTGCTTGTTTGGATGTGACCATCTTTATTTGAGGCCTTGCTCTTCATATTGCTAATTGCATGTTGATTATTGTTTGATTGAAAGTCCAAAGGGGAAATGGGTTTTCTATATGACACTTTTGTCTATTGGATTGCATCACATTAGTCAGATCTTTTCAACTCTTAAATTTTAATTTTATGCTTAGGTTAGCCTCTTCATCTCCTCCCATTTATTAAATTTCAAAACCTCTCCCCCTTTTCAAAAACTTTCTTTGCTTGTGATTTTAAAACTTAGACTTTATTGCAAACTAGAAACTTTGGCCTTATGCCATTGCCTTTTTTTAAACTGTTTTCTTAAATCAAACTTGTAAATGAACTTAACCATATTGACTTAAAATTTCAAAAGACAAAAAGAACTAACACTCATTCAAACATTTGGCCCTCTTTTGTGCCTCTTTTAAACTCAAATTTTTGATTAAAAGCAATCCACTCATTTTGAAATTGATACCACGAACTTCAATGTTTTGATCCCTCATTTTTATGTTTGTACATAGGCACAAGTTAGAAGGTCTTGTCAAACACAAAAATATAATTAACTAATTATTTTCTCATCCCCACACTCTATTTGTTTCAAACATATTTTATACCAAAAACAGATACACACATAAAAAAGGGCTCCCTAGGAGTACCTAGGACATTTTGGGTGCTAACACCTTCCCTCTGTGTAACCAACTTCCTTACCTGTAATCTCTGACATTTTATTAGTTTTGATTTGAAAACTTCTTATCTTTGGGTTTTGTTTGTACTTTTCCCTTTTCCTTCAGAAACACTAAAATCACGGTGGCGACTCTGGTTTTATTGACGTTAAGTTTATTCATAGCTTAATGGTCATGAATTTATCGCTACAGAAATTAAGTGGCGACTCTGTTGGGGAGTAGTCCTCAGTGGGTTTAACCTACTTTTTTATGTGTATATAATTGTATATTTGATGTTTGTATATTTGTTTGTGTGATATAATCTGCTTGTTGTGCTTGGTGATCTCGAAGTGGTGAGGTAAGTTCTAACCCGAACTTGAGTGCAATTAAGATAGTAGGATGGTATAGTCATGTTCGACTTGTGTGGAGTAGTCCTTAACAAGTTGGCTTGAGACCCATCTACTCAGTGGAGGCCCTTTTGGAGCCACTGATGTCACACAAGTTATTGGTGGTTAGGAGTTACTTTCTCTGATTTGGGGTCCGAGAAGCTGAGGACCGTAGAACATTTAACCCAACTTGGCCTATTTAGGACGTAGTGCGGAGACTGTTCAGGTGTAGACTCGATAACAGTTGTTACGCGATACTACACTCAAATGAGTTTCTCTTGAGAATATTATGGGTTGATGAGTCAGTCATCCTAACCTATAATATCTGATAGATGGAATTAAGACTCTGGGAACTTTTTAGAACATGATCTACAAGTTTTTTATCCTTAGTACACTCCTTTGGGATGGTTCTTAACCCGATTCCATGCTCGTGACTCACAACAAACCCTTTGATTCTTGGTTGATCCAATAAAGTCTTGCCAATATCGATGGAACTTGGGTGTTGATAAGGTGAAAACCATAATCGACCAAAATGGATGATTGATCTTGACAATGACTTGATTCATCCCTTGACCTTTGTTTGTTTTCCTTGTGTATGATCCCTTATTTGTGATTATTGCATTCATGCATTCATGCATTCATGCACATCATAACATTCATCACACGAAAAGTAACTTCAAGGAACTAAGGTCTTATTTGCAAATATTTTCAGACCATGGATTATGGACGAAGGAACACTAAGAAGTACAGTTTTAGATGTCATGATTTGAAAGAGCTAAGGAAGTTATCATCCTTTGTATTAGATCTCTTGGACTTCAACCAACATCACATGAAGCTTTTATCTGTGTTATCTATTGATGTGGTTGAAGGACTCTTGAGTGTGTTGGTTCAGTTTTATGATCCTCTCTACCGTTGCTTCAATTTTCCCGATTATCAGCTTATGCCTACGTTAGAGGAGTATGCCCATCTCTTGGGAATACCTGTTTCTGACAAGGTGCCTTTTAGTGGATTGGAGGAGATTCCCATATCTTATCTTATAGCTGAAGCTCTTCATCTGAAGAAGTCTGAGATTGAGGCTCAATGGGTGAAGAAAGGAGGACTTGTTGGGTTGAATTATGATTTTCTCATAGGGAAAGCTATTGTATTTGCTCAAGCCGGTAGTGTGGACGCTGGTGAATCCATATTTGTGTTGCTCATCTACGGTTTAGCTTTTTTCCCTAACATTGACGATTTTGTTGATGTTAACGCCATTAGAATCTTCTTGATTGGGAATCATGCGCCTACTCTGTTGGGTGATATGTACTTCTCTTTGCATCTGAGGAGTTCTAAATGTGGTGGGACTATTGTGTGTTGTGTTCCTCTTCTATAGAAGTGGTTTATTTCTCACTTGCCTCAGACGCCTGCTTTCATGGAGAACAAGCAATGTCTACGGTGGTCTCAAAGACTTATGTCTCTCACTAATGATGATATTGTTTGGTATGACTCTCTCTTGGGTAACTTGGATATTATTGACAGTTGTGGTGCATTCTCTAATGTGCCTCTCATTGGTACACAAGGAGGAATCGACTACAACCCTTCTTTGGCTCGTCGTCAACTTGAGTTCCCCTTGAGAGACAAACCTAATAACACTCAGTTAGAAGGTATTTTCTATCAAGAGGGTAAAGATCCCCAACATTTGAAGCAGAAGGTGATATATGCTTGGCATAATATGCATAGGAAAGGAAGATCCGATTTTGGTCTGTGCAACTATGTAGCTTTGGAAGCTTATACTACTTGGGTGAAGAAAAGAGCTTCAGAATTAAAGATGCCGTATGCATATGAGAGACCTATGCCTTTGGTTGTGGCTGAGCCATTAACTCTCCCTAATCAAGATGTAGAGGAGTTGGAAGACGCACTCACCAAGATGAAGCAAAAAAGAGATATGTGGGAAGAGTGGTTCCATGCTTTAAGCCGAAAGCATGAGGAGTTGCAGCTTGAGTCAAAGGATAAAGACGCACTTATTGAACTTCTTGAAGACCGAGTAGTGAAGAGACAGAGAGAGCCAGAGGGTCCATCTTCCTCTAGTATGCCTCAACCTTCTGGTGCTTGGAAGAAGATTATTGATCAACTTGTCCTTGAGAAGGCTCAGATGAAGACATCTTTTGAGACCGAGATTTGACGCATCCGAAGGAAGTACGTGCCAGCAGCCAGATCATATGACACCGTTGTTAGGGGATACTTAGGATGATTAGTTTCCTTTTCTCTTGTATTTGTACTTTGGTTTCTAAAATCGTACTCAGTGTAATCCTTCCAAATTTTATGAATAAAAGAGATTTTTATGGTCAATCAAATTGTTATTATTATTATATATTTGCAAATAAAACAATATGTTCCTTGAAATTAAAAATAAACAAAAACATTGCATTTCATGCATCATCTGCATAACAAGTTTTCTTCTGCTAGATATCTTATCAGTTAGTCTTCTGTGTTTCAGCCAAGATGACTCACCGATACAACACTCGTGCTAATCAACCCAGAATTATGGAGAATTTGGAACAAGAGAACAGAGAACTGAAGGATGAGATTGCTCGGCTGACTGCCATGATGGAGTTTGTGCTTGCTGCACAGAATCAGTCTTCACCAACTCCCGTAACTCCTCCCCAGAGGACTATCATTTCTAAGGTTGCTACTTCGACCATGTCTATTGTGAAGGAGAAAAGCGATCCAAAACACAGCGGAATTTAAAAATTTCTCCTTTAGTGATCCTTACGAATGGGCATGATCAGTGATAGAATCGTTACCTCTTGTGGCGATTGAAACCTTTGATGCAGATCTATGGAGCGATCACAAATGTTGAATGGTGACAACGCCTCTACTCAGTCCACACGAACGAATTCCTTCAATCTCAGTGCTAGCTGCTACGAATGAAGGCTTTGAGTGTGTGTGTGAGAGAGAAACGAAATTACAACTGCTCAAATGCTTCTACACAAGGGTTCTATTTATAGAACCACTTGTGTGGGCTGCAAGCTAAAAATTCCACTTAAGTGTATTTGGCCCATATCTTATGATATGCCAAAATCACTTAAGCGTGTGGTACCTTACCATATTTCGTATTCTACTTAAGTACACCGTACCTTACGATGTTCTTCAATTCACTTAAGTGCATTGTACCATACGGTGTTCCTTAGTTACTCTATCTCTCATCAATCCGTCCTTTTTTGTGTGACCCTGTAGGTTTTCGTGACATTAGCAATTATATTAAATCACGTATTTCACATAATAAACAGTGAGCGGTATCTAACAACACATAACTGCTACCCAAGACACGAAAATGTCATGTGATCTGACAAATCCTTTTGTGATAATACTTATATGTATAATCACTCGTTTGCCCTTATGTCTATATTGAACACAAGGCATAGACCGTGTCATCCTTGTCCAGTTCAATATTGGGCCCGTAGATATTTATCCTATTACGCAGGATGGGTAAATTCCATCTAGGTCACTCATGTCCCTCAGCATGCTTCGTGGAGTACCCATCAACTGTCTTTATGGTCATCTAGTTACGAACAATGTTTGATCAACAATAAGGCAATCGACTCTACATCTAGGGTACATAGTGGTTTCAGGTCAAAGGGTGGTATACACCATTATCACCATGAGAATAACTTATGACACTTAGCATAACATTCTATATAGTATTATTATAAAGGGTCAGTCCAGTATAAATATTACTCTCAATATTCATACTTATGTTTAAGACTTGATAACTCCTTATCCATGATCCATGAGATGTGATCATCACTCTATATACATAATAGTCTTAATGCTTTAATGTTATCCCATTTCACAATAAAGCTCTACTATAGATACATTAAGAATAATGTCCTTATGTTTAATGGGATCTCATGATTAAGTCACACTTGATACATTAAATGGACTATCTATTCTAGGGACTTTATTAAACAAACATAATAAAGAAAAATCCTTTTATTATTAATAAATAATTCGATATAAGTACCAAAAGTATTAGCCTCTAGGGCTTACACCAACATGTTGCTGCTACTCAATCCGGTCCAACTATGCCTGCTAGATTCCCATGGGGGATGCCACCAAATTTCATGCCTGAAGGATTTGCACCCACATTTGCTTCTATGCCGACATCTAGCCCGATCATGTCTGTGCCACCTCTAGTTATTCATACCTTGCCTCGTGTTGAGGACACCATCTACCATTCTGAGTCGTCTGAGGGCCCAGATGTTTACGAGAAAATGGATGAAATGAAGGATCAGTTCCTCGAGCTGCAAAAGGAAGTGAAAACGTTGAAAGGAAAGGACCTGCTTCGGAAAAGTGTTATTGAACTTTTCCTAGTACCAAATGTGAAGATCTCGATGAAATTCAAAGTCCCTGACTTTGAAAATTATAAGGGAAATACTTGTCCACTTAGCCACCTTGTTATGTATGCCAGAAAGATGTCAACTCAAACTGATAATGATCAGTTATTGATTCACTACTTTCAAGACAGTTTGACTGGTGCTGCTCTGAGATAGTATATGGGGATAGATAGTGCAAGTGTTCGCATGTTCAACGGTTTGGGAGAAGCTTTTGTTAAACAGTACAAGTATAATATGGATATGGCGCCTGATAGAGACCAACTGAGGTCTATGTCTCAGAAGGACAAAAGAGACATTTAAAGAATATGCTCAAAATAGAGAGAACTTTCTGCACAGATCAATCCTCTATTGGAAGAAAAGAAGATGACAAAGATTTTCATGAAGACACTGAGTTCGTTCTATTACGAGCGCATGATTGTCAGTGCCCCTAGTGACTTTACCGAGATGGTAAACATGGGGATGAAGGAGTCTGTGAGGGACGTCTGTCTCAGGAAGAGGTGTCGTCTAGTAAGAAGTATGGAAGTGTTTTTCCAGAAAGAAGGAAGGGGAAACCAATGCAGTGACCGTGGGGAGGCAAAGGAGGCCTCATGTCAAAAGAAACCCTCAACCGCGTCAGCATCAACATCAAGTTTCATTAGTAATTCCAGTATTTTCAAACAATTCCAACAATCAATCAATGCCAATTTAACAACAACTTCAACAACAACCGCAACAAAGAACCAACTACAACAACAACAATAATAATCAACAACAGAACTTCGAGAGGAAGAAGGTCTCTTTTGAACCTATTCATATGTCATATGCCGAAGTCTACCCATCTTTGCTTCTCAAGAACGTATTTCAACAAAGAAATCCACCTCAAATTCCCGAACCACTTCCATGGTGGTATAAGCCTGAACTTCGTTGTGCCTTTCATCAAGGAGCTCCCAACCATGATATTGAGAACTGTTACCCATTGAAGTACAGGGTACAAAAGCTTGTGAAGAGTGAGATGGTGTTCTTTAAGGACCGAGCGCCTAATGTGAAAGCTAATCCATTACCTGCCCATGGTAATGCTACTGTCAACATGGTGGACGGTTGCCCAAGGAATCTCCAAGTTTTTGATGTATGACGTATCCGTAGGTTGTTGGTAGAAATACATAGAACCTTGTGTCTGATCAGCGACTGTGAGCAGGACCATGATGGTTGTGCAATTTGTAGTGTGAACCCCCGTGGGTGTATGATTGTCAAGAGAGATATCCAAAAGTTGATGGATGAGAATGTAATCCAGATTCAACAGTCGAGGGATATAGATGATGTAAATGTGATCGTGCCTGTGTTCAAGACCCCTGAGCGGGTAGTTATATAATTTGATAGCAGTAACATCAACAGTGTTAATAGATCAGTATCGCCGTTAGTAACACGGTTAGCGGGCCCTGTCCCATATGCATTCGATAAAGTTGTTCCTTATCAGTATAATGCCACCATGGTGGAGAATGGTCAAGAGGTTTCATTTCCTACGGAAATTTATTTTGTGAATATAGCTAATATTACGAAGGTGACCCGTAGTGGTCGTGTATTTGGCCCAGTCATTCCAATAGAAGTAGAGGATGTTTCAGCCAGTAAGAAGGTGGATGTACCTGTGGTGAATCCAGTTAGTGCTCCAGTTTGTCAGTCTGGTGAATCCAGCAAGCTAAAGCCTAATGATGATGATGAGGTACTACGATTAATCAAAAAAGTGAGTTTAATGTGGTGGAGCAGCTGCTCCAAACTCCGTCGAAGATTTCGGTGTTGTCTGTGTTGATGAATTTTGAAGCGCACAGAGAAGCATTGCAAAAAGTGTTAGAGCAAGTCTACGTTGAGTGACGTTATAATGGATCAATTTGACCATATTGTGGCTAACATTACTTCTTGTAACAATATGAGTTTTTGTGATGAAGAGCTTCCTGAGGAAGGCAGAAATCATAATCTGTGTAGCGGGGTATTCGTTACCATTAAAGATATTGACTAAATCCAAGGTAAACCATACAAGTTGAGTCGCCACCGCACTTCTATTTATCCAAAGGAATGGTTAGAAAGCGAACAAAAACCTAAAAGTTTTATCGAATAAAAAACTAGTAAAAATGTCAGAGATCTGGGTAAGGGGGTTGGTTATGCAATGGGAAGGATTTAAGCACCCAAAACATCCTAGGTACTCCTAGGGAGCCCTTTTCATATTTGTTGTAAGATCGGTATTTTGTGAAAATTTATTTGTGCAAACATGATTGAAGAGATGAGAAGAGAATATACAAGTTTATTTACATTGTGTGTTTGGATGGATAAACCCATTGCCTACATACCATCTTAAAAAAGAATAGGATCAAAACCTCGTAGTTCGCAGTAAAAATCTCAAAATGAGTTGGTGAATTGATTGGTCCAAAAGACTTAAGGTCTTTTGTTATCCAAGGGAGAAAACTCAACCTAAAACCACAAATCCACCATGTGAGGATAGCTTCAACATGCTAGTGAGGGGTTAACCCTATAATAAGCATGGAAGACTCATTGCCCATCACTAAGGATATAAGTGAGTATTACATCTACCTCAAGGATAACTCAAACCTAATAGCTAAAGGTTATGAAAAGTTTTAATTAAGAGAGTGGCCATTGAAACCACAAAAAGGTATTTGAATGAGTTATATTTACCAATAAAAAGTATATACAAAATATGGTCAAAGTTGACTTAGGATTCAATTCAAAATAAGTGTTATGAAAAGAAAGTTTGAAAATCAAAAGCATAAGGCTTAGGTTTCTAATATTTGAAAAGAAGTGTTAAATGTTTGCACAAAAGTTTTGGCTTGGGTTAGAGTGGAGGGAAGAAGAAGAATGGCTAAAGTCCTAATCATACAAGAGATAAGGGATAAGAAACAAGACCACACATGGAGTTCCTCTCTTGAGATCATATTGATGATCCAAGTAGCTCCCATCCTTTGGAATATGCAAGCAAAATAATAGTAAGCTCAAGCAATCAACAATCAATTAAGCTCTTGGAAAGTTCCTCAATGTATCCTGTATCTTTCACTTTGGATGAACAATGGCAATGGTTCCTCACTTAGGCTCAATGTTGGAATCCCTAGCACAAGAACACACACATTAAAAAGTTTTATCAAACAAATCAAGAATAAACAAGCAAGAGTTTAGAAATTGGTCCTCCCAAAGTTTTCTTTAGCATTTATAGCATTCTAAAGGCCCAATGCCTAGTTGCTCTTTGACTTTTATAGCACTCTAAAGGCCCAATGCCTAGTTGCTCTTTGACTCCAAATTTGCATAGGGGAAGTCCTAAAGTCTAAGTCCATTTGTCCATTTCTTTGCAATTGGTCCACAACAATCAAAACAAAACACAAGCACAATGATATATACACAATTATGTGCTCAAGTGAGCAAAAGGCAAATTGCATTAACATAAACATGTGCTCAAGTGAGCAAAGGGGAAAAGCAAATGAATAATATGGACAAGAATAGTAAATTGCATAAATGTAAAGAGCAAGAAGTAAATGTTAATGGTTAACGGTTAATGTTAGTAGTTAGTGTGCCATAAGGCAAATTTAGCACTATGTTAAGCAACCGTAATTGGACTTATGTAGAAGTCACAACTATCTGAGGCCGGTCAATAATAATGTAGGAAACAACACAAGTTAGAGGTCTTGATTAGTGAATTAAACTCCAATAACTTGCCATGCCAAAAAGAAGAAGATGAGAAATGATCTTGTATTGGTTTAAGTCCTTTGCATGATTTAGAAAGCAATCTATCCTTAATGCAAAGCCATTCACTTGATCATTTGATCAAGATGAATTAGATTTGAATCAAGGAAGATTAAACCTCCCTAATCAATGCTAACTATCAACCTTTAACTCATTGATCAAAAAGAAAAGAAGGTGAAGAAGAAGAAGATAAATAATTTAAATGAAGAATTAAAGTGCATTAGATGAAATGGAATGTACCAATCAACAAATGTTGACCAAAGATAGGGAAGATCAAGGTCAAACAATAGAAAACAGAAGCAAGATGAAGATTGGAAGTCAAGAAATAAACAAAATATTTTTGGCATTTTTAATATTTAAAATAAAACTTGAATTAAAATATTAAAAAAAGGTCAAACTTCAAATTCACTTCAAATCAACTTGGAAAAGTCAAAGTGAATTATCCCAAGTTCAACCAGGTCAAACAAAGTTTGAAATTTTTTTTCAGCATTTTTAAAAGTCAGAAACTATTTTTAATCAATTAAAAATGAATAAAAATAACCTAATTGAACTAAAATCTCAAATAAATCTCAAATCAATTAATAAATTGATGAGAATATTTTTCATAGATCTATCATCATTCAAAGAGGTTGAGAAAATATTTTTGTATTTTTTGAATATCAAAAACTATTTAAAATGAATTAAAAATAACCAGAAAAGAGAAAATTAATAAAAAATAGCAAATGACAAAATAAAAAATATTAAAAATCATTTTTAGAAATTAGAAATTAAAAGAGAAATAATGCAATTGGTCCCATAATTTTTGGACCAATAATAAAAGAGATATGGATTTTAAAAAATAAAATGGAATTAAAAAATAAAACAGAAAATAATATCAGAATTAAAATATGGAAAAAAGCGTGAGCCCTTGGATCTGAGCTCATTAATTGAGCTGGCAGATCTAAGGATCCACAAGCGCGTGCCCAACGTGTTCCAAGGTCAATGCAACCACACGCTGTATATAAAAAAGTCATAACAATGGACTGCTTAGATCTCATCTGGAAATGGAAAGGGACGACCACGATTGGATCTGGAGACCAGACGGTGGCCAGCGCCACCGTCTTCTCCGGCAAGCTCCGATGAAGATAAAAAATCACAGAGATTCAAACATGCATCAAAATGCACGATCGAGGCACCATTCGAAAGGTGAAGTGATGTACATCACTCCTATGCCACTCAATTCCATTCTAGATTCCTATTAAGAGAGAAATCAGAGATGGAACTTTGGTGGTGCTCAACTGAACTTGCTCTATTTCAACAATTAAGAACACAATAATGATGCCTCTATACAGAGGACTTCAAACAACACAAGATCAAGGCAAATGGAGCAATGCATGATGAGATTCGAAGCAAAACTCAGTTGCGCAAAACCTTTGGATTGTGAAGAATTGAGTCACTCTCTTTGGTTCCTTTTGCAAACAAAAGCTTCAATGGATCAAATGAAGAAGGTCTAGGAACTTTAGATCTTAAAATTCAACCAATGCAATTGAATTTCAGATCTAAAATTTTTAGAGAAAAATGAACTTTGTTCCTTTGGTATGGGTGGGGATTCAATTCAGCAGGGATTTAGGCACCATTAGCTTGAAGAATTGAAGAGCATAGCACTTGTATTTATAGCCAAAACCATCTGAAATGCAATGAACAAAGCGTGCATGGGAGAAGAGGGCCTCCATGCTGTAATACCCCAAAATTTAGCCTTCATTTTTCTTGGAAGCATGGGATTGTGTCTTACATTTCATTAGCATCATACTAGGTCATACTCATTGCATACTGCATCAATGACTTGGGAAATCAGGGTTTGATTGATCACTCCTTAATAGAAGGAGCCCACACAAGGCAAGACTAAGAATTGAACTTAATTCTCCAAATATACAAGTCTCAAGGTGGTCCAGGTATCTTATGGTGGTCTACAGTTCATCAGTGGAAGATTCAGAGCTCTCAGAGTGTGCATCTGCATTTAATCAGAAATTAGGGTTTCATGGCTACCTGCAACAGGAAATGTTTGGTTGGAAGTATAAGGGGATCATCCATATCATGATTAGAGAGGCATCTTGGCCTAGGAAGATTCACAATCATCTCAGGAAGATCCATTGACAATAAGTGCAATCAGTTCTTGATCATTTTGCCCTAAAACTAGGGTTTGGTATAAAATCAGTTTATTTCTGATTCCTTGGGTGAAACTTTTTTCCATGTCCCTACATATGTCCACAAGGGTCTACATACAAAAAATCAGCTCTTTATTTGAGCCAGAGGTGCTTCAATTGATCAATGGAATCAGGAATCAGACAGTTTGGGAAAAGTCAACTATGGGACCAGAAAAGTCAACTCCTGACATTTTGAGAGTGGAATCTCAAAATCCATGCCTAAGGGAGCCTACATGTGAAATTTGATCAAGGTTGGATCATGGATTCATCATTTAATCAGGAATTGAAGAAGTTACCTAATTTGGAAATGGTTGACTTTCCATTTAGGGCAAGTTTTCATGATTGTTGCACCCACTTTAAGCCCATTTTCCATCAAGATGCAAGCTCCATTTGAAAATTTCTCCAACATCAAAGTTGTTCCTCTTGTTCCAAGCTTTCTAGAGATATAAAGTTTGCTCCATTTGGATCAATATTGATAAATTTATGCCTAGTCAAAGTGGGACATTATTTTAGAACACTTAGAAAATTTTCTAAGTCCAAAATTTGTAAAATTTATCAAGACTTCTTGGTCATATTTCTTGCACTTCAAGGCATCTTTTGAAAATACTTTCTTCATAACAATTTCACCTTGCCATGTCCTCTTTCACATCCTTTTGGAACCATCTCATTTGGGTCATTGGTTTGAAAGATACACTCATCTAAAGTTGGCCTCATGAACTGAATTTCTAGGCAGTATTTAGGCCAAACTGGCCCAGCCATTTTGCAGATGATGAAACCTGAACTTTAAGGCCACTTTTCACCTTTTTCTGCTCTTCATTTCAACTTGTGTCCAACATGAAAAATGTTAAGCTCCATGAACTCTTCCTACTGTTTGCATTGCCTTGCCATTTGGTCATGTGCTTATCAAGATACAAAGTCTCAAAGTCACCCTGTTGGATTGTTTCCTTGCCAGACCAAGACAACCAATAAAGCTGCAAAAATCGACCAACCCTCTTTCTTTACCTCATTTGGCCATGTACTTTTGTTTCACTCACTTAAACTTTGCCAAAACAAGAGATCTTCTAATACACCTCACTTTTTGCATTGCATTTTGCTCATAAACCAAAACAATCATTTCAGCCCATTAAGAATGATAGATCCAACATATATAAGCACTAAAACCCTAACTTGAAGGGTGGTGTCTGCAAAACATCAGAGCAAGGCAAGCAAAGGCAAGTTGGCAAGGCTGGTTTTCATATCATTTCACAAGTTTCTCAAGTAGAAGCATTGAAAGAGCATCTCATTTCCCTCCTTTGGGATAAATAACGCACGGTGGCGACTCTTCTGTCATTTCTTTTTCTCGCCGGTTGTTTTTCGCAGGTTGCGACAGTTGGCGACTCTGCTGGGGACCCGGTTTCCCTAAGCGAGTCCCTCCTAGCTTTTGTAGGTTTCTTGTTTGTTGGGTGTTTATTCTTTTGCACAGTTATTTATTTACCTGCTTTACCTTATTGCATTCATGTACATATGTTTGCTGTATCTGTGGGTTCTGTGGGTTGGTTGTTTGTTGGGGTGGGATATTCTATGAGAGATGAGCCTACTACCCAGGCTTGAGCGTACACACAGGTTTTAGAGTGGATAGTCACGAGGCTTGCGTGGCATGTTGCTACGTTAAGTCATTCATGAGACCCACATCCAGACGAGGTTTCTTTTAGATATATTCTGTCCTATGGGTGTTCCATAACGATAGATGTTCCTTTAGAAATCGTCGACTCTGGTGACCATTTCTCGAGAACTCAGTCGAGGCCTCTCCTCCGAGACGTGATTATGTTAGCTCTGGTGGCGCATTCTCGCTGCTCAATCCAAGGACCCCGAGACTGGGAACTTGCTTTAGGATGTCCTGTTGAGGGGAGTCAGTGGAGGTCTTTTATCCCGTAATAATGCCAAACCTTCAGTGGTAAACGTATTATTCGACTTAAGGGATGAAGCTGATGAACTTCTGTTCTTAGAACCTACCAGTGAGAGGCGGGCTAAATTCAGGAAACCTTAACCTTCAACCAACCCGGTTTTCTAGAGCAGAGCTTTGATATCGTATTATATTCTTCAGTGGGTTTCTCTTCAGACAATGCAACCTGACAGATGTTCAAGCAGATACAGCAGTCCTGATTTCCATGTCACTGCATTGCATCACATCATTTTGCATTCATATCATTTAACACATGTTTATCTAATTCTAGGGGTTTATATCTTCTTCTTGATTCCGGTCGGGGTTCTCTGGTTTTTCTAAGATGGATATTGGCAGAAAGAGACATGTCGCCTACAAATTTCCTGTGGTCTGCTTGGAGCCTATTCAATAGCTGATGAAGTTAATGGATCATGATTCTCTAGAAGGATTCCGGAAGGATTACGGTTTGATTCTCAGTTTCGTTACAGTTCTCTCCAAAGATCAACACAATGCTGTCTTTACACTGCTGTAGTTCTATGACCCTCCCTTGAGGTGTTTCACATTCCCATATTACATTTTGGTCCCTGCTTTGGAGGAGATTGCCAGTTTTCTCAAAGTTCCTAACCAGTCGCAGTTGCTATTCTACAACTCAGAGTTTCTGCCCGATCTGAGCATGGTTGCTTCAGCCACATATTTGGGGAAATCAGTCTTGAAGTCTAATATGTGTCAGAAGGGGGGAGTCAGTGGTTTTCGTTTGAGTTTCATAGTGGGAGAAGCCAAGAAGAAGCTTGAAGATGGTGATCAGAGGGGTTTCAATGCTGTGTTGGCTCTTTGTGTGTATGGGATTGTCCTGTTCCCTAATGTTGCAAAATTTGTGGACATAGACGCAATACGCCTCTTCGTGTTGGGAAATCCAATGCCGACCTTGTTGGGAGATTTCTTTCATTCGGTGCATCACAAGAATGAGAATAGAAAAGGAGGAGTGGTGAATTGTTGTACACCATTGTTTTATAAGTGGTTCAGTTCTCACCTACCCAAGTCAGGAGCGTTCGTTGATCTCAAGGACTCGTCGAGTTGGTTGAAGAGGCTGATGGGGATAAGAGCTGAAGATATTTCTTGGTGGGCTGACCAAAACTTGCTTCGGGCAGATATTATTCACAGTTGTGGGAACATCCCGAATGTACCGTTGGTAGGAAGAAGAGGAGGCATCAACTATAATCCTTCTCTAGCAGTCAGACAGTTTGGATATGCTCTAAGAACTCCGCCTTTGGAAAAAGATGTGGAAGAATCTCTGTTTTTCCATTCTTCATCTGATTTGACTGTGTCTCGTAAGGCGGCTGAGGCCTGGCTCAAGGTGATCAAGAGAGGAAGGACCGTGCTTGGAAAAGGAGATTGCAGGACTTATCCTCAGTATGAAGATTGGCTTCAGGGAAGAGTTGAAGAGTTTGGTCTGCCGTTTCCTATTGAAGAACCTTTGTATCCACCTACTCCTGAGCAGTCAACAATGGTGAGCCGAGAGGAGTATGACAAATTGAAGAATGCCATGGAGGAGCTTCAAATTGAAAACTTGGAGTTGAGTGTGAAATTGCAAGACTGTATGCGTCTATTCCATGAGGCGGAATATCAGAAGGGGGAAGCCGTCAGATTGCAAGAGGAGGTAGAGAAGAAATTGGCTGTGGAGGAGAACTTCTTCAGGAAGACAAACAAAGCCTTAGGGTCATCCAATTCTGAGTTGAGACGAGTCAAGCAGCAATTAATAGATGCCCATGGTAAGTTAGCTGGGTGGCAAGAGCGATGGGATGCATTTTCAGCTTCTCGGAAAGCAAAAGAGGAGGAGATGGTGGCTCAATTGACTGGTCAGATGGAGAAATTTAAGACTTTGCGGAAGGAGAAGAACAATGAGCTTCTGTGCGCCCGTTCAACCAATGGTTACATCACAGATCAACTCGACAAGGCTCAAGAACAAATTGAAGAACTCAAGGTGCTGACAGGTTTGAAGAAGTCTAAACTTGAAGAGGTTTTTGGGGAGGATAATGGGAATTACTACGTAGAGCACAACAACAAACTGGATGGGGTTATTCACAAGAGGAATTTGCTTATCCGGCGTTTGACAGAATCTCCAGATCATCCCGACACGGTGGCACTACTGGCTGAAGTGAGGAGCAGTCCTTATGGGTTGTATATAGGAGGCTGATTCCTGATGTTGGTTCCTTTTCTTACTGGTTGTGTTACTTGTTGCTTTGTTGTGATGATCCACAGGCTTGTTGTGGAGATCCTCTTTTGATGTACTATTGGCTAAGGCCCTTCTCTTTGAACCCACTTATATGACAGTTTCTTTTTGTTACATCCTGGTCTCAGAAGTTTATCCACGACTCGATCTTCTTATTGTTCATCTGGTATGAGACATGAAATAGCAGGATAGCTAACTCAGGAATTCATTGGTACGGTACCCACAGAAATCAGCAGAGAGCAATGGAAGGCCTACAAGCAGAACTCGCCGAGATGAGAATCCGCATGACTCAGTTTATGGATATGGTTCAGGGGGTGGGTCAAGGACAGCAAGAGCTCAGACAGATGATGCAGAGGAATCCCGCCACTACTCAACCAGAGACGGTAACTGATCCTCTAGTTGGAGAAGTTAACGGACCCAGTGGACCAGGGCCTATCCCGATCCCACGTGCCAACCTTGATCAACAACCCATTCATGATGATCAGGAGGATCAATTCACCTTGATGCAAGAGGACTTTGGCATGGGCCATGGCATGGACCCCATGTTTAGGAGATTGGAGGAGAGATTGAAGGCGGTGGAAGGACAGAATACTCTGGGGGTAGATGTTGCTGATTTGGGGCTGGTCCCAGGTGTGAGGGTGCCACCGAAATTCAGAGTTCCGATATTTGACAAATACAATGGCAACTCTTGCCCAAAGACTCATGTGCAAGCCTACTTTCGCAAGATGGTTGCATACTCCGACGATGAGAAGCTGCTCATGTATTTTTTCCAGGACAGCCTAGCTGGGGCATCCTTGGAATGGTATATGAGGCTAGACAGAGCTCACATCCGTTGCTGGAGAGACTTGGCTGAGGTCTTTGTAAAGCAGTATCAGTACAACGCAGACATGGCGCCTGACAGAACTCAACTCCAGAATCTGTCTCTCAAGAGCAATGAGTGCTTCAGAGAATATGCTCAACGCTGGAGAGAGACAGCTTCCCGTGTTCAACCTCCAATGTTGGAGAAGGAAATGGCCAACATGTTCATGAACACTCTGCCCGGATCTTACTTGGAGCGTCTGGTGGGTTGCAACGCCTCCAACTTTGCTGATGTAGTCTCTACCGATGAGAGGGTGGAGAACTATTTGAAGACATGTAAGATTTAGAATGGAGGTGGATCATCATTAGGGGTGAAGAAGCCGTTCATTGTAGGGCAGAAACGGAGAGAGGGGGATGCGAATTCTTTGTCTTCATATCAGAGCAGGGGTATCAGAAGGAACAACTTCCAAAACTACCATCAGCAGCCTTATGTTACAGCCGTGACCATTCCGGCTGCAGCACTAGTGCAACAACAACAACCACAACGTTAACAAACTCAGTACCAACAGTAACAACTGGGTAACAGACCCGCTTATCAACAGAGGCAAAAGGCGATGGACAGGCGTTTCGACACTCTTCCAATGTCATACGGTCAGTTGCTTCCTAGCCTTCAACAATTACAACTTGTGCAGTTACGCACTCTGGCTCCTCCCATTGGCAGGCTTCCAGTGGGATATGATGCCAATGATAGGTGTAATTTCCACTCTGGGGCACCTGGCCATAATATTGAGAACTGCAAAGCTTTTAAGCACGTAGTTCAGGACCTCATAGATTCAAAGGCCATCAACTTTGCGCTGGCTCCTAATGTCGTCAACAATCCCATGCCGCAGCATGGCGGTGCAAATGTTAATATGGTGGAAGGAGAAGCCAAATCCGTCAAGGATGTGTTGAAGTTGAAGACTCCGCTGATGGAGATTAAGGACTACTTGCTGAAGGCCGATGTTTTCCCCGGTTGTGGGAAGGGTTGCTTGGATTGTGCTACAAAGAGTGGAGGTTGTTTGAAGCTGCAGCAGGGTATCCAGGCCTTGCTTGACAATGGTATCCTCCAGGCTGAAGACTTGTCTGTCCAAGAGTTTGTTGAAGGGGTTGCTGAAGAGGTGTTTGAAGATGCTGCTGATGAATTCACAAATGTTGATCCGTTTGATTGTGTAATTCCTGATGATGTATTTAACTTTTCCAATGTTGTTGCTGATATCCCAAACAATGTGGCTGATTCTGATGTAATTGAACTTGATTCCGATGTTTCAGATGTTTTCTTTTCAATGAATGAGATTTCTGAGTATGACTGTGATGTTGCCACTATCACGATTTTCTACTAAACTGCTCAAATCAATGTGCCAGAAGCGCAACCGGTGCCACCAGTGCGACCATCCACTATGACCATCACGACCCCTGGTCCTTTACCTTTCACCAGGGAAAGGGCCATTCCTTGGCATTATGGGGGAAGTGTGTACACGCACGATCATGTAGTGGAGCAGCCACTGAAAATAGAGGAGAAGTCTGAATCCGAAGTTGAGATAAAAGATCCCGCAGTGGACAACGTTGGTGGAATCGGGCGATTCACCAGGAGTGGTAGACTGTTCTCACCACCAGTTACCCAAGCTGATAATGCTGATGCCGCAGCGAAGGCCAAGGGCAAACAAGCTGTGAATGAGGGTACCTCTGCACCCTAGGCTGACTCAGAGCCTACTTTCACGAAGGATGTGGACTAGCTTCTGAGAATCATAAAGAAAAGCGACTACAAGGTAGTCGATCAGTTGATTAAGATGCTGTCCAAGATATCTATTCTCTCACTCCTGCTGTGTTCGGAGGCACACAGGGAGGCACTGCTGAAAGTCCTAAATGCTGCATATGTGCCTCAGGAGATCTCAGTGAACCAACTAGAAGGGATTGTTGCAAATGTTCATGCAAGCAACGGGTTGGGCTTTACTGATTCTGACTTGACACCAGCTGGACGCAATCATAACAAGGCTTTGCATATTTCGATAGAATGCAAAGACACTGTGTTATCACATGTTCTGGTGGATACAGGCTCCTCTCTCAATGTGCTACCCAAGAGAGCCCTTTCAAGGTTAGAAGTAGAAGGTTTGGTCTTGAAGCCTTCTGATCTCGTGGTGAGAGCCTTCGATGGTTCTAAGAGGTCGGTGTTCGGAGAGGTAGAATTTCCAATTTAGATTGGATCGCAAACCTTCAACACCATCTTCTATGTGATGGATATCAGTCCCTCGTACAACTGCCTGCTGGGTCGTCCTTGGATCCACAGTGCTGGGGCAGGCTCCTCAACTTTACATCAGAAGATCAAATTCCCAGTCAATGGAAGAATTATCACTGTCTGTGGTGAGGAGGACATTCTGGTCAGTAACCTGTCTACATTCAAGTACGTAGAGGTAGAAGGTGAAATTCATGAGACCCTGTGTCAAGCCTTTGAGGCGGTTCAGATCAAGGATGCAACTCCGATGGAAGAGGTTAAAGCAGGTGCCTCTATCTCATCCTTCAAGCAGGCACAAGCCGTGGTGAATTCAGGTGTTGCCCCCGGTTGGGGACGTCTGTTGGAGTTACCGATGAAAGAAGACAAGTTCGGGATTAGGTATCAGCCAACTCTGACTTCTACAACTTCAACGCCTCAGACTCGTCAGGGACCGATTACTTTCTCCAGTGCTGGCATCATTCAGTATGGCCAAATCTCTGCAATCAACGAAGAAGACAGAGATAGTGATTGCGACATCGACAACTGGGTGCGTCCGAGGGTCCCGGGTGAAGTCATCAACAATTGGTCTTCTGAGGAGATTGTCCAAGTCACTCTTCTGGAGGAGTAATTTTCTTTGTTTGTTCATGCATGTCCAAGTCTTACGTTCCACCCAGGGCGTAATGACTCATTGTAGGGCTCATCTATGTGAATACCTGCATTGTTTATCATAAATGAAGGACGTCTTTTTGCATTCAAATATTTTGTTCACTGTCTTTCTATTTTTACAGTTTTCAAAAATCAAAAAAATAAATACATTTTGGCAATATTTTGTTTAGTTTTCACTTTTTCACACTCATAAGCACATACCATCACTCATGCAGATGCACGTCACCGGATCCTATTGATAACGATTCTGCTATGGCTCGCTTCGATTTTGAAAATCCGATCTTTCAAGCTGAAGAAGAGGGTGATGAAGACTGTGAACTCCCTGAAGAACTTGCCAGGCTGTTAAAACAGGAGGAAAGGGTCATTCAACCACATCTAGAGTCTATTGAAGTGATTAATCTCGGTACCGAGGACGTTAAGAGAGAAATCAAGATAGGGGTTGCTTTGGAAGATGATGTGAAGAAGGGGTTGATTGAATTGCTGCAAGAGTATGTTGACGTCTTCGCTTGGTCTTATCAGGACATGCCAGGGCTTGACACATACATTGTGGTGCACCGTTTGCCTCTCAAAGAGGATTGTCCTCCGGTCAAGCAGAAGCTCAGAAGAACAAGACCAGAGATGGCTGTCAAGATAAAGGAGGAGGTGCAAAAAAGTTGGATGCAGGATTTCTAGCAGTCACCAATTATCCGCCATGGGTTGCAAACATCGTTCCCGTACCTAAGAAGGATGGAAAGGTACGGATGTGTGTCGACTACCGGGATCTGAACAGAGCTAGTCCCAAAGATGACTTCCTATTACCTCACATTGACGTTTTGGTGGATAACACGGCTCAGTTCTCGGTATTCTCCTTCATGGATGGCTTTTCTGGCTATAATCAAATTAAGATGGTACTAGAAGACATGGAGAAGACAACTTTCATAACCCCATGGGGCACCTTCTTCTACAAGGTGATGCCGTTTGGTCTGAAAAATGCTGGGGCGACATATCAACGAGCTATGGTAACTTTTTCCATGATATGATTCATCATGAAATCGAGGTTTATGTGGATGATATGATTGCCAAATCTTAGACAAAAGAAGAACATTTGGTGAATCTGCGGAAACTATTTGAGCGTTTGAGGAAATTCAAGCTGAGGCTTAATCCGAACAAGTGTACTTTCGGGGTGAGATCTGGAAGCTGTTGGGTTTTATTGTTAGCGAAAAAGGGATTGAGGTGGATCCTGGCAAAGTGAAAGTGATACAAGAAATGCCTGAGCCAAGAACAGAAAAACAAGTCCGTGCTTTCTTAGGGAGGTTGAACTACATTGCAAGGTTTATCTCTCACCTAACAGCCACATGTGAGCCAATTTTCAAGTTGTTGAGAAAATATCAGGCTATCAGGTGGAACGATGATTGTCAGAGGGCTTTCGAGAAGATCAAAGAGTATCTGCAGAATCCTCCTATCCTTATGCCTCTAGTCCCAGGGAGACCGCTGATTATGTACTTGACAGTACTCGATAATTCCATGGGTTGTGTTCTCGGTCAACACGACGAGACAGGTAGGAAAGAGCATGCCATCTACGACCTGAGTAAAAATTTCACAGATTGCGAGTCGAGATATTCAATGCTTGAGAAGACGTGTTGCGCACTTGCATGGGCTGCTAAGCGATTGAGACAATACATGCTGACTCACACAACCTTATTGATCTCCAAGATGGATCCGGTCAAGTATATATTTGAGAAGCCAGCTCTCACCGGAAGGGTTGCTCGTTGGCAAATGGTACTGACAGAGTACGACATCCAGTATACATCCCAGAAAGCCATCAAGCGGAGTATTCTGTCAGACTATCTTGCTAACAGCCGATTGATGATTATGAGCCGATGAAGTTTGATTTCCCAGACGAAGACATCATGTTCCTCAAGATGAAAGACCGTGAAGAGCCAGTTGTTAAGGAGGGACCTGATCTAGATGAAAAGTGGACTTTAATGTTTGATGGGGCCGTCAATGCCAAAGGAAGTGGAATTGGTGTTGTCCTTACCACTCCGAAAGGTGCCCACATGCCTTTCACCGCTCGTCAGACTTTTGAGTGCACCAATAATGAAGCTGAGTATGAAGCCTGCATCTTGGTACTCTATCCTCCATGATCAAGGTGACTCAGTGGAATTATGCTTCCAGGATCGATGTTATGCGCCTTGATAAGGCCGCGTATGTGTTTGCTGCTGAACTGGTAGTCAATGACAAGCCCTGGTATCACGACATCAAGTGCTTTCTGAAGAATCAAGAGTACCCTGCAGGGGCATCCAACAATGATAGAAAGACTTTGAGAAGATTGGCAGGAAGTTTCTTCTTGAACAAAGACGACGTGCTGTATAATAGGAACTTCGACATGGTCTTGCTCAGATGCGTGGACAGACACGAAGCGGACATGTTGATGCAGGAAGTTCATGAAGGCTCCTTCGCTACTCACGTCGGCGGACATGCAATGGCTAAGAAATTGTTGAGAGCGGGTTATTACTGGATGACCATGGAATCTGATTGTTTCAAATATGCTAGGAAGTGTCATAAATGCCAGATTTATGCTGATAACGTGCATGTGCCGCCAAATCCTCTGAATGTGATATCTTCGTCGTGGCCGTTTTCTATGTGGGGCATTGATATGATTGGAAAGATTGAGTCGGCTGCTTCCAATGGGCATCGCTTCATCCTTGTTGCCATCGACTATTTCACCAAGTGGGTTGAAGCAGCGTCATTTGCGAAGGTCACCAGACATGTGGTTGCCCGATTCATTAAGAAAGAAATCATTTGTCGTTATGGGATTCCCGAAAGAATCATTACTGATAATGGTTCTAATCTCAACAACAAAATGATGAAGGAGTTGTGCAAGAACTTCAACATTCAACATCATAATTCTTCCCCTTATCGTCCTAAGATGAACGACGTTGTTGAGGCAGCAAACAAGAACATAAAGAAGATTGTGCAGAAGATGGTCGTTACGTACAGAGATTGGCATGCGATGCTACCCTTCGCCTTGCATGGGTACCGTACTTCAGTACGTACATCGACCGGGGCAACCCCTTACTCCCTTGTGTATGGTATGGAAGCAGTCCTACCTGTTGAAGTGGAGATTCCTTCTCTATGAGTCCTGTTGGATGTCAAGCTAGACGAAGCTGAATGGGTTCGAACAAGGTTCAATGAGTTGAGTCTTATCAAAGAGAAGCGAATGGCAGCCATTTGTCATGGGCAGTTGTATCAGAGTCGGATGAAGAGAGCCTTTGATCAGAAAGTGCGTCCTCGGTGTTTCCAAGTCGAAGATTTGGTGTTGAAAAGGATCCTTCCTCCTCAAACAGATCACAGGGGCAAGTGGACTCCTAACTACGATGGACCATATATTATCACCAAGATTTTTAATGGCGGAGCCTTAATGCTTGCAACTATGGATGGTGAAGACTTCACTTCCCCTGTGAACTCAGACGCAGTTAAAAAATCCTTCGCATAAAATAGACCCGTTGAACAGTAAAAGGAATAGTCCAGGCAAAAAATGGGCATCTCGGCGAACCAAGAAAATGAAAAAGGTTTGGGCAAAAGTTAGGGATAAAAATGAAAAGATTGTACACCCGATAAGTTGAAAATCTGAAAAGGCAACTTAGGAAAAAATGGGTATCCCGGTGGATTGAAAACCCGAAAGGGCGATCCAGGCAAAAGTTAGGGATTAAGCGAATGATTGCGTTCGTAGTTCTGAATCTCATCCCATGTCGATAACTGGAAACTTTCGAAGGATAGGAAACAGTCCAATCACATTTTTCAGAAAGCTGATCATCTGGAGGATCTTGAAGACGAGCGAGTCATAGCAAAATTGGAACCCGATAGAAATCCATTTCACATTGCCATTAGATTAATTTCCGCGATTACCTCTTTCCAGGGATTGCTTCCTGATGTAAATGCCTATTCAGAGGCCATTCAATCAATGAAATCATGTTATTCAGTATATTTCTGTTTTCATTTTCATTTTACTGTTTTGTTTGCAAAAATAACGTCCGAAATTTTGATAAACATTGCATCATGAAACATAAGAGCTCTACAAGTACATGCTTAATAAACATTTAAAATTGCTGCAAATTTTAAGTGCTTTGGATCGTCTATTCAGAACAGGTACACTCGGGGAATTTTCTTAAGGTTCCCCAGCAGATGATCGTGGATGATTTGTTTCAACAGTTGGAATTTGGTATCTTATCCCTGCAGAGCTGATCCAAGCATTGGATTCCTCAATCCCCAGCAGTTTCTCACTACTGTACTCCCCCAAGCGTGTGTTTCAGACTATTCACTCCCTAGTAGAGTTGACAGTGCCAGACTGTATATCCCCAGCGGAGTTGACAGTGCCAGACTGTATCTTCCCAGCAGAAGCGGCTACTCCTCAGAGTTCGATGCTAGATCGATGATCTTGATGCCAGATCCAAGGTTTATTTCCTTGAAGCAGAATCTCGGTACCGTATCGGTGTTTTCCTCCCCTACTGTGTCGTCTCTCTCGCAGACTGTGGTTGCCAGAACCACTGTCGCTTTCCTCAGCAACAAGCTTTCAATACCATTCTCTCCCAATCAGAGTCTCGGTATTTTGTTATTGCCAGAACACTGTGTGGCGGGTCATTTCCCCACAGAGTTCAGAGTGTTATGTATCTCCAACAACATTGCCTGGGTCCAGAAGATTATGATCATTTCCCCAACAGATTTCCTTGCCTCGGCTTGGCATTCTCCCCAGCATTGCGCATCCCTGCATGTAGAATTATATTGCATTGCATCCTCCCAAATCGCGTAGCATTTCTATTTTCATGGAGCATTACGCCATTGAAAAATTCAAACATATGCATGTAAAGCATAAGACATTCTCGGTATCCCAAGTGATAATCCAGAAGTTGTTTCCAGTATTCAGACTGAAGGTCGTTCATGACTTATCTTCTATTATTCCCAGCAGGGGTCGCTGGCCCACGTGCCACCTCAACTATCATTTTCCCTATTTCTGCCGATGCTGACAGGCATGAAAATTTCCGGTATTCAGACCGAAGTGGCATTCAAGCCAGTTTTCCGGTATTCAGACCGAAGAAGTTTCCGACGTTCAGGTCGACGCAACTTGTGGCATTCGGGCCAGGTTTCTAGTATTCAGACCGAAGTGGCATTCAGGCCAGTTTTCTGATGGTCAGATCGAAGAAGTTTCCGACGTTCAGGTCGACGCAACTTGTGGCATTCAGGCCAAGTTTCCGGTATTCAGACCGAAGTGGCATTCATGCCAATTTTCTGATGTTCAGATCGAAGAAGTTTCCGACGTTCAGGTCGATGCAACTTGTGGCATCCAAGCCAGTTTTCCGGTATTCAGACCGAAGTGGCGTTCAGGCCAGTTTCCCGGTGTTCAAACCGATATTTAATAATTTAGTATCTTCCGATGCTCAGATCAAAGTTACTTCCAGTATTCAGACTGATGAGCGGCGTTCAGGCCATGTTTATTTCTGTGTTACCATTTATTTTGGTATTCAGGCTAACATTCTTTTTTGGTGTTCAGACCGATTCTCACCGTACCAGACAGATTCTTTTTCAAGACCACCTCTTTGCCGATTCTGGCAGGCATTATTACTTCATTTTTTTACTTCAATGGAAATTTCCGAGTTTTTATTATATTCAATCCCTTGATACCTCGAAAGTGCGAAAGCCGTTGCTATCTTCCTTTCGGGTCTCCAGTTGATTGAATAGGGGCAGCTGTAATACCCCAAAATTTATCCTTCATTTTTCTTGGAAGCATGGGATTGTGTCATACATTTCATTAGCATCATACTAGGTCATACTCATTGCATACTGCATCAGTGACTTGGGAAATCAGGGTTTGATTGATCACTCCTTAACAGAAGGAGCCCATACAAGGCAAGACTGAGAATTGAACTTCATTCTCCAAATATACAAGTCTCAAGGTGGTCCAGGTATCTTATGGTGGTCTACAGTTCATCAGTGGAAGATTTAGAGCTCTCAGAGTGTGCATCTGCATTTAATCAGAAATTAGGGTTTCATGACTACCTGCAACATGCAATGTTTGGTTGGAGGTATAAGGGGCTCATCTATATCATGATTAGAGAGGCATCTTGGCCTAGGAAGATTCACAATTATCTTAGGAAGATCCATTGGCAATCAGTGCAATCAGTGCAATCAGTTCTTGATCATTTTTCCCTAAAACTAGGATTTGGTATAAAATCAGTTTATTTCTGATTCCTTGGGTGAAACTCTTTTCCATGGCCCTCCATATGTCCACAAGGGTCTACATAAAAAAAAATAAGCTCTTTATTTGAGCCAGAGGTGCTTCAATTGATAAATGGAATCAGGAATCAGACAGTTTGGGAAAAGTCAACTATGGGAACAGAAAAGTCAACTCCTGACATTTTGAGAGTGGAATCTCAAAATCCATGCCTAAGGGAGCCTACATGTGAAATTTGATCAAGTTTGGATCATGTATTCATCATTTAATCAGGAATTGAAGAAGTTACCTAATTTGGAAATGGTTGACTTTCCATTTAGGGCAAGTTTTCATGATTGCTGCACCCACTTTAAGCCCATTTTCCATCAAGATGCAAGCTCCATTTGAAAATTTCTCCAACATGAAAGTTGTTCCTCTTGTTCCAAGATTTCTAGAGATATAAATTTTGCTCCATTTGGATCAATATTGATAAAGTTATGCCTAGTCAAAGTGGGACATTATTTTAGAACACTTAGAAAATTTTCTAAGTCCAAAATTTGCAAAATTTGTCAAGTCTTCTTGGCCACATTTCTTGCACTTAAGGCATCTTTTGAAAATACTTTCTTCATAACAATTGCACCATGCCATGTCCTCTTTCACATCCTTTTGGAACTATCTCATTTGGGTCATTGGTTTGAAAGATACACTCATCTAAAGTTGGCCTCATGAACTGAATTTCTAGGCAGCATTTAGGCCAAACTGGCCCAACCATTTTGCAGATGATGAAACCTGAACTTTAAGGCCACTTTTCACCTCTTTCCACTCTTCATTTCAACTTGTGTCCAACATGAAAAATGTTAAGCTCCATGAACTCTTCCTACTGTTTGCATTGCCTTGCCATTTGGTCATGTGCTCATCAAGATACAAAGTCTCAAAGTCACCCTGTTGGATTGTTTCCTTGCCAGACCAAGACAACCAATAAAGCTGCAAAAATCGACCAACCCTCTTTCTTTACCTCATTTGGCCATGTACTTTTGTTTCACTCACTTAACCTTTGCCAAAACAAGAGATCTTCTAATACACCTCACTTTTTGCATTGCATTTTGCTCATAAACCAAAACAAACATTTCAGCCCATTAAGAATGATAGATCCAACATATATAAGCACTAAAGCCCTAACTTGAAGGGTGGTGGCTGCAAAACTTCAGAGCAAGGCAAGCAAAGGCAAGTTGGCAAGGCTGGTTTTCATTTCATTTCACAAGTTTCTCAAGTAGAAGCATTGAAAGAGCATCTCATTTACCTCTTTTGGGATAAATAACGCACGGTGGCGACTCTTTTGTCATTTCTTTTCTCGCCGGTTGTTTTTCGCAGGTTGCGACAAATGCATGGGCCTGTACAAGCGCATGGAGGGCCCAATTCTGATTGGAATGGATTGCTATACATCACCAAATGATAAATGGACGTGCAGATTAAATGTTGACAACTCATGCAATGTGTTTGAAATGAATTTCACAAAATGCACTTATTTCTTCATGTCTTCGAAAATGATGCTTCTAGACTCCAAATGCAACCTTATGAGTAATGGTTAGAAAGCTTGTTGCATAAGGAACAAATGCTATGTTGATTAAAACTCCAATTGGGCCTTGGAAATTGATGAAATTTGAGCTTGAAGTGTAGGGTGCAAAACATGCATTTGTGAAGTTTCCAAATTTGGCCAATGTTCAAGCCCTTTTGTCTCAATGATGCAAGCTCCAAATGACAAAATATTCAACATGAAAGTTGTAGATATTTTCAAGGGAACAATTTCGACTTAAATTTTACATCATTTATAGTCTTAATGAAGAAGTTATGGGCACTTGAAATTGGACTTTTTTACATTTCAATGCATTTAACCCAAAGTGACCTATAATGTTTTGCATTATCACATGTATTTCTTTTGAGATTTTGCAATTTTGATCAACATAACATTTGAAGTAGACACAATAAGCTTTCCAATGCATTAAGTCTCACCTCAAAACCATGAAAAATGAATGAGTTATGTTCTTGGGAAGTTGACCAAAAATTAGGGTTTCAATCAAAATGACCTATAATGTCTTGGAATGGATGATGACCTTCAAAGCTTAAAATGAAATTTTGATGAACATGAAAGTTGTTAATATTTCCCTTAAGAACATTTGTTCTCTTGGGGTCATCTCCATTTGATAAACATCATAAAAAGTTAGGTCTCAGTGCATTTCAAAATAGTCAGATGAATTGACTAATCAACTTCTCAAGTCAACAACTCATATCTTGATGAATTGATGATTGAGGACACTCAAATAAGTTCAAATATGCATGAAATGATGAATTAAATGACTTCCCTTGATTGTATTTGACTATGGGTTGAGGTTGCTTCATGAGCAAGGCATTATTGATGATCAGATGAATTAGGGTTTCCTTGGGAAACAAAACTCAAACCCCTTGAATTGCTTTGATCAAAATGATGAATTGAGATACTTAGGAGGCATATTTTATGGATGAGAGCTTTGGGAACCATTACCATGTTTGCTTTCATCTTCTCTTGACCATATCATTGCACAAAGGATCTCCTAGAAGCTTTTGACCTTGTGACTGCTCAAGCTACAAACAAAAAATGTTAGTGACATATTTTTGTGCTTTTGGTTAGTAAATAAAATGAGAAAAGCAATGATATACAATTCAAGCATGCTTGGTGATCTCAAACCACTCACAAGAGAGATCCCACCCAAAGGTAAGGAGCCAAGGTGCTTATGATCCTTGAGGCTATGCAAATGCCATGTTATGATGCCATGAGGGATCTTAGGGTCAAAATTGGGGTCTTACAGATGCCCCTATTTAAGGTCATTCTAGACGGAGAAGTAAAGGTTAAAATCTTCGTCTCGACGAGGTAGAATGGGCTTAAATAATAACAGAGATGAATTTTGGTCCCTAAGAGACCTCATGATTCAAATGTACGTATGCAAAAGGTAATACTCTATGAGGATATGTGTCCACAAAGAAGAAAAGAAATCCAGAGAAACCGACAATTCATATGAGTAATTCACTCCCTGGGATATAAACTCTGGGACTCTAATGGGGATAGAAAAGGAGATAAATTGCGTGAGCAGGTCACGACTTAGAACATGGTGAAAGACACGAGCAGAATTCCAAATGAATAAATCAATGGAAGGACCCGAGCTGACTCAAAGGCGCATGTATTGGGGAATATGCCAATACAGCGGAATTATCCACAAAGGATACTTCGGATGAAAAATCCGGACTCAGATGGGGAGAATCCACTAAGGGATCTCGCTGGGGAACATCCAAACATGACTCCTCTGAGGAAACACCAGGATGAGGTATTACCGGTTACTGGGTAATAAGCTCAAAGAGACATGTGATCCGAACACCGGTATGAGGGTGAAAGAATAACATGCTCAGGGAGAATGAATATCTAAGACCGGTATAAGGGTGAGAGATATCAAACATCCAAAAACATCTGAGGAAGACCTAAAAAGGTATATTTCAACTCAGGAAATCTGACTCCACAGGGGACAAAAGTCATAATAGGGAGCAGAAAGGGAAGGAACACCAGGGATACCGGTTACTGGGCATATAATAGGTGACCAACCAAGGCGTGAATTGGGGAATATTTCCAAGACACTCATCATCCAAAAGAAGGCTGAAAAGCAAACTCGATTACAGGATGGGCATTCGATTCCACAAAAAGAATACGAACCTTACTCGACTGGGGAAGAATAAAAAGACTTCGACCAAAGAGTGCATGAGATATATTATCTATTACCGTCCGAACGTAGATAATATACTCGCATGGAAGATTATCCGCAACCGATTACTGGGTTAATAAAGGATAAATCGACCGAAAGGAAAGGGCATCGAGATACCAACTACCAGGTATATAAAGATGACCAAATCCGAGGGAGAAACAATCATTACCGACAAAGGCGAATGAAAGATGACTCGATGGGGATACATTGACAAAGGCAATGATCCGGGAGATATACTCAAAAAGGGTGAAGGACTATCAATACCGAATATTGGATAAAGATAACTGTCAAGGAGGGGATTACATCTACCAGATATTGGGTAGAAAACCACGGAAGAGTAACCGTCATCGGTTAGGATAAACAAAAAGGTTAACTCTGCAAAGGGGATAAAAATAGGGTTTACAACTACCTCTATAAAGGTAGAAAACCACAGACTCCGTCGTGGAAAAGATGGATAATTACTGGTTACTGAGCAATCATTCATCTAAACTACAGGGAATCGCAGGAAAAGACACGAGAAGTCGATCTAGGATCAAACTAGAGAGGCACGATGAAACAAGACTTGTCCCTATGAGGATACAACTCAATGGGGAATTCCATCCCAATATATGTGTTGGGGGAAACAGAAACAACCATCATCCACGAGGATATAACTCGGTGGGGAATATGGAAGAAAGGATAAACACTTTCTGCTTATGGGGCTGACTCTATATGGGGAGATCAGACACAAACATCTGCTTTGGGGAAACATTACCAACCAGCAGGGGATAACAAACAAAGATATATGGCAAAGGATGCAACATGAATATCTGAATGTTAAAATTATGCATATATGCGTGGTTTATGTATGATGAATGCTGATGAACAAACATTTCTAACACAACCAGGTTCAACGAACGATGAACAAACATTCGGTACTACATCTCAAGAGAGAAAGCCAGGCCCAGTGGAAAAATATCCAATCTGATGAGGGGCAAGAGATACCAGGAAACAAAGATCTCTGCAGGGGAAAGCATATCAGCCATTCCAACTGGGGACAGGATCATCGCACAGATAAACTCCTCTGTAGAAGCAACTTTACCGGGGAAATCATCAGAGGAGGGGATGGATCTCTGGGGAACAACCATCAAACAGAAACTTCCAAAGATCACCAAATACTGCCCTACCAAAGAGATCACATCTGCTGAGGAGGAAGGATCACTACTCTGCTGAAGGAAGGAGGGATGAATATCTTTACTCTGCTTGGGAGAAAAACCACAAAAGGTTCCAGAGGAAGAGGATACAAGCATGCCAAGAATATGAACAAATGTCTTACCCCGTTGAGAATCATACCATCTTTGGGAGAGCACTGAAGACATCCCCAGTATCCTTTTATCATTGTGAATGTTCACTTTGTTTAAAAACAAGTTCGGAAAAATTTATAGAACAATGATATTTCTCAATTAAAACATGCAAAACATTTGTTAAATAGAAACAAATAAGAGTGCAAATAATTGGATAAAGGCTCAAATTTATTTGATCGAATGGTAGTCTGCAAATGGCAAGACTCCATAGATCTTTACAAATTTGAAATTGGTGATATATATTGGAAAAGGGCTACATTGAACATAATGACCATTTCTCCACCAACTCTGAACCCGATGTATTTGAAGCTTTAGTTGACGATGACTGAGCGGGAATCTCTGGCAGATGACATTTTGTAGAACAGAGTCTTGTCGGGATGTAGTTACTTGCCAAATCCCTAATTTTTGCCTAGATTGCCCCAGGATGAGGTACTCAATCTAGCAGGATACATATTCATTTTTTATGTCTCTAACTTTTGCCTGGATCGCCCTTTCGGGTTTTCAATCCACCGAGATGCTCATTTTTGCCTAAGTCGTCCTTTCGGGTTTTCAACTTAGCGAGCTATTCTGTTTTTATTTTTAGGCGAAGTATTTCTTGACTGCATCTGAATTCACAGGACGAGTGAAATCCTCCCCATCTATAGTTGTAAGTATCAAAGCACCGCCTGAAAAGGCTCTCTTAACAACATATGGACCTTCATAGTTTGGAGTCCACTTTCCCCTGGAAGCGGGCGCGAAAGACAAAACTTTCTTGAGCACAAGGTCACCCTCTCGGAACACACAAGACTTGACCTTCTTATCAAAGGCTTTCTTCATCCTTTGCTGATATAACTGACCATGGCACATGGCAGTCAATCTCTTCTCTTCAATCAAGTTCAATTGGTCGTAACGACTCTGAACCCATTCGGCATCAGTCAACTTGGCTTCCATCAAGACTCTCATTGATGGGATCTCCACCTCTACTGAGAGTACAACCTCCGTGCCATAAACAAGAGAGAAAGGGGTTGCTCCTGTTGAAGTGCGGACAAATGTACGATATCCATGCAAAGCAAATTGCAGCATCTCATGCCAATCTTTGTACGTAACAACCATCTTCTGGATAATTTTCTTGATATTCTTATTAGCAGCTTCAATAGCCCCATTCATCTTGGGTCTGTAGGGAGAAGAATTATGATGTGCGATCTTGAACTTGCTACACAGCTCTTTCATCATCTTGTTGTTCAAGTTAGATCCATTATCAGTAATGATCTTATCTGGAACACCATAACGGCATATGAGTTGATTCTTGATAAACTTCACAACCACCTGCCTGGTCACATTTTCATATGATGCCGCTTCAACCCACTTGGTGAAGTAATCAATTGCTACGAGAATAAATCTGTGACAGTTGGACGCTTTTGGCTCTATCATGCCAATCATGTCAATTCCTCACATAGAGAAAGGCCATGGTGATGAAATCACATTCAGAAGTGTCGGGGGAATATGAATCTTATCCGTATAAATTTGACACTTATGGCATTTCTTCACATATTTGCAGCAATCAGACTCCATTGTCAGCCAATAGTAGCCTGCTCTCAACATCTTTCTAGCCATGACATGTCCATTGGAATGAGTACTAAATGAACCCTCATGGACCTCAGTCATTAACATGTCTGCTTCGTGTCTATCCACGCATCTGAGCAGAACCATGTCAAAATTCTTCTTATAAAGCACATCGCCATTGAGGTAAAAACTGCCTGATAATCTTCTCAAAGTCTTCTTATCTTTCACAGATGCCCCAGGCGGGTAAATCTGGCTCTGAAGAAAGCACTTAATATCATAATACCATGGCTTATCATCTTGCACCTCCTCTACTGCAAATACATGAGTTGGCCTGTCCAAACGCATCACAGTGATATTGGGAACTTCATTCCAAAGTCTAACCACAATCATTGAAGCAAGTGTAGCAAGAGCATCTGCCATCCGATTCTCATCTCGAGGAATATGATGGAATTCAACCTTAGTGAAGAATGTTGAAATCCTTCTCGCATAATCTTTATATGGAATCAGGCCAGGCTGATTCGTCTCCCATTCACCCTTAATCTGGTTAACAACGAGGGCCGAATCACCACAAACATCAAGATGCTTGATCCTAAGATCAATACATTCTTCCAATCCCATAATACAGGCCTCACACTCAGCCATATTATTCGTGCATTTGAAAGTTAGCCTTGCTGTAAAAGGAAAATGTGTGCCCTGAGGAGTAATAATCACTGCCCCAATACCATTTCCATATTGATTCACAGCGCCATCAAACACCACGCTCCATCGGGAACCAGGTTCTGGCCCTTCATCGAGCGTAGGCTCATCACGATATTTCATTTTCAAATACAGAATCTCCTCTTCTAGGAAGTCGCACTGAACTGACTGATAATCCTCAATTGGTTGATGTGCCAAGTGGTCAGCCAAGATACTACCTTTAATAGCCTTCTGAGCTCGATACTCAATATCATACTCAGATAACAACATCTGCCAACGGGAAATCCTCCCAGGTTAAAGCAGGCTTCTCGAAGATATACTTGATTGGATCCATATTGGATATCAACCAAGTCGTATGATTCAACATATACTGGCGTAAGCGTTTAGCAGCCCAAGCCAAAGCACAACATGTTTTCTCAAGCATTGAGTATCGAGACTCACAGTCAGTGAACTTCTTACTCAGGTAGTAGATATCATACTCTTTCTTTCCTGATTCGTCTTGCTGACCAAGGAGACAACCCACAGAGTCTTCAAGAACTGTCAGATACATAATCAACGGTCTCCCTTCCACAGGCGGGGACAGAATCGGAGGCTCAGACAAATACTCTTTAATACTATCAAAGGCCTTTTGGCAATCCTCGGTCCAATCATGAGACTGATCTTTCCGGAGGAGCTTGAATATTGGCGCACATGTGGCAGTCATGTGGGATATGAATCTGGAAATATAATTCAAACGGCCAAGAAAACCTCAGACTTGCTTTTCAGTTTTGGGCGCAGGCATCTCTTGTATTGCTTTGACCTTTGCAGGATCAACCTCAATACCTCTTTCGCTGACAATAAAGCCCAATAACTTGCCGGAACGGACTCCAAATGTACACTTGTTAGGATTCAGATGAAGCTTATACTTCCTCAAACGCTGAAAAAGTTTCAACAAGTGCTCTACGTGTTCAACCTCCGTTCTTGACTTTGCAATCATATCATCAACATATACCTCGATCTCCTTGTGCATCATATCATGAAACAAGGTAGTCATAGCTCGTTGATACGTGGCTCCGACGTTCTTCAAACCGAAGGGCATCACTCGATAACATAATGTTCCCTAAGGTGTGATGAATGTTGTCTTCTCCATATCCTCGGATGCCATTTTGATCTGATTATATCTGGAAAATCCGTCCATAAATGAGAAGACATTGAATTTAGCTGTATTATCTACCAACATATCAATATGTGGTAGAGGGAAATCATCTTTCGGACTAGCTTTATTCAAGTCTCTATAGTCCACACACATTCAGACTTTTCCATCTTTCTTAGGCACGGGCACAATATTGGCCACCCATTGAGGATATGTAGAAGTCACCAGAAACCCCGCATCAATTTTCTTCTGAACTTCTTCTTTGATCTTCACTTCCATATCAGGATGAGTTCTTCTGAGCTTTTGCTTCACAGGCACGCACTCAGGCTTCAAAGGCAGGAAATGTTGGACAATATCAGTATCCAGACCAGGCATGTCTTCATATGACCAAGCAAATACGTCGACGTATTCTCGTAGCAACTCAATCAACCCCTTCTTAACAGATTCTTCCAGAAGTACCCCAATCCTCACTTCTCGCACACAATCTTCAGACCCCAAGTTGACTGTTTCCAGATTCTCAAGATGCGGCTGAATGATCTTCTCTTCATGCTCAAGTAGACGGGTAATCTCATCAGGAATCTCTTCAACATCATCCTCTTCTGCCTTAAATACAGGGAATTCAAAGTTGGGAGATGGTGTTGGATCATTATGTTCAATGGGTTTGATCAACCTGCATAATGATTTTGGATATAAAAGATTTTAGATTTCAAGCAAGGCAAATCATCATGCAGATGAAAATATTGATTTTATTCTATTTAGGGTTTTATGTGATCACCAATTTCATGCAAAAGCGAAAAGGGAAAATAATTGGAAAAACAAACATTTAACATGAATTTATTGAATGAAAATATCATTGTATTTATGCGCCAACAATGTCATCACTTCTCCTTTTGGCATGGGAGAAGGGTTTTTAAGCACAATGAACATTACTTTGACTTATGGATAACTGTTGGAATATCCACAGTGACCCAATTATTGTAGATCCCTCATGGGATGATGAAATTTCCAAATCCTCTTCGTCTTCTTCCAGAATGGAAGCAACCTCTTCATCTTGACCGGTGTGGATGAATCCACCACTCTTAAACAGCCCTTGCTTGTTGAAGACCCCAGAAGAATAGCCTATGCTAGCTCGAAATTTGTTGTCTTCCAACTTAATCATTTGCCCCAATCCAGCAGTTGCACCATGCTCAATGGCCAACTTTGCATCTTTATAGGAAGCAAATGAAGAAGTTCTCTTCTCAACAGGTTCAACAATAGATAAAGCTTGGAACGACGTTCCAACTTCATCCTCAGCATCTATATATGAGAAGGAAGACAAATGGCTAACCATGAGAGCCTTTTCTCCCCCTACCACCACCTGCTTCTTATTCTTGACAAACTTCAGTTTCTGGTGTAGGGTGGATGTCACGACACCAGCCTCATGAATCCATGGTCTGCCTAAGAGACATCTATACAATGGGTGAATGTCCATAACCTGGAAGGTAATCTGGAAATCACTTGGTCCGATTTTGACTGGGAGATCAACCTCTCCAATCACAGTTTTGCGAGAACCATCGAAAGCCTTCACAACTACTCCACTCTGCCTCATGGGAGGCCCCTGATATGATAACTTTGCAAGAGTGGTCTTCGGCAATACATTCAATGATGACCTAGTGTCCACCAGCACATTGGACATGGCGTCATCTTTGTAGCTCATAGATATGTGTAATGCCAGGTTGTGGTCTCTTCCCTCCTCGGGGAGATCAGCATCACAAAAACTTAAATTGTTACAAGCGGTGATGTTTGCAACAATACTGTCGAATTGTTCAATCCTGACGTCGTGATCCACATACGCCACATCCAACACCTTCTGCAGAGCTTCTCGGTGTGGTTCTGAATTCATCAGCAAGGATAATACAAAGATTTTGGATGGCGTTTGTAGAAGCTGATCTACAACGTTGTACTCACTTCTCTTGATGAGCCTTAGCATCTCATCACAGTCTTCTTTCGTATTGCCACTCGGGCCAACAAAGACAGAAGTTTTCAATGTAGAGGTAGGTTTAACAACAGGTGCCAGATTCGGAGCGTTCACAGCATTCCCAATCGGGTGTTCAGCATAATCAGCATTATCACTCCTTCGAGCATCAACTTGCGGCTTTGGCGGAGCCGAGAAAACACGACTGCTGCGAGTCAGGCTATTGACGTCGGCAATATTAACAGCATATGAAGAGGGCAGGGGCATCTCCTTCCCATTCTCCAATGCTACAACATTGTAGCGATAGGGGACCGCCTTCTCAGCAGAATACGGTACAGGGCCGACTGGCTTAATGGTCAAAGCAGGAGAAACCTTCTGCTTACTACCATCATACTTGATGATAACAGGCTCGGGGATTCGGAATACTGGAGAAATTATGTTGACTTCATCAGCATCTTCGTCAACATTTCTGTTTTGAAGGATCTCAATGACTCCCTCATCTAGCATTTCTTGAACATCTTTACGCACCTGGCGACAACCTCATTGATTAACAGAACAAACTCGGCATCTATCGTGGTCGTGCTCGTAATGACTATAATCACACAGCAAACGATGCATCTCGACCAGAGATTGTCAAATATGACTGACATATTTGACCTTGTACTTGCTAGGGCAGCCCTGGACCATGTTGACAGATTTCCCATGCTCGGGCAATGGGTTCTTCTTTACGTTAGGACCTACGTCCTCGAAACACAGAATGCCACATCTCACAAGGTCTTGAACCTTGGTCTTCAAAGGGTAGCAATTCTCCACGTCATGTCCGGGAGCACCGGAATGATAAACACAATGTAATTTTGGCTTATACCACCACTGAGGGTTAGTAGGTATAGTCGGTGGGTCTTGTGGTGTAATCAACTTCCTCTCTATCAAAGAGGGATATAACTCTGCATACGTCATCAGAATAGGATCGAAGGTGACCCTTTTCCTCTCGTAACTTGTGCTGGCTTGATTACTGTTTCAAGGCTGGTAGGCCTGCTGTTGAGGATGGTGCTGTTGTTGTTGATATTGCGGATGTGGTTGTTACTGATTATTATTGTGTTGCTGATATTGTTGATTATCTCTGAAAACAGGCGCTATGTGAGCCACCTGGTGCTGGTTACCGGCGAGACGCACGGTCTTGCTCCTCACAGAGGGTCTTCTTGGTTTCATATGGGAGGTCACAACATGTGCCTCGCCATCTTTCTCCTTTGCAAACGCCCCATAACGTTTGGCAGAAGAGCCTTCTTCTCTGGTCAGGCGCCCTTCCCTGACCCCTTCTTCCAGTCGCATCCCCATGTTCACCATCTCGGTGAAGTCAGAAGGAGCGCTGGCAATCATCTGCTCATAGTAAAATGAACTCAAGGTCTTCAAAAAGATCTTGGTCATCTCTTTCTCTTCTAGCGGAGGCACGATATGTGTTGCCACCTTTCACCATCTCTGGGCATACTCTTTGAAAGTTTCCTTGTCCTTCTAGGACATGGCTCTCAATTGATCCCTATCTGGAGCCATATCCACATTGTATTTGTACTTCTTGACGAAGGCCTCGCCAAGTTCGTTGAAGGATCGGATGTTCGTGCTGTCCAAGCCCATATACCAACGTAGGGCAACACCGGATAAACTGTCCTGAAAGTAGTGGATGAGCAATTGGTCGTTGTCGGTCTGAGTTGACATTTTCCTGGCATACATGACTAGGTGGCTGAGAGGGCAAGTATTTCCCTTGTATTTTTCAAAGTCAAGGACCTTGGACTTTACAGGGATCTTCATATTCGGGACTAAGCAGAGTTCGGCAGCAGACTTGCCAAAAAGATCCTTTCCTCGGAGAGTTTTCAATTCCTTGCGGAGCTCAAGAAATTGATCGTTCATAGCGTCCATCTTCTCATAGACATCTGGGCCCTCAGACGGCTCAAAATGATAGATGGCGTCGTCTACTCTGGGCATAGTATGCACGACAGGAGGAGGAATAACAAGGACCGGGCTAGATGCCGGCAAAGAAGCAAAAGTGGGTGCAGGACCCTCAGGCATGAAATTGGGAGGCATCCCCCATGGGAATCCGGCTGGCATGGCGGTTGGAGCAAAGTGTGCGCTGGCCGCAAGCATAGTTGAGGAGACAATCTCAGAGATGACTGTCCTCTGGGGAGGAGTTGAAGGTGTCGGAGAAGACTGGCTCTGGGCAGCCATGAATGACTCCATTAGGGAAGTCAATTTGGCTACTTCCTCCTTCAGCTCACGGTTCTCTTGTTCCAAATGATCAATCAGTCTTGAAATGTTGGCTCTGGTGTAGTACCGATGAGTCAACTTGTCTTCAAAATAAATGAAGAACACAAAGTTAGACCATAGAACATGAAGCCTGGAGCAAAACCTGCTTATGCACATGATGCATGCAATGCTTGTGCATATGATTTTTTTATTTATCAGAGGAACTTTTAGAGTTCTATTGGCAAATATTGGAAATATTAAATATTTATCACATATAGAAATATCTCATCAATAATATTTGGAAAATATTTTTATACCAAAGAAGTACAGTTTTGGTAACCAAATACAATACAAGAGAGAAGGAAAATGAACATCCTATGGATCCCTAGAAGCAATCATCTAAAGCTCTGGACACGGGAAGATAAGATGCACGAAGCCTCTTCGCCTCCCTCTCATAGGCCGCCTCCATATCTGCCTTCTCTTTGGCGAGTCGATAATAGTTCATTTTCCAAAACTTGGAAGACCGAGGAAGTAGAGAAGTCCATGCATCATTAGGATCATCAATAACCTGATGCTCAAGGAACTCTATCAAAGCATCCTTCTCCTTGATCTGCTGAAGTAACTCCTCTCGTTCACGGATCCAAGCACGTGAACGGTCTTCGTCTCTCAACTCCTCTACTCCTTGGTTAGGGAGGGTTGAAGGCCCAGCCACAACCAAATGTGTAGGTCTCGGATACTCGTAAGGCATAAGATACTCAGAAGCTCTCCTTCTAACCCAAGAAGTATAAGGCTCCAAAGCGATACAATTCTTCGGACCCAGCTCCTTCCTCCATTTCCTATGGATCTTGCGCCAAGCGCGGACCATCCTGCCGTTCAAGCCTTGGGGATCTTTACCCTCCTAAAAGAACACACCCTCTAACAAAACGTTATTGGGTTTATCCTTTAGGAGGAACCCAAGCTGATGACGTGCCAAAATAGGGTTGTAGTTAATCCCACCACATGTACCAAGAAGAGGCACATTGGAGAATTCACCACAAGAGTCGATAATCTGCAAACCATCATACAAACGGTTGTGCCAAAAGATATCATCATTAGTGAGAGACATAAGTCTCGTGGACCACCGTAGACATCCTTTGTTCTCCTTGAAGGCGACCGTCTGCGGTAAGTGAGAAGTAAACCACTTGTGCAACAGAGGCAAACAACACACAATGGTACCACCACCCTTTGCATTCCTCATATGCAAAGAAAAGTAAGTGTCACCCAACAGAGTCGGAACGGGATTAAGAGTAGAGAAAATCCTAATAGCGTTCTCATCCACAAACTTGTCGATGTTGGGGAATAACACCAGCCCATAGATGAGTAGTACAAATATGTCCTTAAAGGCGTCCTCACTCATGGCCTTCTCATACATAGTAGCTTGAGCAATGAGGAACTCAGAAGGGAGACCTTGAATTCCACCTTTGGTAGTCATATGCGCACCAACCAGAGATTCATTTATATGCAACATATCAGCTATCTCTTGAGAAGTAGGAACACTCTCTAAGCCACTGAACGACAACTGGTCTAGAATAGGTATACCCACAAGGTAGGCATACTCCTCAAGCGTGGGCAAAGGCTGAAAATCCAGAAATGTGAAGCAACGGTACAAGGGATCATAAAACTGCACCAATACACTCATCAATCCTTCGTCCACTTGAGTAGTCAGAATAGATAGGAGCTTCCCAAAACGAGCCTTGAAACCCAAGGGATCTAATACATAGGATGTCAAATTCCTTAGCTCTTTCAAGTCAGGCTGTCGGAAACTGTACTTCTTCATATTCCTTCTTTGTCTTTCCATGTCTGAAAATTTGCAAATAGGCCTCTTAAGTTCCTTGAAAATTTTCTTATTAATGATGATATGGATGCAAATGGGTGCATGAATGCATGAATGCAACAATCACACTCAAGGATCAAGCAAAGCACACCAAACAAAGGTCATGGGATGGATCATGTCTTCCTTAATATCAATCATCCATTTTGGTGGATTATGGTTTACACCTTATCAACACCCAAGTTCCATTGATATTAAAGATACAAGAACGGATCAACCATGAATCAAGGGTTTGTTGCAAGTCACGAGCATGGAGTCTCAGTTAAGAACCACCCAAAGGGAGTGTACTAGGGTTTAAACCTGCCAAACATGTTCTACAAGAGGTTCCCATAGTCATCATCCCATCTTTCGGATATTATCGGATAAACGACTACTCGTATTCCAAAAATATTCTCAAGAGAGACTCTTATGAGTGTAGTATCGCGTAACAATCGTATCAAATCTTACACTTGAACGACTTTCGCACAACATCCTAAGAATAGGCCAAGATGGGCTTGGTAAACTAAGGTCCTTGGCTTCTAAGGTCTATATTGGAAAGAGTAATGTCTAACCACAACTACTTGTGTGACATTATTGATCCCAACATGACCTCCACCAAGTGAATGGACTCGCAAGTCAACTTGCTAAGGAATAACTCCACACAAGTCAACAAGACTATGCCATTCTCCTATCCTAAGTGCACTCGAGTTCGGGTATAGAACTCATCTCACAAAGATCACCAAGCATACAAGGAATTAATATTCAAGCAATTCAATCATTACATACAATACAGTAATCCCAAATTACACAAAAAATATGTCACAAAACAATATATAATACAATACAAAAAAATATGAAAAGTAGGCAAAACCCACTAGGAAAATATTTCCCCAGCAGAGTCGCCACTTTTCTGTAGCGGGGTATTCGTTACCATTAGAGATATTGACTAAATACAAGGTAAACCATACAAGTCGAGTCGCCACCGCACTTCTATTTATCCAAAGGAATGGTTAGAAAACGAACAAAAACCTAAAAGTTTTATCGAATAAAAAACTAGTAAAAATGTCAGAGATCTGGGTAAGGGGGTTGGTTATGCAATGGGAAGCTTTTAAGCACCCAAAACATCCTAGGTACTCCTAGGGAGCCCTTTTCATTTTGTTGTAACGTCGGTATTTTGTGAAAATTTATTTGTGCAAACATGATTGAAGAGATGAGAAGAGAATATACAAGTTTATTTACATTGGGTGTTTGGATGGTGTAGCTGGGTACTCGTTACCATTAGAGATATTGACTAAATCCAAGGTAAATCATACAAGTCGAGTCGCCACCCCACTTCTATTTATCCAAAGGAATGGTTACAAAGCGAACAAAAACCTAATAGTTTTAACAAAAACTAGTAAAAGAAACAGAGATCTGGGTAAGGGGGTTGGTTATGCAATGGGAAGGTGTTAGGCACCCAAAACATCCTAGGTACTCCTAGGGAGCCCTTTTCACACTTGTTGCAAAGGTTGTTGTTTTGTGAAATTTTGTTTTTGCAAACATGATTGAAAAGATGAGAAGAGAATGTACAAGTTAATTACAATTTGTTTGGATGGATAAACCCATTGCCTACGTACCATCTTATATAAAGATTAGGATCAAAACCTCGTAGTTCGGGGTAAAAATCTCAAAACAAGTTGGTGAATCGATTGGTCCAAAAGCCTTAAGGTCTTTTGTTATCAAAGGGAGAAAACTCAACCAAACCACAAATCCACCATGTGAGGATAGCTTCAACATGCTAGTGAGGGGTTAACCCTATAATAAGCATGGAAGACTCATTGTCCACCACTAAGGATATAGGTGAGTATTATATCTACCACAAGGATAACTCAAACCTAATAGCTAAAGGTTATGGAAAATTTGATTAAGAAGTGGCCATTGGAACCACAAAAGCACATTTGAATGGGTTATATTTACCAATTAGAAGTATATACAAAAATGGTCAAAGTTGACTTAAAGGTTCAATTCAAAATAAGTGTTATGAAAAGAAAGTTTGAAAATCAAAAGCATAAGGCTTAGGTTTCTAATGTTTGAAAACAATCGTTAAATGTTTGCACAAAGGCTTTGGCTTGGGTTAGAGTGGAGAGATGAAGAAGAAGGGGCTAAGTCCTAAGTAAAACAAAAAGAGAAGGGATGAAGAATCAAAACCACAATGGAGTCCCTCTCTTGAGATCATATTGATGACCCAAGTAGCTCCCATCCTTTGGAATAAGCAACCACAAAGTATAAGCAATCCAACAAGTCTCATAAGAGATCCTCAATGTGTCTTGTATCTTCCACTTGGATGAACATGGTAATGGTTCTCGAATTAAGCTCATAGAATCCCTAGTCACAAAAGCACACACATCAAAAGTTTCATGAAATAAAACAAGAATGGACAAGAGTGAGTTTAGAGATTTGGTCCTTCTAATCCATCTTCATCATTAAGATCCTTTCACTCCAATTTTGCATAAGGAAGGGTCCTAGAATCTAAGTCCAATTCTCCATTTCTTTGCATAGGGGAAGTCCTAGAAACTAAGTCCATTTCTTTGCATTTGGTCCACAACAATCAAAACAAAGACACAAGCATAATAATATATACACAATTATGTGCTCAAGTGAGCAAAAGGCAAATGGCATTAACATAAACATGTGCTCAAATGAGCAAAGAGAAAAGCAAATGGATAACATGTGCAAGAATAGTAAATTGCATAAAAGTAAATTGCATAAAGTAAATTGCATAAAGTAAATGTTAATTGTCAACAGTTAGTGTTAGTAGTTAGTGTGCCATAAGGAAAATTTAGTGCTATGTTAAGCAATCGTAATTGGACTTATGTAGAAGTCACAACTATCTGAGGCCGGTCATTAATAATGTAGGCAACAAACACAAGTTAGGAGTCTTGATTAGTGAACCAAGTCCCAACAACTTGCCATGCCAAAAAGAAGAAGTGAAATGATCTTGTATTGGTTTAAGCCTTTTGCATGATTTAGAAGACAACCTATCCCTAATGCAAAGCCATTCACTTGATCAATTGATCAAGATGAATTATATTTGAATCAAAGAAGGTTAAATCTCCCTAATCAATGCTAACTTATCAACCTTCAACTCATTGATAAAAAAGAAAAGAAGTGGAAGAAGAAGAAGGAGAAGATGGATAAGAGAAAAAAATGGCAAAAATTAAAATGCATTAAATGAAATACAATGTACCAATCCTCATATGTTGACCAATAACATTGAAAGTCAAGGTCAAAGAATCAAAAACAAAAGTGAGATGAAGATTGGGAGTCAAGAAATGAATAAACTATTTTGGCATTTTTAATATTGAAATAAACTTGAATTAAAATAAATAAATAATGGAAAGGTCAAACTTCAAAATCACTTCCAATCAACCTTAAAAGGTCCAAGTGATTTATCCTAAGTTCAACAAGGTCAAACAAAGTTTGACAAAAAATTTCAGCATTTTTAAAAGTCAGAAACTATTTTTAATCAATTAAAAATGAATAAAAATAACCTAATTGAACTAAAATCTCAAATAAATCTCAAATCAATTCAAAAATTGATGAGAATATTTTTCATAGATCCATCATCATTCAAATAGGTTAGGAAAATATTTTTGCATTTTTTGAATATCAAGAACTATTTAAAATGAATTAAAAATAACTAGAAAAGAGAAAATTCACAAAAAATATCAAATGACAAAATAAAAATTATTAAAAATCAGAAATAGAAATTAGAAATTATTTGGGAAATAATGCAATTGGTCCCATAATTTTTGGATAAAAAATGAAAGAGATATTGATTTTTAAAAATAATTGGAATTAAAGAAATTAAAACCAGAAAATAAAAATGTAAAAAAACGTGGAGCGTTAGATCTGAGCTCATTAATTGAGTTGGCAGATCACACGCTCAAAAGATGCGCGCCTATGGTGATCCTCAGTCAATGCGCTCACATGGAAAACAAATGAAAGTCATAACAAGCAACGCTCCTGATTGCATCTGGAAATTAGATCACACAGCCAGGATCCAAACTGGAGATGATGAAGCCACCGGAGCCACCGTCTTCTCCGGTGAGCTCGGATTTTCCGGCCAAAGTTGCAGAACTTCAAATCTTAATAAAAACGCACGATCTATACATCTTTAGAAAGCTGGGATGATGTACATCATCCCTGTACCATCCATTTTCCCTATAGATCTCCATAGTGTGAGAAATCAGAGATGGAAAAATCTGGTGTTCATCATGAACTTAATGGATTTCAAAAATTGAATGCATAAACATGATGCCTCTATTGAGAGGACTTCAGCCAACACAAAATCTAATCCAAAAGGTCAATGGATGAGGAGAGTCGAAGAAAATACCAGTTGGAGTGTAAGCTTGAGTTCTGGTGATTTGAGCATGATGCCTTGCTTGCTTTGCTAAAACATAAGTTCTATGAGATAAATGATGAAGGTTTAGAAGCACTAGATCTGAGAATTCAACCAGATGAAGTTGAATTTCAGATCTGAAAAAAATGAGAAAAGTGAACTTGCTTCTTTAGTGATGGCTATGGAAAGAATTCTGCAGCATTTCAGGTTGAATTAGGGTCCCTAATGGAAGCTCACATGCCATGTATTTATAGACAATGCCATGCTGAACGTGTGATTTCAAACTTGCATGAATGAAGGGGGCCTCCATGCATGGGCCTGTACAGACGCATGGAGGGCCCAATTCCACATGGATTGGCAAGCTGAGATCATGAATGAATGAAATGGACGTGCAATTTTGATGCAATCAGCTCATGCATGGTAATTGAATCAAGTTTCCCAAAAATGCACTTAAAGTTCTCCTCTTCGAAAATGATATTTGCCAAATCCAAAAGTAGCCATGTGAGTAATGGTTGGAAAGGCCTTGGTGTAAGGAACAATTGTTATGTTGGTCAAACATCCATTTGGAATGTGTAAATTTAGGAAATTTGAGTTTAAAGTGTGATGTGCAAAACGTGTCAAGGTAAGGTTTCTAAAATTGGCCAACTTTCAAGCCCTTCTGTTTTGATGATGAAAGCTTCAAATGGACAAACCTCCAACATAAAAGTTGTAGATATTTTCAAGACAATCAAAATGGACTCAAAGTTTACATCATTTGGAGTTTTAATGAAGGAGTTATGGGCACTTAAAGTTGGACTTTTTTGACTTTTAATGCCTTTGGCCAAAAAGGACCTATAATGTCTTGCATTATCACATGTATTGTCTTTGAGATTTTGAGATTTTGTTCAACATAACATTTGAATTAGACATCTTAAGCTTTCCAATGAATTTGATCCCACCTCAAAATTAGGGGTGGCAAAACGGGCCCGGCCCGCGGGCCACGCCCGTTTTACCCGTCATTTTTGGCGGGTCGGGCCAAGGATTTAGGCCCTCACCCTCAAATGTGTCCGCCCCGCCCCATTTTTTTCGCGGGCTTTTGCGGGCACGTGTATTTACATAAATTTTTGTATTTTTAGGCTTAAAGAGTGCAGTGTCTGCGGGCTTTCCCCGCCCCGCCCTCACTTTTTTGCGGGGCAGGTCTAAGTTTTAGGCCCACATCCTCAACTATGACCGTCCCGCCCCGCCCCGTTTTTTTGCGGGCTTTTGCGGGCGGGCATGCCCGTTTGCCACCCCTACTCAAAATCATAAAAAATGAATGAGTTATGTCCTTGGGAAGTTGACCCACAATTAGGGTTTCAGTCAAAATGACCTATAATGTTTTGGAATGGAAGATGGTCTTCCAAGCTTCAAATCAAATTTTGATGAACATGAAAGTTGTTCATATTGTCCTTAAGAACATTTTTGCTTTTGGGACCATCTCCATTTGACCAAAATATAGAAAGTTAGGTCTCAGTGCATTTCAAATTAGTCAGATGAATTGACTGATCAACTTCTCAAGTCCACAACTCATATCTTGATGAATTGATGATTGAGGACACTCAAATAATTTCAAATATGCATGAAATGATGAGTTAAAGAACTTCCCTTGACTGTATTTGATCATGGGTTGAGGTCGCTTCATGAGCAAGGCAATGTGGTGCACAGATGAATTAGGGTTTCTCTGGGGAACAAACCTCAAATCCTTTGACTTGCCTTGATCAAAAATGATGCATTGAGGTACTAGGGAGGCACATTTGATGGATGAGAGCTTTGGGAACCATTACCATGCTTGTTATCATCTCTTCTTGACCATGTCTTTATACATAGGATCTCCTAGAAGCTTTGGACCTTGTAATTGCTCAAGCTACAAACAAAAGATGTTAGTGACATATTTTTGTGCTTTTGGTTAGTAAACAAAATAAGAAAAGCAATGATATACAATTCAAGCATGCTTGGTGATCTCAAACCACTCTCAAGAAGTCCCACCCAAAGGGAAAAGGAACCAGGATGCTCAATGATCCTTGAGGCTATGCAATGCAATGTTATGATGCCATGAGGGATCTTAGGGACAAAATTGGGGTCTTACAGATGGATAAACCCATTGCCTACGTACCATCTTAAAAAAGATTAGGATCAAAACCTCGTAGTTCGGGGTAAAAATCTCAAAATGAGTTAGTGAATTGATTGGTCCAAAAGCCTTAAGGTCTTTTGTTATCCAAGGGAGAAAACTCAACCTAAAACCACAAATCCACCATGTGAGGATAGCTTCAACATTCTAGTGAGGGGTTAAGCCTATAATAAGCATGGAAGACTCATTGTCCATCACTAAGGATATAGGTGAGTATTACATCTACCTCAAGGATAACTCAAACCTAATAGCTAAAGGTTATGAAAAGTTTTGATTAAGAGATTGGCCATTGAAACCACAAAAAGGTATTTGAATGAGTTATATTTACCAATAAAAAGTATATACAAAATATGGTCAAAGTTGACTTAGGATTCAATTCAAAATAAGTGTTATGAAAAGAAAGTTTGAAAATCAAAAGCATAAGGCTTAGGTTTCTAATGTTTGAAAAGAGGTGTTAAATGTTTGCACAAAAGTTTTGGCTTGGGTTAGAGTGGAGGGAAGAAGAAGAATGGCTAAAGTCCTAATCATACAAGAGATAAGGGATAAGAAACAAGACCACACATGGAGTTCCTCTCTTGAGATCATATTGATGATCCAAGTAGCTCCCATCCTTTGGAATATGCAAGCAAAATAATAGTAAGCTCAAGCAATCAACAATCAATTAAGCTCTTGGAAAGTTCCTCAATGTATCTTGTATCTTTCACTTTGGATGAACAATGGAAATGGTTCCTCACTTAGGCTCAATGTTGGAATCCCTAGCACAAGAACACACACATTAAAAAGTTCTATCAAACAAATCAAGAATGAACAAGCAAGAGTTTAGAAATTAGTCCTCCCAAAGTTTTCTTTAGCACTTATAGCATTCTAAAGGCCCAATGCCTAGTTGCTCTTTGACTTTTATAGCACTCTAAAGGCCCAATGCCTAGTTGCTCTTTGACTTCAAATTTGCATAGAAAGTCCTAATGTCTAAGTCCATTTGTCCATTTCTTTGCAATTGGTCCACAACAATCAAAACAAAACACAAGCACAATGATATATACACAATTATGTGCTCAAGTGAGCAAAAGGCAAATTGCACTAACATAAACATGTGCTCAAGTGAGCAAAGGGGAAAAGCAAATGAATAATATGAACAAGAATAGTAAATTGCATAAATGTAAAGAGCAAGAAGTAAATGTTAATGGTTAATGGTTAATGTTAGTAGTTAGTGTGCCATAAGGAAAATTTAGCGCTATGTTAAGCAATCGTAATTGGACTTATGTAGAAGTCACAACTATCTGAGGCCGGTAAATAATAATGTAGGCAACAACACAAGTTAGAGGTCTTGATTAGTGAATCAAACTCCAACAACTTGCCATGCCAAAAAGAAGAAGAGGAGAAATGATCTTGTATTGGTTTAAGTCCTTTGCATGATTTAGAAAGCAATCTATCCTTAATGCAAATCCATTCACTTGATCATTTGATCAAGATGAATTAGATTTGAATCAAGGAAGATTAAACCTCCCTAATCAATGCTAACTATCAACCTTTAACTCATTGATAAAAAAGAAAAGAAGGTGAAGAAGAAGAAGATAAAGAATATAAATGAAGAATTAAAGTGCATTAGATGAAATGGAATGTACCAATCAACAAATGTTGACCAAAGATAGGGAAGATCAAGGTCAAACAATAGAAAACAGAAGCAAGATGAAGATTGGAAGTCAAGAAATAAACAAAATATTTTTGGCATTTTTAATATTTAAAATAAAACTTGAATTAAAATATTAAAGAAAGGTCAAACTTCAAATTCACTTCAAATCAACTTGGAAAAGTCCAAGTGAATTATCCCAAGTTCAACCAGGTCAAACAAAGTTTGACAAAATATTTCAGCATTTTTAAAAGTCAGAAACTATTTTTAATCAATTAAAAATGAATAAAAATAACCTAATTAAACTAAAATCTCAAATAAATCTCAAATCAATTAATAAATTGATGAGAATATTTTTCATAGATCTATCATCATTCAAAGAGGTTGAGAAAATATTTTTGTATTTTTTGAATATCAAAAACTATTTAAAATGAATTAAAAATAACCAGAAAAGAGAAAATTAATAAAAAATAGAAAATGATAAAATAAAAAATATTAAAAATCATTTTTAGAAACTAGAAATTAAAAGAGAAATAATGCGATTGGTCCCATAATTTTTGGACCAATAATAAAAGAGATATGGATTTTAGAAAATAAAATGGAATTAAAAAATAAAACAAAAAATAAAATCAGAATTAAAAAATGGAAAAAAGCGTGAGCCCTTGGATCTGAGCTCATTAATTGAGCTGGCAGATCCAAGGATCCACAAGCGCGCGCCCAACGTGTTCCAAGGTCAATGCAACCACACGCTGTATATAAAAAAGTCATAACAATGGACTGCTTAGATCTCATTTGGAAATGGAAAGGGACGACCACGATTGGATCTGGAGACCAGACGGTGGCTAGCGCCACCGTCTTCTTAAGCAAGCTCCCATGAAGATAAAAAATCACAGAGATTCAAACGTGCATCAAAATGCACGATCCAGGCACCATTCGAAAGGATAAGTGATGTACATCACTCCTATGCCACTCAATTCCACTCTAGATTCCTATTAAGAGAGAAATCAGAGATGGAACTTTGGTGGTGTTCAACTAAACTTGCTTGATTTCAACAATTAAGAACACAATAATGATGCCTTTATACAGAGGACTTCAAACAACACAAGATCAAGGCAAATGGAGCAATTTATGATGAGATTCGAAGCAAAACTCAGTTGAGCAAAACCTTTGGATTGTGAAGAATTAAGTCACTCTCTTTGGTTCCTTTTGCAAACAGAAGCTTCAATGGATCAAATGAAGAAGGTCTAGGAACTTTAGATCTTAAAATTCAACCAATGCAATTGAATTTCAGATCTGAAATTTTTAGAGAAAAATGAACTTTGTTCCTTTGGTATGGGTGGGGATTCAATTCAACAGGCATTTAGGCGCCATTAGGTTGAAGAATTGAAGAGCATAACACTTGTATTTATAGCCAAAACCATCTGAAATGCAATGAACAAAGTGTGCATGAGAGAAGAGGGCCTCCATGCATGGGCCTGTACAGGCGCATGGAGGGCCCAATTATGATTGGAATGGATTGCTATACATCACCAAATGAGGAATGGACGTGCAGATTAAATGTTAACAGCTTATGCAATGTGTTTCAAATGAATTTCACAAAATGCACTTAATTCTTCATGTCTTCGAAAATGATGCTTCTAAACTCCAAATGCAACCTTATGAGTAATGGTTAGAAATCTTGTTGCATAAGGAACAAATGCTATGTTGATCAAAACTCCAATTGGGCCTTGGAAATTGATGAAATTTGAGCTTGAAGTGTAGGGTGCAAAACATGCATTTGTGAAGTTTCCAAATTTGGCCAATGTTCAAGCCCTTCTTTCTCAATGATGCAAGCTCCAAATGACAAAATCTTTAACATGGAAGTTGTAGATACTTTCAAGGCAATCAATTTGGACTTACATTTTGCATCATTTAGATTTTTAATGAAGAAGTTATGGGCACTTGAAGTTGGACTTTTTCACATTTCAATGCATTTGTCCCAAAGTGACCTATAATGTTTTGCATTATCACATGTATTTATTTTGAGATTTTGCAATTTTGCTCAACATAACATTTGAAGTGGACACAATAATATTTCCAATGCATTTAGTCGCACCTCAAAACCATGAAAAATGAATGAGTTATGTTCTTGGGAAGTTGACCCAAAATTAGGGTTTAAGTCAAAATGACCTATAATGTCTTGGAATGGATGATGACCTTCCAAGCTTCAAATAAAATGTTTATGAAAATGAAAGCTGTTCATATTCTCATTAAGAACATTTTTTCTCTTGGGGGCATCTCCATTTGATCAACACATAAAAATTTAGGTCTTAGTGCATTTCAAAATAGTCAAATGACTTGACTGATCAACTTCTCAAGTCCACAACTCATATCTTGATGAATTGATGATTGAGGACACTCAAATAAGTTCAAATATGAATGAAATGATTAATTAAAGGACTTCCCTTGATTTTATTTGACCATGGGTTGAGGTTGCTTCATGAGCAAGGCATTGTTGATGATCATATGAATTAGGGTTTCCTTGGGAAACAAAACTCAAACCCCTTGAATTGCTTTGATCAAAATGATGAATTGAGATACTTGGGAGGAATATTTGATGGATGAGAGCTTTGGGAACCATTACCATGTTTGCTTTCATCTTCTCTTGACCATATCATTTCACAAAGGATCTCCTAGAAGCTTTTGACCTTGTGACTGCTCAAGCTACAAACAAAAAATGTTAGTGACATATTTTTGTGCTTTTGGTTAGTAAATAAAATGAGAAAAGAAATGATATACAATTCAAGCATGCTTATGATCCTTGAGGCTATGCAAATGCCATGTTATGATGCCATGAGGGATCTTAGGGTCAAAATTGGGGTTTTAAAATCTGGCGCTCCATATTTCGATGAACTGCAAGGAGGATGCATTGTCCAATGTGCTGGTTGATACCAGTTTTTCTCTGAATGTACTCCCGAAATCGACTCTGCCCAGGTTATCCTATCAAGGCGCCACGATGAGGTATAGTGGCGTGATCGTTAAAGCGTTTGATGGTTCTCGAAAAACCGTCATTGGAGAAGTGGACCTTCCAGTCAAGATAGGTCCGAGTGATTTTCAGATTTCATTTCAAGTAATGGATATCCACCCAACCTATAACTGTTTATTGGGAAGGCCATGGATTCATGAAGTTGGAGCTGTAACGTCTACTCTGCACCAGAAATTAAAATTTGTGAAGAACGACAAGCTTGTCGTTATTGGTGGAGAGAAAGCACTCTTGGTGAGCCATCTGTCATCTTTTACATATGTTGAATCTGATGAGGAGGTTGAGACTCCATTCCAAGCCTTGTCTATTGCTGAGGTGAAGAAAACTGGGGCACCCATGTCTTCTTTCAAAGATGCTCAGAAAGCTATTGAGGCATGCTGTACAGATCAGTGGGGTCGTATGGTAGAAGTTGTAGAGAACAAGAATAGAGCCAGATTGGGATTTCAACATGGGTCGTTCAGTAACAAAGATGGAGAAGTACAACCAAGTTTCCTTAGTGGAGGGTTCATTCATGGTAATGAACAACACTCAATTATTGTAATTGAGGATGATGAAGATGAAGCTTGCGCTAACTTTATGACACATGGCCAGACTTGCAACAATTAGGTCGTTGTTGATGTTCCTGTTATTGTCCGTCGCTCTAAGTAAATTGTTTTTCATGTTTTAAGAAAAAACTTCTCCTATGCCTAAGGAAGAAGTGAACTTTGTTAGGCATTTCTCAATTATCAATAATAAAATATAATTCTATTCATCTACATCTATGATGTTTTATTTTTACTTTTTGCTTTTCTGAAAATGGTAATCACAAAAAACATAAATAAATAATAATTGTTCATCTGCATAATATTTGGTCGTAATTCACTTCTCTAAAATCAAAATATCAAATCATTATGCAGGTTGGTTCCCAAACCCATTGAATACAACGATCCTACTCCCTCTCCAAACTTTGAATTCTCTGTGTTTGAGGCTGAGGAAGAGGCTAATGATGAAGAGGTATCTGATGAATTATTCCGTCTACTTAAGCATGAGGAAAAAGTCATTCAGTCGTTCGAAGAGCAGATTGAGTTAGTCAACTTGGGTTCCGAAGATGATATGAAGGAAGTCGAGATTGGGTCTCAACTGTGTCCAGAGGTTAAGAAGGGGTTGATTAATCTTCTTTGAGAATATTCCGATGTGTTTGCTTGGTCCTATCAAGACAGGCCTGGTTTGGATTCTGAGATTATGGAGCATAGATTGCCTTTGAAGCCAGAGTGCCCGCCAGTCAAGCAAAACTTGAGAAAGACTCGTCCTGATATGGCAATAAAGATCAAAGAAGAAGTGCATAAGCAAATTGATGCTGGTTTTCTTGTTACCCTGAGTATCCGCAGTGGGTGGCCAATATTGTGCATTTTCTGAAGAAGGATGGAAAAGTACATATGTGTGTTGATTATAGAGATTTGAACAAAGCTAGTCCGAAAGATGATTTCCCTCTGCCACACGTTGATATGTTGGTAGAAAATACACCTAAATTTAAAGTCTTTTCTTTTATGGACAATTTTTCTGGTTATAATCAGATCAAAATGGCACCTGAAGATATGGAGAAGACCACATTCATTACCCCTCGGGGAACATTCTGTTACAGAGTGATACCTTTCGGTTTAAATAATGTTAGTGCAATGTACCAAAGAGCTATGACCACTCTTTTTCATGATATGATGCATAAAGAGATCGAAGTCTATGTTGATGATATGATTGTTAAATCAAGTGATGAAGAAGAGCATGTTGAGCATTTGTTGAAGTTATTTCAGCTTTGGAGGAAGTAGAAACTTCGGTTGAATCCCAATAAGTGTACTTTAGGTGTTCGTTTTGATAAGTTGTTGGGATTTATTGTCAGTGAGAAGGGTATTGAAGTTGATCCTGCCTAGGTCAAAGCAATACAAGACATGTCTGCACACAAAACTGAGAATCAAGTCAGAGGTTTCCTCGGCCGCTTGAATTATATCTCGAGATTCATATCGCATATGACTACCACATGTGCGCCTATATTCAATCTTTTTCGGAGAGATCAGTCTTGTGATTGGACCGAAGATTTCCAGAAAGCTTTTTACATTATCAAAGAGTATATACTTGAGCCCCAAATTCTGTCTCCGCCCGTTGAAGGAAGACCTTTGATCATGTATTTGACTGTGCTTGATGAAAGTATGGGTTGTGTTCTTGGTCAGCAAGATGAAATTGGAAACAAAGAATATGTTATTTACTACCTCAGTAAGAAATTCACCAACTGTGAGACTCGGTATTCTATGCTTGAAAAGACTTGTTGTGCATTGGCATGGACTGCTAAGCCTCTGTGCCAGTATATGTTGGATCATACTACTTGGTTAATATCCAAAATGGATCCAATCAAGTATACTTTTGAGAAGCCTTCTTTAACTGGGAGGATTTCCCGTTGGCATATGTTATTATCTGAGTATGATATCGAATACCGATCTCAAAAAGCTATCAAAGGTAGTGTCTTGGCTGACCATCTGGATCACCAACCAATTCAATATTATCAGTCAGCGCAATACGATTTTCCTGATGATGAGATTTTGTACCTAAAAATGAAATATTGTGATGAACCATTGCTTGAAGAAAGGCCAGAACCTGGTTCCCATTGGGGCATGGTATTTGATGGAGCTGTTAATCAATATGGTAATGGCATTGGGGCAATGATTATTACTCCTCAAGGCACTCATTTTCCATTTACATCTAGATTGACTTTCAAATGTACGAACAATATGGCTGAGTATGAAGCTTGCATTATGGGGCTTGAAGAGGCCATTGATCTCAGAATCAAAAATCTTGACGTCGATGGAGATTCAACTTTGGTTATGAATCAAATCAAAGGTGAATGGGAGACGAATCAACCCGGTTTGATACCGTATATAGATTATGCAAGGAGAATTTCAACTTTATTTATAAAGGTTGAGTTTCATCATATCCCTCGAGATGAAAACCGGATGGTAGATGCTCTTACAATGTTGGCTTCAATGATTATGGTGAAGTTCTGGAATAAAGTCCCTAATTTGACTGTGATGTGTCTTGATAGGCCATCTCATGTGTTTGTTGTTGAAGAAGTCAAAGATGAAAAACCATGGTATTTTGATATCAAATATTTTCTCGAAAGTCAGATCTACCCATATGGGGCATCTTTGAAAGATAAGAAGACTTTGAGAAGATTGGCTGGCAACTTCTACCTGAATGATGATGTGCTGTACAAAAGAATTTTTGATATGGTTTTGCTCAGATGCGTGGATAGACACAAAGCAGACCTGTTGATGACTGAAGTCCATGAAGCTCCTTTGGTACTCATTCCAATGGACTTGCTATGGCTAAGAAGATGTTGAGAGCATGTTACTATTGGCTAATAATGGAATCTGACTGTTGCAAGTTTGTGAAGAAATGCCACAAGTGTCAAATATATGTAGATAAGATTCATGTTCCTCCGATACTGTCGAATGTCATTTCCTCTCCATGGCCCTTCTCCATGTGGGGAATTGATATGATTGGCATGATTGACCCTAAAGCTTAGAATGGACGTCGCGTAATTTTGGTGGCTATTGATTACTTCACGAAGTGGGTTGAAGCAGCATCGTATGCAAATGTAACCAAGCAAGTTGTTGTGAGGTTTATCAAGAATCAGATTATATGCCGGTATGATGTGCCAAGTAAGATCATTACTGACAATGGACCGAACTTGAATAATAATATGGTGGAAGCTCTTTGCAAAGACTTCAAGATTGCACATCATAATTCTTCTCCCTACAGACCTAAGATGAATGGGGCTGTTGAAGCTGCGAGCAAGAACATTAAGAAGATCATTCAGAAAATGGTTTTGACAAACAAGGATTGGCATGAGATGCTCCCATTTGCCTTGCATGGGTATCGTACATACATCCGCACCTCAACAGGGGCAACCCCTTTCTCACTTGTTTATGGTATGGAAGTTATGCTCCCCGTAGAGGTTGAGATCCCATCATTGCGAGTCTTGATGGAAGCCAAGTTGACAGAAGCTGAATGGTGTCAGACCAGGTATGATCAGTTGAATTTGATTGAAGAGAAGAGGTTGACCGCCATGTGCCATGGTCAGTTGTACCAGCAGAGAATGAAGAAAGCATTTGATGAGAAGGTCAAGCCTCGTGTGGTTAGAGAGGTGACCTTGTTGATAACACTGAATCACACCGCGTATTTTACTCGAATTGCACATGTTTATTAGGTCTTTATTATCATTTTTCTTGTGTTATGATTTCTTTTTTGTTTTTTTTAGGTATTTAGCTCTTTCAGGACCTTTGTAGAATAAACGAAGCAAAAAGACCAAAAAATTAGGGTTTTTGGCAAATATTGTACTCGTGGCGTTCTACATAGCGGCCGCTATAGGAGAAGCCATGACACATCATCCATCAACCTGGAGGAAACTTCCACGATCCCATGAACTTCCCCATTTACTCACATGGCGGGCGCCATGGAGGGGTGGTGGGTGCCACCTTTGAATTCCACATTTCCACTAAAGAGCACTTAAAGGGCATCCTGGTCTTTGCATGCTATTGAGTTCCTCTATAAATAGGTCATTCTAGTTCACTTCCAAATCACCCAACTTAGTTTATAACACTAAGACTATAATATCATCTGTAAAAGCGGTAATCCGTCACATCGAGGGGTTATCGCACCTTAGTGTAATTGAGTTGGAGCATTTTGATTTTGTTGTCATCTTTATTTTCAAAGTCAAAGGTTCATTTACTTCCTTGTACCAGATTTAAAGCCTCCGTTTGGAGCAGGTTCTAATTTTATCGCCTTTTTATTTTACTTGCCATGCCTTACTTTATTTAATTCCTTGTCATGCTTTACTTTATTTAATTTCCTGCTATTGTCTTTACTTTATTTAATTTCCTGCCATTGTCTTTACTTTATTTAATTTTCTCGCCATTATCTTTATTGCTCATTTTAATTGTTTTACACGCTTTACTTGTTCTTCACGCCTTACACTCTAAACTTTTTTTCATCATGTTCAATATCATTGTATTTGATTGTATTACAATGTCTGGCTAAATCTTTCAAATGTTAGAATGTAAGGATCGCGGTTAAAGAGATGTTTCACATATTGCATCTGTAGAAATGCTTTAGGGGCTGTTTTGATTTTTAATTCGAGTTTTCTGAAACAAACTTGGTTAATTTTAACTACTTAAGGATTGTGAAAGCACCCTGGCTTAGTTAACTAGGAATTTTTATCACTTTAAGGAAAAACGATTTATGAAACTGTTTTCGGACGTGTTGATAGATTTAAAATTAGGAAACTCCTTGGGTAAACTTTCCGATTCAAAATCACTTTTCAACTAAGCTTACGCGTCTTTTTTCTTAAAAATAGTTTTACTACTTTAGCGTTATGCACACCTTTTATAAGTGACAATAAAAGGCCTTAATTTAAGGGTAAACTCGGTTCTGAATACGCGAAAGCGACAGTTCCTGTTAAATGGATTCTTTTCAAGAGTAGAAAATATTTCCTCATAAGTAGTTCTATTTAGACAATCGAAGCATCGTTTAACTGACGTGAAATACATTCAAGCCTATCTTTATCTACATTGTATTTATCATTTTCTTTATTTACTGTTATTTTGCGACATCAATATCTCATTTGTACCACCTTAGATAAACATCGTAACAATAGTAATCGATAGATTGATGATTTGGTCTCTGTGGGATCGATAATCTTTTATATTACTCTGACGTGATTCATGCACTCGCGGGTCTCACTACTGAGAATCCAAATGAAAATTTAAAAGTCTTTATCCAACTCGTCGACACCTTTAAATCCAACGGTGCTTCACCTAATGCGATTCTTTTAAGATTATTTCCTTTCTCCCTTAGAGATAGAGCACGTTCGTGGTTAGATTCACTTCCAGCTAACTCAATAACTACCTGGGAAGACATTAGGAGAGTATTCCTTGCTAGATATTTTCCCCCTAATAAGACTGTTGTTCTTCGAAACCAAATAACTAGATTTACTCAAAACCAAGGAGAATCACTTTTTGAAGCTTGGGGGAGATACAAGGAGCTGTTAAGAGTTTGTCCATACCATGGCCTAGAACAATGGCTGATCGTTCATACCTTATACAATGGACTCCATTATAACACAAAGATGAGCATCGACGTTGCCGCTGGTGGCGCATCGATGAACAAACCTTACCCTGAAGCTTGTGACCTAATTAAGGATATCGCCCAAAACCATTACCAATGGGGAACTGAACGAGCATCAGTAGAGAAAAAGGAGACCCAAGGTGGAATACATGAGATAAGTTCTATGGACATGATGCAAGTGAAAATGGACGCTTTAGCCCTTAAGGTCAAACATATTTTTACAAACTCTAACACCGCAGCGGTAGTCCACACAAAGTGTGAACTTTGTGGATCTAAAGGACACGAATCAGCGGAATGTAACCTTTTGAACGACCTGAACACCGACCAAGTGAATTACGCCCAAGGTAACCCATTTTCAAACACTTACAACCCTGGATGGAAGAATCACCCGAATGTTTCCTATAAAAACCAGAACCCTATCCAAAAAATTTCACCTCAAAGACCACAAGGTTTTCAAGCCCAAAAACCAAATCAACCTATACAAGTTGTGCCCCAGAAGCCTAACCTTGAGAAGATCATGGAGAACTTTATATCAGGCCAGACTCAGCAAAATAAAGAATTCCTAAACCAGAACATTCACGTAAACAAACTGATAACGAAATTAGGGACTAAGGTTGATCAGATAATTACTCACAATAAGATGCTTGAAACCCAGATCTCACAGGTAGCACAAAACCAAGCCCCACAAACTACACCTGGAGGATAATTCTCTGGACAACCTCAACTCAACCCTCGAGGGCAAGCTAACGCTATCACATTACGAAGTGGAACCGCTTACGAAGGACCTTATAACCCAGCAATGAGCGAGTCCAAAGCTTCTAAAGAAAATATACCTACCAACCAAGGAGGGGAACCAGTGGAACCCAAAAAACAAACCAACCAAGAAGGAGAAGCCAAGGAAAAAACTTACAAACCACCACCCCCGTACAAACCATCAATCCCATATCTTCATGTAGAGATTCCTTTCACCGAAGCCATCACCCAAAATTCCATCTTACGCCAAATTTCTCAAAGACATCTTAACCAACAAGCGTAGGCTTGATGATCCCAAACCCTTGGAATGCAACTTTATTTCCGAGAATAAACTTGCTAAGAAGGAGAAAGACCCTGAGAGTTTTTCTATACCTTGCATTCTAGGGAGTCATGAGATCAACAAAGCTTTCCTAGACTTAGGCGCTAGTCTGAGTTTAATGCCCTTAGCTGTGTGTAAAAGGTTAAACTTAGGAGAATTAAAACCAACTAAGATGTCCCTCCAATTAGCCGATAGATCTGTTAAGTGTCCTATAGGCATATTAGAAGACATCCCCGTTAGGATCAGTCAACTTTATTTCCCGACAGACTTTGTGGTCATGGATATCAAGGAAGACGACGATATCCCTATCCTTTTAGGTAGACCATTTTTATCAACAGTCGCAGCTATAATAGATGTTAAAAGAGGAAAATTAACTTTCGAAGTAGGAGATGAAAAGATAGAGTTTATTCTTTCAAAGTTCCTGATGGCACCAATCATAGGAGACGCATGTTACGCGATTGATATCATAGATGAATGCATAAGGGAATTTGATCAAGAAGAACCTATGATCGAACCATTTTCAAACCCGAATGAAAAGGATGACGAGCTAAAGGAAACAAAACCTCACACTAACGAATGTTTGGCCCTTACTCCAGACCTTTCACCAAACTTTCAAAAACCAGCTCAAAAACTTAAGAAATTTCCCAAGAACCTAAGATACGAGTTTTTGGATAAAGAAATGAACCGCCCAATAATAGTTAGTGCCACCTTAAACCAAGACGAGACAAACCAACTCTTGAATGTTTTACGAAGATACCCCTCTGCCTTAGGATACAACATCTCTGATTTAAAAGGTATAAGCTTATCCGTGTGTATGCACGGGATCTTGCTAGAGGAGGAATCAAAACCTTCCAAAGAACATCAGAGAAGAATCAACCATGTAATGGGTGAGGTGGTAAAGAAGGAAGTCCTTAAACTGCTAGAAGCTAGTATAATCTATCAGATCTCCGATAGTAAATGGGTAAGTCCTGTACATGTGGTACCCAAAAAAGGAGGCATCACAGTCGTGCATAACGAGAAGGGCGAGCATGTGGCTAAACGTATAGAAGGCGGATGGTGTATGTGCATAGACTATAGGAAACTCAATAAGGCAACTAGGAAAGAACATTTCCCCTTCCATTCATAGATCAAATGGTTGAGCGTCTTGCCATACACTCTTACTTTTGTTATCTGGATGGATATTCTAGATTTTTCCAAATACCTATACACCCCGATGATCAAGAGAAAACAACCTTCACATGTCCTTACAGAACATTTGCTTACACACGAATGTCGTTTGGACTCTGCAATGCGCCAGCTACTTTCCAACGATCTATGATGTCAATCTTCCCAGATTATCTCGACGGAATTTTGGAAGTGTTCATGGATGATTTCTCGGTATGTGGGTTTGAGTTTGAGAATTGGCTCATTAATCTTGAGAAAATCCTAGAAAGATGCGTAGAAGTTAACCTTGTATTAAACTGGGAGAAGTGCCACTTTATGGTTAAAGAAGGCATAGTGTTAGGACATATAATATCTGAAAGAGGCATTGAGGTCAACAAAGAAAAGATAGAAGTGATAGAAAACCTTAACCCTCCTAAGACTGTTAGAGAAGTCCGATGTTTTCTTGCACACACGGATTTTTACCGACGCTCTATAAAAGATTTCTCTAAATAATAAAACCCCTGACCAGCCTTCTGATGAAAGACATTGAATTCATTTTCAATGAAAAATATATCGAAGACTTTAATCATTTAAAACAAGCGCTAATTTCAGCATCCATTTTACAAAATCAGGATTGGACTCAACCTTTTTAAATAATGTGTGATGCTAGCGATTTCACTGTAGGAGCTATTTTAGGACAAAGAAAAAATAAGAAATTACATGTGATATGATCCTTGAGGGATCTTAGGGTCAAAATTATGATGCCATGAGGGATCTTAAGGTTCCAAAATCCTCAAATCTGGAGCAGTTGAAATCCGGAACAATTCCTGTAATCCGTTTGTGGTAAATGGACAAAGACTGAAGCAATATCAAGGAGGTGAAATCCCCACAGAATGCCCTGGCCATACTCTGGTCGACCCTCCGATTCCTACCTCTGATATATAAAGTTCAAATCGTCAAGCTAACGACGTTAAACAAGCGCTGCATGGGAGGCAACCCATGATTTCTTTTTCCTTTACTTAACTCTTACTATTTTGTGATATATTTTCCTATGTTATATATATATATATATATATATATATATATATATGTTTAGACTAACAGTTGCATTATTTGCGATTTCAGGTGTCCTCTGTTTTTAACCTAACTTTTTAGGATGGAGAATTTCGACACTATGCCAGTGATCTTGCGTGACCCAGTACAGGAGCAACGCTACGCCATGCTTTCCCAGTGTCCAATGCTGCCCACCAGATATCCTGATTCAAGCTGCATGGAAGCATTACGCATTGAGCCTAGTGTCAGGCATTTGTGCAGTCAGTTACAATGGGATGAGTATACTGAAGCGATGCATGTGACTTACAGGAACCTCACTTTGGAGTTCTTGAGCTCGCTGAACTAAGAGCCCCATGTTGTTCATGCTAGTGATGGTGGCTACATTCATTTCATGATGTTTGGGATAAAGTACACCTCCAACCACAAGTGTTTCGGTGACTTACTTGGATTTCAGACTACTTATGATGCCTCATCTGAGCTCCCCATGACCTATTTCCTGACTAGAGACATTGAGAAGTTCTAGAGTGACATTACATGTGGAGGTAGCCCTGACCCTTCCACCCAAATCTCTAACAAGATCCATAATTCTGCTTTCAGATATTTTCAGATGATTATTGCCCACACCTTCCTGGGGAAGACTGACACTGATACACACGTAAGTGTTGAAGAGATTTTCTTCATGTACTGTACCACTCAGTCATGCCCAGTAGCTTGCGGGGAGTTTTTGATCGAGATTCTCTATCTTAATGCTCGCTCCACTGTGAGTCCTATTCATGTTGGAAACACGATAACCCATATAGCCTCCTCCCTAGGACTTGATAGAAGGCTATTTCACCTAACATATTACTTCAATTATACTTTGATGGATATTGACTTCTGTCTGGACCGTGGCCTCATGAGGAGATCTTTTTTCCACCCAGATCAATACAGGCTCTTGATTGAGGGTGAGACTATCCACTACTTTACCTTACCAGACCCTCAGGTAACTTGTGTTTATAATCAGGCAAACTGGGCCTATGCCATAGAAGACCAAGGCGAGACAGTAGATCAGCAGAAAATGCCACATGAAGCAGAGCATCATCCAGCACCTACCAGGATCAAAATGCTCACCAGTAATCCAAATTATCAGAGTCCAAGCATGCATTCTGAGCTTGTTAAGCTTCGTATGGAGATAGCCCAGCTCCGCCAGGAGCTTACTGATGTCGCTTTGCAGGTTGAAGTGTCAGAAGCCACACATGCCACTGGAGCCGATATACTGAACAATGAGATCGCTGACCTTAGACACCAGATTGTAGAGCTTCGAGGATCCGAAGTTAAGGAGACTCCATTATTCCCTGGACATTGATGATATCACCTACCGAGAGATGTTGTTTTCTTTACTTATTTCCCATTATTAGACTTATTATTTATGCTTGTTTTTCTTTTCTTTTTGACTTTATGCTTTCTTTTCCTTTCCTAACATCTCTCGACCCGTGACTTATTACTATCTATTCATATATATATATATATATATATATATATATATATATATATATATATATATATATATATATATATATATATATATATATATATATATATATATATATATATATATATATATATATATATATATATATATATATATATATATATATATATATATATATATATATATGCGTGTGTGTGTGTGTGTGTGTTACTATTATTATGTTTTTATTTCCTTTTTACTTTACTTTACTTTTTTATTTTATCATTTATGAAGCTTAATCAATATCAAAAAGGTAACATGTTATGGAAGCCTATGTACACCCCCTTTGCAAAATGAGGAAAAAGTTGTAGCCCAAGAGCAAGGAACAAGCCCAACCCAAACAACAAGTCCGTATTCATGGCAGGCGCCATTTGGATCTGTACCATTTACGGGACAGAATCTCTAAATCCCTCATTTTTTCCTTCTTCAACCTTTAAAAACCCATTTTTTCCTCCTTCCACCTCCATTGAAGTCCACGAAAATTCCCAACTTCATCATTCTAACTCCAACCCATTATCATTCCCAAACTTCATTCATCAATTTCCTCCACCAAAAACCCACTACAATCCCATTTTCACTTCCTTACCATAAAAACCCATTTTATCTTCACTTACCATCAATGGCTGGAATAGAATTCAACAATATCATCCTTCGTGGAGGGAAACCTAGAGAGCGTCAGGACAAAATTTTACAGAAGTTGCAAACACGAGAAATTCTCGCCACCAGGTATATAGATGAGGACTGTTTGTATACTTTAGGGACATATCATAGTGTTTTTCATATGCTAGGTAACTTAGGGCTGCATGAGATTTTTGCTAATAAAGAACCCATCTATGATAGGCTGACCAGGGAATTTCTGAGTTCCCTAATCTACACCGTTCATCCTGGCATTGCTAGCGCGGTTGGTACCGTATGTTTTAGAATGTTCAACGTTGAATATGAGTACACTATCGACGCCTTAGCAGGTTTGTTAGGAATGCCTTACGGAGAGGGTGCCATTTGTGAGACACCCTTAGATACAAAATAGGCACTCGAAGCATTTAACTTTTGGAATAGACTATCGAATGTGGCTGCCACTTCTTTTGAAGGAATTTTAGCCTCCACTATTCATAACCCGACCATCCGTATTTTTCGATATCTTTTGGCATGTACTATGTTTGGTCGGGAAAATTCTAATAAAGTAAATGCTCGCGAGTTGCTATTTTTACAGGGTTGCCTTACTAATCGAAGGATCAATCATGTTCCTTTTATACTTGCACATATGTCCGCCATTTTGAAAACAGGAGGAACCATTTCTTTTGGTGGATTAATTACTTCTATTGCTAGAGCACTAAATCTCAAAGCTGAGTTAGCTAGCTTAGAACCGTTCCCTCACTGCACCATTAACTTGAAATTTTTGAAGGATATGAAATTGTGCAAGGTGCGAGCAGGCGGTTATAACCTCATGGTCCATGGTGTAGCTATACCGAGTGTTGTTTTACCTTGCTCTGAGCGTACAGATGTGCGACATGCAAGGAACTGGACATATGATCCCGATGCTCCACCTTTTACCGATCCTTTGCCACCTAATGTCCCTATGGACGATGGGCAAGGGACCGATGATGAGTATGACCGGCGTGACCAGTCCCCTGCTCATGATATTCCTACACACACTGCGTCACATGCATATACTGCACCTTCTTCTTCTGACCATTTTGCAGGTACCACTTCTGGTTTTTACATCACTGAGGAGATGTGGCGCGAGCACCTGGCTCGGGAAGAAAGGCGTGACAGCCTTCTAAATACCATAAACCAACAATTGACTGATAATTTGAGTTTTATGGTAGCCTCCCTAGCAGCGCATTGAGCGCGCACATCAGACTATCACGGAGTCCTTGCTTGCGATCACTAATGAGCAGCATCGCCAGCAACAGGCTAATGAGCGGCACTTCTCACTTATCGAGGCCACCAAGGGGTCTCTCTTAGTTCGCTCTAGGCAGCTGCAGGAAGGTCTTAGCCGTCGTAGCAGGAGTCGTCGACCCATGCATCCTGACCAGGGCGGTGACGGTGCCAGTGATCAGCCATAATTCTCTCTCTTTCTGGTTACTCCTACCCTATCTCATATTGAAACATTGAGGACAATGTTCGGTTTAAGTGTGGGAGGAGATTTTTATCGCTTTCCTTTATTTTCAGTATGTTTTGTGTGTTTTATTTGTTTGCTTTTCTTTCAATAAAATAACATGTGTTTGACGAGTCATCTGTGTGGTGTATCCGTACTTCTCCCATTTCTTTAGCCTTACCAAAAATTTTGTGAGCAAAGAAAATAGTGTATTTTGAATATTCAAGCTATAAGACAGGTTTATGACAGGATGTAAAAGATTTGGGAAAATGTTTTCTAAAAATCGACATCGTCTTGACACCGTAGGCTTCATGAGTATAAGAGTCGATCCCGATACCCCATATGTTGTGGCCCTAATTTTTGTTCCAAATAAGTCCTTAAGTAGTTTGTTCTTGCAGTTAGCTCTGGCTTAAGCATGCTTTACGTAGGGGACCGATAATTTTTTTTGCAAAACATGCATAAAAAAATATATATATATATATATAATAATATGCCCATTGTTGGTTGGTTCAGAGGTATCTGGTGCTGAACTTGGTAGGGTGGATTACGATCCAATCCCCCACAACTACAATTGGGTTAAATAAAGGGGCTACACCAACTTGTGTACCAGAGCCCCATGCTTAAGATCATAATCACTAACTGGTCACCTTACGATGAGTATGTACGGATAACGGGCTTAATGTGATTGCACTTGAATGAAAAAAGGACTTGAAGAAGATGAAAAGAAGGCCTAGGTACGATGGGGTGATATGGATTGATTTGTATAGGAACAAAGCCTATGACCGCATTTGCAGAAAGTGTCACTACAATATCCTTAGTTCGATTCGTTAGTACCTATCGATACATTCCTTGAATAAACTTATAAAGCTTTTTAGCCTTGAATTAATTTTGGTTGATATTGTTTTTCTTGCATGACCTATAATGAGTTTTGCTTGAGAACAAGCGAAGGTTTAAGTGTGGGAGAATTTGATAACAGTGAATCACACCGCATATTTGACTCGGATTGCGCATGTTTATTAGGTCTTTATTATCATTTTTCTTGTGTTATGCTTTCTTTTGTGTTGTTTTAAGGTATTTAGCTCTTTTATGACCTTTGTAGAAGAAACGAAGCAAAAAGACCAAAAAATTAGGGTTTTCGGCAAATATTGTACTCGTGGCATTCTGTATAGCGGCCGCTATAGGAGAAGCCATGACACATCAGCCCTCAACCAGGAGGAAACTTCCACGATCCCATGAACTTCTCCATTTACTCACATGACGGGCGCCAGGAGGGGTGGCGGGCGGCACCTTTGAATTCCACATTCCCACTAAAGAGCAGTTGAAGGGCATCCTGGTCTTTGCATGCTGTTGAGTTCCTCTATAAATAGGTCATTCTAGTTCACTTCCAAATCGCCCAACTTAGTTTATAACACTAAGACTATAATATCATCTGTAAAAGCGGTAATCCATCACATCGAGGGGTTATCGCACCTTAGTGTAATTGAGTTGGAGAACTTTGATTTTGCCATCATCTTTATTTTCAAAGTCAAAGGTTCATTTACTTCCTTGTACCAAATTTAAAGTCTCCGTTTGGAGCAGGTTCTAATTTAATCGCCTTTTTTTTTACTTGCCATGCCTTAGTTTATTTAATTCCTTGTCATGCTTTACTTTATTTTCCTGCCATTGTCTTTACTTTATTTAATTTCCTGCCATTGTCTTTACTTTATTTAATTTTCTCCAAATCATCTTTATTGCTCATTTTAATTGTTTTACACGCTTTACTTGTTCTTCACGCCTTACATTCTAAACTTTTTTTCATCACGTTCAATATCGTTGCATTTGTTTGTATTACAATGTCTTGCTAAATCTTTCAGAGGTTAGAATGTAAGGATCGTGGTTAAAGAGATGTTTCACATATTGCATTTGTAGAAATGCTTTAGGGGCTGTTTTGATTTTTAATTCGAGTTTTCTGAAACAAACTTTGTTAATTTTAACTACTCAAGGAGTGCGAAAGCACCCTGGCTTAGTTAACTAGGAATTTTTATCACTTTAAGGAAAAACGGTTTTTGAAACTGTTTTCGGACGCGTTGATAGATTTAAAATTACGAAACTCCTTGGGTAAACTTTTCGAATCAAAATCACTTTTCAACTAAACTTACGAGCCTTATTTCTTAAAAATAGGTTTACTACTTTAGCATTCTGCGCACCTTTTAAAAGTGACAATAAAAGGCCTTAATTGAAGGGTAAACTCGGTTCTGAATACGCGAAAGCGACAGTTCCTGTTAAATGGATTCTTTTCAAGAGTAGAAAATATTGCCCCATAAGTAGTTCTATTTAGACAATTGAAGCATCATTTAACTGATGTGAAATACATTCAAGCCTATCTTTATCTGCATTGTATTTATCATTTTCTTTATTTACTGTTATTTTGGACATCAATATCTCATTTGTACCGCCTTAGATAAACATCGTAACAATAGTAATCGATAGATTGACGATTTGGTCTCTGTGGGATCGATGATCTTTTATATTACTCTGACGCGATTCGTGCACTTGCAAATATAGCGATCACTTGTGCTTAAGAAGATTATATCTTTTAAACTATATGCTAGGGGAAATGGACTCCTAACTATGAAGACCCATATGTTGTAAAGAGAGCCTTTTCAGGCGGTGCTTTGATTCTTACAACTATGGATGGTGAAAAGTTCACACATCTTGTGAATGCTGATGTAGTCAAGAAATACTTCACCAAAAAAAAAGAACAGCTCGCTAAGTTGAAAACCCCAAAGGGAGGCTTAGGCAAAAATGAGCGTCTCGGTGGATTGAAGACCTGAATGGGAGATCCAGAAAAAAATTAGAGACATGAAACAATTTTTTTTTATCCCAATAGATTGAGTACCCCACCTTGGGGCAATTTATACAAAAATTAGGGATTATGGCAAGTAACTGCACTCGGTTGATCTCCGATCTTGAGCAAATCAGTCAACTCAAATTCATCATTCTCAACCGAAGCCAAGAGCACAGTGAATATTGAAGTTGGTAGAAGGATTAGTGATCATTGTATTCAATGTAACCCTTTTCCATGTAAATTACCATATTTCAACTTTTGTAAAGATCTATGGAGTCTTGTCATTTACAGACTACCATTTTATTAAATAAAGTTTTCCTACACTCATTCTGGAGCTTTCCTACACTCATTCTGGGTATCTACAGAGGCTTTTTATCCAATGGGTAATGCCGAAAAGATGAAGAAATAGGTGTTTGGGTACAGTCCCAAACATCTCTTGATTCACAAGGGGACGTAAGAAGGAGTACAAAGAGGTAGTGTATTTGGCTCAAAGATAACTGGTATATCACATGGAGTGAATGAAGGTAGGATATGAGTGCATCATGGAGATGAATGGAATGAAGTAACCAAAGTCACGAAATTGGATATCTGGTAACAAGTGACTGCAGAAGTATAGTTTGAAACCGAAAGGTAAACGTGTATTGGAATCCATAAGAGAAATGGGATTTGTACCATAGAGGGAAACAACGTTAAACGATACGTGAAACGACATGGTTACCACTATCTAATATTTAGCCAAAAAGAAGGAATTAAATGTCTAGTTACAAGCCAAACAACCCTAGGTAGAAATGTGGACTTTTCATTAAGCGTCCTAAAAGGGTGTATATGGAATTCCAAAGAAAACTGTGTTTCGATGTCAAAGGAATAATATGTCACTTGGTGGATGGTTTCTGATCGAATGTAGACGATGGATCGTGAAAGATATTGATGGTCCCCTAAGGCGGAAGGAGGGATAATTAGGAGTATGCTCACCAAGGATTCGCATACTCATGCCTACGTATTCTCATTATGCGATGAGAAAATCAGAGCAATCGTAGTTCGTGGAACCACGAGAACAAGGAGAGAGATATGTGATGAAAATTATAACTTGCACCAACAGAATGGTATCAAGGGAACCCACAAATGGATGGAACTTGGAATCGAAGAGTAAACAGGCATATACCAGTACGTGGGCTAGCATGGCTACAACTATAGGGTAAAGCCAAAAACAAAAGCCTGAATTAAGTGTTTGGGTGCCAACCAAACAAATCTTGATTCATAAGATGGACAACCGTTATATCGTCCTAAAAGGGTATAGGCGGGTCCCAAGAGAAAGTATATTTGTGTACAAGGAACAATATATCACTGGATGGGGACCACATAATTTGAGATCAAAGAAGAATATTATCTTGGATCCCAGAAAGAGATGGACTCTGAATCGAAGAGCAAGGTGGTGTTTAAACCTAAAAAGACTGAATTAAATGTTTGGGGGTATGACCCAAACAACTCTTGGTTGATGACGTGGATTGCCGCTATATCGTCCTAAAAGGATGTACAAGGAGTCCAAGGAGAAGTATGGTTAATCTCAAAAAGATGGTATTGATTGAAAGAATGAAGAATGATTTATAAATGAGGTAGCTCGCAAAGAAACCGGGTTCTCCTTCCTACATATCCTTATCGTGCAATAAGGAAATCAGAGCTTTCATAGTTCAGTCCACTAGGGCTGAAAACATAGTGATTAAGGAGGCAAGAAGATATGATAGAATGATTGAATGAAATAGTGGAATAGACTTGATAGTTGCTTGATAAGAATCACACTAAAGTCTATGAGTAAAGTTGGATACAATAAGCAACGGGCCAAACGTCCCGCACCCAAAGATACCCAGAATGAGTGTAGGGAAGCTCTAGTCTCATTCCTTGTTTACCACTTAAGGCTCGTGGCATGTAATTATCATCTTAACTTCCAAGTTGCTAGAGAAGAATCTTTATTGTTGTTGTTATTCCTAGCAATGAAAAGAGAAAGACTTGATATTTGATTGACGAGAATCATACTAAAGTCTATGAATAAGGGCGAATGCTTTGAATAGCTGCGGCCTACACCCCGTACGCAAAGTCGCTCTAGACAAGGATGGGAGAAACTCTGTCTCATCATTCCTTATTACTTAAGGCTCGTAGCGTATGATACTTTTTATAACTGACAAGTTGTTGGCGAAGAATCTGCATTCTTGATCCTTGTGTTGATGTTGTTTTGTATGAAGAAGACTTGGTAGTTTATTCGGTTAATATTGCAATAAAGTCTATGAATAAGGGAGAATGCTTTGAATAGCTAAGGCCTACGCCCCGTATGTAAATTCGCTCTAGACAAGGATTATGAGAAATTTCGTCTCATAATTCCTTATTACTTAAGGCTCGTATCGTACAATTTGAATCGTATTTACCAAGTGTTGATCTTTGATTTATCTTGTATAATCTGCTGCTTGATGTGGCTGAGGATGCCTTGCTCGAGAATATGACTTGAGGCCTTGAGCTCCACAACTTAGAAGAAAAAGTCTTATTAAGTGACCAAGGACTTTTGGTCACTCAAATTAGACTGTGGGATTATACAAGTTCGAAGGATTTAATTGATCAAAATTACTTTTGATCAATTTGAATCGGAGGTTTTGAAATAATTAAAATTAAGATTAATTATAATCTAAGGGTTAGAAATGATCAATCTAGCCTAAGGGAGCATGTTAATTTGTGGTACAAACTTTATTAAAATTCTATGTTAAAAACTCTAAGGGAACATGTAATTGTCTAGACTTGATTAAAATTCTATGTTAAAATGCTAAACCTAAAGGGAATATGTATATTATATGGTTAAAATAACCAAAATGGCCCCTAAAGGGTAAAAAGGTCTTTTCATAACGTGTCAAATTACAAGCACAAATTAAATTCTAGTCCAAATCTAACCATAACCTAAAGTTTAATCAAATTCTAGAACTATTTTAACCTAATATTGAAAATTAGCCTAAGTCTTAAAGTTAGGTAATCTCTAACTAGTCCTAATTAATTTCTACTTTCTACTCTAATTAACTACATTAAAATTCAATTAGAAAATTATACTACAATCTATTTACCCTAAATTCTAATTGAAATCTAAATCTAATTAAACCTAATTTTATTCTTTAAAAACAATTTAAAAAAATGGAAAAGAAACCAAAATATTGAAAGAAATTAAAAAATGCAATAAAAATGCAAAATGGGCCAAGGGGGTGAGAACCCTGAAATGGAGGTGTGCCTAGCAGTACTGGTGAAGGCCCATGCTCATGACACCTACAGGTTCAAAAAACAACGGTGCGGATAGAATCTTGTCCGCCTAGGCCCACTTCTCATCAAACTAACCCAACAGAGGGGAATGCAAGCTGAAATGCAGGGTGTGTGAGGCATTTACGTTTGGGCCTAGTCACAAAGCCCATAAGGTGGTGGATTCTGGCCAGGAGGTGTGGATGGAAGATGGGATGTTAATTAAGAATCAATTGGGCCCATCATCAAGGAGGCCCACTCAACAAACAAAAAATGGAATTAGCACATTCAATCGAATTCACCCACGTGGGAAAAGAATTCAAACTAAATTTAAAAGTGAAAATACGCCAACATCGTCCATTATTACCAGCTTCAACAATGTTCGGCCAAGACCACCGTGGGTCACCACGCCATAAGTTTCTCCCGGCGGCGTTGGCCCACGAAAAACCAAATTCCAAATACCAACAAGACCGTCTTAACCTCCTCGTCAAGAAAACATCCTCCAATTGTCCTAAAATTCCTATTCTATCACCGAAATCGCCAATGAAAGCTCAAGAGTCCTAGGAACTAAATCTGAAATTAAACCCTGGATATAGCAATTCCAATCCTCCAAGGTTGGGGCTTTGGATCTCCTTGTCACACTCTACGTTCTAGGCACTATAAATTGAAGAAAGTAGAGAGGCAAGAAAACTCACTATGGCAGGAGATGTTGGAGATGACTAATGTGATGGAACTTCCAGGTAAGCGCTTATGACTTTCTTGCTTTATGAGATTCTGGATCCTCTTCTTCTTCTTCTCCTTGGTTCTATCTTATTCTTGTTCTGAATAGTGATGGAGAGGGGTTTAGCTCAACCTGGTTGAAGCTTAGATAAGAAGCTTCAATGGTTATAGATTTTGAGCTTTGGATGAGGGTTGAGATACTTTGTTGAGTGAGAGTGTGAGCTTGAGGACGATCAAAAAAGTGATTGAATGATGATGGTGGTTGTGTTTAAATAGGGATTAGGTCTAGTATTTGCTTTGCGCCTTGGTGTTATAGTGTAGCATTCATTGTGGACAACCCTCAATTTAGAACTAAATGTATTGGCACACCTTGATGTGGGTAAGGATTCTGTTAGGTTGGAGTGGTCTCCTGGTAGAGAAGCTTAGCACGTAGTGAATTAATGTCCTGATGATAATAATGGGGAAGCTACTGCTAGCACACTATCAAGGTTAGAAATGAAGGTCAATTGTATTGGACTATTAATGAACTTCCATGCCATTGGTTTTATGTTGAAGTCAGTTATGGTAGTTGTGGATGTGCTTGCTGCTAACTTGTGATAAATTGCAGGCTTTGAAGCATGAAGGAATTTGGGTTCTGTTTTGATCCTGTTTTGGTTGATGGCTTTTTCTAGCATATCTTGTGGTTGAGCTGAGGACCTCACCTAGGCTTCTCATAGTTTCACCTGGTTTGCTCAATCGCAGTGCTTGTGACACAACCTTGTTGATGACTCCTCATGACAAACCTTGTTTTATCAGGATTATAGGTATGCTTGGGCTACTGCTGAGCTAGAATGGTATTGCCTGAAATGTCAAGATGTTACATCCGCAAGGTAAGGATTATACTCTTTTTTATGTGATACAAGACTTGTTTCTTGGTTATGACTTAGGGTGCAACAGGGTACTGAACTGTTATGGCATTTTCTGTAGGATTTGCACAGGTTGGTTTTTGTGTGTTTATGTTGATCCCATTAGTGGTTTGCTTCTAGGCCTTGTTATTGATAAAAGATAGAGAGGAACTCCCATTGTTGCAGAGCAGTATGATGAATTTCTTCCTGATGAACATGTTGAATCAGCCAATCCAAACCATAAGGGAAAACACCAACCTCAGCTGGAGTTTTACATGATGCATGTGTGACCTTTACACCTACTGCTCCCAGTTCCTGCTTGCTTATCTCTTCTTGTTATGTTATGATGTGGGCAGGGATTCATGGAGGGCTTAGGTACTGACAGCAAGAAGTTCATGGAGCCAGAATAATGGATCAAACAAATTGGTGTGGTATGTTCACAAATTGCTGCAAGAAGGTTTCAACCTGTCTAGGATAGGTAGCAATTAACTTTCTCAAATAGCTCATGGCTTGCTTTTGCTTGAGATTCAAAATATAATGCCAATTGATTCTTGCAGGTTTGGTCCTAGCTGCTGCAGCCTTCATATGCTTTTCTCATCATTGTGAGTTTAAATCCCAATGCATATGTGTTGTTATGTTCAAATGATTAATGTGTATGTAGTGTTTAGTTGTGACCATGATGCTTGATAGGATGGATGCAGGACCTGTTTGGCCAGATGGAATTAAGGTTGGAAGTGCAACAAGACCTAGGTCATGACATGGTGGGCATGAAATTGAAACTGAACTGCATTGCTTGGAAAAGAAGAAACAAGACTAAACACCTCAAACATGACTCTTGGATGGTGAATCAAAGAAAAAATGGGCTAGATTAGGTCTTAGGTGGTTAAAAATGGGTGAGTTGACTTTGGTCAAAGTTGACCAAAAAGTCAACTGTTGACCAAAGTCAACAATTGGTCAAAGTTCATATTTTTTTGTATTCTTTCTCATGGAATGGACATTATGATGAGTTGTAAATGATTTTGAATGAATGTGAATGGTTTTGACTTGATCTTGAATAATGAGTTGTAAATGATTTTGAATGAATGTGAATGGATTTGACTTGATCTTGATACTTGGACTTGAATATTGGATATGAATGGATACTTGAAATGACTTGTAATGATCATGAATCAAGACTTGCCTTTGAATTGGATTAATCAAACCATGACATGGAATGAATTACATGATATGGCCAATGAACTCTTCACAAACCAATCACATAACCTCATGGAATTAAAACTTGAGTGAATGATACATGATAAGACTTGAGTGTGCGTAGACCATGACTTAAACCAATAGGAGTGTATACAAGACTTAGATGAATTCTTAAACCCTAGCTAGGGCCAAAGTGGATAATGACTATGACCTAAACAAAGACCCATGAACAACAAACACCAAGGCATTGGAATCAAGCAAGGCATGACCAAGTTATGGGCTAAACATGGAGGGATGACCAGATGAAATTCCATGAGAATGAGAGCAAATGAATGTAGTAAACCAAATATTGGGGTTGGGCCAAAGGACTCAGGGCCAAGTGAATGAGAGCAAACTATGTAATTACCATGAATGGACCAAAACAAGAGGTTATAAATGATCAAGCCAGGGCCCCAAATATACTAGGGTTTGGGACTATCCAGATGAAAGATGAAGCCTTAGGACCAACTCCTCCTTGATTAGGGTTGTATGAAGCCTGCCCCTAACCAAGGTCTTTGAATCAAACCAGATGCCCCACAAGCAAGTTCTCTAATGTATGAGCCCTCATTAGGGTTTTGATGGCCAAGACAAGGCCCATAGAAGACCCCTGAAGATTCCTTAGATGGAACCTTGTTGAATTCATACCTCCACCATCAAATTATTAGGGTTTCACCTCCCCTATGCTCTTATGAATAACCAAGCCATGCTTTTGAAGTTGTTCCATATGCCAACCATAACTTCATAAGCCAAGAGTTTTGAATATATGGTGATCTACTAATAGATGAATGATACATATGAATGAGTTGTTAATGCATGTAATTGATCTCCAAGTAAGTGGTTGGATTGAAATATGAAAAAGTGGAGGGCAAATTTTGGGGTACAACAACAGGGAAATCAAAGTTTGAAGAGGGAGTAGGATCATTATATTCAATGGGTTTTAGAAGCAACCTGCATAATGATTTGATATTTTGATTTTTGAAATATGAAGTGCAAACAAATACTATGCAGGTATGGGAAAAATTATTGCTTATTTATGTTTTTTGGTGATTACCTTTTCAGAAAAAACATAAAGTAAAAATAACATAAATGTGATGAATAAAATTGTATTTTATTGATGATAAATTTGAAAGTGCCCAAGAATGTTTCGCTTCTCCCTTAGGCATAGGAGAAATATTTTTCTTTAATAATAAGACAAATTACTTTGAACGGTGAACAATCACAGGAACATCAACAACAATCCAATTGTTGCAAGTCTGGTCGTGAGTCACAAAGTTGGCGCAAGCTTCTTTATCTTCGTCTTTATCTTCAATGATTGCAAATGAGTGTTGTTCATCTTTGTGAATGTAGCGTCGACGTGAAAACACCATCCTCGTGAACCCACAATCGTCCCCGCAAACAACTATAGGCTGGATGAATATCCATTACATGGAAATTAATCTGGAAGTCACTCGGACATATCTTGACTAGAAGGTGTACTTTACCAATAACAATTTTACGGGAACCGTCAAACGCTTTCACAACCACACTGATGTACCTCATTGGTGCGCCCTTATAAGATAACCTTGCCAAAGTAGATTTGGGTAAAACATTCAACGTCAAACCGGTATCTACCAGAACATTTGACAAAGCATCCTCTTTATAATTCATGGATATATGGAGGGAGAAATTGTGATTTCTTCATTACTCATGAAGCTCTTCATCACAAAAGCTCAAATTATTGCAAGAAGTGATATTGGCAACGATATGATCAAACTGATTCACCGTGACATCCTTTTCCACATATTGTTGCTGAAGCACCTTCTGCAACGCCTCTCGGTGCGCTTCGAAATTCATTAGCAAAGATAAAACATAGATCTTAGATGGTGTTTAGAGAAGCTGCTCCACAACATTGAACTCACTCTTCTTAATCAATCTTAAAACCTCGTCATCATCATCATTAACCTTCAACTCGCTGGATTCACCAGACTGACAAGTTGGAGCCTTAACAGGATTAACGACATGAACTTCCGCCTTCTTACTAACTACAACATCCTCCACAACCTTTGTGGATAATGGACCAAATACACGACCGTTACGGGTCACCTTAACAACATCTGCAATGCTCACTATTGAATTTGATGTGGGAAGATGAACCTCTTGCCCATTCTCAATCATAGTAGCATTATATTTGTAAGGTACAACTTTATCGAATGCATAAGGGACGGGGCCCGCTAACCGTATTACCAACGACAATACCGATCTATTATCACTTCTTTTGTTGCTGTCAAAATGAATTGCTACTCGCTCAAGAGTCTTAAAAACTAGAACAATAACATTCACATCATTACCCATATCTCTGGATTGTTGAATCTGAATAACACATTCATCTATCAACTTCTGAATGTCCCCCTTGACAATCTCACATCTTTGTGGATTAACACTGCAGATAACACAACCATCATGGTCATGTTCACAATCATTAATCAAGCACAAGGTTCTATGCATCTCCACCAAAGACCTTGAAATACGACAAACATCAAACAACCTGAAATTACCAGGACAACCATCTACCATATTCATATAAGAATTGCCATGGGCGGGCAAAGGATTAGCTTTGACATTTGGTGCAAGGTCCTCGAAGGACACCATACTATTCTTGATCAGCTTTTGGACCTCATACTTCAAAGGATAACAACTCTCGATGTCATGGTCAGGCGCCCATTGATGAAAAGAATAGTGCAGATAGGGCTTGTACCACCATGGCAGAGGCCTAGGTGTATACGGAGGATTCTTCGGTTGGATCAAATTCTTAACAGCTAGGGAAGGATAAAGTTCTGAATAAGTCATTGGAATGGGATCAAAAGCGACCTTCTTCCTTTTAAAATTATTTTGTTGATTGTTGTAGTTGTTGTGATTATTGTGGGTACGTTGTTGTTGCTGGTGAACTAGTGTTGATTGAATTGCTGAATTGTTGGTAAATACTGGAATAATTGATGATACTTGATGATGATGTTGTTGAGATATGGAATTCTTCCTCACATGAGGCCTCCTCTACCTTCCCACAGATACTGAATTAGTTTCCCCTTCTTTCTTCTTAGAGAAACTTCCCCCATATTTCTTGCTCGTAGATGTTTCTTCTTTAAACAAACGGCCCTCTCAGACACCCTCTTCTAAATGCATCCCCATGTTTACCATTTCAGTGAAGTCATTGGGAGCACTGACAATCATACGTTCATAATAGAATGAACTCAGGTTCTTCAAAAAGATCTTCGTCATTTCCTTCTCTTCCAATAGGGGACTATATTGAGCTCCAAGATCTCTCCATCTCTGGGCATACTCCTTAAATATCTCCTTATCCTTCTGAGACATGGACCTCAATTGATCATGATCGGGAGCCATATCAATGTTGTATTTGTATTACTTGACGAAGGCCTCGCCTAAGTCATTGAAAGTATCTATATTAGCACTGTCTAAACCCATATACCACCGAAGCGCGACACCGGTCAGGCTGTCTTGAAAATAATGGACAAACAATTGATCATTATCTGTCTGAGTCGACACTTTGTGTACGTACATCAGAAGATTACTCAGGGGACAAGTATTCCCTTTATAATTCTCAAAGTCTGGGACCTTGAATTTCACAGGGATTTTCACGTTTGGTACCAAGCAAAATTCAACAACACTTTTTCCAAATAGATATTTGCCTCTAAGGGTCTTCAATTCTTTTCTCAGCTCTTGAAATTGGTCATTCATCTCATCCATTTTCTCATACACACCAGGGCCCTCAGATGGCTCGGAATGATAAATGGTTTCATCAACATGGGGCAAATCACGCACAATAGGAGGAGGAGCAGACATCATCGGGCTAGATGCCGACATAGGAGCAATAGTTGGAGCATAACCTTCAGGTATGAAATTCGTAGGCATTCCCCATGGGAATCCGGAAGGCATAAATGGTGTAAACTGGCTGGCATGAAACATAGACACTGGAGTTGCAATGATCTCAGAGATGACAGTCTTTTGAGGAGGAGTTACAGGAGTTGGAGTCAGTTGATTCTGAGGATCAATGAATGACTCCATCAGAGCGGTGAGTTTGGAAACTTCTTCCTTGAGTTCTCGGTTCTCTTGTTCCATCTGATCCATTCTTCTTTGACGATTGGAGCGAGTATCGTAGTGATGAGCCAGCTTGTCTGATACAAAGGCGAAGAATAATAAGACATCTGGCCAAAGGGCTGGAAGGAAAGAAACCTGCTATGCAAATGATGCATGAAATGCAATGTTTTTATTTTATTACTTGGATTAAATATAAAATCTCTTTTTATTCATTAAATTTTGGAAGGATTACACTGAGTACAAATTTCAGAAACCAAAAATACAAATACAAGAGAAAAGGAAAGTATCATCCTAAGGACCCCTAGCAACTACGTCAGCTGAACTGGCCAAAGGAGTGTACTTCCTTCGGATGCGTCTAATCTCTGACTCATAAGTAGTCTTCATATGAGCTTTCTCGATGATGATTTGATCAACGATCTTCTTCCAAGCACCGGAAGGCTAAGGCATACTAGAGGAAAATAAATCCTCTTGCTCTCTCTCTCTCTCTCTCTCTCTCTCTCTCTCTCTCTCTCTCTCTCTTCACTACTCTCTCTTCAAGAATATTAATGAGTGCATCCTTGTCTTTCAACTCAAGTTGCAACTCTACTTGCTCTCTATGCAAGGCACGAAACCGTTATTCCCATAGTTCCCTCTTTTGCTTCATCTTAGCTAGTGCGTCTTCCAACTCCTCTACATCTTGGTTAGGGAGAGTTGATGGCTCAGTCACAACCATAGAGATAGGTCTTTCATAGGCGTACGCCATCTTAAACTCCAAAGCTCTCTTCTTCACCTAACTAGTGTAAGCTTCCAAAGCTACACAGTTGCACAGACCAAGTTTGGCTCTACCCTTCCTATGAACATTGTGTCAAGCACGCATCATCCTACTCTTCAAATATTTGGGGATCTTTACCCTCTTGATAGAATAGACCTTCTAACTAAATGTTATTAGGTTTATCGATCAAGGGGAACCCAAGCCGACGATGAGCCAAAGCAGGGTTGTAGTTAATTCCTCGTTGTATACCAATAAGGGGTACATTAGAGAATTCAACATAATTGTAAATAATCTCTAAGCCATCAAATGCATAATCATACGAAGTAATACCATCATTAGTGAGAGACATAAGTCTCTGAGACCACCGTAGACATTGCTTGTTCTCCAAGAAGGCTGGTGTTTGAGGAAAGTGCGAAATAAACCACTTGTATAGAAGAGGAATGCAACACACAACGGTTCCACCACCCTTAGAATTCCTCAAATGCAAAGAGAAGTGTGTGTTACCCAACAAATTCGAAACATGATTCCCAATCAAGAAGATTCTAATGGCGTTAACATCAACGAAATTGGCAATGTTAAGGAATAATGCTAAACCATAGATAAGAAAGACAAAGATGGCTTCAAAAGCGTCCATGCTACCAACTTGAGAAAAAGCAGTAGCTCTACCAATGAGAAACTCAGAAGTAAGACCTTGGATCCCTCCTTTCTTCATCAAATTAGCATCTACCTCAGATTTCTTCAAATGAAGAGTCTCAACTATGACGCGAGATCTTGGAACCTCCTCTAATCCACTAAAAGGTACCTTGTTAGACATGGGTATACCCAAGAGATATGAAGACTCTTATAACATAGGCACAAGCTGATAATCAGGAAAAGTGAAGCACCGATAGAGAGGATCATAAAACTGTACCAATACACTCAGAAGTCCTTCAACCATATTAGAAGACAATACATATAAAAGCTTTCCATGACGACCTCGGAAATCCACAGGATCAACTACAAAGGATGACAGCTTCCTTAACTCTTTCAATTCCGGACATCTGAAATTGTACTTCTTAGTGTTCCTTTGTCCATAATCCATGGTATGAAAATATTTGCAAATACGACCTTAGTTCCTTGAAATTTATTTCTGTGATGAATGATATAATGTGCATATATGAATGAATGCAACAATCACATACAAGGGATGACACACGAGGCAAACACAACGTCACGGGATAAATCAAGTCATCATCAAGATCAATCATCCATTTTTGTAGATTATGGTTTTCAACTTATTGTCGCAACCTAAAAAAAATAGATGATGCAAAAAAACAACCGGCGAAAGAAGAAATGACAGAAGAGTCGCCACCGTGCGTTATTTATCCCAAAGGAGGGAAAGGAAACACTCAAAGAAAACTTGAAGAAAAAGAAAGGAAAAGACAAGGTCTCGCAACCAAATCTTGGGTTCGGGAGTCGATTATGCGAAGGGAAGGTATTAGCACCCCTACGCATCCGTAGTACTCTACGGGATCCACTCTTGTTGTTCTTGTCTAAAGGGTGTGTGTTTATCTAAGGTACTATTTACTAAAAGAAGGATCAAAAGAAAATGACTCGCACGGATGTCGCATCCACTGTATATGTATCTCATATGAATATGAGAATCAGAGTCTTCGTAGCTCGGCTACCTATGGGTGAAAGAGATGTGTGCTCGCTAAGACATCACGTCTTATGCCTACATATCCCATCTGGAATGAGAATCAGAGAAAAACATAGTTCAACTAATACGGGAACAAGGGTCTCGATTGCAACTAGGGCAAGAGAAAGGGAAGGTCTCAATTGCAACGAAGGCTAGAGAAAAAAGAATCACAACAAGGGCGAAAGCAAGCAAGGATTAGTTGTTAGTTGTCAGTCAAAAAACTCGGCAAGACATCGCATGTTATGCCTATGTATCTCATCTGAACATGAGAATCAGAGTTGCCGTAGTTCGGCTAACTAGGGGTTAAGGATTGGCATCTGAACATGGACTTACAAAGGAGGACACCAGTTGTGTCAAAGGAGAGTGGGCAATGTGTTCACGTCCTAGCAGCAGGTGTCGCAGCTTGCTGAATCGAGTCTTAGGCAGTTACCTCTTTGTAATAGGACGGAATGACATACCACAGGATCGGAGACGCACGGAAGGTCTAAAAGTTGGGAAGCTCTGCCCTAGAGTTGTCATGCAATATGGACCTATGTGTTAGGATTTACAAATGGGAACATCTACCTAATGTTAGCATGCAAAGAATAAGGGAATTCTACCTATGTTATCATGCAAAAGAATGAGGGAATCCTACCTATGTTATCATACGAACAGAGAGGGAATTCTACCTATGTTATCATACAAAGAGAGAGGGAATCCTACCTATGTTATCATACAAAGGGTTTCTACCTAATGGGTGCTACCTAAACGGAACAAGAGTCGACTGATGGAGCAAGGAGAAGAACCAGGGATAAGGGTAGATGGCGATGCCAGAAGCAACCGACTTACAAGGTAGACGGCGATGCCTGGAGCAATCAACTTATAAGAGAAATGGCGATGCCTAAAGCAATCGACTAACAAAAGGATGGATGAATATGTGCTGGTTCTATTAAGTTTGAAAATGAATACTCGACGTTGGATCGAGCTTTTGATCTTGTTTTGAAATGGTTATCGGATGTTAGTTTTAATTCTTGTATTAACATATGAATAAAGAATAAAAGAATAAACATTATACACTTCATGGGAGAGGGGTACATTTGTTATGAGTTGGGGTTGTTCATGGCAATCACAAAATAAAAATATATGCCTCATACATCATACAAGTAGGCAACATTTATAAAACAATAAGACATATGAACAAGTATATAATTGAATCAAAGAATCAAATAATGGAGCATTAAACAATGCATGAGAGTGTGAACATGTTAAACAATCAAACAATAGTGAACATGGATGAGAGAAACAAGTATAAAAAATATCAGATGAATCAGAGAGGTGAAACTATGCACACAAAGGATCAGTGAATAATTTAATCGGGAAATGATGCAAAGATCAAATAAAATCAAGATGAAAGGCCTCTAATACATGGCATATGAGATGAACAAGGGAGGATCAAAAGATCTCTTCAATTTCCCTAAGTAATCCCTAAGTCAAACATCAATCATAGAAACGTCAACTGAAAAGTCAAGTCAACTTAAAAAATATGAAATAAATAGTAAATTAGTCAAGAAAATCATGAAAAATTAAAATAACTAAGGTGGGGTCAGGACATCATCATCCCCCAAAAAGGTTTTAAAAATAATGTGAATTAGTGTATAAATTAATTGAAATAAAACAGAAGTCAAATGAAAAGTCAACCAAGCAATCTAGGTCAAAAATATATCCAAAATAAATTAAAAATGGGAAATAAAATTCCAATAAAAGGTCAGGTTGACCATGAGACATTGGTCAACCCTCATCCCAAAAATCAGAAGTTAAAAATAAATTTAAGCTATGAAAATAAAATTAATAAAAAAAATGTGTGTCAAAATGAACCATTTGAAATAAACAATTAAAATGAAATATTAACATTAAATAAATGTGAAAATAAAAATTAAAATAAATTAAATAAAACATTAAGAAATGTGAAAAATATTTTTTGGTATTTTTATGAAAAATAAAATATTTTTATTAAACCATGTAACATAGATGGAGCGCCAAGGCCCGGTCCAAGCGGAATATTCCAGCGTGACAAGGAAAATAAATGTACTGTTTATTAAACCATGTAACATGTTCATCAACCGGTCAATAATCATTAAGTCACTAAAGACAAAATAGGCGAATGGGCGGACGAGATTAAGAGAAACACGCACGATCTAAGGGCCACGAAGACGACACGTATCGTCTCTTTCATGCAACGTAAGAAACCCTAGGGCCATGCACTAAAACGCGTGAAAAACGCAGGTAACTTCTTCCATCTTCCACACAAGATTTCTCATGCTATGGCTCACCAAATGGGATGAAGTAAAAAACAAAGTTCTAGTATGGAACGAGTAGAACATCATGGTATTTTGTTTCATTAAAAATAAGGACTTTAGCATAGAGAAAAGTGAAAAACAAGGGGAGCATGTGAACACGGCATGAGCAGAAGACAATAGCACACATTCAAACTTAATGGTAATGCCTCATGTTGAGGGCTTCATACACAAGTAGGACACGATGTTAACATGGAAAAACAGCATGATACAAACATGGCAATAGAATGAAAAAAACAGTAGTAAGCATAAGCATGGAAAGCATGAAAAACAGTAATGAGCAAGCATGATATTCATGGCCATGGAAGGTTGGGATAAGGAGGTTACCTAGTGGAAAACAGTCCACTGTTTATTGGTGGTGGAGAAGATAGAAGAGGAATAATGATGCTGCTTGTGCTTTGAGAACTTTGAAAATGGAAATGGAGTCCAGCCTTGCCCTTGCTTGAAAATAGTAGTAGCCACCCTTCAGATTAGGGTTTTGATGTCTTAAATATGTAGGCTCAAGGTGTCCTTAATGGGCTTGCAATGTTTGGTTTGGATTCATGAACAAAAGGTGCAAAAGTGAGGTGTATGAGCAAACATCTAATTGTGGAAAAACTTAAGTGAGTTGACAACAAAAGTACATGGCCAAATGAGGTAAAGAGTGCATGTGCTGGTATGCTTGGTCTGCTGCATTATTGGTCTGGTTTGGCTGCAGCATAAAAATAGTCCAACAGGGTGACTTTGTGACCTTGTATCTTGATGTATACATGACCAAATGGAAAGCCAATGCAAACAGTAGGAAGAGGGCATGGAGCTTAACATCTTTCATGTTGAACACAAGTTGAAATGATGAATGGAAAGAGGTGAAAAATGGCCATGAAATCGTGTCTCATCATCTGCAAAATGGCTGGGCCAGTTTAGCCTAAATGCTGCCTAAAAATTCAGCTCATGATGCCAACTTTAGATGAGTGCATCTCCCAAACCAATGATCCAAATGGGATGATTCCAAAAGGATGTGAAAGAGGACATGTCAAGGTACAATTGTAATGAAGAATGTATTTTGAAAAGATGCTTTGAAGTGCAAGAAAACTGGCCCATTAGTCTTGCCTAAAATAATGTCTTACTTTGACCAAGCATAACTTTCTCAATTTTAATCCAAATGAAACAAACTTTATATCTCTAGAAATCTTGGAACAAGAAGAACAACTTTCATGTTGGAGAAATTTTCAAATGGAGCTTGCATCTTGGTGGAAAATAGGCTTAAAGTGGGTGCAACAATCATGAAAACTTCCCCTAAATGGAAAGTCAACTATTTCCAAATTTAGTAACTTTTCCAACTCCCGATTAAATGATGAATCCATGATCCAAACTTGATCAAATTTCACATGTAGGCTCCCTTAGGCATGAATTTTGAGATTCCACTTTCAAAATGTCAGGAGTTGACTTTTCTGGCCCCACAGTTGACTTTTCCCAAACTGTCTAATTCCCGATTCCATTGATCAATTGAAGCACCTCTGGCTCAAATGAAGAGCTGATTTTTTGTATGTAGACCCTTGTTGACATATGGAGGGCCATGGAAAAGAGTTTCACCCAAGGAATCAAAAATAAATCGATTTTATACCAAACCCTAATTTAGGGCAAAATTGATCTGGCACTGATTGCACTGCTTTCCAATGGATCTTTCTGAGATAATTGTGGATCTTCTTAGGCCAAGATGCCTCTATAATCATGACATGAATGAGCTCCTCTACTTCCAATCAAACATTTCCTGTTGCAGATAGCCATGAAACCCTAGTTTCTTGATTAAATCCATATGCACATTTTGAGAGCTCTGAATCCTCCATTGATGAACTGTAGACCACCATAAGATACCTGGGCCACCTTGAGACTTGTATATTTGGAGAATGAAGTTCAATTCTCAGTCTTGCTTTGTGTGGGCTCCTTATGTTAAGGAGTGATCATTCAAACCCTGATTTCCATGTCACTAATGCAGTATGCAATGAGTATGACCTAGTATGATTCTAATGCAGTTTGAAACATAATCCCATGCTTCCAAAAAATGAAGGGTAAATTTTGGGGTATTACAGTTGCCCCTATTCAATCAGCTAGAGACCCGAAAGGGAGATAGCAACGACTTTCGCACTTTCGAGGTATCAAGGGATTGAATACAATAAAAACCCAGAACATTACACTGAAGTGAAAAATGAAGTGATAATGCCTGTCAGAATCGGCAAAGAGGTGGTCTTGAAAGAAGAATCCGTCTGGTACGATGAGAGTCGGTCTGAGCACCGAAAAAAGAGAATGTCAGCCTGAATACCAAAATAAATGGTAACACATAAACAACTGTGGCCTGAATGCAACTCATCAGTCTGAATATTGGAAATGACTTCGATCTGAGCATCAGAAGATACGAGATTATCAAACGTCAGTTTGAACATCGGGAACTGGCCTGAATGCCACTTCGGTCTGAATACCGGGAACTGGCCTGAATGCCACAAGTTGCGTCGACCTGAACGTCAGAAACTTCTTCGATCTGAATATCGAAAAATTGGCTTGAATGCCACTTCGGTCTGAATACCGGAAAATTGGCCTGAACGCCACTTCGGTCTGAATACCGGAAAATTGGCCAGAATGCCACTTCGGTCTGAATACCGGAAACTGGCCTGAATGCCACAAGTTGCGTCAACCTGAACATCAGAAAATTCTTCGATCTGGATATCGGAAAATTGGCATGAATGCCACTTCGGTCTGAATACCGAAAAACTGGCCTGAACGCCACTTCGGTCTGAATACCGGAAAATTGGCCTGAATGCCACTTCGGTTTGAATACCGCAAAACTGGCCTGAATGCCACTTCGGTCTGAATACCGGAAACTGGCCTGAATGCCACAGGTTGCATCGACCTGAACGTCGGAAACTTCTTCGATCTGAACATCAGAAAATTGGCCTGAATGCCACTTCGGTTTGAATACCGGAAAACTTTCATGCCTGTCAGTATCGGCAGAAATAAGGAAAATGATAATTGAGGCAGCACGTGGGCCATCGACCCCTACTGGGAATAATAAAGGATGAGTCGTGAACGACCTTCAGTCTGAGTACTGGAAACAAACTTCTGGTTTATCACTTGGGATACCGAGAATGTTTCATGCTTCACATGCGTATGTTTGAATTTTTCAATGGCGTAATGCTCCATGAAAATGGAAATGCTACGCGATTTGGGGGGATGCAATGTGATATGATTCTACATGCAAGGATGCGAAATGCTAGGGAGAATGCCAAGCCGAGGCAAGGAATTCTGTCGGGGAAATGATCAACGTCTTCTGGACCCAGGCAAAGTTGTTGGAGATACACAACACAATGAACTCTGTGAGTAAATGACTGGCCACACGGTGTTCTGGAAATAAGAAAATACTGAGACTCTGACTAGGGAGGGAATGGCACTGAAAGCTTGCTGCTGAGGGAAGCGACGATGGTTCTGGCAACCATAATCTGCGAGAGAGACGCCTCGGCAGGGGAAGAAAACACCGATACGGTACCTAGATTCTGTTTCAAGAAAAGAGACCACAGATCTAGCTTCAAGATCATCGATCTGGCATCGAACTCTGAGGAGCAGCCGCTTCTGCTGGGAAGATACAGTCTGGCACTGTCAACTCCGCTGGGGATATGCAGTCTGGCATTGTGAACTCCATTCGGGAGTGTATAATCTGAAACAACCGCTTGGGGGAGCACAATAGTGAGAGCCTACTGGGGATTGAAGAATCCAACGCTTGAACCAACTTTGCAGGGATAAGATACCAGGTACCAACCGTTGGGGAAAACATCCACGATCATTTGCTGGGAACATTGAGGAAATTCCCCGAGTGTACCTGTTCTGAATAGACGATCCAAGGCACTTAAAAATTACAGCAATTTTAAATGTTTATTAAGCATGTACCTGTAGAGCTCTTATGTTTCATGATGCAATGTTTATCAAAAATTCGGACGTCATTTTTGCAAACAAAACAGTAAAAATGAAAATGTAAACAGAGATATACTGAATAACATGATTTTATTAATTGAATGGTCTCTGAATAAGCATTTACATCAGGAAGCAATCCCTAGAAAGAGGTAATTGCACAAAAGATAAAAACAGAAATCAATCTAATGGCAATGTGAAATGGATTTCTATCGGGTTCCAGTTCTGTTATGACTCGCTCGTCTTCAAGATCCTCCAGATGATCGGCTTTCTGAAAAGGGTGATTGGACTGCTTCCTATCCTTCGAAAGTTTCTAGTTATCGACACGAGATGAGATTCAGAACTACTCAAAACGCAGTTATTCGCTTAATCCCTAACTTTTTCCTGGATCGCCCTTTCGGGTTTTCAATCCACCGGGATACCCATTTTTGCCTAAGTTGCCTTTTCAGGTTTTCAACTTACCAGGTGTACAATCCTTTCATTTTTTAATCCCTAACTTTTTCCCGAACCTTTTCATTTTCTTGGTTCGCCAGGATGCCCACTTTTTTGCATGGACTATTCTTTTTATTGTCCAGCGGGTCTATTTCATGCAAAGTATTTTTTAACTACGTCTGAGTTCACGGGGGAAGTGAAGTCTTCACCATCCATAGTTGCAAGCATTAAGGCTCCGCCATCAAAAATCTTGGTGACAATATATGGTCCATCATAGTTAGGAGTCCACTTGCCCCTGTGATCTGTCTGAGGAGGAAGGATCCTTTTCAACACCAAATCTCCAACTTGGAAGCATCGAGGACGCACTTTCTGATCAAAGGCTCTCTTCATCGGACTCTGATACAACTGCCCATGACAAATGGCTGCCATTCGCTTCTCTTTGATAAGACTCAACTCGTTGAATCTTATTCGAATCCATTCAGCTTCGTCTAACTTGACATCCAGCAGGACTCTTAGAGAAGGAATCTCCACTTCAACAGGTAGGACTGCCTCCATACCATACACAAGGGAGTAAGGGGTTGCCCCGGTCGATGTATGTACTAAAGTACGATACCCATGCAAGGCGAAGGGTAGCATCTCATGCAAATATCTGTACGTAACGACCATCTTTTGCACAATCTTCTTTATGTTCTTATTTGCTGCCTCAACAACACCGTTCATCTTAGGACGATAAGGGGAAGAATTGTGATGTTGAATGTTGAAGTTCTGGCACAACACCTTCATCATTTTGTTATTGAGATTAGAACCATTATCAGTAATGATTCTTTCGGGAACCCCATAACGAAAATGATTTATTTCTTAATGAATCGGGCAACCACATGTCTGGTGACCTTCGCAAATGACGCTGCTTCAACCCACTTGGTGAAATAGTCGATGGCAACAAGGATGAAGCGATGCCCATTGGAAGCAGTCGGCTCAATCTTTCCAATCATATCAATTCCCCACATAGCAAACGGCCACGGCGAAGACATCACATTTAGAGGATTTGGCGGCACATGCACCTTATCAGCATAAATCTGGAATTTATGACACTTCCGAGCATATTTGAAACAATCAGATTCCATGATCATCTAGTAATAACCCGCTCTTAACAATTTCTTAGCCATTACATGTCCACCGGCATGAGTACCGAAGGATCCTTCATGAACTTTCTGCATCAACATGTCCGCTTCGTGTCTATCCACGCATCTGAGCAAAACCATGTTGAAGTTCCTCTTATACAGCACATCATCTTTGTTCAAGAAGAAACTGCCTGCCAATCTTCTCAAAGTATTTCTGTCATTGTTGGATGCCCCTGCAGGGTACTCTTGATTCTTCAGAAAGCACTTGATGTCGTGATACCAGGGCTTGTCATCAACTACCAGTTCAGCAACAAACACATACGCGGCCCTATCAAGGCGCATCACATTGATCTTGGGAGCATGGTTCCACCGAATCACCTTGATCATGGAGGATAGAGTAGCAAGGGCATCTGCCATCTGGTTCTCATCACGAGGTATATGATACAACTTCACTGTTGTGAAGAAAGTCAACAGTCTTCTCGTGTAATCTCTGTAGGGGACCAGATTAGGCTGGAGAGTATTCCAATCACCATTCACTTAATTGATCACTAGAGCTGAATCTCCGAAAATGTCCAAAGTCTTGATTCTCAAATCAATGACTTGCTCAATACCCAGGATACACGCCTCATATTCAACTTCGTTATTGGTGCACTCGAAAGTTTGACGAGCGGTGAAAGGCATGTGGGCACCTTTCGGAGTGGTAATAACAACACCAATTCCACTTCCTTTGGAATTGACGGCCCCATCAAACATTAGAGTCCACTTTTCATCTGGATCAGGTCCATCCCCAACAATTGACTCTTCACAGTTTTTCATCTTGAGGAACATGATGTCTTCATCCGGAAAATCAAACTTCATCGGCTCATAGTCATCAATTGGCTGCTGAGCAAGATAGTCTGACAGAATACTCCCCTTGATAGCTTTCTGGGATGTATACTGGATGTCGTACTCTGTCAGTACCATTTGCCAACGAGCAACCCTTCCGGTGAGAGATGGTTTCTCAAATATGTACTTGACTGGATCCATTTTGGAGATCAGTAAGGTTGTGTGAGTCAGCATGTATTGTCTCAATCGCTTAGTAGCCCATGCAAGTGCACAACATGTCTTTTCAAGCATGGACTACCTCGACTCGCAATCTGTGAATTTTTTACTCAGGTAGTAGATGGCATGCTCTTTCCTACCTGTCTCGTCGTGTGGACCGAGAACACAACCCATGGAATTATCAAGTACTGTCAAGTACATAATCAGCGGTTTCCCTGGTGTCGCAACCTGAAAAATGGAATGCGAAAAAAAACAATCGGCGAAGAAAGATAGGAGAGTCGCCACCGTGCGTTTTTTATCCCAAAGGAGGGAAAGAAAACGCTCGAAGTAAACCTGGAAGAAGGAAAGGACAAGACAGGGTCTCGCAACCAAATCTTGGGTTCGGGAGTCGATTATGCGAAGGAAAGGTATTAGCACCCCTACGCATCCGTAGTACTCTACGGGATCCACTTTTGTAGTTCTTGTCTAAAGGGTGTGGGTTTATCTTAATGTGTTATTTATTAAAAAAAAGGGTCAAAAGAAAATGACTCGCACGGATGTCGCATCCACTGCATACGTATCTCATCTGAATATGAGAATCAGAGTCTTCGTAGCTCGACTACCTAGGGGGGTAATTGTGCTCGCTAAGATATCGCGTCTTATGCCTACGTATCTCATCTGGAATGAGAATCAGAGCAAGCTGTAGTTGGGCTAACTACGGGGTTATGGATTGGGTTTTGGACGAACGACGTTACTACGCAATCTACCGGATGCTCGACCTTTGGAGACTTACTCGCCTGTAGTAGAAGGAGTTAACGTGTTGCTTTGGGTTTTAGGGTTTGGGGGATGCTCAAGGGCAAAAGGGCAGTCCTCGACGAAGGAACCGCGCTACCTGTGGGGATACGAACACATACAAAACAAACATGCATAAAGTAAATGAGCCAACAAGGCAATCAGAATAAATCTCCCATATGGTATCCCACGAGCAAAGTGGAATATCCAGCGAGCTATCCCTGCAAAAGTCATGTGAGCCTTCACAAAAACTCAATAAAAGGGTTAATGAAACACGATAAGGATTGAGCATTCAAGGCATTATTTATACATTCATATACATTTAAAACCAATGGGCAAAAACCTAATGAAATTCATCCATCATACCTCATACATTCAGACGATCCAAATTAAGAGCATAAAGGTAATGGGAATAAGGGCAAACCTGATTGGAGAGCTTGATTGAAATTGAGTTGCACCCGTGAGGTTTACAAAACAATCTTTAGGGTTTATGTGAGACAGAGGTGATTCTGTGCAGTTGAGTTCCCTTCAGGGTTTGGAAGCTGCTCTGAGTTCTCTGTCAGGTTTCTCTTCAGGTTTTGTCCCAAGGAAACCTCAGAGTGTTTTGCTTCTCTTCCTTCTTCTGTCTCCTTTGTTTCAATGAAACTCTAGTATTTATAGGCTAATATTGGTAGCTTAGTGGGCTTTTGAGAGAGGTCCAAGTCTGAGATTTTTTCTTTTATTTATTTATTTAATTTTTTTTTTGTTTTTTTTTGTTTTTTTTTTTGTTTTTTTTGTTTTTTTTTATTTTTTTTAAATAAAGTTTCTTGATCTGATTCTGATTGACATGATGAAATGCAATATGAAATGTTAATTGACCTAAAAATGAATGCGTGAATAAGGAGGGCAAATTTTGGGGTGTTACAGCTGCCCCTATTCAATCATCAGCTAACCCGAGCAGGATGAAAGCGAACAGCTTATCAGACAAACAGGGTGAGTTGTGGTCGAATACCAAAGACAGACCGAAAAATTGCGCTCCGAGAACACCACAAAAATGCTGAAATACACCGCGCTGTTTATTTCTCTTCCGATTCTCTGGCTGAATCTGAATCAGTCTTCTGACTTAATTTGGAGTTTCGATCCTCTAGATGAATCTATACTCAATTTAGTACTCTGGTTGGATGTTAATTTTGATCCTCGGGCTGGATACAGTTTCAATCTTCTGGCTAGATCTTCTTCGATATTCTGGCTAGATCTCCTTTGTTTCGATTCTCTGGCTGAATCTATTTCCTTTGATTCTCTGGCTGAATCTACTTCGATCTTCTGGCTAGATCTATTTCCGGTCTTCGGGCTAGACCTGACTTCGATCTTCTGGCTAGATCTTCTTCGATCTTCTGGCTAGATCTGAATTGTTTCGATTCTCTCGTTGAATCTATTTATTTTTCGGTCTTCGGGCTAGACCTGACTTTGATCTTCTGGCTAGATCTGGATTGTTTTGATGATAAATTCCCATCATCAGGATCTCGCATCTAGGGCATGCGCTGGTTGACCCTCTTTCGAAATCTACAGTCTTCATGTTAGATATACAGCTTCGAGAATATCCCACTTTTGGGCTTCGTACATATTCTTCAGGCTAGAACATGTTATAAAGACTCTTCGATTAGACTTTGTTTTTTACATGCGATCCGCGGGCTGGATCCTCTTGTAGGTTGATTTTCTGTTGAGCTATCAATCTATTCCTCCAGCTGGCTTGGTGGGGAAATAACGCTCGTAGTCGACTCTCTAGCTGAATCTTCGAAATGACCCTCAGGCTGGATCTCTGGAAAACGATTCTCAGGCTGAATCTTCGAAATGACCCTTGTAACACCCCAAACTGCTTTCAGGATTATCGACTAACCCCACAAACCAACACGGGTCTTTTCGGCATGTTTTGTCCTCACTCACACACTTTCCGGGAAACTTCCCAGAAGGTCACCCATCCCAATACTACTCCGAGTAAAGCACGCTTAACTATGGAGTTCTTATCTATTGGGCTACCGAAAAAAAGATGCATCTTGTTGGTATAGGTAGTACCAATTAATCCTTATAAGCCTTCATTCAACCATGCAGTCCTATACCTGCATAGCCTCAGGATCCCTCTCATTCCGATGTGAATTCGGTTTTCCCCTCGAAGCTGCTAGGAGTGTCTCATTGTCATGCATCATGCATCGACAACCACTCCATCTCCCTCGAATGTTACATGTAACCACTCTTCGGCCTCTCCGACATCGGGTGTTACATGCCCACCAACTTCCGCTTGGTTCGTTCCCGAACCACATCGTACTGGGAGAGGTTTGGCTCTGATACCATTTGTAACACCCCAAACTGCTTTTAGGATTATCGACTAACCCCACAAACCAACACGGGTCTTTTCGGCATGTTTTGTCCTCAATCACACACTTTCCGGGAAACTTCCCAGAAGGTCACCCATCCCAATACTACTCCAAGTAAAGCATGCTTAACTATGGAGTTCTTATCTATTGGGCTACCGAAAAGAAGATGCATCTTGTTGGTATAGGTAGTACCAATTAATCCTTATAAGCCTTCATTCAACCATGCAGTCCCATACCTGCATAGCCTCAGGATCCCTCTCATTCCGATGTGAATTCGGTTTTCCCCTCGAAGCTGCTAGGAGTGTCTCATTGTCATGCATCATGCATCGACAACCACTCCATCGCCCTCGAATGTTACATGTAACCACTCTTCGGCCTCTCCGACATCGGGTGTTACAACCCTCATGCTAGGTCACACACACACTTGATCCTCTGGCCGAATCTCATGATTTTGGTTGTAAAGTAATTTTTCAGTCTGCTTTGAAGAACCTGTTTATCAGCTTATGCGTATGTTTGATATGCATGCAAATGCAAAATGCAAATGTTATGCATGGTGCAAAAGAAAAAAGAAATCTGCTTGGGGAAGCAACTCTGGCAGGGAGCGGATCGCTGTATCAATCCTTGAATGCTCTGTGGGGAACGATCCGTCTGTCGGGACCGGGGTGCCACCGAAAATAAATCGGCCTTTTATGAAAAGTTGACCTTGTTGGGGAAGTATCAACTATGGAAACTTTGCTTGGCAAGGCTCTGCGAGGAGAGTCTGTGAGGAAAGCACTTCCTGGGGAAATGTCGTAGGAATCGACCTTTGTTGGGGATATGAACTTGCTAATCATCCTTAGGTTGGGGATTAAAACAAATCTATTAAAAAAATAATCTGCTGGGGACGAGATGAACACTGGGAACACCACCCTCTTGTCTGTTGGGTATGCGACTACTCCGCAGTTGTTGGAAAGATACAGTCTGGCACTGTCGATTCCGCTGGGGATATACAGTCTGGATACTGTCAACTCTACTGGGGAACCTGCTCTGTAGAGGAGAGGCTTTGTCAACCGCTTGGGGGTGAGGATTCATGACTTGGCATCCGGTTCCTGTGACCTGTAACCAAAATATACACGTATGCCCTGGGGAATTACTCGGTTTGAATTCACCGTCCAGGATTAAGCACATTCAAAGCAATTTTGATTGTTTTTCTGCGCAAGTCATCTGCAAAAGCCACCATTACATTCAGATGCAATATGTTTCCTCAAGAATTCAGACATCTTTTACAAACAAACTGATAAATGAAAAGTAAAGAGGCTTTTTAACTGAATTATTCGACTTTTGTTGGTTGAAAAATTTGTGCCAAGAATAGGCAAGTACATCAGGAAGATGATCCCTGGAAAGAGGCGATCGCTATAAATTGAACAAGAGAAACTATCCTAATGGCAATGTGGAAACGCGGTCCCACCGAGTTTCGACTCTGCTATGCCTCGTATGTCCTCAAGACGCTCTGCTCATCTTGCTTTTTGAAGTGGATGATTAGTCGATCTTTTACCTTCGAAGATTGCCGGATTGAATAAAACGGTGATATAACACGGATGAACTCAAATCGCAGTTATTCGCTTATTCCCTAACTTTTGCGTGGACCGCCCGAACCTTTTTTCATTTTTATATCCCTAATTTTTGCCCGAACCTCTTCATTCTTTTTTTTATGGTTCGTCGGGATGCCCCTTTTTTCCTGGACTATTCTTTTTACTGTCCAGCGGGTCTATTTTATGCGAAGTATTTTTTAACTGCGTCTGAGTTGACAGGGGACGGGAAGTCTTCTCCATCCATGGTTGTTAGCATCAGAGCTCCGCCAGAGAAAACTCTTTTAATCACGTATGAACCCTCGTTTTTCGGTGTTCATTTGCCCCTGTGATCTGTGTTGGGAGGAAGAATTCTTTTGAGTACCAATTCACCGACTCGATACTCCCGAGGGAGCACTTTCTGATCAAACGCTCTCTTCTTCCGTCTCTGATATAGCTGGCCATGGCATATAGCTGCTAGTCTCTTTTCCTGAACTAAGCTTAGCTGATTGTATCGAGAACGGACCCATTCTGCTTCGTCCGACTTCATTGTTGGTGCAGGGAAAAGTTATTCTGGCACAAAATGGCATATGAACCCCCTCCGGTGTGATCAACACTGCACCAACTCCGCGACCGTTGACGTTGACCGCCCCATCAAACATCATAATCCATTTGGATTCAGGGTCAGGCCCCTCCTCCGGGAGTGGTTCCTCGCAATCTTTCGATTTGAGAAACATGATGTCCTCATCAGGAAAGTCGAACCTCATAGGTTGGTAATCATCAATTGGTTGTGCGGCAAGATAGTCTGACAAGACACTTCCGTTGATAGCTTTTTGTGAAGTATATTGGATGTCATACTCTGTCAGCATCATTTGCCACCTAGCAACCCTGCTGGCTTTTCAAAAATATACTTGACTTGATCCATATTTTATATCAATAGAGTCGTGTGAGTCAACATATACTGTCTTAGTCGGCGAGCAGCCCATGCCAAAGCGCGGCAAGTTTTCTCGAGCAGTGAGTATCTTTGTTCACAATCGGTAAACTTTTTGCTAAGGTAGTATATTGCATGCTCTTTTCGACCTGACTCGTCATGCTGACCGAGCACACAACCCATTGACCTTTCTAACACAGTCAAGTACATGATCAACGGTCTTTTCCTCTCGGCCTGTAGACTGGCCCCGATCTTGATCTCTTTCTTGTCGTCTTCGGTACCAATGTTGATGGTCTCAACCACCTCCTGATAAGGTGTGATAGCTCGGTCCTCCTGTTTCAACAACCTGGCTAACTCCTCAGGCAATTCACAATCTTCCTCAACCCGTTATTCGGCTTGATAGATATGATTGTCGAAGTCATACTTGGCCATAGCAGTGTCGTTAGCAGTGAGATCTAGGTGATCAGTTTTACGAGGTGTTTTTTTTGGAAAGAAAAACGAAAAAGAAACATGAAAAAGAAACATTGCCGTTTTTGTAAAAGTAAAAATAATTGAAAGAAAGAGAACACAAAATTGTTTGAAGATGGGTATCTTTGTTGATGATGAAAATAATTGCGAAATGTAACTAAATGGATGGCCCTACAGATGAGTCATTACACCTTGGTCAAAGTGTAAGACTTTGTTATGCATATGATAAAAGGAAAACAATAAAAATTACTCCTTCAGTAGAGTAAACCGGATGACTTTTTCAGACGACCAATTGTCGAGCTTTTCTCTTGGGACACACGGGCGAATCCAGCTATCTAAGTCACAGTCGCTGTCAGCCTTGTCTTCATTTGCAGCATTCACGGTGTGGGGAGAAACCAAACCCCCGCTGGAGAAAGTACCGACTTCATTCTTCTGAGACCCCGGAGTATACCCCAATCCAAGCTTGTCTTCTTTTATGATTGGCTCCACAAATTTGCCCCAGCCTTGGGCATTACCAGCCTTAACCACTTCAACAGCTTGCTTGTATGAAGAGATAGAAGTCCCGACCTTCTCAGCCTCAGGTGAAAAGACAGTTTCGGGCGCGACCTCACTGATGTTTATGGCTTCGAAGCCCTGACACAGCTTCTCATGCATCTCGCCATCCATCTCCACATACTTAAATGTAGACAGGTGGCTAACAAAAATATCCTCTTCACCACAGACGGTGATGATCTGACCTTCTAGTCCATATTTGAGCTTCTGGTGGAGAGTAGAAGTAACAGCACCGGCAGCATGAATCCAGGGTCGACCTAGCAGACAACTATAGGCAGGCTGGATATCCATTACATAAAAGGTACTCTTGAATACCTGCGGTCCAATCTTAACTGGCAACTCAACTTCGCCACAAACAGCTCGCTTAGAGCCATCAAAAGCCCTTACAACTAAATTACTCGGCCTCAGGGTGGCGTCATCGCAATCCAACTTCGTTAAGGCTTTCTTTGGGAGAACATTCAGAGAAGAACCTGTATCAACCAAAATATGGGAAAGCACCGTCCCTTTGCATTCCATTGTGATATGCAAGGCTTTGTTGTGATTCCTGCCCTCATATGTTAGGTCATAATCGGTGAAACCTAGCGCATGGCTAGTGTGTACGTTCGAAACTACCGACTCTAGCTGGTCAATAGTTATCTCTGGGGGAACATAAGCCATATTCAGTACTTTCAACAAGGCTGCTCTGTGTGCCTCAGAGCACATCAATAGTGAGAGAATGGAGATCTTTGAGGGTGTCTGATTTAGCTGGTCGACTACCTTGTAGTCACTTTTCTTGATAATCCTCATAAACTCATCCACTTCCTTCTCGAATGCGGTCTTAGGAGGAGCTTCCTCGATAGTAACCTCTTCGGTGGTTTTAGCCTTGGAAGCTTCCTCAGCTTCAGCATTCGTGCGCAATGTTGATGGTACAAATAGGCGTCCACTGCGAGTGAAGCCACCAATTCCTCCAAAATTGTCTACAGCGGAGCTACCAATGTCAATGTCTTCTTCGTTAACTTTCTGCCCCTGGCAGTAGATATCAGCCCCATAGTGCCACGGGATAGCACTGTCTTTCTCATATGGAACAGGTCCTGGTACCGTGATGGTGACCGGACTAACCAAAGCCGGTTGAGGGCTGTCAGAGTAAATTGGTGCTGGACTTTCTGGGAAAAATATTGTTGTCGGAGCGGGTCTCTCGGGAACATATATTTCTTCAGGAGTGAAATAAAACGTTACTGTCGACACATCATTCTTCACTGGACGAGTCTGATCGAACTGAAGACAACCTTCATATATCAGTTGCTGAATACCCCTTCTCAAACTATCACATCCGTTCTCGGCGTCTTGACAATTTATGCACTCTTCCCCACAGCCCGGGAAAATCTGTCCTTTCAAGAGTCGGTCTTTGACCACCGATAGCGAAGTCTTCACTTTAGTCACATCAGAAACCAAATTTGAAGTTTCCCCACTATCAACAACATTAATCCTCTGCCCGCCGTGAGCTGGCATTGGGTTTTGGATAACATTAGGCACCAGAGAAATATTGATGGCCTGGACATCTCTCAAATCTTGTACCTTTAGCTGGAGAGCCTTGCAATTATCTGTAGTATGGCTAGGTGCGTTGGAGTGAAAAGCACATCTGGAGTTGACATCATAACCTCTAGGCAGATTGTTGGGATCGACCGGTGGGGCCAGAGTTCTCAACGTAACCAGATTCATGTCAATCAGCTTGGGAAGTAATACAGAATAAGGCATTGGGATTGGCTCAATGACCCGGTCCTCCTGCCTTGGATGTTGTTGATAGGGTCTCTACTGACCCGGATTACCTCCTTGTTGTTGATTGTTGTACCTGGGTTCCTGTTGCGGATGATACTGCGGTTGAGGAACAGGTGTTGGAATAGTGACTGCGGCCACTTGATCTTGATAATAATTAGGGCGTCCTCTGCCCCTGCCTCTGCCGGCATATACAACGCTCGTCTCACCTTCTCTTCTTCGCTGACCGTTACCAGCAAACGGTTTCTTGGGAACTGATGAGTTGGAAGCACTGTTGTTTTGAATTCGGCCCATCTTGAACAGACTCTCGATCCTTTCTCCAGCAATCACTATCTCTGCAAAGCTGATTGACGGGCAAGCAACCAATCTCTCGATATAATTGCCTTGAAGAGTGTTCATGAACATGTCCGCCATCTCCCTTTCAGACATAGGGGGTTGGACGGATGCAGCAATCTGTCTCCGACGCTGAGCATATTCTCTAAAGGTTTCCTTGGCAGTTTGAGACATTCCATGCAACAAGGTCCGATTTGGAGTCATGTCCAAGTTGTATTGATATTGCTTGACAAAAGCCTTTGCCAAGTCTTTCCAGCTCTTGATGGTAGTACGAGACAAATGAGAATACCATTCACGAGAATCTCCAGTTAAACTGTCTTCAAAATAGTACGTCCACAGCTTTTCATCTTCAGTGTGAGCTCCCAACCTTCCCAGATAAGATTGGAGATGAGTGCGTGGGCAAGAAGCCCCGTTGTATTTCTCAAAAGTAGGGGGTTTGAACTTGTGAGGGATCCTTACTCCCTGAACCAGACCAAGATTGGTGACATCAAAACCTAAGGAATTTTGAGACTCCAAAGATTTGAGCTTCTCAGCAAGCTCGTCCATACGGCGAGTGGTCTCGAGGGCCTCGTCGTGCAAAGAAAATTGATCATACTGACAATCTTCAGTAACGGGGCGCCCGTTAATCCGAATCCCTTGATTAACATTGTACCTTCCGCCAATACCATTCCCAACATTTCCCGTGTTGCCAACATTACCCGGGTTTCCATCAACATTTGCGTTACCCGCGTTTCCAGTGTTCACAGGGTTATCAGCGTTCCCATGGTTACCAGGGTTTCCAGGATTACCAGGGTTCCCCTCAACACTTGGTATTTCCACCTCTGGATCGGGCCTCGGTTGCTCAACCAATTCCTTTAGCTTCGCCTGGCCTTCTGCCATACCAGTCATCAATGTCATGAACTGATCCATCCTTTCACGCATATCAGCCAGTTCTTTCTGTATCTGGTCCATTGCTAGTCGTGGACGGTTTTCCTTTGTCGGGTACCTGTGAACTAGCTTGGGACCAATAACTGCCCGCAACAGGGAACAAACATTAGACACTGCGGTGACACCTGCAAAACAAACAAGGGTTAGCATGTATGGTATGCGATGCACCGCTTATTCGATTTTAAGGCCCCCCCTTAAAAAGGGAATACCCTGCAAATGAATAAGCATGAGATGTTGGATGCAAATATGCAGATGATGTTATGCAATGCAATGGCATGTCAATCAGAATTGCTGGATCCGTTTGAACATCTGTCAGGTTGCACTGCCTGGAGAGAAATTAAGAGGATCAAGCAAAACACACCAAACAAAGGTCATGGGATGGATCATGTTATCCTTAATATCAACCATCCATTTTTGGTGGATTATGGTTTACACCTTATCAACACCCAAGTTTCATTGATATTAAGGATACCTGAACGGATCAACCATGAATTAAGGGTTTGTTGCAAGTCACGAGCATGGAGTTTAGGTTAAGAACCACCCAAAGGGAGTGTACTAAGGTTTAAACCTGCCAAACATGTTCTACAAATGGTTCTCATAGTCATAATCCCATCTTTCGGATATTATCGGAGGAACGACTACTCGTATTCCAAAAATGTTCTCAAGAGAGACTCTTATGAGTGTAGTATCGCGTAACAATCGTATCAAATCTTACACTTGAACGACTTTCGCACTACGTCCTACGAATAGGCCAAGATGGGTTTGGTAAACTAAGGTCCTTGGCTTCTAAGGTCTATATTGGAAAAAGTAATGTCTAACCACAACTTACTTGTGTGACATTATTGATCCAACATGACCTCCACCAAGTGAATGGGCTTGCAAGTCAACTTGCTAAGGAATAACTCCACACAAGTCAACAAGACTATGCCATTCTCCTATCTTAATTGCACTCGAGTTCGGGTATAGAACTCATCTCACAAACATAACCAGCAGATACGGCAGTCATATGTACACAATGCAATAAAGTAGGTAAATGCTGAAAGATAAATAACTGTACAAAAGAATAAACACCCAATAAACAAACAACCTACAAAAGCTAGGAGGGACTCGCTTAGGGAAACCGGGTCCCCAGCAGAGTCGCCAGTTGTTGCAACCTGAAAAATGGAATGCGAAAAAAATAACCAGCGAAGAAAGACAGGAGAGTCGCCACCGTGCGTTATTTATCCCAAAGGAGGGAAAGGAAACGCTCGAAGTAAACCTGGAAGAAGGAAAGGACAAGACAGGGTCTCGCAACCAAATCTTGGGTTCGGGAGTCGATTATGCGAAGGGAAGGTATTAGCACCCCTACGCATCCGTAGTACTCTACGGGATCCACTTTTGTAGTTCTTGTCTAAAGGGTGTGGGTTTATCTTAATCTGTTATTTACTAAAAAAAAGGGTCAAAAGAAAATGACTCGCACGGATGTCGCATCCACTGCATACGTATCTCATCTGAATATGAGAATCAGAGTCTTCGTAGCTCGGCTACCTAGGGGTTAAGGGTAATTGTGCTCTCTAATACATCGCGTCTTATGCCTACGTATCTCATCTGGAATGAGAATCAGAGCAAGTCGTAGTTCGGCTAACTAGGGGGTTATGGATTGGGTTTTGGACGAACGACGTTACTACGCAATCTACCGGATGCTCGACCTTTGGAGACTTACTCGCCTGTAGTAGAAGCAGTTAACATGTTGCTTTGGGTTTTAGGGTTTGGGGGATGCTCAAGGGCAAAAGGGCAGTCCTCGACGAAGGAACCACGCTACCTGTGGGGATACGAACACATACAAAACAAACATGCATAAAGTAAATGAGCCAACAAGGCAATCAGAATAAATCTCCCAAATGGTATCCCACGAGCAAATTGGAATATCCAGCGAGCTATCCCTGCAAAAGTCATGTGAGCCTTCACAAAAACTCAACAAAAGGGTTAGTGAAACACGATAAGGATTGACCATTCAAGGCATTATTTATACATTCATATACATTTAAAACCCGTGGGCAAAAACCTAATGAAATTCATCCATCATACCTCATACATTCAGATGATCCAAATTAAGAGCATAAAGGTAATGGGAATAAGGGAAAACCTGATTGGAGAGCTTGATTGAAATTGAGTTGCACCCGTGAGGTTTACAAAACAATCTTTAGGGTTTATGTGAGGCAGAGGTGATTCTGTGCAGTTGAGTTCCCTTCAGGGTTTGGAAGCTTCTCTGAGAACTCTGTCAGATTTCTCTCCAGGTTTTGTCCCAAGGAAACCTCAAAGTGTTTTGCTTCTCTTCCTTTTGCTGTCTCCTTTGTTTCAATGAAACTCTAGTATTTATAGGCTAATATTGGTAGCTTAGTGGGCTTTTGAGAGAGGTCCATGTCTGAGATTTTTTCTTTTATTTATTTATTTATTTAATTTTTTTTTTTTTTATTATTATGTTTTTTTTCGTTTTTTTTTCTTTTTTTTTCTTTTTTTTTTCTTTTTTCTTTTTTTTTCTTTTTTTCTTTTTTTTTTTAAATAAAGTTTCTTGGATCTGATTCTGATTGACATGATGGAATGCAATATGAAATGTTAAATGACCTAAAAATGAATGCATGAATAAGGAGGGCAAATTTTGGGGGTGTTACACCTGGGACTGGAGGCATGAGGATTGGAAGATTCTGCAAATACTCTTTTATCTTCTCGAAAGCCCTTTGGCAATCATCATTCCACCTGATAGCCTGATCTTTTCTCAACAACTTGAAAATTGGCTCACACGTGGCTGTTAGGTGAGAGATGAACCTTGCAATGTAGTTCAACCTCCCTAAGAAACCACGGACTTGTCTTTCTGTTCTTGGCTCAGACATTTCCTGTATCGCTTTCACTTTGTCAGGATCCACCTCAATCCCTTTTTCGCTAACAATAAAACCCAACAGCTTTCCAGATCTCACCCCGAAAGTGCACTTGTTCGGATTAAGCCTCAGCTTGAACTTCCTCAACCGCTCAAACAGTTTCCGCAGATTCACCAAATGTTCTTCTTCCGTCTGAGATTTGGCAATCATATCATCCACATAAACCTCGATTTCATGATGGATCATATCATGGAAAAGAGTTACCATAGCTCGTTGATATGTTGCCCCAGCGTTTTTTAGACCAAACGGCATCACCTTGTAGCAGAAGGTGCCCCATGAGGTTATGAAAGTTGTCTTCTCCATGTCTTCTAGTGCCATCTTAATCTGATTATAGCCAGAAAATCCATCCATGAAGGAGAATACCGAGAACTGAGCCGTGTTATCCACCAAAACATCGATGTGAGGTAATGGGAAATCATCTTTAGGACTGGCTCTATTCAGATCCCGGTAGTCAACACATATCCGTACCTTTCCATCCTTCTTAGGTACGGTAACGATGTTTGCAACCCATGGCGGATAATTAGTAACTGCTAGAAATCTTGCATCCAACTGTTTTTTCACTTCTTCCTTTATCTTGACAGCCATCTCTGGTCTTGTTCTTCTGAGCTTCTGCTTGACCGAAGGACAATCCTCTTTGAGAGGAAAACGGTGTACCACGATGTCCGTGTCAAGCCCTGACATGTCCTGATAACACCAAGCGAAGATGTCGACATACTCCTGCAGCAATTCAATCAACCCCTTCTTCACATCATCTTCCATAGCAGCCCCTATCTTGATTTCTCTCTTGACATCCTCGATGCCAAGATTAATCACTTCGACAGAATCTTGATGCGGCTGAATGACCCTTTCCTCCTGTTTTAACAACCTGGCGAGTTCTTCAGGGAGTTCACAGTCTTCATCACCCTCTTCTTCAGCTTGAAAGATTGGATTTTCAAAGTCGAAGCGAGGCATAGCAGAACCGTTATCAATAGGATCCGATGACGTGCATCTGCATGAGTGATGGTATGTGCTTATGAGTGTGAACAATGAGTGAAAACTAAACAAAACATTGCCAAATATTTTTTTGATTTTTTTGGTTTTTGAAAAACTGCAAAAATAGAAAGACAGTGAACAAAAATTTTATGAATGCAAAAAGACGTCCTTTATTTATGATAAAAAATGCAGGTATTCGCATAGATGAGCCCTACAATGAGTCATTACGCCCTGGGCGGAACGTAAGACTTGGACATGCATGAACAAACTAGAAAAATTACTCTTCAAGAAGAGTGACTTGGATTATCTCCATAGAAGACCAATTGTTGATGACTTCACCCGGGATCCTTGGACGCACCCAGTTGTCGATGTCGCAATCACTATCTCCGCCTCCTTCGTTGATTGCAGATATCTGGCCATACTGAATGATGCCAGCGCTGGAGAAAGTAATCGGCCCCTGACGAGTCTGAGGCGCTGAAGTTGTAGAAGTCAGAGTTGGCTGATACCCAATCCCGAACTTATCTTCCTTCATCGGTAACTCCACCAGACGTCCCCAACCGGGGACAACACCTGAATTTATCACAGCTTGTGCCTGCTTGAAGAACGAGATAAAGGCACCCGCTTTAACCTCTTCCACCGGAGCTGCATCCTTGATCTGAACCTCCTCAAAGGCCTGGCACGGGGTCTCATGAATTTCACCTTCTACCTCTACATACTTGAATGTAGACAGGTTATTGACCAGAATGTCCTCCTCACCACAGACAGTGATAATTCTTCCATTGACTGGGAATTTAATCTTCTGATGTAAAGTTGAGGAGATTGCCCCATCATTGTAGATCCAAGGACGACCCAGCAGGCAACTATAGGAAGGACTGATATCCATCACATAGAAGACGGTGTTGAAGGTTTGCGATCCAATCTGAATTGGCAATTCTACCTCTCCGAACACCAACCTCTTAGAGCCATCGAAAGCTCTCACAACGAGATCAGAAGGCTTCAAGACCAAACCTTCTACTTCTAACCTTGACAGGGCTCTCTTGGGTAGCACGTTGAGAGAGGAACCTGTATCCACCAGAACATTTGATAGCACAGTGTCTTTGCATTCCATCGAAATGTGCAAAGCCTTGTTATGATTGCGTCCAGCTGGTGTTAAGTCAGAATCAGTAAAACCCAACCCGTTGCTTGCATGGACATTTGCAACGATCCCTTTTAGTTGGTTTACCGAGATCTCCTGAGGCACATATGCAGCATTTAGGACTTTCAACGGTGTCTCCCTGTGTGCCTCCGAACACAACAGGAGTGAGAGAATAGATATCTTAGACGGCATCTGAATCAACTGATCGACTACCTTATAGTCGCTTTTCTTTATAATTCTCAAGAGCTCGTCCACATCCTTTGTAAAAGTAGGCTTAGAACCAGCCTTTGGTGTAGAGGACCCTCATTCACAGCTTGTTTGCCCTTGGCTTTCGCCGCGGCGTCAGCATTATCAGCTTGGGTAACAGGTGGTGAGAATAGTCTACCACTCCTGGTGAATCGCCCGATTCCACCAACATTGTCCACTACGGGATCTATTACTTCCACTTCAGATTCCGACTCCTGATTCCGCACCTCTTCTGTTTTCATTGGCTGCTCCACTCCATGATCGTGCGTTTACACACTCCCCCCATAATGCCAAGGAATGGCCCTTTTGCTGGTGAAAGGTAAAGGACTAGGGGTCGTGATGGTCATAGTGGATGGTCGCACTGGTGGCACCGGTTGCGCTTCTGGCACACTGATCTGAGCAGTTGGATAGAAAATGGTGATAGTGGCAACATCACAGTCGTACTCAGAAATCTCATTCATTGAAAAACAAGCATCCGAAATATCGGAATCAAGTTCAATAGGTACATCAGAATCAACCATAATGTTTGGGATATCAGCAACAACATTGGAAAAATTAAATACATCATCAGGAATTACAACATCATCAGAAACAACATTCGGAAATTCTTCAACGGCATCTTCAAACACCTCTTCCGCAACCCCTTCAACGGACTCTTGGACAGATAAGTCTTCAACCTGGAGGATACCATTGTCAAGCAAGGCCTGGATACCCTGCTGCAGCTTCAAACAACCTCCACTCTTTGTCGCACAATCCAAACAACCCTTCCCACAACCGGGGAAAACATCGGCCTTCAGCAAGTAGTCTTTAATCTCCAACAACGGAGTTTTCAACTTTAGCACATCCTTGACGGATTTGGCTTCTCCTTCCACCATATTAACATTTGCACCACCATGTTGCGGCATGGGATTGTTGACGACATTAGGAGCCGGCGCAAAGTTAATGGCCTTTGAATCAATGAGGTCCTGAACTACGTGCTTAAAAGCTTTGCAGTTCTCAATATTATGGCCAGGTGCCCCAGAGTGGAAGTTACACCTAGAGTTGGCATCATAACCCACCGGAAGCCTACCAACTGGAGGAGCCAGAGTGCGTAACTGCACAAGTTGTAATCGTTGAAGGCTAGGAAGCAACTGAGCGTACGACATTGGAAGAGTGTCGAAACGCCTGTCCATCGCCTTTTGCCTCTGTTGGTAGGCGGGTCTGTTACCCTGTTGCTGTTGTTGGTACTGAGTTGGTTGATGTTGTGGTTGTTATTGTACTGGTGCTGCAACCGGAATAGTCACAGCTGCAACATATGGTTGTTGATGGTAGTTTTGAAAACTATTCCTTCTGATACCTCTGCTCTGAAATGAAGACAAAGAATTGGCATCCCCCTCTCTCCGCTTTTGTCCCCCAATGAACGACTTCTTCACCCCTGATGATGATCCAACCCCACTTTGGATCTTGCATGCTTTCAAATAGTTCTCCACCCTCTCACCGGTAGAGACTACATCAGCAAAGTTGGAGGCGTTGCAACCCACCAGACGTTCTAAGTAAGGTCCGGGCAGAGTGTTCATGAATATGTTGGCCATTTCCTTCTCCAATATTGGAGGTTGAACACGGGAAGCCGTCTCTCTCCAGCGTTGAGCATATTCCCTAAAGCACTCATTTCTTTTGAGAGACAGGTTTTGAAGTTGGGTTCTGTCAGGCGCCATGTCTGTGTTGTACTGATATTGCTTTACGAAAGCCTCAGCCAAGTCCCTCTAGCAACGGATGTGGGCTCTGTCCAGCCTCATATACCATTCCAGGGATGCCCCAGCTAGGCTGTCCTGAAAGAAGTACATAAGCAGCTTCTCGTCATCGGAGTATGCAACCATCTTACGGAAGTAGGCTTGCACATGGGTCTTCGGGCAAGCGTTGCCATTGTATTTGTCGAAGATTGGGACTCTGAATTTTGGTGGCACCCTCACGCCTGGGACCAGTCCCAAATCAGCAACATCTACCCCCGTAGCATTCTGTCCTTCTACAGCCTTCAGCCTCTCCTCCAATCTTCTAAACATGGGGTCCATGCCATGGCCCATGCCAAAGTCCTCCTGCATCAAGGTGAACTGATCCTCCTGATCATCATGAATGGGTTGTTGATCAGGGTTAGCATGTGGGATCGGGATAGGCCCTGGTCCACTGGGTCCGTTAACTTCTCCAACTGGAGGATCAGTTACAGTCTCTGGTTGAGTAGTGGCGGGATTCCTCTGTATCATCTGTCTGAGCTCTTGCTGTCCTTGAGCCACCCCCTGAACAACATCCATAAACTGAGTCATGCAGATCCTCATCTCGGCGAGTTCTGCTTGTAGGCCTTCCATTGCTCTCTGTTTGTTTCTACGGGTACCGTACCGGTGAATTCCTGAGTCAGCTATCCTGCTAGTGGAACACCAAACAAAATGAGAACCACTGCGGCGGTACCTGTCATGCAAGGCATGCAGATGAATATGTAAATGCAATGACATGTTTATCAATTCCAAAGGGTATTCTACCCCTTAATTCCAGTCTCACATCAAATGAACGGTACAGGAAGATCGGGCCGTGGGTAAACTTCTGAGATCAAGATGCAATAGAGAGAAAACCTTCATACAGATAAGCTCAAAGAGAAGGGCCTTAGCCAACAGTACACCAAAAGAGGATCTCCACAACAAGTCTGTGGATTATCACTACAAAGAAACAACACAATAAGTAAAGAGAGGAACAAAAATCAGGAATCAGCTTCCTGTATACAACCCATAAGGATTGCCTCTCACTTCAGCCAGTAGTGCCACCATGTCAGGATGATCTGGAGATTCTGTCAAACGCCGAATAAGCAGATTTCTCTTGTGAATAACCCCATCCAGTTCGTTGATATGATCTATGTAGTAATTCCCATCATCCTCTCCAAATACCTCTTCAAGTTTAGACTTCTTCAAACCCGCCAGCACCTTGAGTTCTTCAATCTGTTCTTGAGCCTTGTCGAGTTGATCTGTGATGTAACCATTGGTTGAACGGGCGCACAGAAGCTCATTGTTCTTCTCCTTCAGCAAAGCCTTCAATTTCTCCATCTGACCAGTCAGTTGGGCTACCATCTCCTCCTCTTTTGCCTTTATAGAAGCTGAAAATGCATCCCATTGCTCTTGCCACCCAGCTAACTTACCATGGGCATCTATTAACTACTTCTTGACTCGCCTCAACTCCGAACTGGACAACCCTAAGGCTTTGTCCGTCTTCCTGAAGAAATTCACCTCCATAGCTAATTTCTTCTCTTGTTCCTCTTGCAATCTGACAACTTCCCCCTTCTGATATTCCGCCTCATGGTACAAGTGCATACAGTCTTGCATTTTCACACTCAACTCCGAGTTTTCAGTTTAAAGTTCCTTCATGGCATTCTTCAATTTGTCATACTCCTCTCGACTCACCATTGTTGACTGCTCAGGAGTAGGTGGATACAAGGGTTCTTCAATAGGAAATGGCAGATCAAATTCTTCGACTCTTCCCTGAAGCCAATCTTCATAGTGAGGATAAGTCCTGCAATCTCCTTTTCCAAGCACAGTCCTTCCTCTCTTGATCACCTTGAGCCAAGCCTCAGCTGCCTTACGGGATACAGTCAGATCAAATGGCGAATGGAAAAACAGAGATTCTTCCACATCCTTTTCCAAATGCGGAGTCTTTAAAGCATACCCAAACTGTCTGACTGCTAGAGAAGGATTATAGTTGATACCTCCTCTTCTTCCTACCAACGGTACATTCGGGAAGTTCCCACAACTGTGAATAATATCCGCCCGAAGCAAGTTCTGGTCAGCCCACCAAGAAATATCTTTAGCTCTTATCCCCATCAGTCTCTTCGACCAACTCAACGAGTCCTTGAGATCAATGAACGCTCCTGACTTGGGTAGGTGAGAACTGAACCCCTTATAAAACAAGGGTGCACAACACTTCACCAATCCTCCTTTTCTATTCTCGTTCTTGTGATGCACTGAATGAAAGAAATCTCCTAGCAAGGTTGGCACCGGATTTCCCAAAACAAAGAGGCGTATAGCGTCTACGTCCACAAATTTCGCAACATTAGGGAACAGGACAATCCGATACACACAAAGAGCCAACACAATATTGAAACCCCTCTGATCACCATCTTCAAGCTTCTTCTTGGCTTCTCCCGCTAATAAACTCAAATGAAAACCACTGACTCCTCCCTTCTGACACATATTAGCCTTCAAGATTGATTTCCTCAAATATGTGGCTGAAGCAACCAAGCTGAGATCGGCAGGAACTCAGAACTGTAGAATAGCAACTGCGGCTTGATAGGAACTCTGAGTGAACTGGCAACCTCCTCCAAAGTAGGGACCAAAATATAGTCTAGGAATGTGAAACACCTTAATGGAGGGTCATAGAACTGCAGCAGTGTAAAGAGAGCATTGTGTTGATCTTTGGAGAGAACCGTAGCGAAACTTAGAATCAACCCATAATCCTTCCGGAGTCCTTCTAGCGAATCATGATCCATTAACTTCATCAGCTGCTGAATGGGCTCCAAACAAACCACAGAAACTTGTAGGCGACATGTCTCTTTCTGCCAATGCCCATCTTAGAAAAACCAGAGAACCTCGACCGGAATCAAGGAGAAGATATAAACCCATAGGAATAAATAAACATGTGTTAAATGATATGAATGCAAAATGATGTGATGCAATGCAGTGACATGGAAATCAGGACTGCTGTATCTGCTTGAACATCTGTCAGGTTGCACTGTCTGAAGAGAAACCCACAGAAGAATATAATACGAGATCAAAGCTCTGATCTAGAAAACCGGGTTGGTTGAAGGTTAAGGTTTCCTGAATTTAGCCCGCCCCTCAGTGGTAGGTTCTAAGAACAAAAGTTCGTCAGCTTCTTGCCCTTCAGTCGAATAATACGTTTACCACTGAAGGTCTGGCATTATTACGAGACAAAAGACCTCCACTGACTCCCCTCAACAGGACATCCTAAAGCAAGTTCCCAGCTTCGGGGTCCTCGGATTGAGCAGCAAGAATGCGCCCACCAGAGCTAACATAAACGCGTCTCGGAGGAGAGGCCTCAACTGAGTTCTCAGGAAATGGTCACCAGAGTCGACGATTTCTAGAGGAATACCTGTCGTTATGGAACACCCATAGGACAGAATATATCCAAAAGAAACCTCGTCTGGGTGTGGGTCTCATGAACGACTTAACGTAGCAACATACTACGCAAGCCTCATGACTATCCACTGTAAAACCTGTGTGTATGCTCAAGTCTGGGTAGTGGGCTTATCTCTTATAAAATATACCACCCCAACAAACAACCAACCCACATAACCCACAGATACAGCAAACATATGTACATGAATGTAATAAGGTAAAGCAGGTAAATAAATAACTGTACAAAAGAATAAACACCCAACAAATAAGAAACCTACAAAAGCTAGGAGGGACTCGCTTAGGGAAAACCGGGTCCCCAGCAGAGTCGCCAGCTGTCGCAACCTAAAAAAAATAGATGATGCAAAAAAAACAACCGGCGAAAGAAGAAATGACAGAAGAGTCGCCACCGTGCGTTATTTATCCCAAAGGAGGGAAAGGAAATGCTCGAAGAAAACCTGAAGAAAAAGAAAGGAAAAGACAAGGTCTCGCAACCAAATCTTGGGTTCGGGAGTCGATTATGCAAAGGGATCCACTCTTGTTGTTCTTGTCTAAAGGGTGTGTGTTTATCTAAGGTACTATTTACTAAAAGAAGGGTCAAAAGAAAATGACTCGCACGGATGTCACATCCACTGCATACGTATCTCATCTGAATATGAGAATCAGAGTCTTCGTAGCTCAGCTACCTATGGGTGAAAGAGATGTGTGCTCGCTAAGACATCGCATCTTATGCCGACGTATCCCATCTGGAATGAGAATCAGAGCAAAATGTAGTTCAGCTAACTACGGGAACAAGGGTCTCGATTGCAACTAGGGCAAGAGAAAGGGAAGGTCTCGATCGCAACGAGGGCGAGTGAAAAAGAATCGCAACGAGGGCGAAAGCAAAGAAGGATTAGTTGTTAGTTGTCAGTCAAAAAACTCGGCAAGACATCGCATCTTGTGCCTACGTATCTCATATGAACATGAGAATCAAAGTTATCGTAGTTCGGCTAACTAGGGGTTAAGGATTTCCATCTGAACATGGACTTACAAAGGAGGACACCAGTTGTGTCAAAGGAGAGTGGGCAATGTGTTCACATCCTTGCAGCAGGTGTCGCAGCTCGCTGAATCGAGTCTTAGGCAGTTACCTCTTTGCAATAGGACGGAATGACATGCCACATGATTGGAGACGCACGGAAGGTCTAAAAATGGGGAAGCTCTGCCCTAGAGTTTTCATGCAATGGGGACCTATGTGTTAGGATTTACAAATGGGAACATCTACCTAATGTTAGCATGCAAAGAATAAGGGAATTCTACCTATGTTATCATGTAAAAGAATGAGGGAATCCTACCTATATTATCATACAAAGAGAGAGGGAATTATACCTATGTTATCATACAAAGAGAGAAGGAATCCTACCTATGTTATCATACAAAGGGTTTCTACCTAATGGGTGCTACCTAAATGGAACAAGAGTCGACGGATGGAGCAAGGAGAGGAACCAGGGATAAGGGTAGATGGCGATGCCAGAAGCAATCGACTTACAAGGTAGACGAAGATGCCTGGAGCAATCGACTTACAAGAGAAATGGAGATGCCTCAAGCAATCGACTTACAAAAGGATGGATGAATATGTTCTGGTTCTGTTAAGTTTGAAAATGAATACTCGATGTTGGATCGAGCTTTTGATCTTGTTTTGAAATGGTTATCGGATGTTAGTTTTAATTCTTGTATTAACAGATGAATAAAGAATGAAATAATAAACATTATACACTTCATGGGAGAGGGGTACATTTGTTAGGAATGGGGGTTGTTCATGGCAATCACAAAATAAAAATATATGCCTCATACATCATACAAGTAGGCAACAATTATCAAACAATAAGACATATGAACAAGTATATAATTGAATCAAAGAATCAAATAATGGAGCATTAAACAATGCATGAGAGTATGAACATGTTAAACAATCAAACAATAGTGAACATGGATGAAAGAAACAAGTATAAAAAATATCAGATGAATCAGACAGGTGAAACTATGCACACAAAGGATCACTGAATAATTTAATCGGGAAATGATGCAAAGATCAAATAAAATCAAGATGAAAGGCCTCTAATGCATGGCATATGAGATGAACAAGGGATGATCAAAAGATCTCTTCAATTGCCCTAAGCAATCCCTAAGTCAAACATCAATCATAGAAAAGTCAATTGAAAAGTCAAGTCAACTTAAAAAATATGAAATAAATAGTAAATTAATCAAGAAAATTATGAAAAATTAAACTATCTAACGTGGGAGGACATCATCATCCCCCAAAAAGATTTTAAAAATAATGTGAATTAGTGTATAAATTAATTGAAATAAAACAGAAGTCAAATGAAAAGTCAACCAAGCAAAATAGGTCAAAAATAAATCCAAAATAAATTAAAAATGGGAAATAAAATTCCAATAAAAGGTCAGGTTGACCATGAGACATTGGTTAACCCTCATCCCAAAAATCAGAAGTTAAAAATAAATTTAAGCTATGAATAAATAAAATATTTTTATTAATAAAAAAGCAAAACAGAAAATAAAAAAAATAAGAATTTAGAAAAATGAAAATAGAAAATAAGTGTGAATGGATTATGGGCCATGAAGTGGGGTGTGGACAGCAGATGGAGCGCCAAGGCCCGGTCTAAGCGGAATATTCCAGCGTGACAAGGAAAATAAATGTACTGTTTATTAAACCATGTAACATGTTCATCGACCGGTCAATAATCATTAAGTCACTAAAGACAAAATAGGCGAATGGGCGGACGAGATTAAGAGAAACACGCACGATCTAAGGGCCACGAAGACGACACGTATCGTCTCTTTCATGCAACGTAAGAAACCCTAGGGCCATGCACTAAAACGCGTGAAAAACGCAGGTAACTTCTTCCATCTTCCACACAAGATTTCTCATGCTATGGCTCACCAAATGGGATGAAGTAAAAAGCAAAGTTCTAGTATGGAACGAGTAGAACATCATGGTGTTTTATTTCATTAAAAATAAGGACTTTAGCATAGAGAAAAGTGAACAACAAGGGGAGCATGTGAACACGGCATGAGCAGAAAACAATAGCACACATTCAAACTTAATGGTAATGCCTCATGTTGAGGGCTTCATACACAAGTAGGGCACGATGTTAACATGGAAAAACAGCATGATACAAACATGGCAATAGCATGAAAAAAACAATAGTAAGCATAAGCATGGAAAGCATGAAAAACAGTAATGAGCAAGCATGATATTCATGGCCATGGAAGGTTGGGATAAGGAGGTTACCTAGTGGAAAATAGTCCACTGCTTCTTGGTGGTGGAGAAGATAGAAGAAGAATAATGCTGCTGCTTGTGCTTTGAGAACTTTGAAAATGGAAATGGAGTCCAGCCTTGCCCTTGCTCGAAAATAGTAGCAGCCACCCTTCAGATTAGGGTTTTGATGTCTTAAATATGTAGGCTCAAGGTGTCCCTAATGGGCTTGCAATGTTTGGTTTGGATCCATGAACAAAAGGTGCCAAAGTGAGGTGTATGAGCAAACTTCTAATTATGGCAAAACTTAAGTGAGTTGACAACAAAAGTACATGGCCAAATAAGGTAAAGAGTGCATGTGCTGGTATGCTTGGTCTGCTGCATTATTGGTCTGGTTTGGCTACAGCATAAAAACAGTCCAACAGGGTGACTTTGTGACCTTGTATCTTGATGTCTACATGACCAAATGGCAAGGCAATGAAAACAGTAGGAAGAGGGCATGGAGCTTAACATCTTTCATGTTGAACACAAGTTGAAATGATGAATGGAAAGAGGTGAAAAATGGCCATGAAATCGTGTCTCATCATCTGCAAAATGGCTGGCCCAGTTTGGCCTAAATGCTGCCTAAAAATTCAGTTCATGATGCCAACTTTAGATGAGTGCATCTCCCAAACCAATGATCCAAATGGGATGATTCCAAAAGGATGTGAAAGAGGACATGGCAAGGTACAATTGTATGAAGAAAGTATTTTCAAAAGATGCCTTGAAGTGCAAGAAAACTGGCCCATAAGTCTTGACAAATCTTGAAGATTTTGGACTTCGAAAATTTTCTAAGTGTTCTAAAATAATGTCTCACTTTGACCAAACATAACTTTCTCAATTTTAATCCAAATGAAACAAACTTTATATCTATAGAAAGCTTGGAACAAGAGGAACAACTTTCATGTTGGAGAAATTTTCAAATGGAGCTTGCATCGTGGTGGAAAATAGGCTTAAAGTGGGTGCAACAATCATAAAAACTTGCCCTAAATGGAAAGTCAACTATTTCCAAACTTAGTAACTTTTCCAACTCCTGATTAAATGATGAATCCATGATCCAAACTTGATAAAATTTCACATGTAGGCTCCCTTAGGCATGAATTTTGAGATTCCACTTTCAAAATGTCAGGAGTTGACTTTTCTGGCCCCACAATTGACTTTTCCCAAACTGTCTGATTCCTGATTCCATTGATCAATTGAAGCACCGCTGGCTCAAATGAAGAGCTGATTTTTTTGTATGTAGACCCTTGTGGACATATTGAGGGCCATGGAGAAGAGTTTCTCCCAAGGAATCAGAAATAAACTGATTTTATACCAAACCCTAGTTTAGGGAAAAATTGATCTGGCACTGATTGCACTGCTTGCCAATGGATCTTTCTGAGATAATTGTGGATCTTCTTAGGCCAATATGCCTCTATAATCATGACATGAATGATCCTCTCTACTTCCAATCAAACATTGCCTGTTGCAGATAGCCATGAAACCCTAGTTTCCTGATTAAATCCAGATGCACATTCTGAGAGCTCTGAATCCTTCATTGATAAACTGTAGACCACCATAAGATACCTGGACCACCTTGAGACTTGTATATTTGGAGAATGAAGTTCGATTCTCAGTCTTGCTTTGTGTGGGCTCCTTCTGTTAAGGAGTGATCATTCAAACCCTGATTTCCATGTCACTAATGCAGTATGCAATGAGTATGACCTAGTATGATGCTAATGTAGTGTGAAACATAATCCCATGCTTCCAAAAAATGAAGGGTAAATTTTGGGGTATTACACTTATCAACACCCAAGTTCCATTGATATTGATGAGACTGATCGGGTCAACCGGGAATCAAAGGGTTTGTTGCGAGTCACAAGCATAGAGTCAGGTTAAGAACCATACCAAAGGAGTGTACTAAGGATAAAAACCTATATATCATGTTCTAAAACGTTCCTTGAGTCGTGGTCTCATCTATCGGATACTATAGGTTTGGATGACTGACTCATCAACCCATAGTATTCTTAGGAGAAACTCGTCTGAGTGTAGTATCGGGTAATAAATGTTATCAAGTCTACACTTGAACAGTCTCCGTACTACGTCCTGAATAGGCCAAGTTGGGTTAAATGTTCTACGGTGCTCAGTAACTCCAAAGGGTTTCCACTGAGTGGGAGATCTCATGTCAACTCTTTCAGGACTACTCCTTCAAAGCCAACATGACTATACCACCCTCATATCTTAGATTTCACTCAAGTTCGGGTTAGAACTTATTTCACAACACAATGATCACCAAGTGCAACAGATAGAAAGTATCACACAAACAATATATACAAACATCAAACATCAATAATCAACAAATATAATACACACAAAAGTAGGATAAACCCATCGAGGACTACTCTTCAGCAGAGTCGCCACTTTTTTTCTGTAGCGGTAAATTCATGACCATTGAGGTTTTGGTTAGCTCAATGTCAATAAAACCAGAGCCGTCATCGCGCTTTTATTGTTTCTAAAGGAAAAGGGAAAAGTACAAACAAAACCCAAAGATAATAAGTTTTCAAATCAAAACTAATAAAATGTTAGAGATTATAGGTAAGGGGGTTGGTTATACAGAGGGAATGTATTATAACCCAAAGTGTCCTAGGTACTCCTAGGGAGCCCTTTTTGTGTGCAAGTGTTTTGGTTGAAAAAGATGTTTGCTAGAAAATATAGAATGAGGGGATGAGAAAAGAATTCATTATTTACATTTTTTGTGTTTGACAAGACCTTCGGTCTTATGCCTACATACCAACATGAAAATGAGGGATCAAACCCTCGTAGTTTGTGGTAAAAATTTCAAAGATAGGTGGATTGATTTTAACAAAAGCTTAATGATATTTTGTTATTAAAGGGATATTACTCAACCAAACATCCATCGATAATGAGAGCTTTACAATATTTAAGAGAGAGGGCTCCAACATGGATTCAATCAACAAGTATGCCATTAACCCCTAATAAATGGAAAGACTTACAATCAATATATCATGGAATGGGATAATTATATCTCAACCAAAGATAACTCAAATCTAAATGCTCTCTTTTGAAAAGTTTAAAAGAAAAAAAGGCACAAAATGGCCAAAAGGATTAGATGAAGTTGTTAATTCTTTTTGTCTTTTGAAATTAAAGTCAATATAATTAAGTTCATTTACAAGTTTGATTAAGAAAATATTTTGAAAATCAATGGCATAAGGCCAAGGTTTCTACTTATTAAAACAAGTTTAATTTAAAAATAAGAAACAATGAAAGTTTTTTTTGAAAACGAGGGAGAGATTTTGAAATTAAAGAAGGAGGAGGAGATGAAGGGACTATCCTAGACAAGAATGTCAAATAGAAACCCATTTCCTTTTAACTTTTAAGCAAGCAACAAGCATAACCATCGAAGAAATTAATATGAAGACCAATGGCATCAAATAAAGATAGTCAAACATCCAAACAAGCACTCCAAAAGCAAGTTGTCTTCAATGTACTTCAAATGTATCAAATGAATATCCCTTGAAACATTCTCACATAGACAAGCATTAGATAATGTCAATAAGATTAAAAATAACAACTTAAGCACCGAGACAAAGTATAAAAGATAAACCAAAGAGTTCCCAAGGCTTGTATCAGATGAATGACATTGGCCAGGAAAGGTCTCGGAATGATGGCATTGGCCAAGTTTCCTTCAAAGCATAGGGATGTTGCCTACTCCAAGTCCATAAGTTCAAATCAAGTCTCAGACAGAGGTCCAGGAATCCACCAATGCATTTTTTAAGGTTTTTGTTTTTATTAGGTATTTTAAAGGTCCTAAGACCACAAACAAATCAAAATCAAAATCACAATATAATACAACGACACAATATGGCTCAAGTGAGCAAAGTGAAAATGACTGAAACATAAACAAGTTGCATGAAATGTAAATGTCAAATGGATGATAAAGTACATAAATTTAAATTGCATTAAAGTAAATTGCATTAAAATAAAGTCAATATAAAAGATGTTAGTCAATGTTAGTGAGAGAAGAGAATGGTTTAAGTCATTTTTTGGAGAATACTCAACCATCCACTCACAAGCATGAAGATATGAACCAAGACATCATCTATGAGAAGGGCTCCAACTTGGATAAATCATCAAGTATGCCACCAGTTCCCAAAAAATGGAAAAAAGGTTAAATCTTCACACAATACCATGAGGAATGGGAGACGTACAATCTCACTTACAAAAATGCCATGTCTTTGGGACAAATTTAGCTCTATGTTAAGCAATCGTAATTGAACTTATGTAGAACTCACAACTATTAGAGGCCGGATAATAAAAATATTGGTGTTAATGCATGCTAGAGACAAGGTATAATGACCAAGCTCCTAAAGCATACCACACACAAAAATAAAATGGGATGGACCTATCTCAATCAGCCTCATGTTGATTCATCTGACACAAGGTCATTGATGAATCTACTAGTATTTGATATTTAGAGAAATCATTTGTCAAAGAGGGATTGAGGAAGAGGGAGATGAAGATGAAGAGATGAAGTGAAAAGAATCTCAAATTGATCAAGAGATGAAATTCATTTGACCAATTATATCCATTCATCTTGAGGGGTGAAGTTCAAACTTCATCAACCCCCTAAATCCAATAGCATTGATCAAATTGAAGTCCAATTCAACCAAGATCAAGGACAAATAAAAGATGAGTCAACAAAAAGTCAAACAAATAGCTCAACAAAATATTTAAACAATTAAACAAATTTAATTCTATTTTTAAATGAATCAAAATGCATTTTTAAAAGATGAAAAACCTCAAATCCTTTCAAATCACCAAATAAATGGCCAAGGTATTTATCATAGGTCAAACAAGGTCAAAGGACCTTAGACTATTTTTTTTTGCATTTTTGAAAAGTCAAAAGTAATTAAAATCAATAAAAAAAAGTCAAAAACCATTAAATTCACTAAAAATATCAAATCCAATCCAAAAAAATATTTTAATTCAGAAAGTGGAAGAGGAAAATACTTGAAACTTTTTGGTGAAAATCCCATATTTTTTGTATTAATAATGAATTTAATAAGAAAATGGTATTTAAAATATTAAAACAGAAAATTAATTAACTAAAAAAAACAAGGGCCATCAAATCTCCCTCATTAATTGAGGTGGCAGATCTGATGGCCAACACACGCTACCCACCATGTTCCAAAGTCAGCGCACATACACACGTGGTAATTAGAATGGAGGGACGGGATTAGAACAAGGACCAAGGATCAGATGGCCTGGACACTGCCAACGCACCACCGGAGCCCTAGCTCCAGTCATCTTCTTCGGTCACCTTCACTGGACTGGTCCAACAAAAATGTTCATAAAAATGAAAGAACCATACACTATTTTGAAGAGAAAGATGTCAGGATCTCGAATCTGACCTCCATTTTCTCAAATTTTCACTATATAAAAAGATATGTGGAATTGAAAAATGAGGTATGTAAACTGAGTTACTTCAATTCAACCTCAAAGAAACTCAATCTTGTTGCCTACATTGATAGGATTTCATCCAACCACAAATCAAGCAAAATTATGGAGAAATGAGAGAGAATCGAAGACTTGAAAATCTGGAAAAATCACTTTCGGGTTGTAGTGATTTGGCTTGATCTCGATGCAATTCTTATTGGCTTGGCTTCCTCTTGCTTTCAGGATATGATTAGAACACAAATGGAGGTGAACCCTTGGACTTTTAGCTCACAAATAAAATTTGAGCTAAAACTCAATTTTAAAGAAATCTTCAAGGTTGTTCTTTCAATGGAGGTTAGGGGATTCTCAGGGCAGAGCTTGGACAAGGGTCCTCTAATGTTGAGGTAATGGAAATGTATTTATAGGCTCTTGAATTCATTTCTACACCATTTGAAAAATTGGCCAAACATAGCAAGTTATGTGCATGGGTGCATGGCCATGCATTTAGGCCCAAACAATGATGTGACCACTTCCAATTTGTGCACAATTGATGCTGAAGTCATAACATGGAAGCATGCAAAGGTATTTGAAAATTGAGTTCAAAAGTTGCAAAAACAAACCATCCAAAAGAACCATGTGCAAGTCCCTTAAATTTGATCCAAATAGAATGATGTTGGTCTCTTTGGAAAACTAGCATGAAATGGAACAACTTTGATGTTATAACTTTTTCCATTTGAAGCTAGGAACATGATGAATTTTGGTGTTGAAGTTGGATGAATCAAACATACTTGAAAATTTTCTAAGTTATAAGTCAAATGACCCCTTTTTCCACCTTGAATAACTTTTGCTATGAGCTTCAAATGACTTTGGTTCCTTCTACAAAGTTGTATCTCTTTCAATTATCTTAAATTTGGTCACATATTTGAAACCATTTGGATCTTAAATGATGGATTTATGGATTTTAGAAGTTGAGAAAAAATGCATGTTCAATGATAATGGCCAAAATGGACCTATAATGTTTCCTCATGGCACATGCCTTTGCAAGTTGAATTTGACCTTACGCTGAGAAAAAAAGTTGGAGAATACATCTATAAATGGATCATGAAACTTGGATCATATTCATATCATAAAAATTGAGCAAGTTATGATTCTTGGAAGTTGACTTTCCATCTAGGGCACAAACAAAATGACCTATAATCTTTCACCATAAAAAAATGACTTTCCAAGCAAACTTAGCTCTTGATGCCAACACAAAAGTTGTTTGGAATGTCATAAATAGTAACGTTTCTCTTGGAATCATTTTCATATGACAAACAATTTAGGAGATAGGGTCTAGGGAACCCTAGATTTGACTAGTTGACTTTTTTGGTAAACATTCTGGAACCAACTTGCAAACTTAAAGTTCCTTTGCTCTTTGGGGATCATGGAGGATCATATATGCTTATGATGAATTTCAATGAAGTATACCATAATATCTTTGACCAAATGTTGAAGAAACTTGCTGAGGAATGCGCATAAGATACCTAGATGAATTAGGGCTTCCTTGACAAACAAGCTTCAAACTCTTGATGAATTCTTGATAAAAATGACAAATAAAGAACATGGGGATCCATATATGATGCTTATAACCAAACTGGACTTTTTCTTTGCTTAATTATTTACACTGAGGGTCTCAAACTCTAGTTGTGAGCTTGATGAGGCATAGGTGGATGCACATACTACCTACAAAAGAAATAAAGCTACACTTGACATATTTTTGGTATTTTGATTAGTAAACAAAAGAAAAATAAAGTATGATACATTCACGAATGCTTAGTGATCTGTCGCAATGCAAACCAAATGAATGATAAGTGAGGAGGATACCAAATTGTGATCCCAATGCCAATGCAAATATGATGAGATGGCATGAAGGATCTTAAGGTCAAAATTAGGGTCTTACACTTCCTTCCTTGGGGATCAAAAAGCCAATGAGAATTTTGAACAAAAGCCTATAAGGAATCTTCATTTTCTTCACATTTTCAAAGTCATCAGACTTGAGAAACAAGTTTGAAATGATCAGAGATTCTTCTTTTCTACTTTATTTGGTTTTTAGAGAAAATATTCCTTTATCAGACACACCAAAGAGTTAGGCAATATGTCTCTGAGTGATGCTTACTTTAACTCCCATCATTGCAGACGTGATCTCAACTTCTTTGAACTCTTTTAATCCTATATCAAGTCTACGCTTCCCTTTGTTTGCTTTATCTTCAACTATCTTTTGTCATTGCTCATAAGTAGCATAATCTTCATCAAAAACTTCTTCTCTAACCCAGAAATCCTTGACAAGATAGGGGTAAGTGGGTCTATTTAGAATTTAAAAGTAAGGTATCCCTCCTTGAACTTCAAAGTAATCTCTCAGAGGATAACCATTAACACTAAAGGATTCAAAATCCATTATTTTCTCTAGAATCAACTTAAGTTCATTCTCTCTGACCTTCATCCTTCTAGATTTGATATGGATACTTTTTCCAGAAACTAATTTCATGGGAACTTGTTGAGAAGAAGACGCCATTGAAATGAGGTTTAGGGTTCTAAAAGGAGTTTTTAAAAAATGGGTTATTTTTCTTAGAAAGTTTGAGAACGAAGGTGTGGGCTGTGAAGTGAGAGAAAGTGCGTGTGTTTTGAATTTCAAAGTGTTTTGAGTGAAAAGTATTTTCAATTTTGATTAAAATAAAAAGTAATGATAAAGGAGGCGCGAAACACAATATACAAAGAAATTCATCATTATTTGAAGGTTATTACTCAATAGTTAATATTTGCATGTTAGGAAACCTTTCATATTAGTGACACATAAATGGAATAGATGTCAAAAGAAGTTGAAAATACTTTCCACTTATGTGATATCAGAGATTGTTCATTAGATTTCGAGCATCAGAGGCTGAGATGGTTTAGAGGCTACTATTCATCAGAGGCTAGTTTAGAGCCTCTGATCATAATGGTTTCTGATAATCATCAGACTCTAATTCTCCATTCAGAAGTAAGCATTATTCTTTTACAAAATGCACATTCAGATTCTTTTTAATAAAATCAAGTCTTTCTATAGTAAGAGGCCTGGTAAATATATCAGCCCATTGATGACTAGTATTAATGATGTTTTATTTCAATGTGCTTGGTTCTTTAATGTTGAATAGGATTCTTTGCCAAACAGATAGCAACAATATTATCATAATAAATTGGAATACTGCTTCCACAAATTTGATAGTCTTTTAATTTATATTTCATCTAGAGTAGTTATGTGCAACAACTTGCAGTTGAGATGTATTATGCTTATGTTGTAGACAAAGCAATAGTTGTTTGTCTTTTACTAGCCCCGGATATAAGGTTTTCACCTATGAATTGATAGTTTTCACTAGTGGATTTCCTCTTAATTCTATCCTCAGCATAATCATCACCACATAATCCAACAAGCTTGTAATTTAGAGATTTTTTTATAAATTCGTCCTAGATTAGTAGTTCCTTTCAGATACCTAAAGATAATCTTAACATGATTTAGATGAGTCTCTCTAGGATCTGACTGGAACCGTGCACATAGACATACACTGGAAAAAAAATCAGGTCTAGAAATTGTTAAGTAAAGTAAAGAACCTATCATACCTCTATACAACTTCTGACATACTTTGGTGCTACTTTCCTCTTTGCTCACATTGCATGTAGGGTATGTAGGAGTATTCATGATCTTGCAATCATATAGCTTGAATTTATTAAGAAGATCCTTTGTGTACTTATTTTAATAAACATAGACTCCATCCTTGCGTTAGTTGATTTGAATTCTAAGGAAAAACTTCAGGTCTCCCATTATACTCATTTGAAATTCAGCATGCATTGACTCAGAAAACTCTTTACAAAGAGTAGCATTAGTAGAACCAAAAATTATATAATCAACATATACTTGAATAATTAAGATGTCATTTTTAAGTTTCTTTCTGAGCACTTTAGTGTCAACTTGTACTTTTTGAAAACCATTTTCTAATAGGAAATTACTTAGTCTCTTATATAAAGCTCTAGGAGCTTGTTTCAGGCCATAAAGTGATTTCTTAAGTTTAAAGACATGTTCTGGGTGGATTGAACCCTCAAATTCGTGTGTTTGTTTGACATACACTTCTTCAGAAATAATACCATCTAAAATTTCCCTCTTAACATCCATTTCATATAAAGTAATATTATGATTAATAAAATAGGATATAAGTAATTTGATTGCCTCTAACCTTGCAACACGTGCAAAGGTTTCAGAGAAATCAATATCTTCTTGTTGACTATAGCCTTGACCTACAAGTCTAGCTTTATTCCTTACCATTTCACATTGCTCATTAAGCTTCTTTCTTAAGACCAATTTTGTTTCAATCATGTTCTTTCGATGATTTAGGTACCTTATCCCAAACATCATTCTTTTGAAATTGATTCAGTTCTTCTTGCACTGCCGCAATCCATCTATTATTATATAGTGCATCAACAACAGAAGTAGGTTCAATCATAGAGATGAGTGCTAGCATTGAGTGTTCATCTATGAATACAGATCTTGTCTTTAGAGGACTATATTTATTTCCCATTATTAACTCTTTTGGATGTGAAGTTTTGTACTTGAAGGTCTTCTTGGATTGTGTTGCCTCTTATGAGCCATCATGAGCTTCTTCCTCTGGATGAGCTTCAGAAGTTAGATCAGCTTCTGGACCATCAGCTTTTGGACATCCACATTCTGAAGGTTTAGTAGCTTCTTAACCATAAGCTTCTGAAGTGTCTTCAGATACATGAAATTCTAAAAAACGGTATACTAGCTCTGACATTTTATTATCAGGCTCTTTCTCATCAAATTTGATATGTATTGAATCTTCAACCATTTTTTCAGAGTTATACACCCTATACACCTTTAAGCGTTCATAGTATCACAATAAGACACCCTTTTGAGCTTTGGCATCAAATTTATATAGATAGACTTTTTTGTTTAAGTTGTAACATGTAGATCCAAACTGATGGAAATAATATATACTTGGCTTTATTTCTTTAAAAAGCTCATATAAAGTTTTATTCAGAATAGGTCTAATATTAATTCGGTTCTGAACATAACATGTTATATTTACAGCTTCTGCCCACAAGTACTTAGGTAAATTATTTTCATGAATCATGGTTCTGGCCATTTCTTGTAAATATATGTTCTTTCTCTATATAACTCTATTTTGTTATGGATTTCTAGGAGAAGAGAGCTCATGGAGAATTCCATGTTTTTCGAAAATGATTTCAAATGGCTCATTTTCGAATTCTCCTTCATGACCACTTATGACTTTTAAAATGTTTGATTCTTTTTCATTTTGTACTTGTATATAGAAGATGTTAAATATATCATATGAATGATATTTATTTCTAAGGAGTTTGACCCAGGTTCACCTGCTATAGTCATCAATTATGACTAATCCATATTTCTTCCCATTGATTGATGGAGTACCAACTTGACCAAATAAATCAATGTGGAGTGGTTCTAAGGGTCTGGAGTAGAGACAATGGTCTTTTTTTTGAAAGAAATGTATTGATTGTTCCTACTTTGCGTGCTCCACAAAGAGCATCTGAGTGATAATTGAATTCTGGAAAACCTTTGACAAGTTTTAACTTGCTAAGCTTAGAGATTAATATCCAGTAAGCATGTCCTAACCTTCTATTCCATAGCCACTTTTCATCACTCACTGACAGAAGGAAAAGTACCTTCTGATCATCAAATTCAAAGAAATTAATTTTATAGGCATTGCTTTTCCTCCTACCTTTGAACACTATGGACTTGACAAACTCATTCATGACTATACAACTGTTCTTATTAAACGTTACTTCATAACCACTATCATAAAATTGACTAATGCTCAGTTGGTTATATTTTATTCCATCTACTAACCAAGAATTATTAATAGAAATGGAAGAATTATCAATAGTACTTGTACCAACGATCATTCCTTTATGGTTTCATCCAAACCCCATAGTTCCTCCCTCTTTCAAAGTTAGGGTTTGGAACATATGTTTTTCTCCTGTCATATGTCGTTAGCAGCCACTGTCTAGGTACCAAGAGTTTTGATTTGCTTTTCCCTTGAAGCATATCTCATGCAAAGACAATTTATGATTTAGGTACCCATAATATTATGGGTCCTTTGGGGTTAGTTCTAAAAGTAATTTTCTTATATTGTACCTTAGCCTTTATGTAGTAGGTCTTGGGATCATTCAATTGTTTTGGTTTAAATTTTTTATGTCTTGAATCACCCTTAGCCTTTGGTTATGAACCCTTCAAAACCTTAGACTCTTATGTCTTAAGTTCTGGTATGTTCAAAACTTTTGACTTTAGAATCTTTGGTTATGGTTTCTTCAGAACCTTTGACTTTCAAGTCTCTAGTTCTGGTTTCTTCAAAACCTTTGACTCTACAGTCTTTGGTTCTGACTGGTTTAGAACCTTTACTTTGTCAGCAGCTGGTATAAAGTGAGAATATAGCCTTTTTAAAGTAAAACTTGAAGAAGAAGGATTCATTGGTTTAACCATATTTCCAAACCTTGGAGTGACATTATTTTGTGAAAAAATAATGCCTTCTCCTTTGCTCCCACTTACACCATAAATCATGGATGCAAGTTTTGTCCTATCAAGGACATTTATGACAAATTTATGAAGAGTAACTTCATGCCAATCTACAGATTTATCAGACACCTTTTGAACTTGAGCAATATGATATTTTTCTAAAACTTCATTTTTATTTTTCAAATATTTAATTGAGTTGTCACAAGTGTTAGAACAAGTTTGGTTCTACATCTACATACCCTTATGTTTTGATGATAACAAAGTATAGAGAAAAACTTTGTACTCTGATTATGCTTGTTTAGTATGCAAATAAAAGAAAATAGATTTAGACTCTAAAGAAGTCAAATTTGAATGCAAACAAATTATGAGGAAGGCTATTAAGCATATTATAAACTAAGGAGACACTCTAAGAAAAAAGGAAGTATACAAAGGTGAATTTAAGGCATTGTTAAGCTTATGGATTATCCAAGTTAACACTCATGCAAAAGACCATTTAGAATGGTTAAGTTAAAAGACTTTGATCTCTACTCATGCTTCAACAAGTTTTCTTTATACGAAGCCTCTGACTAAAAATCATGGAAGAAAGAAAATATAGCTCTGAACAATCTGAAATGATGAAGTATGTTGATCCTAAAGAAACTTTGATAAAATAGTCTTTGAAGTCTAAACATCGTCATAATCTAAATCATTGGTACTTCTGTAGAAGTTCTGAAGATATTCTCTACAATGGTTGTCACTAGTAAATGCTTATGAAGAAGGCACATCTAATAAATTATGTGTCATCCTAACCTTATCAAGTCCTCTGACTCTGATAGGTTCAAAAATCTAAACTTTTTATCACGTTTGCCAACATTATTCTGTTGGAACAAGATTTGTTCATGCCCTTAAAAGATTTTGATGATAACAATGTATTTAAAGAACAATAGGGTTTGCTAATAGTTGTTCAGGTGTGCAGGTTCTTAAGTTAAACTATATAATGGTTTCAAGCCTTTCAAAAGACTCAGATCTATAAAGAAGTGATTCAAATTATGATTGATCATAATCTGTAGTTGTTCATCGACATCTGAAAGCTTCAGACGCTGGTCTTGACCTAGCTTCTGATGATAACTCAACTTCTAAAAGACCGAAGAGCATCTGATATGTACACTGCATCAAAGTAGTATTGTCTTATCAAATCCCCAAAACCTTGGACAAAGTCTACTAGAGTTTCGTATTGCAAGGCTCGAGATATAAAGATGTGACATATTCAGTTTGATATACTCGTTGGTAGATATATAGTACCTTGAAAGGTAATGAGAGTGTTGCTATTATTCAATGGACAAAGATTCAAACCAAATGCTAGTTTCCAACGTCTCTCTTGGCATACTTCTTCACCAAGCTTGCCCGTTATGATTCAAATCTTCCAATGACTATTTACCTAGTCCTATAAAAGGAAGTAATGGATATGAAAAAGGTATTGAAGATGATTAAACAAGTTGATCATTATGGGTTTGCTGACTTTGGTTGAAAAATATAAATATGCTCAGAATTCGAATATTGTGGATGTATTTGAATAAGTAGTCAACAATAACCATAAAACACAAAGAGGATCTAATACAAGCAAGAACACTTTTGTATATCTGTTAGCTTGTACAATAGGCTCTTAAGATTTCTTATAATTGCTAATATAGAAATCTTAATGAAATCAGAATATGTGTTGTAACTATGCATCACTGATAAGAGTATCAAGTCCATTTGTAATTAGTATTATAAACCGATGTTTAGAATATGTAAGAAGTCTCTTGCTGAGTGCTTGAGAAAAGACGTCTCTTGCTGCGTGCTTGAGCAAAAAAGTGTCATTCTGATGATTGAGCATTGAAATCTCATGCTTGAAGGCAAGAAGACTCTTTCTGGATAGATTGAGCATTCAAGTCTCATGCTTGAGTGCAGAGCAAGAAGTATATTTCTGGATAGATTGAGTATTAAAGTATCATGCTTAAGGGAAGAGCAAGAAGTCTCTTTTAGAGTTTGATTGAGCATGAAGTCTTTTTATGCGAGATTGAGCAGGAAGTCCTGAACGGATTGTTCATGTAATGAAGTATCTTGCTAGAGAGGAACTAAGATATATTGTGTGTCTCTTTATTTAGTTCTGCATTTATATTTTTATGTGTAACAAACTCTGAAATCATACTCTGTTCTGATTCAGACTCTTACTTGGATCAAAATTTGAGCTTGACATATTATGTTCTAAAACAGGTTTAAGAAAAAGAAGTAAATTTACCTATACATAATTCAACCCCTTTTCTTGTGTAGACTTTTCTCACCTTCAATTGGTATCAGAGCCTAGCTATGCTTATTTCACTTAACAGTGAAACAAAAAAAGATCTGGTAAGAAAAACAATTTAGTCAGTGCTTCAGCTTTCAATCAAGTTTCCTTCATTAGTTAAAGAATGGAAGTTATGGAATGTAAAGAAAGATGAGCTGAAGAAATCAAGAAACTTGTTTCTACTCTAAGTCATTTGTTTTTGTGAGTATGAAAGAATGTTTAATCTTTAAGACTAACTCACGGGACAATTGTGCTTGTTGAAGAAATCAATAAACTTTTTTTGCTTTAAGTCATTTGCTTCATGAGTATGAAAGGATTCTTTGATCCTTAAGAATGACTCATGGGGAAAATGTGCTTGCTACAGGTATCAAGGTTTAATCTTGATCTCCTTGATTAAAAAGCAATATTAAGATAGGGACCAGCTGAGGGCAATGTCCCGAATATAAATATAATATGGATATGGCTCCTGATAGGGACCAGCTGAGGGCAATGTCCCGGAATGAGAAAGAGACCTTCAAAGAATACGCCCAGAGGTGGCGCGAGTTAGCAGCTCAGATAGTGCCACCCCTTGAGGAGAAGGAGATGACCAAGATCTTCTTGAAGACCTTGAGTTCATCCTACTATGAGAAAATGATAGCCAGTGCTCCCTCAGACTTCACCGAGATGGTGAATATGGGAATGAGACTGGAAGAGGGGGTCCATGAAAGACGTTTAACTCGAGATGAAGGCTCTTCAGCAAAGAGATATGGAAGCTTTGCAAAGAAAAAGGAGGGAGAGGCACATGCTGTGCCTTCCCATGTTAAGAGAAGACCCTCTGTGAAGAGGAAGATTGCCCGCCCCAATAACAACCAGCATCAGGTGGCTCATATAGCACCTGTTTTCAGAGAAGCCCAACATTATCAACAACAACCGTCTCAGCAATATCAGCAACAACAGCAGCGTCCACAACAATAGGCCTACCAGCCTCGAAACAATAACAACAATACCAGCACCAGGTAGGAGAGAAAGAGGGTCACCTTTGATCCAATTCCATTGACTTATGCTGAACTCTATCCATCTTTGATTGATAGAAAGTTAATCACTCCGCGAGACCCTCCCGCCGTACCTGCTAACCCCTAGTGGTGGTACAAACCTGAGCTTCACTGTGTATATCATTGCGGTGCTCCCGGACATGACGTGGAGAATTGTTATCCCTTGAAGACCAAGGTGCAAGACCTTGTGATAAGAGGGATTCTGTTTTTCGAGGACGTAGGTCCGAATGTGAAGAAGAACCCATTGCCCGAGCATGGGAATTCCGTCAATATGGTCCAGGGCTGCCCTGGCAAGTATAAGGTCAAGTACGTCAGTCATATCCGACAATCTCTGGTTGAGATGCATCGTTTGCTGTGTGATTATAGCCATTATGAGCACGATCACAATAGATGTCGATTCTGCTCTGTCAATCAGAGAGGTTGTTGCCAGGTGTGCAAGGATGTTCAGGAAATGCTTGATGAGGGAGACATTGAGATCCTTCAAAACAGAAATGTTGATGAAGATGCTGTTGAAGTCAACGTAATTTCTCCGGTATTCCGGATACCTGAGCCTATTGTCATCAAGTATGATGGTAGCAAGCAGAAGGTTTCTCCTGCTCTGACTATTAAGCCAGTCGGTCCTATACCGTAATCTTCTTAGAAGGTGGTCCCTTATTGTTACAATGCTGTAGTAGTGGAAGATGGGAAAGAGGTGCCCCTGCCCTCTTCATCTGTTGTTAATATTGCCGACGTCAGCGGCCTGACCCGCAGCGGTCGTGTTTTCTCGGCTCCGCCGAAGCCGCAAGCTGACGCTCGAAGGAATGATAATGCTGATTATGCTGAAAGCCCGATTGGGAATGTTGTGAACGCTCCGAATCCGACACTTGTTGTTAAAACCACCTCTACGTTGAGAACTCCTGCTTCTGATGGCTCAAGTGGCAATGCGAAAGAAGACTGTGATGAGATGCTGAGGCTCATCAAGAGAAGTGAGTACAACGTTGTAGATCAGCTTCTACAAACGCCATCCAAAATCTCTGTATTATCACTACTGATGAATTCAGAACCGCACCGAGAAGCTCTGCAGAGGGTGTTGGATGTGGCGTATGTGGATCACGACGTCACAATTGAACAATTTGACAGTATTGTTGCAAAAATCACCGCTTGTAATAACCTATGTTTTTGTGATGCTGATCTCCCCAAGGAGGGAAGAGACCACAACTTGGCATTACACATATCTATAAGCTTTAAAGATGATGCCATGTCCAATGTGCTGGTGGACACTGGGTCATCATTGAATGTATTGCCAAAATCCACTCTTGCGAAGTTATCATATCAGGGGCCTCCCATGAGGCAGAGTGGAGTAGTTGTGAAGGCTTTCGATGGGTCTCGCAAAACTGTGATTGGTGAGATTGATCTCCCAGTCAAAATCGGACCAAGTGATTTCCAGATTACCTTCCAGGTTATGGACATTCACCCATCGTATAACTGCCTCCTAGGCAGACCATGGATTCACGAGGCTGGCACCGTGACATCCACCCTACACCAGAAATTGAAGTTTATGAAGAATAAGAAGCTGGTGGTGGTAGGGGAAGAAAAGGCTCTCCTGGTTAGCCATTTGTCTTCCTTCTCATATATAGATGCTGAGGATGAAGTTGGAACTCCCTTCCAAGCTTTATCAATTGCTGAACCTATTAAGAAGGGAACTCTTTCATTTGCTTCCTACAAAGATGCAAAGTTGGCCATTGAGCATGGTGCAACTGCTGGTTTGGGGAAAATGATTGAGTTAGAAGACAACAAGTCCCAGGCTGGCATAGGCTATTCTTCTGGTGTCTTCAACAAGCAAGGTCTATTCAAGAGTGGTGGTTTCATCCACACCGGTCAAGATGAAGAGGCTGCTGCCATTCTGGAAGAAGATGAAGAGGATTCTGGAAATTTCATCATCCCTGGAGGGATCTGCAATAATTGGGTCGCTGTTGATATTCCGACAGTCATCCATAAGTCAAAGTAATGTTCATTGTGTTTAAAAACCCTTCTCCCATGCCAAAAGGAGAAGTGATTACATTGTTGGCGCATAAATACAATGATATTTCCATTCAATAAACTCATGTTAAATGTTTGTTTTTACAATTATTTTCCCTTTTCGCTTTTGCATGAAATTGGTGATCACATAAAACCCTAAAAATAAGAATAAAATCAATCTTTTCATCTGCATAATGATTTGCCTTGTTTGAATTCTAAAATCTTTTATATCCAAAATCATTATGCAGGTTGATCAAACCCATTGAACATAATGATCCAACACCATCTCCCAACTTTGAATTCCCTGTATTTGAGGCAGAAGAAGATGATGTTGAAGAGATTCCTGACGAGATTACCCGTCTACTTGAGCATGAAGAGAAGATCATTCAGCCGCATCTTGAGAATCTGGAAACAGTCAACTTAGGGTCTGAAGATTGTGTGCGAGAAGTGAAGATTGGGGCACTCCTGGAAGAATCTGTTAAGAAGGGGTTGATTGAGTTGCTACGAGAATATGTTGACGTCTTTGCCTGGTCATATGAAGACATGCCTGGTCTAGATACAGATATTGTGCAACATTTCCTGCCTTTGAGGCCTGAGTGTGTGCCTGTGAAGCAGAAGCTCAGAAGAACGCATCCCGATATGGCAGTAAAGATCAAGGAAGAAGTTCAGAAGAAAATTGATGCGGTGTTTCTGGTGACTTCTACATATCCTTAATGGGTGGCCAATATTGTGCCTGTGCCTAAGAAATATGGAAAAGACAACATTCATCACACCTTGAGGAACATTCTATTATCGAGTGATGCCCTTCGATTTGAAGAACGCCGGAGCCACGTATCAACGAGCTATGACTACCTTGTTTCATGATATGATACACAAGGAGATCAAGGTATATGTTGATGATATGATTGCAAAGTCGAGAACGGAAGTTGAACATGTAGAGGACTTGTTGAAGATTTTTCAGCATTTGAGGAAGTATAAGCTTCGTCTGAATCCTAACAAGTGTATATTTGGAGTCCGTTCTGGCAAGTTATTGGGCTTTATCGTTAGCGAAAGAGGTATTGAGGTCGATCCTGCAAAGGTCAAAGCAATACAAGAGATGCCTGCGCCCAAAACTGACAAACAAGTCCGAGGTTTTCTTGGCCGCTTGAATTATATTTCCAGATTCATCTCCCACATGACTGCCACATGTGCGCCAATATTCAAGCTCCTCCGGAAAGATCAGTCTCATGATTGGACCGAGGATTGCCAAAAGGCCTTTGATAGCATTAAAGAGTATTTGTCTGAACCTCCGATTCTGTCTCCGCCTGTGGAAGGGAGACCATTGATTATGTATCTGACAGTTCTTGAAGATTCGATGGGTTGTGTCCTTGGTCAGCAAGCTGAATCGGGAAAGAAAGAATATGCTATTTACTACCTGAGTAAGAAGTTCACTGATTGTGAGTCTCGATACTCAATGCTTGAGAAAATATGTTGTGCTTTGGCTTGGGGTACTAAGCGCTTACGGTAGTATATGTTGAATCATACGACTTGGTTGATATCCAAAATGGATCCAATTAAGTATATCTTTGAGAAGCCTGCTCTAACAGGGAGGATTGCTTGTTGGCAGATGTTGTTATCTGAGTATGATATTGAGTATCGGGAGGAGAAGGCCATTAAAGGTAGTATTTTGGCAGACCACTTGGCATATCAACCGATCGAGGATTATCAGTCAGTTCAGTATGACTTCCCAGATGAGGAGATTTTGTATTTGAAAATTAAAGATTGCGATGAGCCTACGCTCGATGAAGGGCCAGAGCCCAGCCGGGTTCTCGTGGGGAATGCCCGCCAATTTTATGCCAGAGGGTTTCGCTCCTACTCTTGCTTCTTTGCCGGCATCTAGCCCGGTCCTTTCAGTGCCACCTCCCGTTGTGCACACATTACCCAGAGTTGAAGATACCATCTATCATTCTGAACAATCTGAAGGTCCAGATGTTTATGAGAAGATGGATGATATGAAAGACCAATTCCTTGAGCTTCGCAAGGAACTGAAAACTCTGAGGGGGAAGGACCTCTTTGGTAAAAGTGCTGCTGAGTTGTGCCTTGTGCCCAACGTGAAGATCCCTATTAAATTCAAAGTTCCCGACTTTGAGAAGTATAAGGGAAACACATGCCCTCTCAGCCATCTTGTGATGTATGCTCGCAAGATGTCGATGCAGACTGATAATGACCAATTGCTCATCCACTATTTCCAGGACAGTTTGTTCGGTGCCGCTCTCCGGTGGTACATGGGTCTGGAAAGTTCGAACATCCGCTCTTTCAATGATCTTGGCGAGGCCTTCGTCAAGAAATATAAATATAATATGGATATGGCTCCTGATAGGGACCAGCTGAGGGCAATGTCCCGGAATGAGAAAGAGACCTTCAAAGAATACGCCCAGAGGTGGCGCGAGTTAGCAGCTCAGATAGTGCCACCCCTTGAGGAGAAGGAGATGACCAAGATCTTCTTGAAGACCTTGAGTTCATTCTACTATGAGAAAATGATAGCCAGTGCTCCCTCAGACTTCACCGAGATGGTGAATATGGAAATGAGACTGGAAGAGGGGGTCCGTGAAGGACGTTTAACTCGAGATGAAGGCTCTTCAACAAAGAGATATGGAAGCTTTGCAAAGAAGAAGGAGGGAGAGGCACATGTTGTGTCTTCCCATGTTAAGAGAAAACCCTCTGTGAAGAGGAAGATTGCCCGCCCCAATAACAACCAGCATCAGGTGGCTCATATAGCACCTGTTTTTAGAGAAGCCCAACATTATCAACAACAACCGTCTCAGCAATATCAGCAACAACAGCAGCGTCCACAACAATAGGCCTACCAGCCTCGAAACAATAACAACAATACCAGCACCAGCTACGAGAGAAAGAGGGTCACCTTTGATCCAATTCCGATGACTTATGCTAAACTCTATCCATCTTTGATTGATAGAAAGTTAATCACTCCGCGAGACCATCCCGCCGTACCTGCTAACCCATAGTGGTGGTACAAACCTGAGCTTCACTGCATATATCATTCTGGTGCTCCCGGACATGACGTGGAGAATTGTTATCCCTTGAAGACCAAGGTGCAAGACCTTGTGAGAAGAGGGATTCTGTTTTTCGAGGACGTAGGCTGAATGTGAAAAAGAACCCATTGCCCGAGCATGGGAATTCCGTCAATATGGTCCAGGGCTGCCCTGGCAAGTACAAGGTCAAGTACGTCAGTCATATCCGACAATCTCTGGTTGAGATGCATCGTTTGCTGTGTGATTATAGCCATTATGAGCACGATCACGATAGATATCGAGTCTGCTCTGTCAATCAGAGAGGTTGTCGCCAGGTGTGCAAGGATGTTCAGGAAATGCTTGACGAGGGAGTCATTGAGATCCTTCAAAACAGAAATGTTGATGAAGATGCTGTTGAAGTCAACGTGATTTCTCCGGTATTCCGGATACCTGAGCCTATTGTCATCAAGTATGATGGTAGCAAGCAGAAGGTTTCTCCTGCTCTGACTATTAAGCCAGCCGGTCCTATACCGTACTCTTCTGAGAAGGCGGTCCCTTATTGTTACAATGTTGTAGTAGTGGAAGATGGGAAAGAGGTGCCCCTGCCCTCTTCATCTGTTGTTAATATTGCCGACGTCAGCGGCCTGACTCGCAGCGGTCGTGTTTTCTCGACTCCGCCGAAGCCGCAAGCTGACGCTCGAAGGAATGATAATGCTGATTATGCTGAAAGCACGATTGGGAATGTTGTGAATGCTCCGAATCCGGCACTTATTGTTAAAACCACCTCTACGTTGAGAACTCCTGCTTCTGCTGGCTCGAGTGGCAATGCAAAAGAAGACTGTGATGAGATGCTGAGGCTCATCAAGAGAAGTGAGTACAACGTTGTAGATCAGTTACTACAAACTCCATCCAAAATCTCTGTATTATCACTACTGATGAATTCAGAACCGCACAGAGAAGCTCTGCAGAGGGTGTTGGATGTGGCGTATGTGGATCACGACGTCACAATTGAACAATTTGACAGTATTGTTGCAAAAATCACCGCTTGTAACAATCTATGTTTTTGTGATGCTGATCTCCCCAAGGAAGGAAGAGACTACAACTTGGCATTACACATATCTATAAGCTACAAAGATGACGCCATGTCCAATATGCTGGTGGACATTGGGTCATCATTGAATGTATTGCCAAAATCCACTCTTGCGAAGTTATCATATCAGGGGCCTCCCATGAGGCAGAGTGGAGTAGTTATGAAGGCTTTCGATGGGTCTCGCAAAACTGTGATTGGTGAGGTTGATCTCCCAGTCAAAATCGGACCAAGTGATTTCCAGATTACCTTCCAGGTTATGGACAATCACCCATCGTATAACTGTCTCCTAGGCAGACCATGGATTCACGAGGCTGGCACTGTGACATCCACCCTACACCAGAAATTGAAGTTTATGAAGAATAAGAAGCTGGTGGTGGTAGGGGAAGAAAAGGCTCGCCTGGTTAGCCATTTGTCTTCCTTCTCATATATAGATGCTGAGGATGAAGTTGGAACTCCCTTCCAAGCTTTATCAATTGCTGAACCTATTAAGAAGGGAACTCTTTCATTTGCTTCCTACAAAGATGCAAAGTTGGCCATTGAGCATGGTGCAACTGCTGGTTTGGGGAAAATGATTGAGTTAGAAGACAACAAGTCCCAGGCTGGCATAGGCTATTCTTCTGGTGTCTTCAACAAGCAAGGTCTATTCAAGAGTGGTGGTTTCATCCACACCGGTCAAGATGAAGAGGCTGCTGCCATTCTGGAAGAAGATGAAGAGGATTCTGGAAATTTCATCATCCCTGGAGGGATCTGCAATAATTGGGTCGCTGTTGATATTCCGACAGTCATCCATAAGTCAAAGTAATGTTCATTGTGTTTAAAAACCCTTCTCCCATGCCAAAAGGAGAAGTGATTACATTGTTGGCGCATAAATACAATGATATTTCCATTCAATAAACTCATGTTAAATGTTTGTTTTTACAATTATTTTCCCTTTTCGCTTTTGCATGAAATTGGTGATCACATAAAACCCTAAAAATAAGAATAAAATCAATCTTTTCATCTGCATAATGATTTGCCTTGTTTGAATTCTAAAATCTTTTATATCCAAAATCATTATGCAGGTTGATCAAACCCATTGAACATAATGATCCAACACCATCTCCCAACTTTGAATTCCCTGTATTTGAGGCAGAAGAAGATGATGTTGAAGAGATTCCTGACGAGATTACCCGTCTACTTGAGCATGAAGAGAAGATCATTCAGCCGCATCTTGAGAATCTGGAAACAGTCAACTTAGGGTCTGAAGATTGTGTGCGAGAAGTGAAGATTGGGGCACTCCTGGAAGAATCTGTTAAGAAGGGGTTGATTGAGTTGCTACGAGAATATGTTGACGTCTTTGCCTGGTCATATGAAGACATGCCTGGTCTAGATACAGATATTGTGCAACATTTCCTGCCTTTGAGGCCTGAGTGTGTGCCTGTGAAGCAGAAGCTCAGAAGAACGCATCCCGATATGGCAGTAAAGATCAAGGAAGAAGTTCAGAAGAAAATTGATGCGGTGTTTCTGGTGACTTCTACATATCCTTAATGGGTGGCCAATATTGTGCCTGTGCCTAAGAAATATGGAAAAGTCCGAATGTGTGTGGCCTATAGAGACTTGAATAAAGCTAGTCCGAAAGATGATTTCTCTCTACCACATATTGATATGTTGGTAGACAATACAGCTAAATTCAACGTCTTCTCATTTATGGACGGATTTTCCGGATATAATCAGATCGAGATGGCACCTGAGGATATGGAGAAGACAACATTCATCACACCTTGAGGAACATTCTATTATCGAGTGATGCCCTTCGATTTGAAGAACGCCGGAGCCACGTATCAACGAGCTATGTCTACCTTGTTTCATGGTATGATGCACAAGGAGATCAAGGTATATGTTGATGATATGATTGCAAAGTCGAGAACGGAAGTTGAACATGTAGAGGACTTGTTGAAGATTTTTCAGCATTTGAGGAAGTATAAGCTTCGTCTGAATCCTAACAAGTGTATATTTGGAGTCCGTTCTGGCAAGTTATTGGGCTTTATCGTTAGCGAAAGAGGTATTGAGGTCGATCCTGCAAAGGTCAAAGCAATACAAGAGATGCCTGCGCCCAAAACTGACAAACAAGTCCGAGGTTTTCTTGGCCGCTTGAATTATATTTCCAGATTCATCTCCCACATGACTGCCACATGTGCGCCAATATTCAAGCTCCTCCGGAAAGATCAGTCTCATGATTGGACCGAGGATTGCCAAAAGGCCTTTGATAGCATTAAAGAGTATTTGTCTGAACCTCCGATTCTGTCTCCGCCTGTGGAAGGGAGACCATTGATTATGTATCTGACAGTTCTTGAAGATTCGATGGGTTGTGTTCTTGGTCAGCAAGCTGAATCGGGAAAGAAAGAATATGCTATTTACTACCTGAGTAAGAAGTTCACTGATTGTGAGTCTCGATACTCAATGCTTGAGAAAATATGTTGTGCTTTGGCTTGGGGTACTAAGCGCTTACGCTAGTATATGTTGAATCATACGACTTGGTTGATATCCAAAATGGATCCAATTAAGTATATCTTTGAGAAGCCTGCTCTAACAGGGAGGATTGCCTGTTGGCAGATGTTGTTATCTGAGTATGATATTGAGTATCGGGAGGAGAAGGCCATTAAAGGTAGTATTTTGGCAGACCACTTGGCATATCAACCGATCGAGGATTATCAGTCAGTTCAGTATGACTTCCCAGATGAGGAGATTTTGTATTTGAAAATTAAAGATTGCGATGAGCCTACGCTCGATGAAGGGCCAGAGGACTTGTTGAAGCTTTTTCAGCGTTTAAGTATAAGCTTCATCTGAATCCTAACAAGTGTACATTTTGAGTCCGTTCCGGCAAGTTATTGGGCTTTATCGTTAGCGAAAGAGGTATTGAGGTCGATCCTGCAAAGGTCAAAGCAATACAAGAGATGTTTGCGCCCAAAAGTGTTAAACAAGTCCGAGGTTTTCTTGGCCGCTTGAATTATATTTCCAGATTCATCTCCCATATGACTGCCACATGTGCGCCAATATTCAAGCTCCTCCAGAAAGATCAGTCTCATGATTGGACCGAGGATTGCCAAAAGGCCTTTGATAGCATTAAAGAGTATTTGTCTGAACCTCCGATTCTGTCTCCGTCTTTGGAAGGGAGACCATTGATTATGTATCTGACAGTTCTTGAAGATTCGATGGGTTGTGTCCTTGGTCAGCAAGATGAATCGGGAAAGAAAGAATATGCTATTTACTACCTGAGTAAGAAGTTCACTGATTGTGAGTCTCGATACTCAATGCCTGAGAAAACATGATGTGCTTTGGCTTAGGCTGCTAAGCGCTTACGCCAGTATATGTTGAATCATACGACTTGGTTGATATCCAAAATTGATCCAATTAAGTATATCTTTGAGAAGCCTGCTCTAACATGGAGGATTTCCTGTTGGCAGATGTTGTTATCTGAGTATGATATTGAGTATCTGGCGCAGAAGGCCATTAAATGTAGTATTTTGGCAGACCACTTGGCATATCAACCGATCGAGGATTATCAGTCAGTTCAGTATGACTTCCCAGATGAGGAGATTCTGTATTTGAAAATGAAAGATTGCGATGAGCCTACGCTCGATGAAGGGCCAGAGCCTGGTTTCAGATGGAGTATGGTGTTTGATGGCGCTGTAAATCAATATGGAAATGATATTGGGGCAGTGATTATTACTCCTCAGGGCACACATTTTCCGTTTACAGCAAGGCTAACTTTCAAATGCATGAATAATATAGATGAATATGAGGCTTGTATCATGGGATTGGAAGAGTGCATTGATCTAAGGATCAAGCATCTTGATGTTTATGGTGATTCGGCCCTCGTTGTTAATCAGATTAAGGGTGAACGGGAAACGAATCAGCCTGGCCTCATCCCATATAGAGATTATGCGAGGAGGATTTCAACATTCTTTACTAAGGTTGACTTTCATCATATTCCTCGAGATGAGAATCGGATGGCAGATGCTCTTGCTACACTTGCTTCGATGATTGTAGTAAGACTTTGGAATGAAGTCCCCAACATCACTGTGATGCGTTTGGATAGACCAGCTCATGTATTTGCAGTAGAGGAGGTGCAAGATGGTAATCCATGGTATTATGATATCAAGTGCTTTCTTCAGAGCCAGATTTACCCGCCTGGGGCATCTGTGAAAGATAGGAAGACGTTGAGGAGATTGTCAGGCAGTTTCTACCTCAATGGCGATGTGCTTTATAAGAGAAATTTTGACATGGTTCTGCTCAGATGCGTGGATAGACACGGAGCATACCTATTAATGACTGAGGTCCATGAGGGTTCATTTGGTACTCATTCCAATAGACATGCCATGGCTAGAAAGATGTTGAGAGTATGCTACTATTGGCTGACAATGGAGTTTGACTGCTACAAATATGTGAAGAAATGCCATAAGTGTCAGGTTTATGCGGATAAGATTCATATTCCTCCGACACTTCTGAATGTGATTTCATCACCATGGCCTTTTTCTATGTGGGGATTTGACATGATTGGCATGATAGAACAGAAAGCGTCCAACGGTCACAGATTCATTCTCGTAGCAATTGATTACTTCACCAAGTGGGTTGAAGCTGCATCATATGCAAATGTGACCAGGCAGGTGGTCGTGAAGTTTATCAAGAATCAACTCATATGCCGGTATGGTGTGCCAGATAAGATCATTACTGATAATGGATCTAACTTGAACAACAAGATGATGAAAGAGTTGTGTAGCGAGTTCAAGATTGTACATCATAATTCTTCTCCTTACAGACCCAAGATGAATGGGGCCGTTGAAGCTGCTAATAAGAATATCAAGAAGATTATCTAGAAGATGGTTGTTACGTACAAAGATTGGCATGAGATGTTGCCATTTTCTTTGCATGGATATCGTACGTCTGTCCGCACTTCAACAAAGGGCAACCCCTTTCTCTCTTGTTTATGGCATGGAGGATGTACTCCCAGTAGAGGTGGAGATCCCATTAATGAGAGTCTTGATGGAAGCCAAGTTAACTAATGCTAAATGGGTTCAGAGTCGTTATGACCAACTGAATTTGATTGAGGAGAAGAGATTAACTGCCATGTGCCATGGTCAGTTATATCAGCAGAGGATGAAGAAAGCCTTTGATAAGAAGGTCAAGCCTCGTGTGTTCCGAGAAGGTGACCTTGTGCTCAAGAAAGTCTTGTCTTTCGCGCTCGATTCCAGGGGCAAGTGGACTCCAAACTATGAAGGTCCATATGTTGTCAAGAGAGCCTTTTCAGGCGGTGCTTTGATACTTACAACTATGGATGGGGAGGATTTCACTCGTCCTGTGAATTCAGATGCATTCAAGAAATACTTTGCCTAAAGATAAAAACAGAATAGCTCGCTAAGTTGAAAACCTGAAAGGGCGGCTTAGGCAAAAATGAGCGTCTCGGTGGATTGAAAACCTGAAAGGGCGGTCCAGGCAAAAGTTAGAGACATAAAAAATGAATATGTATCCCGCTAGATTGAGCACCTCATCCTGGGGCAATCTAGGAAAAAATTAGGGATTTTGCAAGTAACTGCATCCTGACAAGACTTTGTTCTACAAACCGTCATCCGTCAGAGATTCTCGCTCTGTCATCATCAATCGAAGCTTCAAATACATCAGATTCAGAGTTGGTGGAGAAATAGTCATTATGTTCAATGTAGCCCTTTTTCCAATATATATCACCAATTTCAAAATTGTAAAGATCTATGGAGTCTTTCCATTTGCAGACTACCATTCCATCAAATAAATTTGAGCCTTTATCCAATTATTTACACTCTTATTTGTTTTTACTCAACAAATGTTTTGCATGTTTTAATTGAGAAATATCATTGTTTTTAAATAATTAAACTTTTCATAACTTGTTTTTATACAAAGTGAACATTCACAATGATGAAAGGATACTGGGATGTCTTCAGCGCTCTCCCAAGGATGATATGATTCTCAACAGAGTAAGACATTTGTTCATATTCCTGACATGTTGGTATCCTCTCCCTCCAGAGCCTTTTGTGGTTTCCTCTCCCAAGCACAGTGTGTGGTAAAGGTATTCTCTCCTTCCTCCTCAGCAGGTGTGAATTCTTGGTTGGGTGACCTTGGAAGATTCTGATTGATGGTTATTCCCCACGAAGATCCATCCTCCCCTTTGATATTTTCCCCGGTGAAGTGGCTTCCCCAGCGGAGCTCACCTGTGCCTGTTTTCGGTTGGAATGGTTGTTGTTTATTCCCTTGCAGAAGTCTCTGTTTCCTGGTACCCCTGATCCCCGACAGATATGATGTTCTCCATTTGAGCCTGGCTTTCTCTCTTGAGATGTAGTACCGGATGTTTATTCAATCGATCGGTGGACATGTTTGTGTTAGATATGTCTGTTCTGTCAGCATTCATCATACATAAACCATACATACATGCATAATTTTAACATTCAGATATTCATGTTGCATCCTTTTCCATATATCTTTGTTTGTTATCTCCTGCTGGTTGGAATTTCGCTTCCCCAAGCAGATGTTTGTGTTTGATATCTCCATGAAGAGTCAGCCCCATAAGCAGAAAGTGTTTATCCTTTCTTTCATAAATCATAGATGCAAGTATTGTCCTATCAAGGCAATTTATGACAAATTTATGAAGAGTAACTTCATGCTCATCTGGAGATTTATCAGACACCTTTTGAACTTGAGCAATATGATATTTTTCTAAAACTTCATTTTTAATTTTCAAATATTTAATTGAGTTGTCACAAGTGTTAGAACAAGTTTGGTTCTATATCTACATACCCTTATGTTTTGATGATAACAAAGTATAGAGAAAAACTTTGTACTCTGATTATGCTTGTTTAGTATGCAAATAAAAGAAAATAGATTTAGACTCTAAAGAAGTCAAATTTGAATGCAAACAAATTATGAGGAAGGCTATTAAGCATATTATAAACTAAGGATACACTCTAAGAAAAAAGGAAGTATACAAAGGTGAATTTAAGGCATTGTTAAGCTTATGGATTATCCAAGTTAACACTCATGCAAAAGACCATTTAGAATGGTTAAGTTAAAAGACTTTGATCTCTACTGATGCTTCAACAAGTTTTCTTTATACGAAGCCTCTGACTAAAAATCATGGAACAAAGAAAATATAGCTCTGAACAATCTGAAATGATGAAGTATGTTGATCCTAAAGAAACTTTGATAAAATAGTCTCTGAAGTCTAAACATCGTCAGAATCTAAATCATTGATACTTCTGTAGAAGTTCAGAAGATATTCTCTACAATGGTTGTCACCAGTAAATGATTATGAAGAAGGCACATTTAATACATTATGTGTCATCCTAACCTTACCAAGTCCTCTGACTCTGATAGGTTCAAAAATCTAAACTTTTTATCACGTTTGCCAACATTATTCTGTTGGAATAAGATTTGTTCATGCCCTTAAAATATTTTGATGATAACAATGTATTTAAAGAACAATAGGGTTTGCTAATAGTTGTTTAAGTGTGCAGGTTCTTAAGTTAAACTATATAATGGTTTCAAGCCTACCAAAAGACTCAGATCTATAAAGAAGTGATTCAAATTATGATTGATCATAATCTGTAGTTGTTCATCGACATCTGAAAGCTTCAGACGCTGGTCTTGACCTAGCTTCTGATCATAACTCAACTTCTAAAAGACCGAAGAGCATCTGATATGTACACTGCATCAAAGTAGTATTGTCTTATCAAATCCCCAAAACCTTGGACAAAGTCTACTAGAGTTTCGTATTGCAAGGCTCGAGATATAAAGATGTGACATATTCAGTTTGATATACTCGTTGGTAGATATATAGTACCTTGAAAGGTAATGAGAGTGTTGCTATTATTCAATGGACAAAGATTCAAACCAAATGCTAGTTTCCAACGTCTCTCTTGGCATACTTCTTCACCAAGCTTGCCCGTTATGATTCAAATCTTCCAATGACTATTATCCTAGTCCTATAAAAGGAAGTAAGGGATATGAAAAAGGTATTGAAGATGATTAAACAAGTTGATCATTATGGGTTTGCTGACTTTGGTTGAAAAATATAAATATGCTCAGAATTCGAATATTGTGGATGTATTTGAATAAGTAGTCAACAATAACCATAAAACACAAAGAGGATCTAATACAAGCAAGAACACTTTTGTATATCTGTTAGCTTGTACAATAGGCTCTTAAGATTTCTTATAATTGCTAATATAGAAATCTTAATGACATCAGAATATGTGTTGTAACTATGCATCACTGATAAGAGTGTGAAGTCCATTTGTAATTAATATTATAAACCGATGTTTAGAATATGTAAGAAGTCTCTTGCTGAGTGCTTGAGAAAAGACGTCTCTTGCTGAGTGCTTGAGCAAAAAAGTGTCATTCTGATGATTGAGCATTGAAATCTCATGCTTGAGGGCAGAGTAAGAAGACTCTTTCTGGATAGATTGAGCATTCAAGTCTCATGCTTGAGTGCAGAGCAAGAAGTATCTTTCTGGATAAATTGAGTATTAAAGTATCATGCTTAAGGGAAGAGCAAGAAGTATCTTTTAGGGTTTGATTGAGCATGAAGTCTCTTTATGCGGGATTGAGCAGGAAGTCCTGAACAATTCAGGTAATGAAGTATCTTGCTAGAGAGGAACTAAGATATATTATGTGTCTCTTTATTTAGTTCTGCATTTATATTTTTATGTGTAACAAACTCTGAAGTCATACTCTGTTCTGATTCAGACTCTTACTTGGATCAAAATTTGAGCTTGACATATTAGGTTCTAAGACAGGTTTAAGAAAAAGAAGTAAATTTACCTATACATAATTCAACCCCTTTTCTTGTGTATACTTTTCTCACCTTCAATTGGTATTAGAGCCTAGCTATGCTTATTTCACTTAACAGTGAAACAAAAAAGATCTGGTGAGAAAAACTATTTAGTCAGTGCTTCAGCTTTCAATGAAGTTTCCTTCATTAGTTAAAGAATGGAAGCTATGGAATGTAAAGAAAGATGAGCTGAAGAAATCAAGAAACTTGTTTCTACTCTAAGTCATTTGTTTTTGTGAGTATGAAAGAATGTTTAATCTTTAAGACTAACTCACGGGATAATTGTGCTTGTTGAAGAAATCAATAAACTTTTTCTGCTTTAAGTCATTTGCTTTATGAGTATGAAAGGATTCTTTGATCCTTAAGAATGACTCATGGGGAAAATGTGCTTGCTACAGGAATCAAGGTTTAATCTTGATCTCCTTGATTAAAAAGCAATATTAAGAACTTTTGCAGCTTGACTCAAAGGAAACAACAAAATATCTTGCAAACAATTTCTCTTGTTTATAAGGACAACTGATTAAACTTTCAGATCCTCAAAAGTCATAAAAAACTATAAGAAGCTTCTGATGGAGAAGATCCTAATGGGAACTCTGATGATGAGGAAATGGATTTTTTCATCAAGAGATTTCAACATCTAACCAAGAGATATAAGAGATTCTCTGGTAGAAGTTCTGACTTCAAAGGTCTCACTTCTAAAAACAGAGAAAATGACTAGAAGATGAACTTGATAATGAAGAAGATTTAGACAGAGAAGTTGAAGAAGCCAACCATGCACTAATGGATCACACGCTCTCTAATTCAGAATCTTAGTCAGGTACTGACTCAGAATATGATAAGGAGGGTGAGGTATATTCTAACATATCTTGTTATGATCTTATTCATGATCTCATGAGTCGTTGTCAAATAAGGCAAGGCACACGAAGGCTGTTAAGAAACATCTTGTTTTTCTTAAAGAAGAATTGAATTATTCTAAAGAAACTTTTAAGACATTGGAAAGAAATCTAGTTTCTATGGCTCTTCAAGATTTCTTGACAATAGGTCTTGACATAACTAAACTTGCATCCATTATCTATGGAGTATGCAAGAGCAAAGGAGAAGGTCTGGGATTTCATGAAAAATGTTTGGTTTACAAAACCTTGACATGGAAGAAACCCTCATAACCATCTTATTTAAGCTATGTTAATAAATGGCTTAGTGACTATTTTGTGCCTACTGTTGAAAGTATTAAAGTTTTGAACCCATCCGAGTTAATAACAGAGAAGTCAAAGGTTCTTATTAAAATGGAACCAGAGACCTCAAGGTCAAAAGTTCTACAGAAGTCAGAACCTTAGATCTCAAAGTTAGTGGTTTTAAAGAAACTAGACACTATTATCCAAAGATCAAAAGGTTAAAGGAATTCAAAACCTAATACATTTAAGTTAAAGGTTGTAAGATAACCCATATCTAAAACTTATGGATCTATGTTTTTGAAAAGTTCATAAACTAATGTCAAAAGGTTATCCAAGACAAAATTTCCATAAAAAGAAAGTATGGAATGAGCCTAGACATTACAATAAGGCAAAGGCACATAATAAGAAAAATCCTAGAGTAACTAACACAAAAGGACCCATAAGATTGTGGGTACCAAAATCTGAATTTGTGTTTGTAGATATGTTAAAATAAAAAGATAGAGCATACATCTTAATGTCTAGACAATGGATGAATCCAACCTACAACAAAAGAAAAGCATATGTTCCAAATCCTAACTCTGAAAGAGGGAGGAAAGTTGCGGTATGGAGAAAAGTAGAAAAAGAGTACTATGGTTGCTAGTACTACTAAACTCCAAGACTGTGGTGAACAAAGACCAAGTTCAATAATAATAGTGCTTTAAGACTGATTCTCATCAGTAAGAAAATTGTTGGAACCAAAAGTTGTTCAGAAGCTACGCTAAGGCATGTCTAAATTCCTTATTTTTATCGAGATAACTTTTGTGGTTGAGATATTATTTACTTTAGTTTATGTATCTGTTTCCTTGATGCATAACTATCTTAGATAATATGTTTGCTTAAGAATTTTCAGAACAAGTGGAAAGTATTTAAAAGTATGACCTTATTTATATCCTTGTTCTTATTCTTTATTTAGAACCAAGCATTATGGGCTCAAAAGTTTTGATCAGAAAGTGTTGTTGTTCAAGTCAATTCATTATTGAGTTGTTTTGCTTATCTTACCCTTTGTATTTTAAAGACTTAATTCTCCACTAAGAAAGGGTTTCTGATCTTATTTAAAAGCCCGATTCTGAATATGGAGTATTAAACACTAATGCTGATCAGAAGTAGCTTCATCAAAGTCTTGAACAATCTATGATGACATGTGGCTTCTGAAAAGAATTAAGCAATGAGACTCATAAAAGGAATAAGAATTACTTGTAAAAAATTTAAATAAAAATTTGTTGACATTTGTTTTCTAAATATCCACATGTCTGAAAATTGTTATGCTACTCATGAAGCTATGGTCAAAACCTGTAGAGTAGTAATGATTTACTCCTTGGATTCTCTGTAGCCTCTATCCCTCTCTCTCTCTCTCTCTCTCTCTCTCTCTCTCTCTCTCTCTCTCTCTCTCTCTCTCGCTCTCTCTCTCTCTCTCTCTCTTGTCATTTCTTACTTTTTCTTTGTACTTGTTTATCTTACTTGTTGGTTTTCCAAACGATTTTCTATGAATTGTCTTTTCAAAATCTAGTTATCTTAAATCTTTTTATCTCTTGGTTATGCCTTTTCATTGCATATTTAAACTGACCTCTCTCAATTAAAGTTTTTCATTCTTGTTTTACAACTTGTCTCTCAAACCTTGTTGACACAGTTGTGCAACCTTGACTTGATTTTCAAAAGCTAATATCTCTCACTCTTATCCTAACCTGAGATAACCTCTAGCTCAAATCATGGCGTAAAAAACCAACTAGAGAGCTGTAAGACCCTAATTTCGACCCTAAGATCCCTCATGGCATCATAACATTGCATTTGCAAAAGCCTCAAGGATCATGAGTATCTTGGTTCCCTTTGCCTTTGAGTGGGACCTCTTATGAGTGGTTTGAGATCACCAAGCATGCTTGAATTGTATATCATTTCTTTTCTCATTTTATTTTACTAACCAAAAGCACAAAAATATGTCACTAACATTTCTTGTATGTAGCTTAAGCAATCACAAGGGCTAAAAGCTTCTAGGAGATCCTTTGTGCAATGAAAAGGCCAAGAGGAGATGAAAGCAAGCATGGTAAGGGTTCCCAAAGCTCTCATCCATCAAATATGCCTCCCAAGCATCTCAACTCATCATTTTTTATCAAAGCAAGTCAAGGGATTTGAGGTTTGTTTCTCAAGGAAACCCTAATTCATCTGATCATCAACAATGCCTTGCTCATGAAGCAACCTCAGCCCATGGTCAAATACCATCAAGGGAAGTTCTTAAATTCATTATTCCATGCATATTTGAAATTATTTGAGTGTCCTCAATCATCAATTCATCAAGGTATGAGTTGTGGACTTGAGAAGTTATTCAGTTAATTCATCTATCTATTTTGAAATGCACTAAGACCTAACATTTTATGTGTTGGTCAAATGGAGATGATCCCAAGAGAAAAAATGTTCTTACGGACAATATGAACAACTTTCATGTTCATCAAAATATAATTTGAAGCATGGAAGATCACCATCCATTCTAAGACATTATAGGTCATTTTGACTCAAACCCTAATTTTGGGTCAACTTCCTAAGAACATAACTCACTAATTTTTCATGATTTTGAGGTGGTACCAAATGCATTGGAACGATTATTGTGTCTACTTAAAATGTTATTTTGAGTAAAATTTCAAAATCTCAAAAGAAATACATGTGATAATGCAAAACATTATAGGTCACTTTGGGCCAAATGCATTGAAATGGAAAAAAGTCCAACTTCAAGTGCCCATAACGTCTTCATTAAAAATCGAAATGATGCAAAATTTAAGTCCAAATTGATTGTGTTGAAAAGATCTACAACTTTTATGTTTAGGGTTTTATCATTTGGGGATTTCATCATTGAGACAGAAGGGCTTGAACATTGGCTAAATTTGGAAACTTCACTTATGCATGTTTTGCACCCTACACTTTAAGCTCAAATTTCACTAATTTCCAAGGCCCAATTAAAGTTTTGATCAACATAGCATTTGTTCCTTATGCAATAAGCTTTCTAACCATTACTCATGAGGTAGCATTTGGAGTTTGGAAGCACCATTTTCGAAGGCATGCAGAATTAGGTACATTTTGTGAAATTCAATTCAAGTGCCATGCATGAGCTGTTTACACTTAATAGACACGTCCATTTGCATTTCATATGAACTCAACAGGTCATTTTAGTCTTCATTGGGCCTTCTACATGATCACACAAGCCCATGCAATAAAAAATCCATTTGCCATGCACACGAGTTAGCTCATGCATTCAACCCTCTCCAGCTATAAATACATGTGCTATGCTTCATAATTCTCCAACCTGAAGGCGCCTGAAATGCTGCAAGAGTGAATCCCTAACCATACCAAAGGAACTAAGTTCATTTTTCTTCAAAAATTCAGATCTGAAATTCAATTGCATTTGGTTGAATTTTCAGATCTAAAGTTCCTAAACCTTCATCATTTGATCTATTGAAGTTCTGTTTTGCAAAAGGAACCAAGGAAAGGGACTCAAATCTTCATAATCCAAAGGTTTTGATCAACTGTTTTTTGCTTCGAATCTGCTTATACTTTGATCCATTGGCCTTGATATTGTGTTGTCTGAAGTCCTCTCTATAGAGGCATCATAATTGAGTGCTTAATTGTTGAAATCGAGCAAGTTCAGTTGAACATCACCAAACTTCCATCTCTGATTTCTCTCTTAATAGGAATCTAGAGTAGAAGTGAGTGATATAGGAGTGATGTACATCACTTCACCTTTCGAATGGTGTCTGGATCGTTCATTTTAGTTAGCATTTGAATCTCTGCATTTTTTGACCTTCGCCGGAGCTCACCGGAGAAGACGGTGGCGCTGGCCACCGTCTCATTGCCAAATCAATTGTGAGCCACACGATGCATTTGCCAGATCTAATCCCAGCGCTCCATTGTTATGACTTTTATTTAATATCCATGTGGTTGCATTGACTGAGGTGTTTGGTGCGCGCGCATGCCATGGCCGTTTGATGATCCAGCTCAATTAATGAGCTTAGATCCAACGCGTGTGGATTTTCCATATTTTCCAATTTTTGATTTTATTTTTCTTTATTTCCTTTTATTTGAAAAATTCATATCTCTTTTATTATTGGTCCAAAAAATATGGGAACAATTGCATTATTTCTCTTTTAATTTCTAGTTTCTAAAAATGATTTTAATATTTTTTATTTTATCATTTTCTTTTTTTTTATAATTTTCTCTTTTCTAGTTATTTTTAATTTATTTTAAATAGTTTTTGATATCCAAAAAATACAAAAATATTTTTCTAACCTCTTTGAATGATGATGGATCTATGAAAAATATTCTCATCAATTTATTAATTGATTTGAGATTTATTTGAGATTTTAGTTCAATTAGGTTATTTTTCTTCATTTTTAATTGACTAAAAATAGTTTCTGACCTTTAAAAATGCCGAAATTTTTTGTCAAACTTTGTTTGACCAAGTTGAACTTGGGATGATTCACTTGGACTTTTTAAAGTTGTTTTGAAGTTTAACCTTTCTTTAATTTTTTTTAATTCAAGTTTATTTTCAAATATTAAAAATGCCAAAAATATTTTATTTATTTCTTGACTTCCAATCTTCATCCCACTTCTGTTTTTAGAGTTTGACCTTGATTCTCCTTATATTTGGTCAACATTTATGAATTGGTACATTCCATTTTACTTAATGCACTTTATTTTCTTCATTTCCATTATCCATCTTCTTCTTCTTCTTCTTTTCTTTTTGATCAATGAGTTAAAGGTTGATAAGTTAGCATTGATTAGGGAGGCTTAATCTTCCTTGATTCAAATGTAATTCATCTTGATCAAATGATCAAGTGAATGGATTTGCATTAAGGATAGGTTGCTTTCTAAATCATGCAAAGGACTTAAACCAATACAAGATCATTTCTCTTCTTCTTTTTGGCATGGCAACTTGTTGGAACTTGGTTCACTAATCAAGACTTCTAACTTGTGTTGTTGCCTACATTATTATTGACCGACCTCAGATAGTTGTGACTTCTACATAAGTCCAATTACGATTGCTTAACATAGCGCTAAATTTGCCTTATGGCACACTAACTACTAACTACTAACTACTAACACTAATCATTAACCATTAACATTTACTTTTTGCTCTTTACTTTTATGCAATTTACTATTCTTGTACATATTATTCATTTGCTTTTCCCTTTGCTCATTTGAGCACATGTTTATGTTAATGCAATTTGCCTTTTGCTCACTTGAGCACATAATTGTGTATATATTATTGTGCTTGTGCTTTTGTTTTGATTGTTGTCGACCAAATGCAAAGAAATGGACAAATGAACTTAGTTTCTAGGACTTTCCCTATGCAAATTGGAGTAAAAGGACCTTAATGTTGAAGATGGATTAGAAGGACCAAACCTCTAAACTCACTCTTGTCCATTCTTGATTTACTTCATGGAACTTTTGATGTATGTGCTTTTGTGCTAGGGGATTCTATGAGAGCTCAAATTGAAGAACCATTGTCATGTTCATCCTAAGTGAAAGATACAAGATGGATTGAGGATCTCTTAAGAGACTTGTTTGATTGTTGCTTGAGCTTACTATTATTTTTCTTGCATATTCCAAAGGATGGGAGCTACTTGGATCATCAATATGATCTCAAGAGAGGAACTCCATTTGTGGTCTTGTTCTCTTATCCTTTATCTCTTGTATGTTTAGGACTTTAGCCTTTCTTCTTCTTCCCTCCACTCTAACCCAAGCCAAAACTTTTTATGCAAACATTTAACACTTCTTTTCAAACATTAGAAACCTAAGCCTCATGCTTTTGATTTTCAAACTTTCTTTTCATAACACTTATTTTGAATTGAACTTCTAAGTCAACTTTGACCATATTTTGTACATACTTTTCATTTGTAAATATAACCCATTCAAATGTCTTTTTGTGGTTTCAATGGCCACTTTCTTAATCAAACTTTTTCATAACCTTTAGCTATTAGGTTTGAGTTATCCTTGAGGTAGATGTAATACTCACCTATATCCTTAGTGATGGACAATGAGTCTTCCATGCTTATTATAGGGTTAACCCCTCACTAGCATGTTGAAGCTAACCTCACATGGTGGATTTGTGGTTTTAGGTTGAGTTTTCTCCCTTGGATAACAAAAGACCTTAAGGCTTTTGGACCAATCAATTCACTAATTCATTTTGAGAATTTTACCCCGAACTACGAGGTTTTGATCCTAATCTTTTTTAAGATGGTACGTAGGCAATGGGTTCATCCATCCAAACACAAAAATGTAAATAAACTTGTATATTCTTTTCTCATCTCTTCAATCATGTTTGCACAAAACAAATTTTCACAAAATACCAACCTTACAACAAGTATGAAAAGGGCTCCCTTAGAATACTAAGGATGTTTTGGGTGCTTAAAACCTTCCCATTGCATAACCAACCCCCTTACCCAGATCTCTGACATTTTTACTAGTTTTTGATTTGATAAAACTTTTAGGTTTTTGTTCGCTTTCTAACCATTCCTTTGGATAAATAGAAGTGCGGTGGCGACTCGACTTGTATGGTTTACCTTAGATTTAGTCAATATCTCTAAAGGTAACGAATACCCCGCTACAAAAAAGTGGCGACTCTGCTGGGGACATTTGCCTAGTGGGTTTTGCCTACTTTTCATATTGTGTTGTATTGTATTGTATATTGTTTTGTGACATATTTTTGTGCAATTTGGGATTACTGTATTGTATGTAATGATTGAATTGCTTAAATATTAATTCTTTGTATGCTTGGTGATCTTTGTGAGATGAGTTCTATACCCGAACTCGAGTGCACTTAGGATAGGAGAATGGCATAGTCTTGTTGACTTGTGTGGAGTTATTCCTTAGCAAGTTGACTTGCAAGTCCATTCACTTGGTGGAGGTCATGTTGGGATCAATAATGTCACACAAGTAGTTGTGGTTAGATATTACTCTTTCCAATATATACCTTAGAAGCCAAGGACCTTAGTTTACCAAGCCCATCTTGGCCTTTTCTTAGGATGTAGTGCGAAAGTCGTTCAAGTGTAAGATTTGATACGATTGTTACGCGATACTACACTCATAAGAGTCTCTCTTGAGAATATTTTTGGAATGCGAGTAGTCGTTTATCCAATAATATCCGAAAGATGGGATGATGACTATGGGAACCTCTTGTAGAACATGTTTGGCAGGTTTAAACTCTAGTACACTCCCTTTGGGTGGTCCTTAACCGAGACTCCATGCTCGTGACTTACAACAAACCCTTGATTCATGGTTGATCCGTTCATGTATCTTTAATATCAATGGAACTTGGGTGTTGATAAGGTGTAAACCATAATCCACCAAAATGGATGATTGATATTAAGGATGACATGATCCATCCCATGACCTTTGTTTGGTGTGCTTTGCTTGATCCTTGAGTGTGATTGTTGCATTCATGCGTTCATGCCCTCATTTGCATCCATATCATCAATAATGAGAAAATTTTCAAGGAACTTAAGAGGTCTATTTGCAAATTTTTCAGACATGGAAAGACAAAGAAGGAATACAAAGAAGTATAGTTTCAGACAACCCGACTTGAAAGATCTAAGGAATTTGACATCCTATGTATTAGATCTCTTGGGTTTCAAGGCTCGTTTTGGGAAGCTTCTTTCTCTTCTGACTACTCAAGTGGATGAAGGATTGATGAGTGTATTGGTGCAGTTTTATGATCCCTTGTACTGTTGCTTCACTTTTTCGGATTTCCAGTTTTTGCCTACACTTGAGGAGTATGCCTACCTCGTGGGTATACCTATTCTAGACCAGTTGCCGTTCCGTGGCTTAGAGAGTATTCCTACTTCTCAAGAGATCGCTGATATGTTGCATATAGATGAATCTCTGGTTGGTGCTCATATGACTACCAAAGGTGGAATTCAAGGTCTCCCTTCTGAGTTCCTCATTGCTCAAACTATTATGTATGGGAAGGCCATGAGTGAGGATGCCTTTGAGGCCATATTTGTACTTCTCATCTATGGGCTAGTATTGTTCCCCAACATCGACAAGTTTGTGGATATGAACGCTATTAGGATTTTCTCTACTCTTAATCCCGTTCCGACTCTGTTGGGTGACACTTACTTTTCTTTGCATATGAGGAATGCAAAGGGTGGAGGTACCATTATATGCTGTTTGCCTCTGTTGTACAAGTGGTTTATTTCTCACTTACCGCAGACGGTCGCCTTCAAGGAAAACAAAGGATGTCTACGGTGGTCCACGAGACTTATGTCTCTCACCAATGATGATATCTTTTGGTATAACCGTGTCTACGATGGTGTGCAGATTATCGACTCTTGTGGTGAATTCTCCAATGTGCCTCTTCTTAGTACATGTGGTGGGATTAACTACAACCCTATTTTGGCACGTCGTCAGCTTGGGTTCCCCCTAAAGGATAAACCAAACAACATTCTGTTAGAGGGTGTGTTCTTTCAGGAGGGTAAAGATCCCCAAGACTTGAAGGGCAGGATGGTCCGCGCTTGGCGCAAGATTCATAGGAAAGGAAGGAAGGAGTTGGGTCCGAAGAACTGTATCACTTTGGAACCTTATACTTCTTGGGTTAGGAGGAGAGTTTCCGAGTACCTTATGCCTTACGAGTATCTGAGACCTACGCCTTTGGTTGTGGCTGGGCATTCAACCCTCCCTGACCAAGGAGTAGAGGAGTTAGGAGACGAAGACCGTTCACGTGCTTGGATCCGTGAACGAGAGGAGTTGCTTCAGCAGATCAAGAAGAAGGATGCTTTGATAGAGTTCCTCGAGCATCAGGTTATTGATGATCCTGATGATGCGGGGACTTCTCTACTTCCGCAGTCTTCCATGTTTTGGAAGAGGAAGTACGATCGACTCGCCAAGGAGAAGGCAGATATGGAGGCAGCCTATGAGGAGGAGGTGAAGAGGCTTCGTGCATCTTATCTTCCTGTGTCCGGAGCTTTAGATAATTGTTTCTAGGGATCCATAGGATGATCATTTTCCTTCTCTCTTGTATTATATTTGGTTACCCATGTTGTACTTCTTTGATGTAAAAGTATTTCCAGATATTATTGATATTATATTTCCACATGTGACAAATGTTTCTAAATATTCGCAAATAGAACTCTAAAAAGTTCCTCTGATAAATAAAAACAAATCATATGCACAAGCATTGCATGCATCATGTGCATAAGCAGGTTTTGCTCCAGGCTTCTTGTCCTTTGATCTAACTCTGTGTTCTTCATTTATTTTGAAGACAAGCTGACTCACCGGTACTACACTAGAGCCAACTCTTCGAAACTGATGGATCATTTGGAACAAGAGAACCGCGAGCTGAAGGAAGAAGTAGCCTGATTGACTGCCCTGATGGAGTCATTCATGGCTGCCCAGAGCCAGTCTTCTCCAACACCCTTAACTCCTCCCCAGAGGACGGTCATTTTTGAGATCGTGACTTCTACTGTGCCTGCTGCAACAACCCACTTTGCGCCATCTATGCCAGCCGGGTTCTCGTGGGAAATGCCCGCCAATTTTGTGCCAGAGGGTTTCGCTCCTACTCTTGCTTCTTTGCCGGCATCTAGCCCGGTCCTTTCAGTGCCACCTCCCGTTGTGCACACATTACCAAGAGTTGAAGATACCATCTACCATTCTGAACCATCTGAAGGTCCAGATGTTTATGAGAAGATGGATGATATGAAAGACCAATTCCTTGAGCTTCGCAAGGAACTGAAAACTCTGAGGGGGAAGGACCTCTTTGGTAAAAGTGCTGTTGAGTTGTGCCTTGTGCCCAACGTGAAGATCCCTATTAAATTCAAAGTTCCCGACTTTGAGAAGTATAAGGGAAACACATGCCCTCTCAGCCATCTTGTGATGTATGCTCGCAAGATATCGATGCAGACTGATAATGACCAATTGCTCATCCACTATTTCCAGGAAAGTCTGTTCGGTGCCGCTCTCCGGTGGTACATGGGTCTGGAAAGTTCGAACATCCGCTCTTTCAATGATCTTGGCGAGGCCTTCGTCAAGAAATATAAATATAATATGGATATGGCTCCTGAGAGGGACCATCTGAGGGCAATGTCCCAGAAAGAGAAAGAGACCTTCAAAGAATACGCCCAGAGGTGGCGCGAGTTAGCAGCTCAGATAGTGCCACCCCTTGAGGAGAAGGAGATGACCAAGATCTTCTTGAAGACCTTGAGTTCATTCTACTATGAGAAAATGATAGCCAGTGCTCCCACAGACTTCACCGAGATAGTGAATATGGGAATGAGACTGGAAGAGGGGGTCCGTGAAGGACGTTTAACTCGAGATGAAGGCTCTTCAACAAAGAGATATGGAAGCTTTGCAAAGAAGAAGGAGGGAGAGGCACATGCTATGTCTTCCCATGTTAAGAGAAGACCCTCTGTGAAGAGGAAGATTGCCCGCCCCAATAACAACCAGTATCAGGTGGCTCATATAGCACCTGTTTTCAGAGAAGCCCAACATTATCAACAACAACCGTCTCAGCAATATAAGCAACAACAGCAACGTTCACAACAACAGGCCTACCAGCCTCGAAACAATAACAAGAATACCAGAACCAACTACGAGAGAAAGAGGGTGACCTTTGATCCAATTCCGATGACTTATGCTGAACTCTATCCATCTTTGATTGATAGAAAGTTAATCACTCCGCGAGACCCTCCCGCCGTACCTGCTAACCCCCAGTGGTGGTACAAACCTGAGCTTCACTGCGTATATCATTCCGGTGCTCCCGGACATGACGTAGAGAATTGTTATCCCTTGAAGACCAAGGTGCAAGACCTTGTGAGAAGCGGGATTCTGTTTTTCGAGGACGTAGTTCCGAATGTGAAGAAGAATCCATTGCCCGAGCATGAGAATTCCGTCAATATGGTCCAGGGCTGCCCTGGCAAGTACAAGGTCAAGTACGTCAGTCATATCGGACAATCTCTGGTTGAGATGTATCATTTGCTGTGTGATTATAGCCATTATGAGCACGATCACGATAGATGCCGAGTCTGCTCTGTCAATCAGAGAGGTTGTCGCCAGTTGCGCAAGGATGTTCAAGAAATGCTTGATGAGGGAGTCATTGAGATCCTTCAAAACAGAAATATTGATGAAGATGTTGTTGAAGTCAACGTAATTTCTCCGGTATTCCGGATACCTGAGCCTGTTGTCATCAAGTATGACGGTAGCAAGCAGAAGGTTTCTCCTGCTCTGACTATTATGCCAGCCGGTCCTATACCTATACCGTACTCTTCTGAGAAGGCGGTCCCTTATCGTTACAATGTTGTAGCAGTGGAAGATGGGAAAAAGGTGCCCCTGCCCTCTGCATCTTTTGTTAATATTGCCGACGTCAGCGACCTGATCCGCAACGATCGTGTTTTCTCGGCTCCACCGGAGCCGCAAGCTGACGCTCGAAGGAATAACAATGCTGAAAGCCCGATTGGGAATGTTGTGAACGCTCCGAATCCGGCACTTGTTGTTAAACCCACCTCTACATTGAGAACGCCTGCTTCTGCTGGCCCGAGTGGCAATGCGAAAGAAGACTGTGATGAGATGCTGAGGCTCATCAAGAGAAGTGAGTACAACGTTGTAGATCAGCTTCTAGAAACGCCATCCAAAATCTCTGTATTATCACTACTGATGAATTCATAACCGCACCCAGAAGCTCTGCAGAGGGTGTTGGATGTGGCGTATGTGGATCACGACGTCACAATTGAACAATTTGATAGTATTGTTGCAAAAATCACCGCTTGTAACAATCTATGTTTTTGTGATGCTGATCTCCTCGAGGAGGGAAGAGACCACAACTTGGCATTACACATATCTATAAGCTGCAAAGATGACGCCATGTCCAATGTGCTGGTGGACACTGGGTCATCATTGAATGTATTGCCAAAATCCACTCTTGCGAAGTTATCATATCAGGGGCCTCCCATGAGGCAGAGTGGAGTAGTTGTGAAGGCTTTCAATGGGTCTCGCAAAACTGTGATTGGTGAGGTTGATCTCCCAGTCAAAATCGGACCAAGTGATTTCCAGATTACCTTCCAGGTTATGGACATTCACCCATCGTATAATTGTCTCATAGGTAGACCATGGATTCACGAGGCTGGCTCCGTGACATCCACCCTACACCAGAAATAGAAGTTTATGAAGAATAAGAAGCTGGTGGTGGTAGGGGAAGAAAAGGCTCTCCTGGTTAGCCATTTGTCTTCCTTCTCATATATAGATGCTGAGGATGAAGTTGGAACTCCCTTCCAAGATTTATCAATTGCTGAACCTATTAAGAAGGGAACTCTTTCATTTGCTTCCTACAAAGATGCAAAGTTGGCCATTGAGCATGGTGCAACTGTTGGTTTGGGGCAAATGACTGAGTTAGAAGACAACAAGTCCTTGGCTGGCATAGGCTATTCTTCTGGTGTCTTCAACAAGCAAGGTCTATTCAAGAGTGGTGGTTTCATCCACACCGGTCAAGATGAAGAGGCTGCTGCCATTCTGGAAGAAGATGAAGAGGATTCTGGAAATTTCATCATCCATGGAGGGATCTGCAATAATTGGGTCGCTGTTGATATTCCGACAGTCATCCATAAGTCAAAGTAATGTTCATTGTGTTTACAAACCCTTCTCCCATGCCAAAAGGAGAAGTGATGACATCGTTGGCGCATAAATACAATGATATTTCCATCCAATAAACTCATGTTAAATGTTTGTTTTTACAATTATTTTCCCTTTTCGCTTTTGCATGAAATTGGTGATCACATAAAACCCTAAAAATAAGAATAAAATCAATCTTTTCATTTGCATAATGATTTGCCTTGTTTGAATTCTAAAATCTTTTATATCCAAAATCGTTATGCAGGTTGATCAAACCCATTGAACATAATGATCCAACACCATCTCCCAACTTTGAATTCCCTGTATTTCAGGCAGAAGAAGATGATGTTGAAGAGATTCCTGACGAGATTACCCGTCTACTTGAGCATGAAGAGAAGATCATTCAGCCGCATCTTGAGAATCTGGAAACAGTCAACTTAGGGTCTGAAGATTGTGTGCGAGAAGTGAAGATTGGGGCACTCCTGGAAGAATTTGTTAAGAAGGGGTTGATTGAGTTGCTACGAGAATATGTTGACGTCTTTGCCTGGTCATATGAAGACATGCCTGGTCTAGATACAAATATTATGCAACATTTCCTGCCTTTGAGGCCTGAGTGTGTGCGTGTGAAGCAGAAGCTCAGAAGAACGCATCCCGATATGGCAGTAAAGATCAAGGAAGAAGTTCAGAAGAAAATTGATGCGGTGTTTCTGGTGACTTCTACATATCCTCAATGGGTGGCCAATATTGTGCCTGTGCCTAAGAAATATGGAAAAGTCCGAATGTGTGTGGCCTATAGAGACTTGAATAAAGCTAGTCCGAAAGATGATTTCTCTCTACCACATATTGATATGTTGGTAGACAATACAGCTAAATTCAATCTCTTCTCATTTATGGACGGATTTTCCGGATATAATCAGATCGAGATGGCACCTGAGGATATGGAGAAGACAACATTCATCACACCTTGAGGAACATTCTATTATTGAGTGATGCCCTTCGATTTGAAGAACGCCGGAGCCACGTATCAACGAGCTATGACTACCTTGTTTCATGATATGATGCACAAGGAGATCAAGGTATATGTTGATGATATGATTGCAAAGTCGAGAACGGAAGTTGAACATGTAGAGGACTTGTTGAAGATTTTTCAGCATTTGAGGAAGTATAAGCTTCGTCTGAATCCTAACAAGTGTATATTTGGAGTCCGTTCTGGCAAGTTATTGGGCTTTATCGTTAGCGAAAGAGGTATTGAGGTCGATCCTGCAAAGGTCAAAGCAATACAAGAGATGCCTGCGCCCAAAACTGAGAAACAAGTCCGAGGTTTTCTTGGCCGCTTGAATTATATTTCCAGATTCATCTCCCACATGAGTGCCACATGTGCGCCAATATTCAAGCTCCTCCGGAAAGATCAGTCTCATTATTGGACCGAGGATTGCCAAAAGGCCTTTGATAGCATTAAAGAGTATTTGTCTGTACCTCCGATTCTGTCTCCGCCTGTGGATGGGAGACCATTGATTATGTATCTGACAGTTCTTGAAGATTCGATGGGTTGTGTCCTTGGTCAGCTAGCTGAATCGGGAAAGAAAGAATATGCTATTTACTACCTGAGTAAGAAGTTCACTGATTGTGAGTCTCGATACTCAATGCTTGAGAAAACATGTTGTGCTTTGGCTTGGGGTACTAAGCGCTTACGCTAGTATATATTGAATCATACGACTTGGTTGATATCCAAAATGGATCCAATTAAGTATATCTTTGAGAAGTCTGCTCTAACAGGGAGGATTGCCTGTTGGCAGATGTTGTTATCTGAGTATGATATTGAGTATCGGGCGGAGAAGGCCATTAAAGGTAGTATTTTGGCAGACCACTTGGCATATCAACCGATCGAGGATTATTAGTCAGTTCAGCATGACTTCCTAGATGAGGAGATTTTGTATTTGAAAATTAAAGATTGCGATGAGCCTACGCTCGATGAAGAGCCAGAGCCCAGCCGGGTTCTCGTGGGGAATGCCCTCCAATTTTGTGACAGAGGGTTTCGCTCCTACTCTTGCTTCTTTGCCGGCATCTAGCCTGGTCCTTTCAGTGCCACCTCCCGTTGTGAACACATTACCAAGAGTTGAAGATACCATCTACCATTCTGAACCATCTGAAGGTCCAGATGTTTATGAGAAGATGAATGATATGAAAGACCAATTCCTTGAGCTTCGCAAGGAATTGAAAACTCTGAGGGGGAAGGACCTCTTTGGTAAAAGTGCTGTTGAGTTGTGCCTTGTGCCCAACGTGAAGATCCCTATTAAATTCAAAGTTCCCGACTTTGAGAAGTATAAGGGAAACACATGCCCTCTCAGCCATCTTGTGATGTATGCTCGCAAGATGTCGATGCAGACTGATAATGACCAATTGCTCATCCACTATTTCCAGGACAGTCTGTTCGGTGCCGCTCTCCGGTGGTACATGGGTCTGGAAAGTTCGAACATCCGCTCTTTCAACGATCTTGGCGAGGCCTTCGTCAAGAAATATAAATATAATATGGATATGGCTCCTGATAGGGACCAGCTGAGGGTAATGTCCCGGAAAGAGAAAGAGACCTTCAAAGAATACGCCCAGAGATGGCGCGAGTTAGCAACTCAGATAGTGCCACCCCTTGAGGAGAAGGAGATGACCAAGATCTTCTTGAAGACCTTGAGTTCATTATACTATGTAAAAATGATAGCCAGTGCTCCCTCAGACTTCACCGAGATGGTGAATATGGGAATGAGACTGGAAGAGGGGGTCCGTGAAGGACGTTTAACTCGAGATGAAGGCTCTTCAACAAAGAGATATGGAAGCTTTGCAAAGAAGAAGGAGGGAGAGGCACATGCTGTGTCTTCCCATGTTAAGAGAAGACCCTATGTGAAGAGGAAGATTGCCCACCCCAATAACAACCAGCATCAGGTGGCTCATATAGCACCTCTTTTCAGAGAAGCCCAACATTATCAACAACAACCGTCTCAGCAATATCAGTAACAACAGCAGCGTTCACAACAACAGGGCTACCAGCCTCGAAACAATAACAACAATACCAGAACCAACTACGAGAGAAAGAGGGTCACCTTTGATCAAATTCCGATAACTTATGCTGAACTCTATCCATCTTTGATTGATAGAAAGTTAATCACTCCGCGAGACCCTCCCGCCGTACCTGCTAACCCCCAGTGGTGGTACAAACCTGAGCTTCACTGCGTATATCATTCCGGTGCTCCCGGACATGACGTAGAGAATTGTTATCCCTTGAAGACCAAGGTGCAAGACCTTGTGAGAAGCGGGATTCTGTTTTTCGAGGACGTAGGTCCGAATGTGAAGAAGAATCCATTGCCCGAGCATGAGAATTCTGTCAATATGGTCCAGGGCTGCCCTGGCAAGTACAAGGTCAAGTATGTCAGTCATATCGGACAATCTCTGGTTGAGATGCATCGTTTGCTGTGTGATTATAGCCATTATGAGCATGATCACGATAGATGTCGAGTCTGCTCTGTCAATCAGAGAGGTTGTCGCCAGGTGCGCAAGGATGTTCAAGAAATGCTTGATGAGGGAGTCATTTAGATCTTTCAAAACAGAAATATTGATGAAGATGTTGTTGAAGTCAACGTAATTTCTCCGGTATTCCGGATACCTGAGCCTGTTGTCATTAAGTATGACGGTAGCAAGCAGAAGGTTTCTCTTGCTCTGACTATTATGCCAGTCGGTCCTATACCTATACCGTACTCTTCTGAGAAGGCGGTCCCTTATCGTTACAATGCTGTAGCAGTGGAAGATGGGAAAGAGGCGCCCCTGCCCTCTGCATCTTTTGTTAATATTGCCGACGTCAGCGACCTGATCCGCAACGATCGTGTTTTCTCGGCTCCACCGGAGCCTCAAGCTGACGCTCGAAGGAATAACAATGCTGAAAGCCCGATTGGGAATGTTGTGAACGCTCCGAATCCGGCACTTGTTGTTAAACCCACCTCTACATTGAGAACGCCTGCTTCTGCTGGCCCGAGTGGCAATGCGAAAGAAGACTGTGATGAGATGCTGAGGCTCATCAAGAGAAGTGAGTACAACGTTGTAGATCAGCTTCTACAAACGCCATCCAAAATCTCTGTATTATCACTACTGATGAATTCATAACCGCACCCAGAAGCTCTGCAGAGGGTGTTGGATGTGGCGTATGTGGATCACGACGTCACAATTGAATAATTTGATAGTATTGTTACAAAAATCACCGCTTGTAACAATCTATGTTTTTGTGATGCTGATCTCCTCGAGGAGGGAAGAGACCACAACTTGGCATTACACATATTTATAAGCTGCAAAGATGACGCCATGTCCAATGTGCTGGTGGACACTGGGTCATCATTGAATGTATTGCCAAAATCCACTCTTGCGAAGTTATCATATCAGGGGCCTCCCATGAGGCAGAGTGGAGTAGTTGTGAAGGCTTTCGATGGGTCTCGCAAAACTGTGATTGGTGAGGTTGATCTCCCAGTCAAAATCGGACCAAATGATTTCCAGATTACCTTCCAGGTTATGGACATTCACCCATCGTATAATTGTCTCCTAGGCAGACCATGGATTCACGAGGCTGGCACCGTGACATCCACCCTACACCAGAAATTGAGGTTTATGAAGAATAAGAAGCTGGTGGTGGTAGGGGAAGAAAAGGCTCTCCTGGTTAGCCATTTGTCTTCCTTCTCATATATAGATGCTGAGGATGAAGTTGGAACTCCCTTCCAAGCTTTATCAATTGCTGAACCTATTAAGAAGGGAACTCTTTCATTTGCTTCCTACAAAGATGCAAAGTTGGCCATTGAGCATGGTGCAACTGCTGGTTTGGGGCAAATGATTGAGGTAGAAGACAACAAGTCCCGGGCTGGCATAGGCTATTCTTCTGGAGTCTTCAACAAGCAAGGTCTATTCAAGAGTGGTGGTTTCATCCACACCGGTCAAGTTGAAGAGGCTGCTTCCATTCTGGAAGAAGATGAAGAGGATTCTGGAAATTTCATCATCCCTGGAGGGATCTGCAATAATTGGGTCGCTGTTGATATTCCGACAGTCATCCATAAGTCAAAGTAATGCTCATTGTGTTTAAAAACCCTTCTCCCATGCCAAAAGGAGAAGTGATGACATTGTTGGCGCATAAATACAATGATATTTCCATTCAATAAACTCATGTTAAATGTTTGTTTTTACAATTATTTTCCCTTTTCGCTTTTGCATGAAATTGGTGATCACATAAAACCCTAAAAATAAGAATAAAATCAATCTTTTCATTTGCATAATGATTTGCCTTGTTTGAATTCTAAAATCTTTTATATCCAAAATCATTATGCAGGTTGATCAAACCCATTGAACATAATGATCCAACACCATCTCCCAACTTTGAATTCCCTGTATTTGAGGCAGAAGAAGATGATGTTGAAGAGATTCCTGACGAGATTACCCGTCTACTTGAGCATGAAGAGAAGATCGTTCAGCCGCATCTTAAGAATCTGGAAACAGTCAACTTGGGGTCTGAAGATTGTGTGCGAGAAGTGAAGATTGGGGCACTCCTGGAAGAATCTGTTAAGAAGGGATTGATTGAGTTGCTACGAGAATATGTTGACCTCTTTGCCTGGTCATATGAAGACATGCCTGGTCTAGATACAGATATTGTGCAGCATTTCCTGCCTTTGAGGCCTGAGTGTGTGCCTGTGAAGCAGAAGCTCAGAAGAACGCATCCCGATATGGCAGTAAAGATCAAGGAAGAAGTTCAGAAGAAAATTGATGCGGTGTTTCTGGTGACTTCTACATATCCTCAATGGGTGACCAATATTGTGCATGTGCCTAAGAAATATGGAAAAGTCCGAATGTGTGTGGCCTATAGAGACTTGAAGAAAGCTAGTCCGAAAGATGATTTCTCTCTACCACATATTGATATGTTGGTAGACAATACAGCTAAATTCAACGTCTTCTCATTTATGGACGGATTTTCCGGATATAATCAGATCGAGATGGCACCTGAGGATATGGAGAAGACAACATTCATCACACCTTGAGGAACATTCTATTATCGAGTGATGCCCTTCGATTTGAAGAACGCCGGAGCCACGTATCAACGAGCTATGACTACCTTGTTTCATGATATGATGCACAAGGAGATCAAGGTATATGTTGATGATATGATTGCAAAGTCGAGAATGGAAGTTGAACATGTAGAGGACTTGTTGAAGATTTTTCAGCGTTTGAGGAAGTATAAGCTTCGTCTGAATCCTAACAAGTGTATATTTGGAGTCCGTTCTGGCAAGTTATTGGGCTTTATCGTTAGCGAAAGAGGTATTGAGGTCGATCCTGCAAAGGTCAAAGCAATACAAGAGATGCCTGCACCCAAAACTGAGAAACAAGTCCGAGGTTTTCTTGGCCGCTTGAATTATATTTCCAGATTCATCTCCCACATGACTGCCACATGTGCGCCAATATTCAAGCTCCTCCGGAAAGATCAGTCTCATGATTGGACCGAGGATTGCCAAAAGGCCTTTGATAGCATTAAAGAGTATTTGTCTGAACCTCTGATTCTGTCTCCGCCTGTGGAAGGGAGACCATTGATTATGTATCTGCAGTTCTTGAGGATTCGATGGGTTGTGTCCTTGGTCAGCAAGCTGAATCGGGAAAGAAAGAATATGCTATTTACTACCTGAGTAAGAAGTTCACTGTTTGTGAGTCTCGATACTCAATGCTTGAGAAAACATGTTGTGCTTTGGCTTGGGGTACTAAGCGCTTACGCTAGTATATGTTGAATCATACGACTTGGTTGATATCCAAAATGGATCCAATTAAGTATATCTTTGAGAAGCCTGATCTAACAGGGAGGATTGCCTGTTGGCAGATGTTGTTATCTGAGTATGATATTGAGTATCGGGCGGAGAAGGCCATTAAAGGTAGTATTTTGGCAGACCACTTGGCATATCAACCGATCGAGGATTATCAGTCAGTTCAGTATGACTTCCCAGATGAGGAGATTTTGTATTTGAAAATGAAAGATTGCGATGAGCCTACGCTCGATGAAGGGCCAGAGCCTGGTTCCAGATGGAGTATGGTGTTTGATGGCGCTGTAAATCAATATGGAAATGGTATTGGGGAAGTGATTATTACTCCTCAGGGCACACATTTTCCGTTTATAGCAAGGCTAACTTTCAAATGCACGAATAATATAGTTGAATATGAGGCCTGTATCATAGGATTGGAAGAGTCCATTGATCTAAGGATCAAGCATCTTGATGTTTATGGTGATTCGGCCCTCGTTGTTAATCAAATTAAGGGTGAATGGGAAACGAATCAGCCTGGCCTCATCCCATATAGAGATTATGCGAGGAGGATTTCAACATTCTTTACTGAGGTTGACTTTCATCATATTCCTCGAGATGAGAATCGGATGGCAGATGCTCTTGGTACACTTGCTTCGATGATTGTGGTAAGACTTTGGAATGAAGTCCCCAACATCACTGTGATGCGTTTGGATAGACCAGCTCATGTATTTGCAATAGAGGAGGTGCAAGACGGTAAGCCATGGTATTATGATATCAAGTGCTTTCTTCAGAGCCAGATTTACCCGCCTGGGGCATCTGTGAAAGATAAGAAGACGTTGAGGAGATTGTCAGGCAGTTTCTACCTCAATGGCGATGTGCTTTATAAGAGAAATTTTGACATGGTTCTGCTCAGATGCGTGGATAGACACGAAGCAGACCTATTAATGACTGAGGTTCATGAGGGTTCATTTGGTACTGATTCCAATGGACATGCCATGGCTAGAAAGATGTTGAGAGCAGGCTACTATTGGTTGACAATGGAGTCTGACTGCTGCAAATATGTGAAGAAATGTCATAAGTGTCGGGTTTATGCGGATAAGATTCATATTCCTCTGACACTTCTGAATGTGATTTCATCACCATGGCCTTTCTCTATGTGGGGAATTGACATGATTGGCATGATAGAACCGAAAGCGTCCAACGGTCACAGATTCATTCTCGTAGCAATTGATTACTTCACCAAGTGGGTTGAAGTTGCATCGTATGCAAATGTGACCAGGCAGGTGGTCGTGAAGTTTATCAGGAATCAACTTATATGCCGATATGGTGTGCCAGATAAGATCATTACTGATAATGGATCTAACTTGAACAACAAGATGATGAAAGAGCTGTGTAGCGAGTTCAAGATTGCACATCATAATTCTTCTCCTTACAGACCCAAGATGAATGGGGTTGTGGAAGCTGCTAATAAGAATATCAAGAAGATTATCCAAAAGATGGTTATTACGTACAAAGATTGGCATGAGATATTGCCATTTTCTTTGCATGGATATCGTACGTCTGTCCGCACTACAACAAGGGCAACCCCTTTCTCTCTTGTTTATGGCATGAAGGTTGTACTCCCAGTAGAGGTGGAGATCCCATCAATGAGAGTCTTGATGGAAGCCAAGTTAACTGATGTTGAATGGGTTCAGAGTCGTTATGACCAACTGAATTTGATTGAGGAGAAGAGATTAACTGCCATGTGCCATGGTCAGTTATATCAGTAGAGGATGAAGAAAGCCTTTGATAAGAAGGTCAAGCCTCGTGTGTTCCGAGAAGGTGACCTTGTGCTCAAGAAAGTCTTGTCTTTCGCGCCCGATTCCAGGGGCAAGTGGACTCCAAACTATGAAGGTCCATATGTTGTCAAGAGAGCCTTTTCAGGAGGTGCTTTGATACTTACAACTATGGATGGGGAGGATTTCACTCTTCCTGTGAATTCGGATGCAGTCAAGAAATACTTTGCCTAAAGACAAAAACAGAATAGCTCGCTAAGTTGAAAACCCGAAAGGGCGGCTTAGGCAAAAATGAGCGTCTCGGTGGATTGAAAACCTGAAAGGGCGGACCAGGCAAAAGTTAGAGACATAAAAAATGAATATGTATCCCGCTAGATTGAGCACCTCATCCTGGGGTAATTTAGGCAAAATTAGGGATTTTGCAAGTAACTGCATCCTGACAAGACTTTGTTCTACAAACCGTCATCCGTCAGAGATTCTCGCTCAGTCATCATCAATCAAAGCTTCAAATACATCGGATTCAGAGTTGGTGGAGAAATGGTCATTATGTTCAATGTAGCCCTTTTTCCAATATATATCACAAATTTCAAAATTGTAAAGATCTATGGAGTCTTGCCATTTGGAGACTACCATTCCATCAAATAAATTTGAGCCTTTATCTAATTATTTACACTCTTATTTGTTTCTATTCAACAAATGTTTTGCATGTTTTAATTGAGAAATATCATTGTTTTTAAATAATTAAACTTTTCATAACTTGTTTTTAAACAAAGTGAACATTCATAATGATGAAAGGATACTGGGATGTCTTTAGCGCTCTCCCAAGGATGATATGATTCTCAACAGAGTAAGACATTTGTTCATATTCCTGACATGTTGGTATCCTCTCCCTCCGGAGCCTTTTGTGGTTTCCTCTCCCGAGCAGAGTGTGTGGTAAAGGTATTCTATCCTTCCTCCTCAGCAGGTGTGAATTCTTGGTTGGGTGACCTTGGAAGATTCTGATTGATGGTTATTCCCCACGAAGATCCATCCTCCTCTTTGATATTTTCCCCGGTGAAATGGCTTCCCCAACGGAGCTCACCTGTGCCTGTTCCCGGTTGGAATGGTTGTTGTTTATTCCCCTGCAGAAGTCTCTGTTTCTTGGTACCCCTGATCCCCGGCAGATAGGATGTTCTCCATTTGAGCCTGACTTTCTCTCTTGAGATGTAGTACCGGATGTTTATTCAATCGATAGGTGGACTTGTTTGTGTTAGATATGTTTATTCTGTCAGCATTCATCATACATAAACCATATATACATGCATAATTTTAACATTCAGATATTCATGTTGCATCCTTTGCCATATATCTTTGTTTGTTATCTCCTGTTGGTTGGAATTTCGCTTCCCCAAGCAGATGTTCGTGTTTGATCTCTCCATGAAGAGTCAGCCCGATAAGCAGAAAGTGTTTATCCTTTTTTCCATAAATCATGGATGCAAGTTTTGTCCTATCAAGGCCATTTATGACAAATTTATGAAGAGTAACTTCATGCTCATCTGGAGATTTATCACACACCTTTTGAACTTGAGCAATATGATATTTTTCTAAAACTTCATTTTTAATTTTCACATATTTAATTGAGTTGTCACAAGTGTTAGAACAAGTTTGGTTCTACATTTACATACCCTTATGTTTTGATGATAACAAAGTATAGAGAAAAACTTTGTACTCTGATTATGCTTGTTTAGTATGCAAATAAAAGAAAATAGATTTAGACTCTAAAGAAGTCAAATTTGAATGCAAACAAATTATGAGGAAGGCTATTAAGCATATTATAAACTAAGGAGACACTCTAAGAAAAAAAAAGTATACAAAGGTGAATTTAAGGCATTGTTAAGCTTATGGATTATCCAAGTTAACACTCATGCAAAAGACCATTTAGAATGGTTAAGTTAAAAGACTTTGATCTCTACTGATGCTTCAACAAGTTTTCTTTATACGAAGCCTCTGACTAAAAATCATGGAACAAAGAAAATATAGCTCTGAACAATCTGAAATGATGAAGTATGTTGATCCTAAAGAAACTTTGATAAAATAGTCTTTGAAGTCTAAACATCGTCAGAATCTAAATCATTGGTACTGTCGCAACCTGAAAAATGGAATGCGAAAAAAAACAACCAGCAAAGAAAGACAGGAGAGTCGCCATCGTGCGTTATTTATCCCAAAGGAGGGAAAGGAAACGCTAGAAGTAAACCTGGAAAAAGGAAAGGACAAGACAGGGTCTCGCAACCAAATCTTGGGTTCAGGAGTCGATTATGCGAAGGGAAGGTATTAGCACCCCTCACATCCGTAGTACTCTACGGGATCCACTTTTGTAGTTCTTGTCTAAAGGGTGTGGGTTTATCTAATGTGTTATTTACTAAAAAAAATGGGTCAAAAGAAAATGACTCGCACGGATGTCGCATCCACTGCATACGTATCTCATCTGAATATGAGAATCAGAGTCTTCGTAGCTCGGCTACCTAGGGGTTAAGGGTAATTGTGCTTGCTAAGACATCGCATCATATGCCTACGTATCTCACCTGGAATGAGAATCAGAGCAAGCCGTAGTTCGGCTAACTACGGGGTTATGGATTGGGTTTTGGACGAACGACGTTACTACACAATCTACCGGATGCTCGACCTTTGGAGACTTACTCGCCTGTAGTAGAAGGAGTTAACGTGTTGCTTTGGATTTTAGGGTTTGGGATGCTCATGCAAAAAGGCAGTCCTTGACGAAGGAACCTGTAAAAAAAAATAAAAACACAAAAACATTGCCTCCTATCGAGGTCTTCCAGCTAGGAAAGAAGTAAAACGCGGGAAAAATGTAAAAGTACCACACGGATAAAGATCCGAAGTAACAACAATTAACGAAACGATAAACCCTGAGATCCTTCCAAGCTAACATCATCAAAGAAAGTGGGTCAGTATAGGTAATCGGAATGAACCTCCAGGGGGCATCCCACAAATAAAGTGGGAAACCACGCAAGTTATCCCTGCAAAGGTCATGTGAGCCCTCACAAAAACTCAACAAACAGGTTAGAGAAACAAAATAGGGTAATCAAGAGTTGCTCCCAAATCAAAATGTAACCACATGAATCATGCCCTTTCAATTCACAAAAAAGCTCACAAAAAGCAACAAAGGGTAGGAGGCATAAACCTCTTGTCAAACACATGCATCAAAAGGGTATCAAATTCACCCATAATACCTCATACATTTAGAGCATTCAATTTAAAGGCATAAAGATGATGGATATAGGGCAAACCTGATTGGAGAGATTGATTGAAATTGAGTTGCACCCGTGAGGTTTACAAAATAATCTTTAGGGTTTATGGGAGGCAGAGGTGATTCTGTGCAGTTGAGTTCCCTTCAGGGTTTGGAGGCTGCTCTGAGTTCTCTGTCAGATTTCTCTCCAGGTTTTGTCCAAGGTTTTGTTCCAAGGAAACCTCATAGTATTTTGCTTCTCTTCCTTCTTCTGTCTGTTTTGTTTCAATGAAACTCTAGTATTTATAGCCTAATATTGGTAGCTTAGTCGGCTTTTGAGAGAGGTCCAAGTTTGAGATTTTTTCTTTTATTTATTTATTTATTTAATTTTTATATTTTTTTTTATATATTTTTAATTTTTTTTTTCGTTTTTTTTTTCTTCCGTTTTTTTTTTAATAAAGTTTCTTGGATCTGATTCTGATTGATATGATGAAATGCAATATGAAATGTTAAATGACCTAAAAATGAAAGCATGAATGAGGAGGGCAAATTTTGGGGTGTTACAGCTGCCCTTATTCAGTCATCAGCTAACCCGAGCAGGATGAAAGCGAACAGCTTATCAGACAAACAGGGTGAGCTGTGATTGAATACCAAAGACAGACCGAAAATTTGCGCTCCGAGAACACCACAAAAATGCTGAAATACACCGCGTTGTTTTGTTTTCTTCCGATCCTCTAGTTGAATCTGAATCAGTCTTCTGACTTAATCTGGAGTTTCGATCCTCTGGCTGAATCTATACTCAATTTAGTCCTCTGGTTGGATGTTAATTTTGATCCTCGGGCTTGATACGGTTTCAATCTTCTGGCTAGATCTTCTTCGATCTTCTGGCTAGATCTTCTTCATTCTTCTGGCTAGATCTCCTTTGTTTCGATTCTCTGGCTGAATCTATTTTCTTTGATTCTCTGGCTGAATCTACTTCGATCTTCTGGCTAGATCTGAATTGTTTTGATTCTCTGGCTGAATCTATTTCCGGTCTTCGGGCTAGACCTGACTTTGATCTTCTGGCTAGATCTTCTTCGATCTTCTGGCTAGATCTGAATTGTTTCGATTCTCTGGCTGAATCTATTTTCTTTGATTCTCTGGCTGAATCTACTTCGATCTTCTGGCTAGATCTATTTTCTTTGATTCTTTGGCTGAATCTATCTATTTTTCGGTCTTCGGGCTAGACCTGACTTTGATCTTCTGGCTAGATCTGGATTGTTTTGATGATAAATTCCCATCATCAGGATCTCGCATCTGGGGCATGCGCTGGTTGACCCTCTTTCGAAATCTACAGTCTTCATGTTAGATATGCAGCTTCGAGAATATCCCACTTTTGGGCTTCGTACATATTCTTCAGGCTAGGACATGTTATAACGACTCTTCGATTAGACTTTGTTTTTTAAATGCGATCCGCGGGCTGGATCCTCTTGTAGGTTGATTTTCTGTTGAGCTATCAATCTATTCCTCCAGCTGGCTTGCTGGGGAAATAACGCTCGTAGTCGAATCTCTGGCTGAATCTTCGAAATGACCCTCAGGCTGGATCTCTGGAAAACGATTCTCCGGCTGAATCTTCGAAATGACCCTCATGCTGGGTCACACACACACTTGATCCTCTGGCTGAATCTCATGACTTTGGTTGTAAAGTAATTTTTCAGTCTGCATTGAAGAACCTGTTTATCAGCTTATGTGTATGTTTGATATGCATGCAAATGCAAATGCAAATGTTATGCATGGTGCAAAAGAAAAAAGAAATCTGCTTGGGGAAGCAACTCTGGCAGGGAGCGGATCGCTGTATGAATCCTTGAATGCTCTGTGGTGTCGCATTACGCGAAAAACCGGCGGGAAAACGAAACAACAGAGCCGCCACCGTGCGTTATTTATCCCAAAAGAGGGAAAGGAAACGCTCGAAGTAAACCTGGATAGACCATGGTCTCGCGACCAGAGAAAGATGGGATCGGGAGTCGGTTCTGCGAAGGGAAGGTATTAGCACCCCTATGCATCCGTCGTACTCGACGGGATCCACGCTCAAAAGAAAGGATAAGGTTGCTAAAAAACTGCTCAAACACCACACACAAGGCTGGAAAGAGACACAAGAAAGACAAAAGAAACTAACTCGGCAGGATATCGCATCCTAGGCCTACGTAGTCTGTCAGGCACAGATATCAGAGTCGACGTAGTTCGGGACAGGGGGAAACGTGCTCGCTAGGATGTCGCATCCTATGCATACGTATCTTCTTTGACCGGAGAAGAATCAGAGCACTCGTAGCTCGGCTAACGCACGCCAAACAAAACACAAACAGGAAATCGACTGCCAATCGTTGGACTTATGTCAGACTCCAAACCAACAAACACACACAGGAAACCGACTGCCAATCGCTGGGCTTACGTCAGACTCCAACAAACAAAAAAGACACAGGAAACCGACTGCCAATCGCTGGACTTATGTCAGACTCCAAGAAACAAACAAGACACAGGAAACCGACTGCCAATCGCTGGACTTATGTCAGACTCCAGAAAAACACAAGAAGACGAAGGGTCTCGATTGCAACTAGGGCAAGAGAAAGGGAAGGTCTCAATCGCAACGAGGGCGAGAGAAAAGAATTAGTGTTAGTTATTAGTCAAACTCGACAAGACATCGCATCTCATGCCTACGTATCTCATCTGGACATGAGAATCAGAGTTGCCGTAGTTCGGCTAAACTATTCTTGTTGGTTTGTGTTTTTTAAGTGGACAACGTCACTACGCAATTGTAGCGGTGTATTCGTCACTTTATGATTTATTGATTAAATCAAAAGCAAAGCATACAAAGAATCGAGTCGCCACCGCACTTTTATTTATCCAAAGGAATGGCTAAAAAGCGAACAAAAGCCTAAGAAGTTTTACACATAGAAAACTAATGAAAAGATCAGAGAATCTGGGTAAGGGGTTAATTACGCAATGGGAAGGTGTTAGGCACCCAAAACGTCCTAGGTACTCCTAGGGAGCCCTTTTCACACTTGTTGTATAAAAAAGTTTATTTGTTTATGACATATTGTGCAAACAATGATGGAAGGGATGAGAAAAGAATATACAAATTAATATTTTTGGGTTTGAACGGATGAACCCGTTGCCTACGTACCTCTCCATGGAAGGTAAGGATCAAAACGCCGTAGTTTGGCTAAAAGATTTCCAAAATATGAGTGGGTTCATTTTAAACAAAAGCCCTAAGGTCTTTCGTTATCCACGGGAGAAAACTCAACCTTATACAAACAACGAGTCCACCATGTGAGAATAGCTTCAACTTGCTAGTGAGGGGTTAACCCTATAATAAGCAAGGAAGTCTTACAATTCAATCACTAAGGACAAGAAGGTGAGATTAATATCAACCAACTAGGATAAATCAAACCTATGGCTAATGTATGAAAACTTAACAAGAATGGACAAAGCCACAAAACAATTGAATGAGTTGGATTAACCAATTAGGATTTATTCAAAAAGTGATCAAAGTATGATTAGAATTCAATTCAAGGAAGTATTATGAAATGGAGTTTGAAAAATCAAAGGCCTAAAGCCTAGGTTTCTAATTTGAAAAGAGATGACAATGTTTGCACAATATTTTTCAGGTTTTGGATTAGCATGCAAATGGAGGTTTAAAGAAACAAAAGGTGGGTGAGTGAGGAAGTAAAACTTCTTAGGTGTTCACCTCTTGAAATCATATGTAGATGATTCAAGTGATTCCTTTGGAATAAGGCAACAATGCAAATAAGCAAATGAACAAAGCCAGGTGATACCGAATGCCAATCAATGGACTTATAGCAATCTCACAAACAAACATGGATACCGGATACCAATCAATGGATTTACACCGATCTCCTAAAACAAAACAATGATACCGGATGCTAATCAATGGACTTATACTAGTCTCACACCATATCATAGGAACAACTGCCAAGTAATGGACTTATGCTTGTCTCCTCCATGGACAAAGCAAAAATGCTATAAAGCAAAGTTTATGAAATGATATACAAATGATGATGATAAATGCACTAAGGCATACTCAAGCAGATATGCAAAGATGAATCAAGTAAGCAAACAAACAAGTCAATTAGCACACACTATATACAAGCAATTAGGCTCAAACAAGGTTAGACTTTACAGTCAACTGGAATGGGGTATGTTGTGCTCTTAACCTTAACATTGAGAGTTAAGGTGAAGCAGATGAAATGGAGATGAGGGGTATGCCTCATAGCTCTTATCCCTGGCCTGGGAGAGCTTTGAATGATAAAATGGGAGTTCAGAAAGTTGGAACTCTTCTCCACAAATGATTTGACTCTATAGGATCTTGGGTTAATATCCACAATGCATCAACATGTAATGTGAGCAAAGGGATGACACACTGAATAGTAGGAGATGGACTACACATCTCTTTTATCTACCAATTGCCTCATATGAGGACTTTTCCTGCTTGGCACAAAGAGTAAACAATCACAAGCATTGCCTCTTAAGGAGGACTTCAGACAGGTGCCTGACCACATAACAGGCCAGGTCTTCCAGACTACATGAAGAAGAGAGGTTATACCTAAGTGGTTAAGAAACCAAGCAAAAGCAAGTTCACAATGAACTTAAGCAACTAATGTACCTGTGGAAACATCAAACAAATCAGTACAACTATTTAGACAAACAACCAACAGTTAATGCAACAGATAACCAATATACACAATGTGTAAGCCAAAAGTCAAACTCAAGAGAGTCAACATCAACCTACAAAACACACATTAGTAATCAAAAGCAAATATCAAATGCTCTCAAGATGAGGCATCATCAATTGTGTAACTTGAATGTGTAACCTGAAACAAAGCTTCAAACATGAGAGGCAAACTACTAGGTCAAAGCCTAGGGTCAAAGATGGAGAAAAAATCCAAAACAGAGACTGAAATTTAACATGATGAAACTTCAAACAATTATTGACACATTGCAAAAAGTCTCACATCAATATCATTTACCAAATGCATTTCACAAACTAAACATGACAAGGTATGCAAGTTGTGAGCCCATTGAGACGTCAGCATGAACAAATGCACATTAATTCAAAAATGATTCAATTAATCTCAACAAAAATAATGGATGAACAGAACATACAACATGATTAACACACCAAAAATTAGAGCAATTGGACATGATTAGGCATGGTAATCAAATTGTATAAGGCAAGGCAATCAAAACAAGCTCAAATATGACACCAAATGACACATCAACTTAGCACAAGCCTAAAACAGAAATGAAACATGGTAAAAATTTCAAATCAAAGCCAAAACAATCTTCAGCATGTCTAGAAACAATGTGTAAAATTTCACATCCATAGGATAAAGCACAAGCATTTCATGATCAAATGAAAACCAAGATTATCCAAAAGCTCACACATGGCAATCCAGAAAGAAAAATCTCAATCAAATCAGAAATCAATCCAAAAATTCCAAGATAAATCATGAACGTTTACAACATCCACATGAAGCATCATACAAAAAATCACATCAATTGGAATTCATTTGGCATGGCAAATCAATTAATCAAGTTAGACAAGCAAAGGTTTGACACAAATTGTCACACCTACATTCACATGATCATAAAACAGAAACCACAAATGGTAAATGTGCAAACTCAACACCAAAATGTCTAGCCAAGAGTCTAGTTTCAACATGTCAAATTTCATAGGCATTGGATTAAAACTCAGCATTTCAAAAATGGAGAAGCAAGGCAAGGTACAAATAGCATACATGTTAACAAACCCTAGGGCAAAATGAAAACCAGCCAAGAACAATTTGTGAAAAAATAACCAAAAAATAATAGACAGAAAATGTGACATAACACAAAAATCCTCATATTTTTTGAAGCATTTTTCAATTATTTATGAATTTTAGAAGTGAAAGAAAAAATAAAAAACAATGAAACAAGCATATGGCAATATGTGGAGGGAAAAGGAAAAAATAGGCAAGGCATTTGAATTTATGTTGCCAGCCGGATTCGAACCACAAGCGCATTTGAATTTGGCGCGCCAGGCTGCATGAAACGCAGCCGTTTCATTTATGCGCTGGCAAGGCTAGCCAATCAGGCGCTTGCACGCGCGCTCCATGCAACCAATCAAAAGCCAGCGTTCCATAAACACATGCAGGCACGGGAAAAAGAGTTCTAACGGATCAAACACGTTTCTGGAAATATTTTCTCATCACCTTCATCCAGTTCATCATGTGCTCAAGAACATTTGTTTTCATAAATTAAAATTAAACATATCAACGTGTTCGTTTTTCATCACTCATCACAAATCCAACATGGAAATAGCATGAATCAACATATATAAGAAGAATCGAACACATATATTTTCATGCATCAATCTTCAATTCACTATAACTAACTCAATTCTACATGAAAATTCATGAAATAAAGCTCAGTCTACTCAGCAATGCAAGATCTACAATAATCACACAATAATTTCAAGAATCAAAGAAGTCGATTTGGAACCTTGATGAAGATGCAGAACTGGAATTGCTTGATCCAAGGCTTGCACAGCTCAAACAGATCCTCTACAGTGCTTGTATGATTGAATGGATGAGGAATTGAGGTTCAGATGCGCACGATTCTTCCAGAAATGAAGTTCACCATTAATGCATCAAAGTTTCGAGTATGAGCAAAACCACACCAAATCCTTTGATTCTTGCTTCAAATATGCTCCATGACACTTCCAGATGATGAATCAAGCAATGGATGATGAAGTTATGTGAAAAAATTTGAAGAACAAAATGAGGGAAAACTTTGTGATTTTTTCTAGATCTGAAAATTCTGATTGTGATTGTGAAATTCTGTTAGGGTTTGCTTTATATACTCCCTATTAATCAAGCTTAATTATACTCTAATCAAATGCTAATGGAAATTAGGGAAATTTGAGGTGTTTTGCAAAAATGATTTTTCACCCTTATGCATGGAAATCATGAGTGAACAGTACACGAAATCCACTTAATTTCACTTAAAATTCATTTTTGAAACCAATGGTGAAGGCAAAATATCCAAATTATGCAACAAATTGAAATGATGAAATTTCCCTCCAAAAATTCAAGATTTTGCAAATGATTATGAGATGACAAATTATGCAATGTTATGCAAGATTTTGAAATTATAGGTCAAAATAAGAACAATGCAAAAAGAGCCATGCAATTTGGAGCTTTGGTTGAGAAGTTATGCACTTTTGAATCTCCATGTACACCTTGCCATGTTTTGATCATATCTCCTTAACCACACATGATAAATGGATGATCTTGGACTTTTTGGAAATGGGAGAGAAAGATCTACAACTTTCATGTTCAACAAAATTTCATTTGAAGCATTTTTGATCATGTAATATGAAGTTGAAGTTAGGTTAAAACCTTTCCATTTTTGGCAAGTTTGAATTATAGGTCACTTTCTAGTTTTGGAAAGTTTTGACCTGACTTTATTTTCTTCAATGTTGATGTTTGAAATGTCAAATGAGACTTGTTTGAATATGAATGAAGTATTTCCCATCACTTCCCACCTTCAAATCCACAGTTGACTGGGCAGTTGACTGGCTAGGGTTTCAGTTGACTGAAGAATGCGTTGATGAGATTCAAGCCTCTACCACTTGGGATTCTGATTCAAAATAACATCATAGCTCATATAAGCTCTTGTGAATGAATGTGGTGTCCAAATTCTCAATAATGGCCACCATCTATTGTTCAATGACTGCATTTGATTGCTTTGACTATTGATTGCTTCATCTGCAAGACAAGGGTTAGATGACATATTTTTGTACTTTTGATTAATGGTAAAAAGAAAAGCAATGATATACAAATGCAAAACATGCTTGGTGATCAAGAAATCACTCTCAAAAGATGACCCAACCACAGGAAAGTAGGCAAGGTGCACAATGATCCTTGAGGCAATGAATGATGTGATATGATGCCATGAGGGATCTTAGGGACAAAATTTGGGGTCTTACAGCAATCTACCGGATGCTCGACCTTTGGATACTTACTCACCTGTAGTAGAAGGAGTTAACGTGTCCTTAAGAGGGGATAATGTTTGTTTGTGTTTTAGGAAAGCTCACGCAAGAAAGGAAGTCCTATACGAAGGAACCGTGCTACCTTAATTGACATGCAAACGAGACTACGCGGAGTCTAGCAAACCTAGGGGATACAATCACACCACACAAACATATATAGCATGAAGTAAACATACTAACAAGGGGCTCAAACATCAAGGCTAGGCTTTAGTCGAGGGGTCATGTCAACCTCGACAAACAAGCCAACTGGAAAAGGGTGTTGTTAGCTCTTAACCCTAACATTGAGAGTTAGGGTGAAGCAGATGAAATAGGAAGTGAGGGTAAGACCTCACAACTCTTATCCCTGGCCTGGGAGAGCTTCAAACAATAGAAGGTGTGGGAGTTCAGAAAGTAGGAACTCTTCTCCACATGTGACTGACACAACAAAGATTTTGGGCTATTATCCACAATGCATCAACACAAGGTGTGTGAGCAAAGTGAATGACACACTGAATAGCAGGAGATGGATTACACATCTCTTTTATCTGCCAATTGCCTCATAAGAGGACTTTTCCTGCTTGGCACAAAGATAAACAAACACAGGCATTGCCTCTTAAGGAGGGCTTCAGACAGGTGTCTGCCCACATAACAGGACAGGTCTTCCAGACTACATGAAGTCAGAAGAGTTATACCTTAATGGTTAAGCAACCAAGCAAAGCAAAAGCAAGTTCAAAACAACTCAAAGCAACTTAGGTACCTGAAAAAATCTAACCCAATCAGTACACAGTTCAATCAATTAAACAGACAACAGTCAATCACATAATCAGACAGATAAGGAATTAGGCAACAATGTGCAAGCCACAAGCCAATAGGCACAACACAACTGACTTGGCATCAACCTACAAAACAACATAAGGTTAGCCAATCATCAACCAATTAATCAACTCAAATGAGTGGACCAATCCAACCATGGCAATATGCTTCTTAACCTGAAATCCACAATCCAAACAGTGAGTCCAAACCACTAGGTCAAAGCCTAGGGTAAACAGTAGGTCAAACATTCAAAACAGAACATGAAATTTAACATGAATCAACTTCAATCACATCTTGACACATTCCAAAAGGTCCCATATCAATATCATTAACCAAAAGCATTTCATGAACCAAACATGGCAAGGTATGCAAATTGTGACCACATTGTGACATCAGAAGCAATAAATGCACATTAAATCAAAAATGATTCAAATAATCTTGGCAAAATTCATGAGTAAACAGGACATACAACATGATCATCACACCAAAAATTAGAGGCATTGGACATCATTAAGCATGGCAATCACATAGCATAAGTCAAGACAAGCACAACAAGCACATGTGTGACACAAATTGTCACACCAAGTTAGCATAGGCATAAAACAGATATGGATCATGGTAAAAACCTCAAACCAAAGCCAAAACGACACTCAACATGTCTAGAAATAGTATGCAAAAATTCAGAAGCATTGGACAAGAAACAAGCATTTTGTGATCATATGAAGTTCAAAGCCCTTTTAAAGCTCAAATATGACCAAACAGAATGAAAAATCTCAATTAAATCAGAAATGATCGAAATAATTCCAGAAAAAATCATGAGCAATCACAACATCTATAACATGTATGACACAAAAAATCAGGGAAATTGGAGATCATTTGGCATGGCAAGCACATCATTCAAGTTGAACATCACAAGGTGTGACACAAATTGTCACACCAACTTAACAAGATCATAAAACAGCAATGGCACAGGGTAAAAATACCAAATCAACACCAAAATGTCAAGTAATGTGTCTAGTTATAGCATGCAAAATTTCATAAGCATTGGATAAGAATCAAGCATTTCACAAATGATATAGCAAGGCAAGGTCAAATATGGACATGTACTCAAACATCCTAGCACCAAACAATATCCAGCCAAGCACAATTTTCATTTTAATGATAAAAAAATAATAGACAAAATGAGGAACATAATGCAAAAAATTGGAGATCATTTGGTTGAGTTTTCAATTTTAAATGATTTTTTGAAGTTGAGGAAATTTGAAAGATGATTTTGGAGCCAAGGCATGAAAATATGAAGAGAACACAAGGCCAATGAGAATATGCTCCCAGCCAGATTCGATCCATGTACACATTTGAATCACCAAGCGCGCGCTACATCAAAACGACGTAGTTTTGATGTCAAACCCTAATCTGGCGCGCATGCAGGGATTTGAAAATCCGCAGTTAATGTAACACCCCGATAACATATGATAATTATTTAAATTAAGTTAATAGTATATTTATTAATTTAATTAAATAATTGGAATATTATTGGATTATTATTATTGGAATAATAAAGTTGGAATATATATAAGGAGTTCCATTTGGTAAAAAGGGTTTTCACGTGAAAGCAGAGAACACGTAACATTGAGAGAAAGAGAAGAAACTGAGAAAGGGAGAAGAAGAGGCTAGGGCTCAGGAGGAGAATTCTCGATTGTTGAAGGTCAAAGAATCAATTGCCGGATTAACTCAGGTAAGGGGGGGTTTATCGTCGTTTAATGGGTATTATGGGTTAACATGTAATGGGTAGTAATAAGCCATTGAATTGACCCTAATTGGGATGAGGAATGCTGTAAATGGTGATGAATAAGTTATGTTAAAACTGTAATTGAATCTATATGTGGGTGAGTCGTAGTTTTCTGGACGTGTAGCTTTTTACAGAATCGAAATCGGAGGTCCGGAAGTCCTCCGACGGCGAAAATGCGGGGGATTCTGCATTCTGTTCGTGTTAGCGCAGGAACAGCTTTCTGTCTTGCGTTAACCGGTTAACCCAGGGTGTTAACCGGTTAACACTGTTATGAATTATGAGAAATTGCTGTCTGTCTTGCGTTAACTGGTTAACCTAGGGCGTTAACCGGTTAACACTGTTAAAAATTGCCAGAAAGCGTGTTCTGTGTTGCGTTAACCGGTTAACCCAGGGCGTTAACCGGTTAACACTGTTTGAAAAGTGAAAAATTGATATTTAAATATTGTGGACATATTTGATGATTGGCCTATATTGGTATATGATATAGTAGGGATCATTTCCCGTTGTTTTGAGCAGTATAGGTATTAGTAGAGTGTGCTAATACTGTGATTTATTATTCGGCATGATATGAATATGATTCTGTGATAAATATGCTGATGATGTATGATGGTATGCAGAATGCTGTGAATGTATCTATTATGTATGCAATTGTGAATGGACTGTTTATGGCTTAGAGTGTGAGCATATGTCCATTGTGGATTGTTGTTGATGGTTGCATGCTAGGTGATTTAGCGTGCATAGTATGGCCTTTATGGTGGTAGCTAATTCCCATGGTGAGGAATTAGTGAGTGAGTTATTGTGGATTGTTGTTGATGTTTGCATGCTAGGTGATTTAGCGTGCATAGCATAGCCCTTGGGGTGGTAGCTAATTCCCATGGTGAGGAATTAGTGAGTGAGTCACTAGGTCTCAAATGAGTGGGACTAGTGAGCTTGGTAGCCGTATCTGGGTTTGATCGGTGAGGTTGAACTATGTGTTCACGAATAGTCGGTACCGCATGCATGGAGTCTCATTGCATAATGTATGTATGGCGTATAATATGAATGGATGTATTCCAATATTATACGTGTGTTTCGTGTTGTGTTGTGTTGAGTATGATTATGAGCTGATGTTGCCGTTGCTGAATGTGTGATATGATTAGGGTGATGAAATGTGTTAATTTACTTAGCATTACATGATATTTTGTAATGCTTATTATATCGATTGAGGAACTCACCCTTACAACTATGTTTCAGGTAACGAGCAGTGATTGAGTAGAAGCTAGTGCTTGGAGTCTAGTGTAGTCCTTAGTGGGTCATGCTCTGGTAGATGTAACATCAGGACGGGATGTTTTACTTTGTTTTCATTTTGGTTGTTGAACAACTTTACATGTGATATGTTACATGGTTTGCATGATTGATTAGATCTCTATCCGCTGCGAATTGTGCAATGTTTTATTTTGATTAATAAAGGAGCATGACAAGTTATTATGGTGAATGGTGTGAAGTGTCAAGTGTGACACCCTTAAATTGCATATCTACTCTGATTTATATTTTGTTGAATTAATTAATTATTGGGGTATTTTAGAAGGGTGTTACAGTTAAGGCCTATGCGTTCCGCAGGAAATTATATACGTTTCGCAGGAAATTTCGCAGGAAAATCTCCAGCAAAACTGGAGAATGAAGAACACGATGAAGATCATGAAGATCTTCATCCAACTTTTCCAGATTTTTGCCAAATGCTCCAGAAATGAAAATTAAACACATCATTCAACTTATCATGCATCATACAACAAGATTCCATGAATCATTCATCAAGAAACAACATCAAACGCATGGATCGAAGGAAATAAAAATCATCATCCAAAACTTCCAATGCACGGATCTAACTCAATTCAACACCAAATCACTCCATTCAAAGCTCAGGTTTATCACCATTAAAAGATCTACATGATAGGCATAACGAATTGCAAAATTAAAGAGGTCAAAAAACCTACCTCTTGATGAGCAGCAACTGAAATCACGTGTTTCCAAGGTCCTTGATGTTCCAATTCTTCTCCAATGTGCTTCTTGAAGTAAGTGATGATGAAATGAAGGCTTGGATGCACATGAATCTTGCTCAATCTTCACTTGCCATGGAAGCTTCACACCTTGAACATGAACAAAACAGACACGATTTCCTCTGTTTCCACGTGCAAATGTGCTCAATTATAGCTCAGGATGATGAAATGATCAATGGAAAGTGCTTGTGTTTGAAGAATTTTGGAGAAAAAAGTGAGAGAGAATTTTTGAGAATTTGTGAAATCTAGATATAGAATTGGTAATTGTGATGCAATCAGTTATAATTAAGGCTATATAGTCCATGCTAATCATGTTTAGGCAATGGTTTAAGCAAATGCAAATGAGATTAGGGACTTTGTGGTGTGAATGCACAAAATCAATTTCATACTCCATGCACCCTCATGCACGTGAACAGTGCATGTGCAAGGCCAAAATCCACTTAAAATGTGTTCATGCAAGCTTTGGAAGTGATATTGTATGCATATATTCAACCAAAATGAGTTTATGAAATTTCTTCCCAAAATCTTCATGAATGAGCCAATGCCATGCAAATGAGATTTCATGCCAAATGATTGCATTCTTGGAAAATACATGTTACAAGGATCAATGTGCAAAAAGAACCACTCATATTGGAGTTTTGGTTTGAAAGTTATGCTCATTTGAAGTTTAAACCACACTTTGCCATGTTTGAACCATATCTCATCAACCACACATGAGAAATCCATGATCTTGGACTTTTTGGAAATGGGAGAGAAAGATATTCAACTTTCATGTTAGACAAAATTTCATTTGAATCTTTCTTGATGATGTAATCGTGAGTTGAAGTTGGTCAAAAACCTTTCCATTTTTGGAAACTTCAAATTACAGGTCATCTGCTATTTTTGGAAAGTCTTGATCTGACTTTCAAATCCTTCAATATTGATGTTTGAGATGTCAAATGAGACTTGTTTACACATGAATGAGGCATCTCTAACCATCTCCCACCTCCAAATCCATAGTTAAACTGACAGTTGACTTTTGTTGACTTTTTAGGGTTTCAGATGAATTGCACATGGGCTGATGATCTCTGAGCCTCCAATACTTGGCCAAACCACTTCAAAATGATCCTTGAATCATGTGAACTCATTGTACCAACCCTAGGGCTTTGATCTTATGGAGAATGCCCTTGTTGCTTTGCACAACTGAATCTCCTAACCAGTCTTGCCTGATGACATGATGGACTATGCAATGTCAATGCAATGTTAATGACCTAAAATGAAAATGTATATACAAAGGGGAGGTGCAAATTTGAGGTACTACAGCTTCCCCTATTCAATCAACTCGGAACCTGAACGGATGAGAGCAACGACTGTCAGACCTTCAAGGTAAACAGGGATTGAATACCAAAGAACCGTAGAAGTTTGCACTCTGCGAGATATGATACAGGATATTTGCAACAGCAACCAGACAAGACGTTTACTGACGACTCCTGGGGATTTTGATTTTTATCAAAGGAAAGATACAACCAAACGTCAACGGACGAAAGGGAAAAACTCAACGTTTATCGACACCAACGGAGAGGTGAACAAACATTAACGAATGAATGGGAAGACTCGACCAGACGCCAACGGACGAAAGGGAGAAGCTTGACGTTTATCGACACCAACGGAGAGGTGGCCAGACACTAACGAATGACTGGGAAAGACTCGACCAGACATCAACGGACGAAAGGGAGAAGCTCGACGTTTATCGACACCAACGGAGAGGTGACCAGACATCAACGGATGAATGGGAAAACTCGACCAGACGTCAACGGACGAACGGGAGAAGCTCGACGTTTATCGAAACCAACGGAGAGGTGACCAGACATTAACGGATGAATGGGAAAACTCGACCAGACGTCAACGGACGAACGGGAGAAGCTCGACGTTTATCGACACCAACTGAGAGGTGACCAGACATCAACAGATGAATGGGAAAACTCGACCAGACGTCAACGGACGAAAGGGAGAAACTCGACGTTTATCGACACCAACGGAGAGGTGAACAGACATCAACGAATGACCTGGGGAAAGGATAGAACTAGACATCAACGGACGAATAGGAAAAACTCAACGTTTATCGACACCAACGGAGAGGTGAACACTGGGGAAAGGTACAACTAGACGTCAACGGACGAATAGGAAAAACTCAACGTTTATCGACACCAACGGAGAGGTGAACAGACATCAACGGATGACCTGTGGGGGAGATACAACTAGACGTCAACGAACAAATAGGAAAAACTCAACGTTTATCGACACCAACAGAGAGGTGAATAGACATCGACAAATGACCTGGGGAAAGGATAGATGTTACGCACATCAAAAGATGATGTTTACCGACATCAATAAAGGGACGACCAGACATTTACCGATGACTGGAATGGGACTCGATGTTTACCGACACCGAAACAGTGGTGTTTACCGACACCAAAAAAGGACACACACGGGTGCAAACATGACACTTACCGGTATCACAAGAACGACATCTTCAATATGTCAAGGCAAGGCTAAACACTTGTTGGGTATCTCACTGGGGAGAATCAAGCTTTCCTTTCACGGACGGGTGAGGAAATAAACCTCTCTGGGAAATATCAATCCTGAATGCTGTTAGGAGCAACTGTAGCAAACGTGTTGTACAAATGTTGAATAATGATCTGCCTCTATCGGGGATATGGTCTGATTAAGTTTCAACACATGAATGCATATGTTTGAATTTTTCTATGGCGTAATGCTCCATATTGAATGGAAATGCTATGCGATTTGAGGATGCAATGATCACTACATGCAAAATGCAAAATGATAAACTCCAGCTGGGGAGAAAACAGATTAGATACTCCAACTCTGTGGGGATACTCCGTCTGAGGAATGCTCTGCGGGGAGTAGCACTGACTTCTCACTCATGCTGGAGAATAACACTGCTGCTGGGGAAAGGATCCCAATCCACTCGGGGACTCTGCTAGGGAAGCAACCAATGCGACTTTACTGGGGACGACCCATCCAATTCACAGGTAGGATAAACTCTGCTGGAGATAATTTTCACCAAACCTGATCCACTCGGGGAACCTGCTGGGGAAAATCATCAACACAATCCCTCTGCTAGGGAAATCGGCTAGGGGAAAACCTTCACAACCCTGATGGGGATAAGCATACACAACCCTGTTGGGGAAAGGCCTACATCACTCTGCTGAGGAAATAATATACCAGGCCACACTGGGGATAGACATCCACAACCTTGCCGGGGACAAACGTTCACGACCACGCTGGGAATAGCAGTACTTCAAACCTGACTGCTGGGGGAATAAAACCGCTCCACTGACACCTTTGCTGGGGATACAACATCCTTCTAACTTGGTGGGGTACTGCCAACTTCAGAATAGCTGGGGACTTAACAATCCTTAGCTCTGCTGGGGATAGAAGGCACTATCCACAGACGTTTCTGCAGGGGATAAGAATAGTTCTGATAGCTTTCAGACTTGCTTGGGGAAACAGCCACTTCCAAGCCTGTTGGGGAATCATCCTCAATCCGGCTGGGGAAATCCTGATCTTGAATATATACTGGAGAGACAAGTCTCGAACTTGCTTCATCTGCTGGGGAACATCCCCATTCTCTCACACTGCTGAGGAATAAACCGTGGCTTATCTGCTTCAGCCAGGGATCAAAAGGTAACAACCTGCAAAACAGCACGACAAACATGCACCAGGGAATTGCATGGACAAGATGCACTCAAGTGTCCTCAACATTAAAAATGATTTTCAAATGTTTTATCTCTCTGCACATTATTGTCTAACCTTCATGTTTTTATATGCAATGTTTATCAAAAATTCGGACGTTTCTTGCAAACAAAACAGTAAAATAAAAACAAGAGAGCAATTTATCTGAATAACGACTTTTTATTGATAGAAAATGGGCCTGAAAAGGCTAATACATCGGGAAGCAATTCCTAGAAAGAGGTAATTGCGCACAAAAGGAAAAATCTATCCTAATGGCAATGTGAACACGGCATCCACTATTTCCCAATTCTGTTATAACTCACAGATCATCAGTTTTCCTCCCAACTTCCTTGCTTTCTGAGAAGAATGATTGGACCAATCACATCTTTCAAGATGGTAGACGACGAAGTGCGATGAAGTACAGATAACTCAGACTGTAGTCTTTTCTTTAATCCCTCTTTTGCCTGGATCGCCCTTGCGGGTTTTCAATCCACCGGGATACCCCTTTTTGCCTAAGCCGCCCTTGCGGGTTTTCGACTTACCGGGTGTACAAATTCTTTTCATTTTTATTCCTAACTTTTGCCCGAACCTTTTTTCTCTTTTTTTTTGGTTCGCCAGGATGCCCTTTTTTTCCTGGACACTTTTATTCTTTTTGTCCAGTGGGTCAATTTATGCGAAGTATTTTTTGACTACATCAGAGTTAACAGGGGACGGAAAATCTTCACCATCCATAGTTGTAAGCATCAAGGCTCCACCGGAGAAAACCTTTTTAACAACATATGGACCTTCATAATTAGGAGTCCATTTGCCCCTGTTATCTGTACCGGGAGGAAGGATCCTCTTCAAAACTAGATCACCAGTCTGGTAGCTTCGAGGACGCACTTTCTGATCAAAGGCTCTCTTCATCCTTCTCTGATATAACTGCCCATGGCACACAACTGCTAGTCGTCTCTCTTCGATAAGGCTTAACTCGTTAAACCTTGTTCGAATCCATTCAGCTTCGTCAAGCTTGACATCCAGCAAGACTCTCAGAGAAGGGATCTCCACTTCGACAGGTAGGACAACTTCCATACCATACACAAGGGAGTACGGGGTTGCCCCGGTCGACGTACGTACTGAGGTACGGTACCCATGCAAAGCGAAAGGCAGCATCTCATGCCAATCCTTGTACGTCACGACCATCCTCTGCACAATCTTCTTAATATTCTTGTTTGCCGCCTCTACAGCACCATTCATCTTCGGTCTGTAAGGAGAAGAATTGTGATGTTCAATCTTGAAATCTCTGCAAAGCTCCTTCATTATCTTGTTATTGAGATTCGAACCATTATCAGTGATGATTCTCTCAGGAACCCCATAACGACAGATGATTCCCTTCTTAATGAACCGGGAAACCACTTGTTTGGTAACATTAGCATAGGAAGCTGCTTCCACCCACTTGGTGAAATAATCAATCGCAACCAGGATGAAGCGATGTCCATTAGAAGCAGTGGGCTCAATCTTCCCAATCATATCAATGCCCCACATGGCGAACGGCCAAGGCGAATTCATGACATTCAGAGGGCTTGGTGGTACATGCACCTTATCAACATATATTTGACACTTATGGCACTTCCGAGCATATTTGAAACAATCGGATTCCATAGTCATCCAGTAATAACCGGCTCTCAACAATTTCTTAGACATTGCATGACCACCAACATGTGTACCAAAAGATCCTTCATGCACTTCTTGCATCAACATGTCTGCTTCGTGTCTATCCACGCATCTGAGCAGAACCATGTCGAAGTTTCTCTTGTACAACACATCATCCTGATTCAAATAAAAGCTTCCAGCTAGCCTTCTCAGGGTTTTCTTGTAATTCTTTGACGCACCTTCAGGATACTCCTGGCTCTTGAGGAAATTCTTGATATCATAGTACCACGGCTTCTCATCAACAACAGACTCGGCTGCAAACACATACGCAGGCCTCTCGAGTCGATTCACCGCAACATGCGGTACATGATTCCACCAATGAACCTTGATTATAGACGACAAAGTAGCCAAAGCATCAGCCATCTGATTCTCATCCCGGGGGACATGATACAACTTCACCTTCTTGAAGAACGTCAGTATTCTTCTAGTGTAATCTCTGTAAGGAATCAAATGCGGCTGATTGGTATTCCAATCTCCATTGACCTGGTTGATCACTAGAGCGGAATCTCCATATATGTCAAGCGTTTTGATCCTCAGATCAATGGCTTCTTGTATCCCCATGATACAAGCCTCATACTCAGCCTCATTGTTGGTGACATCAAAAGTCAATCTGGCAGAAAAAGGTATATGAGCCCCTTTAGGATTGATAAGCACTGCCCCAACACCGTTTCCATTCACATTCACAGCCCCATCAAACATCAATGTCCACTTGTCATCAGGATCCGGTCCTTCCTCGACAAGAGGCTCTTCACAATCTTTCATCTTCAGATACATGATGTCTTCATTAGGGAATTCAAACATCATCGCTGATAATCATCGATCGGTTGCTCAACAAGGTAGTCTGACAGAATACTACCTTTGATGGCCTTCTGCGACGTGTACTGGATATCATATTCTGTTAAAATCATCTGCCAACGGGCAACACGTCCGGTGAGAGCCTGCTTCTCAAAGATGTATTTTACTGGATCCATCTTAGAAATCAATAAGGTAGTATGGTTCAACATATACTGCCTCAGTCGGCGAGAAGCCCAGGCCAAAGCACAACAAGTTTTCTCAAGCTGTTAATATTTGATTTCATAATCGGTAAACTTTTTGCTAAGGTAGTATATGGCATGCTCTTTTCGACCAGACTCGTCATGCTCTCCCAATACACACCCCATCGAGTTCTCAGTCACTGATAGGTACATTATCAGAGGTCTCCCAGGAACTGGAGGTATAAGGATTGGAGGTTTCTGTAAATACTCTTTTATCTTGTCAAAAGCTTTCTGACAATCATCGTTCCACCTGATTGCTTGATTCTTTCTTAGCAATTTGAATATTGGTTCACACGTGGCAGTTAGGTGAGATACAAACCTTGTAATGTAGTTCAATCTCCCTAAAAACCCACGAACCTGCTTTTCAGTTTTCGGTTCAGGCATCTCTTGAATAGCTTTGACTTTCGCTGGATCAACCTCAATCCCTTTTTCACTGACAATGAAGCCTAACAGCTTCCCAGATCTCACACCAAACGTACACTTGTTCGGATTCAGCCTCAGTTTGAATTTTCTCAATCGGTCAAACAATTTCTGCAAATTTAACAGGTGCTCCTCTTCTGTCTGCGACTTCGCAATCATATCATCCACGTACACTTCAATCTCTTTGTGCATCATGTCGTGAAAGAGAGTCGTCATAGCCCTCTGATAGGTAGCACCGACATTCTTCAGCCTAAATGGCATCACCTTATAGCAGAACGTGCCCCAAGGTGTAATGAATGTCGTCTTTTCCATGTCCTCTGGCGCCATCTTGATCTGATTATACCCAGAAAAACCATCCATGAAAGAGAAAACCGAGGATTGAGCCGTATTATCAACCAATACATCAATGTGAGGTAATGGGAAATCATCTTTCGGACTCGCTCTGTTCAGATCTCGGTAATCGACACACATTCTGACTTTGCCATCCTTCTTCGGCACGGGAACGATGTTGACCACCCACGGGGGATAAGTAGTCACTGACAAGAAACCCGCGTCGAACTGCTTCTGAACTTCTTCCTTGATTTTAATAGCCATATCAGGACTCGTTCTGCGAAGCTTCTGCTTGACTGAAGGACACTCTTCTCTGAGAGGTCATCTATGCACCACAATATCGGTATCCAACCCAGGCATATCTTGATACGACCAGGCGAATATCTCCACATATTCTCTCAGCATCTCAATCAACCTTCTCTTGACATCTTCCTTCAAAGAAGCCCCGATCTTAATATCTTTTTTGGCGTCCTCAGTACCAAGATTAATAATCTCCAACTCCTCCTGATGAGGTTGGATGACCCTTTCCTCTTGCTTCAACAATCTGACCAATTCTTTGGGAAGTTCACAGTCTTCCTCACTCTCCTCTTCAGCTTGGTAGATGGGATTATTGAAATCATACTGAGCCATAACAGAACTGTTCATAGTGGAGTCCGTAAGATCGATTCTGCATGTTTAATGCTTTATTTTAGAAAAATAGTTCAAGAAAGTCACAAAAAAACAAAAACATTGCCATTTTTATTGTTTTGAAAAAGTGAAAAACAAAACAGAAAGACAGGGATCACAAATTGTTTGCAAAACGTCCTTTATTAATGATATCATTTAAAAAACATGATGAGGCCCTACAATGAACCACTACGCCTTGGGCAGAACGTAGGGTTTTGTGCAAAATGAAAAACAAAAGAAAATTACTCTGATTGAAGAGTAACTTGGACCACATCCTCTGCTGTCCAGTTGTTGATCGACTCCCCTGGTGCACACGGGCGAACCCAGTTGTCTATATCACAATCATTGTCACTGTCTTCACTACTGGCTGCAAAGACATCACCGTGATTCCTCAGCCCAGCGCTGGTAAAGGTACTCAGCCCTGTCTGCACAATTTGCTCCGCCTGCAGAGGTTGATAGCCAATACCGAACTTGTCTTCTTTGACAGGCAAATCCACCATCTTGCCCCAGCCTTCTGACTTACCAGAGTTGACAACTTCCATTGTCTACTTGTACGATGCAATTGAGGCACTTGGCTTCTTCTGCTCAGCAAAAGCCACCCTCTCAAGAGCAACAGTCTCGAATGCCTGGCATAAAGTCTCATGGATCTCTCCATCCATCTCTACATACTTGAAAGAGGATAAGTGACTCACCAGAATATCTTCTTCACCGCACACAGTCACAATCTGACCGTTCCAGACATACTTCAACTTTTGGTGGAGAGTTGACGAAACTGCCCCAGCTGCGTGAATCCAAGGACGCCCCAATAAGCAACTATATGCTGGCTGGATGTCCATCACATAGAAGACAATACTGAACACCGCCGGGCCAATCTTCACCGGCAATGTGACTTCACCAAAAACAGACCGTTTGGATCCATCAAAAGCACGAACAATCAGATCGCTCGGAGTGAGGATAACTCCTTCCACATCAATCTTACCCAGAATCTTCTTAGGCAACACGTTCAACGACGAGCCAGTGTCTACCAACACACGAGACAGCACTGCGCCTTTGCACTCCATAGTGATATGCAGGGCCTTGTTATGGTTGCGACCTTCAGGCGTCAAGTCCAAATCTGTGAACCCCACACCATGCCTGGTACTCACATTAGCAATCACACCCTCCAACTGGTTGACAGAAATCTCCTGAGGTACGTAAGCCAGATTCAACATCTTCAACAAGGCATTACGGTGCGCCTCAGAGCACAGCAGCAATGAGAGATTAGAGATCTTAGACGGAGTCTGATTCAACTGATCTACAATCTTGTAGTCACTCTTCTTTATAATCTTCATAAACTCCTCCACATCCTTCTCAAATGAGCCCTCAGGCGCCTCCTTCTGAGCAGGTTCTTCATCAACCACAGCCTGTTTACCTTTGGCCTTTGCGAGAGCCTCGGTATTGTTATCCCTCAAAGGTTGTGGAGCAAACAGACGTCCACTTCTGGTGAAACCTCCGGGTCCCCCAACATTGTCCACAACTGGACTTGCAATCACAGGAGTCCTACTAGGCACACCAATAGTCACAGGAGACTGATTCACTGGCCTAACCTGACTCTCAGCCCTTCGGTTGCTGCGATAAGCATTGTCATATTTCCATGGCACAACCCTACTATTTTCAACAGCCCTTCTGCCCGAAGCAACGATTGTAGTTGGAGTATTGACGGTTACAGGAGCAGAAATGGTAACAGGAGTACCACTAGTTGTAGGCGCATTACCAGTCCTCTGGCCACGTCCCTCGGACGGTTTGAAGTAAATGGTGACGGTTGACACCACCCCACGATCTCTAACAGCCCGACTGAACTGTAAACATCCCTCATCAATCAGATTCTGAATACCAGCCTTCAACTGTATGCAACCATTCTCTGTCTCTGCACAACCTATACAACCCGGGAATACTCCCCAATTCAACAAATGATCTTTCACAACAAACAACGGAGTCTGAATCTCCTCCACACTGACCACCAAGTCTTTAGCTTCTCCCCCTTCAACATTGTTCACTCTGTGTGCACCATGCGGAGGCATAGGGTTGTTCACAACATTCGACACAGGAGCAAAATTGATAGTTTTGGCGTCAATTAAGTCCTGGGCCTTGTGATGAAAAGCCCGACAGTTCTCAATATGGTGCCCCGGTGCACCTGAGTGGAAATCACAACGCACGTTGGCATCATACCCAGGTGGTATCTTCGTCAACGGAGCCATAGTACGCAACTCCACGAATCCCAATCTGAGCAACTTAGGTAGCAACTCAGCATAGGTCATCGGCAACGGATCAAAATGTCGATCATGCATCCTCTGTCTAGGCTGATACGGACGTTGGTGTTGTTGTTGTTGTTGTGGCGGTGGTTGTTGAACCCTTTGTTGTTGCTGTTGACGAGGTTGAGGTGCCGGAATGGTTACAGCAGTAACCTGGCGATACTGATTTCTGTTTGTATTTCTTCTGTGTTGCACCGCATTGGTTTCACCCTCTCTCCTACGAGGTGCCCCAGCAAATGGTTTCTTGGAAGACGAGGAACCCACATCCTGAATCTTTCCAGCTTTGATCAGGCTTTCAGTCCTCTCCCCATAAATTATAACGTCTGAGAAACTACCGAATGGGCAACTTCCCATCCGGTCCATGAATACTCCCTGTAAGGTACCGATAAACATGTCAGACAACTCCCTCTCCAGCATAGGGGGTTGTACTCGTGTAGCCAATTCACGCCACCTCTGGGCGTACTCCTTGAAGCTTTCACCAGATTCTTGATAAAGACTCTGCAACTGAGTCCGGCTCGGCGCCATGTCCACGTTATGCTTGTATTGCCTCAAAAAGGCCTCACCCAGATCCCTCCAATTTCGGATAGAATCTCTCTTAAGCTCCATGTACCAATCCAAGGAAGCCCTAGACAAGCTATCCTGGAAAAAATACATCCACATTTTCTCGTCATCTGTGTAAGCAGAGATTTTCCGGTAATACGCCTGCACATGGGTGCGAGGACAAGAAGTACCGTTGTATTTATCGAACGAGGGTGCTTTGAATTTGTAGGGAATCCTCAAACCTTCCACCAAACCCATATTTGTAACATCAAAACCCAGGGAGTTCTGACATTCCATAGCTCGGATTTTCTCAGCAAGGGCATCAACTTTCCGATCCCTCTCTTCAACCCTCACTACATCATCGTCTTCACTGAGGAGTGTGAACATATCCTCCTGCCTGTCAACAAGCGGAGCAGGATGACGAATCGGAGCCCGGGTAGCTCTGGCATTAACAGTCTCTGCAGCAAGAGGCTGTCCGTTGATTCTGATACCCCTCAATTCATCCCTTACATCCTAGTCATTGGCGGGAGCAGCAGCAGCAACATTCTCATGAACCGGGACACCCACTGGTGAAGCACGGTTGGACGGCAAAATCACGGCTTCCTGTCTCTGGGCTAAGGCACGCAGCTCCTCTTGCCCCTGAACGACCCCTTGCGTCATTGTCATGAATTGGGCCATGTTAGCCCTCATCTCGGCCAATTCTGCTTGAACCTGGTCCATGTTCCTCTGTTGATTTAATCTGGTTGAGTAACGGTGCGGTCGTTGATCAGCTATCCTGCCTGACACAGGAACCAGAGTGAGAAGTCTCGATCAAGAACACCTGTAATGCAAGAATGATATGTGTATGATGCGTGTGATGCGTATGCAGGTTAACTTTTCTTTTTCTATGCATTTTTTTTGAAAATAAACATGCTATGATGCAAATGATGGAGCCATGACTGGTCGGCTGAGTATCACGCGGCACGGGATCAAAGCTTCGGCCTGAATTCGGAACCGCAAAGTCATCTGAGACCTAAAATCATCTGAGCAAATACCCTCAAATTCAGCCCAGGGATCCGAAATAAACGGAACCCTCTGATCAATACCAGGGTCAAACCTCCGGCGTCCAGAAATAAAGATCCATAAATCCGGCTTAAGGTCACCAACACAGCATCACTGGCAGAAACCTGTACTTGCAAGAATCAAACCCTCCCCTCACAGGTGAATTCTAACAAGGTCATCCTAAGGCGGACAATGGTCTCGACAATCGGGCAAAGATACTCAACGGGTTTGCCCTTTCGGGTGTGCCGTTGTAGCTCTCTTAAGATCGTCTAAACCAAAGATCCGGGAAAGCACGGTCACCGAAGTCAACAACCCTAAAGAGATAACCCAACCAAAGTGGAATACCCCACTAAGGAAGAGCTCACTCAGAAGAACCTCGTCCGGCTTGTGGTATGTCACGTCGCAACAACATGCTGATCCAACATGTGAGGAAACGTGAGACCACACTAATCCTAGGTGTATACTCGGGCCTGGGTTTTAGCCCCACTCAGAACACCCACCCCAAATCAGAGAAACCACCTGTACAGAAGACAGCACAATGATAGTATGATGCATGCAAACATTTATGCAAATAATCACAGTACAATAATCATAAATGCAATTAATAGAACAGCACAAGCAACCTAAACTATCCTAGAGAGCGCTAGGAGAGACTCGCTTAGGGAAGATGGACCAGCGAGAGGTCAACTTCTTAATCCCCAGCAGAGTCGCCAGCTGTCGCATTACGTGAAAAACCGGCGGGAAAACGAAACAACAGAGCCGCCACCGTGCGTTATTTATCCCAAAAGAGGGAAAGGAAACGCTCGAAGTAAACCTGGATAGAACATGGTCTCGCGACCAGATAAAGATGAGATCGGGAGTCGGTTATGCAAAGGGAAGGTATTAGCACCCCTACGCATCCGTCGTACTCGACGGGATCCACGCTCAAAAGAAAGGATAAGGTTGCTAAAAAACTGCTCAAACACCACACACAAGGCTGGAAAGAGACACAAGAAAGACAAAAGAAACTAACTCGGCAGGATATCGCATCCTGGGCCTACGTAGTCTGTCAGGCACAGACATCAGAGTCGACGTAGTTCGGGACAGGGGGAAACGTGCTCGCTAGGATGTCGCATCCTATGCATACGTATCTTCTTTGACCGGAAACCGCTGGACTTATGTCAGACTCCAAACCAACAAACACACACAGGAAACCGACTGCCAATCGCTGGGCTTACGTCAGACTCCAACAAACAAACAAGACACAGGAAACCGACTGCCAATCGCTGGACTTATGTCAGACTCCAAGAAACAAACAAGACACAGGAAACCGATTGCCAATCGCTGGACTTATGTCAGACTCCAGACAAACACAAGAAGACGAAGGGTCTCGATTGCAACTAGGGCAAGAGAAAGGGAAGGTCTCAATCGCAACGAGGGCAAGAGAAAAGAATTAGTGTTAGTTATTAGTCAAACTCGACAAGACATCGCATCTCGTGCCTACGTATCTCATCTGGACATGAGAATCAGAGTTGCCGTAGTTCGGCTAAACTATTCTTGTTGGTTTGTGTTTTTTAAGTGGACAACGTCACTACGCAATCTACCGGATGCTCGACCTTTGGAGACTTACTCACCTGTAGTAGAAGGAGTTAACGTGTCCTGAAGAGGGGATAATGTTTGTTTGTGTTTTAGGAAAGCTCACGCAAGAAAGGAAGTCCTATACGAAGGAACCGTGCTACCTTAATTGACATGCAAACGAGACTACGCGGAGTCTGGCAAACCTAAGGGATACAATCACACCACACAAACATATATAGCATGAAGTAAACATACCAACAAGGGGCTCAAACATCAAGGCTAGGCTTTAGTCGAGGGGTCATGTCAACCTCGACAAACAAGCCAACTGGAAAAGGGTGTTGTTAGCTCTTAACCCTAACATTGAGAGTTAGGGTGAAGCAGATGAAATAGGAAGTGAGGGTAAGACCTCACAGCTCTTATCCCTGGCCTGGGAGAGCTTCAAACAATAGAAGGTGTGGGAGTTCAGAAAGTAGGAACTCTTCTCCACATGTGACTGACACAACAAAGATTTTGGGCTATTATCCACAATGCATCAACACAAGGTGTGTGAGCAAAGTGAATGACACACTGAATAGCAGGAGATGGATTACACATCTCTTTTATCTGCCAATTTCCTTATAAGAGGACTTTTCCTGCTTGGCACAAAGATAAATAAACACAGGCATTGCCTCTTAAGGAGGGCTTCAGACAGGTGCCTGCCCACATAACAGGACAGGTCTTCCAGACTACATGAAGTCAGAAGAGTTATACCTCAATGGTTAAGCAACCAAGCAAAGCAAAAGCAAGTTCAAAAGAACTCAAAGCAACTTAGGTACCTGAAAAAATCTAACCCAATCAGTACACAGTTCAATCAATCAAACAGACAACAGTCAATCACATAATCAGACAGATAAGGAATTAGGCAACAATGTGCAAGCCACAAGCCAATAGGCACAACACAAATGACTTGGCATCAACCTACAAAACAACATAATGTTATCCAATCATCAACCAATTAACCAACTCAAATGAGTGGACCAATCCAACCATGGCAATGTGCTTCTTAACCTGAAATCCACAATCCAAACAGTGAGTCCAAACCACTAGGTCAAAGCCTAGGGTCAATAGTAGGTCAAACATTCAAAACAGAACATGAAATTTAACATGAATCAACTTCAATCACATCTTGACACATTCCAAAAGGTCCCATATCAATATCATTAACCAAAAGCATTTCATGAACCAAACATGGCAAGGTATGCAAATTGTGACCACATTGTGACATCAGAAGCAATAAATGCACATTAAATCAAAAATGATTCAAATAATCTTGGCAAAATTCATGAGTAAACAGGACATACAACATGATCATCACACCAAAAATTAGAGGCATTGGACATCATTAAGCATGGCAATCACATAGCATAAGTCAAGACAAGCACAACAAGCACATGTGTGACACAAATTGTCACACCAAGTTAGCATAGGCATAAAACAGAGATGGATCATGGTAAAAACCTCAAACCAAAGCCAAAACAACACTCAACATGTCTAGAAATAGTATGCAAAAATTCAGAAGCATTGGACAAGAAACAAGCATTTTGTGATCATATGAAGTTCAAAGCCCTTTTAAAGCTCAAATATGACCAAACAGAATGAAAAATCTCAATTAAATCAGAAATGATCGAAATAATTCCAGAACAAATCATGAGCAATCACAACATCTATAACATGTATCACACAAAAAATCAGGGTAATTGGAGATCATTTGGCATGGCAAGCACATCATTCAAGTTGAATATCACAAGGTGTGACACAAATTGTCACACCAACTTAACAAGATCATAAAACAGCAATGGCATAGGGTAAAAATACCAAATCAACACCAAAATGTCAAGCAATGTGTCTAGTTATAGCATGCAAAATTTCATAAGCATTGGATAAGAATCAAGCATTTCACAAATGATATAGCAAGGCAAGGTCAAATATGGACATGTACTCAAACATCCTACCACCAAAAAATATCCAGCCAAGCACAATTTTCATTTTAATGATCAAAAAATAATGGACAAAATGAGGAACATAATGCAAAAAATTGGAGATCATTTGGTTGAGTTTCCAATATTAAATGATTTTTTGAAGTTGAGGAAATTTGAAATATGATTTTGGAGCCAAGGCATGAAAATATGAAGAAAACACAAGGCCAATGAGAATATGCTCCCAGCCGGATTCGATCCATGTACACATTTGAATCACCAAGCGCACGCTACATCAAAACGACGTAGTTTTGGTGTCAAACCCTAATCTGGCGCGCATGCAGGGATTTGAAAATCCGCAGGTAAGGCCTATGCGTTCCGCAGGAAATTGTATACGTTTCGCAGGAAATTTCGCAGGAAAATCTCCAGCAAAACTGGAGAATGAAGAACACGATGAAGATCATGAAGATCTTCATCCAACTTTTCCAGATTTTCGCCAAATGCTCCAGAAATGAAAATTAAACACATCATTCAACTTATCATGCATCATACAACAAGATTCGATGAATCATTCATCAAGAAACAACATCAAACACATGGATCGAAGGAAATAAAAATCATCATCCAAAAAGATCATCAATTCAATACCAAATCACTCCATTCAAAGCTCAGGTTTATCACCATTAAAAGATCTACATGATAGGCATAACGAATTGCAAAATTAAAGAGGTCAAAAAACCTACCTCTTGATGAGCAGCAACTGAAATCATGTGTTTCCAAGGTCCTTGATGTTCCAATTTTTCTTCAATGTGCTTCTTGAAGTAAGTTATGATGAAATGAAGGCTTGGATGCACACGAATCTTGCTCAATCTTCACTTGCTATGGAAGCTTCACACCTTGAACATGAACAAAACAGACACGATTTCCTCTGTTTCCACGTGCAAATGTGCTCAATTATAGCTCAGGATGATGAAATGATCAATGGAAAGTGCTTGTGTTTGAAGAATTTTGGAGAAAAAAGTGAGAGGGAGTTTTTGAGAATTTGTGAAATCTAGATCTAGAATTGGTAATTGTGATGCAATCAGTTATGATTAAGGCTATATAGTCCATGCTAATCATGTTTAGGCAATGGTTTAAGCAAATGCAAATGAGATTAGGGACTTTGTGGTGTGAATGCAAAAAATCAATTTCATACTCCATGCACCCTCATGCACGTGAACAGTGCATGTGCAAGGCCAAAATCCACTTAAAATGTGTTCATGCAAGCTTTGGAAGTGATATTGTATGCATATATTCAACCAAAATGAGTTTATGAAATTTCTTCCCAAAATCTTCATGAATGAGCCAATGCCATGCAAATGAGATTTCATGCCAAATGATTGTATGCTTGGAAAATACATGTTACAAGGATCAATGTGCAAAAAGAACCACTCAAATTGGAGTTTTAGTTTGAAAGTTATGCTCATTTGAAGTTTAAACCACACTTTTCCATGTTTGAAACATATCTCATCAACCACACATGAGAAATCCATGATCTTGGACTTTTTGGAAATGGGAGAGAAAGATCTTCAACTCTCATGTTGGACAAAATTTCATTTGAAGCTTTCTTGATGATATAATCTTGAGTTGAAGTTGGTCAAAAACCTTTCCATTTTTAGAAACTTCAAATTACAGGTCACCTGCTATTTTTGGAAAGTCTTGATCTGACTTTCAAATCCTTCAATATTGATGTTTGAGATGTCAAATGAGACTTGTTTACACATGAATGAGGCATCTCTAACCATCTCCCACCTCCAAATCCATAGTTAAATTGACAGTTGACTTTTGTTGACTTTTTAGGGTTTCAGATGAATTGCACATGGGCTGATGATCTCTGAGCCTCCAATACTTGGCCAAACCACTTCAAAATGATCCTTGAATCATGTGAACTCATTGTACCAACCCTAGGGTTTTGATCTCATGGAGAATGCCCTTGTTGCTTTGCACAACTGAATCTCCTAACCAGTCTTGCCTGATGACATGATGGACTATGCAATGTCAATGCAATGTTAATGACCTAAAATGAAAATGTATAGGGGAGGTGCAAATTTGAGGTACTACATGTGGGGAACGATCCGTATGCTGGGACCGGGGAGCCACCGAAAATAAATCGGCTTTTTTTGAAAAGTTAACCTTGCTGGGGAAGTATCAACTATGGAAACTTTGCTTGGCGAGGCTCTGCGAGGAGAGTCTGTGAGGAAAGCACTTCCTGGGGAAATATCTTAGGAGTCGACCTTTGCTGGGGATATGAACTTGCTAATCGTCCTTAGGCCGGGGATTAAAACAAATCTGTTAAAAAAAAATAATCTGCTGGGGACGAGATGAACACTGGGAACACCACCCTCTTGTCTGTTGGGTATGCGACTACTCCGTTGTTGTTGGGAAGATACAGTCTGGCACTGTCGACTCCGCTGGGGGATATACAGTCTGGATACTGTCAACTCTACTAGGGATATACAGTCTAGATACTGTCAACTCTACTGGGGAACCTGCTCTGCAGAGTAGAGGCTTTGTCAACCGCTTAGGGGTGAGGATTCATGACTTGGCATCCGGTTCCTATGACCTGTAACCAAAAAATACACATATGCCCCGGGGAATTAATCGGTTTGAATTCACCGTCCGGGATTAAGCACATTTAAAGCAATTTTGATTATTTTCCTGCGCAAGTCATCTGCAAAAGCCATCATTACATTCAGATGCAATATGTTTCCTCAAGAATTCAGACATCTTTTGCAAAAAATATGATAAATGAAAAGTAAATAGGCTTTTTAACTGAATTATTCGACTTTTGTTGGTTGAAAAATTTGTGCCAGGAATAGGCGAGTACATCGGGAAGATGATCCCTGGAAAGAGGCGATCGTTATAAATTGAACAAGAGAAACTATCCTAATGGCAATGTGGAAACGGGGTCCCACCGAGTTTCGACTCTGCTATGGCTCGTATGTCCTCAAGACGCTCTGCTCATCTTTCTTTCTGAAGTGGATGATTAGTCAATCTTTTACCTTTGAAGATTGCCGGATTGAATGAAAGGTGATATAACACGGATGAACTCAGATCGCAGTTATTCGCTTATTCCCTAACTTTTGCGTGGACCGCCCTTTTGGGTTTTCAATCCACCGGGATACCCTTTTTTGCCTGAGCCGCCCTTTCGGGTTTTCGACTCACCGGGTGTACATTTTTTTTTTATATCCCTAATTTTTGCCCGAACCTCTTCATTCTTTTTTTTGGTTCGTCGGGATGCCCCTTTTTTTCCTGGACTATTCTTTTTACTATCCAGTGGGTTTATTTTATGCGAAGTATTTTTTAACTGCGTCTGAGTTGACAGGGGACGGGAAGTGTTCGCCATCCATGGTTGTTAGCATCAGAGCTCTACCAGAGAAAACTCTTTTAACCACGTATGGACCCTCGTTGTTCGGTGTCCATTTGCCCCTGTGATCTGTGTTGGGAGGAAGAATTCTTTTGAGTACCAATTCACCGACTCGATACTCCTGAGGGCGCACTTTCTGATCAAACGCTCTCTTCGTCCGTCTTTGATATAGCTGGCCATGGCATATAGCTGCTAGTCTCTTTTCCTCAACTAGGCTTAGCTGATTGTATCGATAACGGACCCATTCTGCTTCGTCCGGCTTCATTGTTGGTGCAGGGAAAAGTTATTCTGGCACAAAATGGCATATGAACCCCCTCCGGTGTGATCAACACTGCACCAACTCCGCGACCATTGACGTTGACCGCCCCATAAAACATCATAATCCATTTGGATTCAGGGTCAGGCCCCTCCTCCGGGAGTGGTTCCTCGCAATCTTTCGATTTGAGAAACATGATGTCCTCATCAAGAAAGTCGAACCTCATAGGTTGGTAATCATCAATCGGTTGGGCGGCAAGATAGTCTGACAAGACACTTTCTTTGATGGCTTTTTGTGAAGTGTATTGGATGTCATACTCTGTCAGCATCATTTGCCACCTAGCAACCCTGCTGGCTTTTCAAAAATATACTTGACTTGATCCATCTTTGATATCAATAGAGTCGTGTGAGTCAACATATACTGTCTTAGTCGGCGAGCAGGCCATGCCAAAGCGTGGCAAGTTTTCTCGAGCAGTGAGTATCTTTGTTCACAGTCGGTAAACTTTTTGCTAAGGTAGTATATTGCATGCTCTTTTCGACCTGACTCGTCATGCTGACCGAGCACACAACCCATTGACCTTTCTAACATAGTCAAGTACATGATCAACGGTCTTTTCCTCTCGGCCTGTAGACTGGCCCCGATCTTGATCTCTTTCTTGTCGTCTTCGGTACCAATGTTGATGGTCTCAACCACCTCCTGATAAGGTGTGATAGCTCGGTCCTCCTGTTTCAACAACCTGGCTAACTTCTCAGGCAATTCACAATCCTCCTCAATCCCTTCTTCGGCTTGATAGATAGGATTGTCAAAGTCATACTTGGCCATAGCAGTGTCGTTAGCAGTGAGATCCGGGTGATCAGTTTTACGAGGTGTTTTTTGGAAAGAAAAACGAAAAAGAAACATGAAAAAGAAACATTGCCGTTTTTGTAAAAGTAAAAATAATTGAAAGAAAGAGAACACAAAATTGTTTGCAAAAGCTGTCTTTTATTGATGATGAAAATAATTGCGAAATGTAACTAAATGGATGGCCCTATAGATGAGTCATTACACCTTGGTCAAAATGTAAGACTTTGTTATGCATGTGATAAAAGGAAAACAATAAAAATTACTCCTTTAGTAGAGTAAACCGGACGACTTTTTCAGACGACCAATTGTCGAGCTTTTCTCCTGGGACACACGGGAGAATCCAACTATCTAAGTCACAGTCGCTGTCAGCCTTGTCTTCATTTGCAGCATTGACGGTGTGGGGAGAAACCAAACCCCTGCTAGAGAAAGTACCGGCTTCATTCTTCTGAGACCCCGGAGTATACCCCAATCCAAACTTGTCTTCTTTTATGATTGACTCCACAAATTTTCCCCAGCCTTGGGCCTTACCAGCCTTAACCACTTCAACAGCTTGCTTGTATGAAGATATAGAAGTCCCGACCTTCTCAGACTCAGGTGAAAAGACAGTTTTGGGCGCGACCTCATTGATGTTTATGGCTTCGAAGCCCTGACACAGCATCTCATGCATCTCGCCATCCATCTCCACATACTTAAATGTAGACAGGTGGCTAACAAAAATATCCTCTTCACGGCAGACGGTGACGATCTGACCTTCTAGTCCATATTTGAGCTTCTGGTGGAGAGTAGAAGTAACAGCACCGGCAGCATGAATCCAGGGTCGACCTAGCAGACAGCTATAGGCAGGCTGGATATCCATCACATAAAAGGTACTCTTGAATACCTACGGTCCAATCTTAACTAGAAACTTAACTTCGCCACAAACAGCTCGCTTAGAGCCATCAAAAGCCCTTACAACTAAATTACTCGGCCTCAGGGTGGCGTCATCGCAATCCAACTTCGTTAAGGCTTTCTTTAGGAGAACATTCAGAGAAGAACCTGTATCAACCAAAACATGGGAAAGCACCGTCCCTTTGCATTCCATTGTGATATGCAAGGCTTTGTTGTGATTCCTGCCCTCAGATGTTAGGTCATAATCGGTGAAACCTAGCGCATGGCTAGTGTGTACATTCGAAACTATCGACTCCAGTTGGTTAACATTTATCTCTGGTGGAACATAGGCCATATTCAGTACTTTCAACAAGGCTGCTCTGTGAGCCTCAGAGCACATCAATAATGAGAGAATGGAGATCTTTGAGGGTGTCTGGTTTAGCTGGTCGACTACCTTGTAGTCACTTTTCTTGATAATCCTCATAAACTCATCCACTTCCTTCTCGAACGCGGTCTTAGGAGGGGCTTCCTCAGTAGTAACCTCTTTGGTGGCTACCTGTTTTCCTTTATCCTTGGCAGCTGCCTCAGCTTCAGTATTCGTGCGCAATGTTGATGGTGCAAACAGGTGTCCACTGCGAGTGAAGCCACCAACTCCTCCGACATTGTCTACATCGGAGCTACCAATGTCAATGTCTTCTTCGTTAACTTTCTGCCCCTGGCAGTAGATATCATCCCCATAGTGCCATGGGATAGCATTGTCTTTCCCATACGGAATAGGTCCTGGTACCGTGGTGGTGACCGGACCAATCAAAGTCGGTTGATGGTTGTCAGAGTAAATTGGTGCTGGACTTTCTGGGAAATATATTTTTGTCGGAGCGGGTCTCTCGGGAACATATATTTCTTCAGGAGTGAAATAAAACGTTATTGTCGACACATCTTTCTTCACTGGACGAGTCTGATCGAACTGCAGACAACCTTCATCTATCAGTTGATGAATACCCCTTCTTAAACTATCACATCCGTTCTCGGCGTCTTGACAATTTCTGCACTCTTCCCCACAGCCCGGGAAAACCCGTCCTTTCAAGAGTCGGTCTTTGACCATCGATAGCGAAGTCTTCACTTTAGTCACATCAGAAACCAAATTCAAAGTTTCCCTACTATCAACAGCATTAATCCTCTGCCCGCCGTGAGCTGGCATCGGGTTTTGGATAACATTAGGCACCGGAGAAAAATTGATGGCCTGGGCATCTCTCAAATCTTGTAACTTTAGCTGGAGAGCCTTGCAATTATCTATAGTATGGCCAGGTGCGTTGGAGTGAAAAGCACATATGGCGTTGACATCATAACCTCTAGGCAGATTGTTGGGATCGACCGATGGGGCTAGAGTTCTTAATGTAACCAGATTCATGTCAATCAGCTTGGGAAGTAATACAGAATAAGGCATTGGGATTGGCTCAATGACCCGGTCCGCCTGCCTTGGACGTTGTTGATAGGGTCTCTGCTGACCCGGATTACCCCCTTGTTGTTGATTGTTGTACCTGGATTGCTGTTACGGATGATACTGCGGTTGAGGAACAGGTGTTGGAATAGTGACTGCGGCCACTTGATCTTAATAATAATTAGGGTGTCCTCTGCCCCTGCCTCTGCCGTCATATACAACGCTCGTCTCACCTTCTCTTCTTCGCTGATCGTTACCAGCAAACGATTTCTTGGGAACTGATGAGTTGGAAGCACTATTGTCTTGAATTTGGCCCATCTTGAACAGACTCTCGATCCTTTCTCCAGCAATCACTATGTCTACAAAGCTGATTGACGGGCAAGCAACCAATCTCTCGATATAATTGCCTTGAAGAGTGTTCATGAACATGTCCGCCATCTCCCTTTCAGACATAGGGGGTTGGACGGATGCAGCAATCTGTCTCCAACGCTGAGCATATTCTCTAAAGGTTTCCTTGGCAGTCTGAGACATTCCTTGCAACAAGGTCCTATTTGGAGCCATGTCCAAGTTATATTGATATTGCTTGACAAAAGCCTCTGCCAAGTCTTTCCAGCTCTTGATGGTAGTACGAGACAAATGAGAATACCATTCACGAGAAGCTCCAGTTAAACTGTCTTCAAAATAGTACATCCACAGCTTTTCATCTTCAGTGTGAGCTCCCAACCTTCCCAGATAAGATTGGAGATGAGTGCGTGGGCAAGAAGCCATGTTGTATTTCTCAAAAGTAGGGGGTTTGAACTTGTGAGGGATCCTTACTCCCTGAACCAGACCAAGATTGGTGACATCAAAAACTAAGGAATTTTGAGACTCCAAAGATTTGAGCTTCTCAGCAAGCTCATCCATACGGCGAGTGGTCTCAAGGGCCTCGTCGTGCAAAGAAAATTGATCATACTGACAATCTTCAGTAACGGGGCGCCCGTTAATCCGAATCCCTTGATTCACATTGTACCTTCTGCCAATACCATTCCCCATATTTCCCGTGTTGCCAACATTACCCGGGTTTCCCTCAACATTTGCGTTACCCGCGTTTCCAGTGTTCACAGGGTTATCAGCGTTCCCAGGGTTACCAGGGTTCCTAGGGTTCCCCTCAGCACTTGGTATTTCCACCTCTAGATCGGGCCTCGGTTGCTCAACCAATTCCTTCAGCTTCGCCTGACCTTCTGCCATACCAGTCATCAATGTCATGAACTGATCCATCCTTTCACGCATATCAGCCAGTTCTTTTTGTATCTGGTCCATTGCTAGTCGTGGATGGTTTTCCTTTGTCGGGTACCTGTGAACTCGCTTGGGACCAATAACTGCCTGCAACAGGGAACAAACATTAGACACTGCGGTGACACCTGCAAAACAAACAAGGGTTAGTATGCATGGTATGCGATGCACTGCTTATTCAATTTTAAGGCCCCCCCTTAAAAAGGGAATACCCTGCAAATGAATAAGCATGAGATGTTGGATGCAAATATGCAGATGATGTTATGCAATGCAATGGCATGTCAATCAGAATTGCTGGATCCGCTTGAACATCTGTCAGGTTGCACTACCTGGAGAGAAATTAAAAAGGATCAAGCAAAGCACACCAAACAAAGGTCATGGGATGGATCATGTTATCCTTAATATCAACCATCTATTTTTGGTGGATTATGGTTTACACCTTATCAACACCCAAGTTTCATTGATATTAAGGATACTTGAACGGATCAACCATGAATCAAGGGTTTGTTGCAAGTCACGAGCATGGAGTTTAGGTTAAGAACCACCCAAAGGGAGTGTACTAAGGTTTAAACCTGCCAAACATGTTCTACAAAAGGTTCCCATAGTCATAATCCCATCTTTCGGATATTATCGGAGGAACGACTACTCGTATTCCAAAAATATTCTCAAGAAAGACTCTTATGAGTGTAATATTGTGTAACAATCGTATCAAATCTTACACTTGAACGACTTTCGCACTACGTCCTACGAATAGGCCAAGATGGGTTTGGTAAACTAAGGTCCTTGGCTTCTAAGGTCTATATTGGAAAAAAGTAATGTCTAACCACAACTTACTTGTGTCACATTATTGATCCCAACATGACCTCCACCAAGTGAATGGGCTTGCAAGTCAACTTGCTAAGGAATAACTCCACACAAGTCAACAAGACTATGCCATTCTCCTATCCTAAGTGCACTCAAGTTCGGGTATAGAACTCATCTCACAAACAGAACCAGCATATATGGCAGTCATATGTACACAATGCAATAAAGCAGGTAAATACTGAAAGATAAATAACTGTACAAAAGAATAAACACCCAATAAACAAACAACCTACAAAAGCTAGGAGCGTCTCGCTTAGGGAAACCGGGACCCCAGCAGAGTCGCCAGCTGTCGCAACCTGAAAAATGGAATGCGAAAAAAAACAACCGGCGAAGAAAGACAGGAGAGTCGCCACCGTGCATTATTTATCCCAAAGGAGGGAAAGGAAATGCTCGAAGTAAACCTGGAAAAAGGAAAGGACAAGACAGGGTCTCGCAACCAAATCTTGGGTTCGGGAGTCGATTATGCGAAGGGAAGGTATTAGCACCCCTCACATCCGTAGTACTCTACGGGATCCACTTTTGTAGTTCTTGTCTAAAGGGTGTGGGTTTATCTAATGTGTTATTTACTAAAAAAAAGGGTCAAAAGAAAATGACTCGCACGGATGTCGCATCCACTGCATACGTATCTCATCTGAATATGAGAATCAGAGTCTTCGTAGCTCGGCTACCTAGGGGTTAAGGGTAATTGTGCTTGCTAAGACATCGCGTCTTATGCCTACGTATCTCACCTGGAATGAGAATCAGAGCAAGCCGTAGTTCGGCTAACTATGGGGTTATGGATTGGGTTTTGGACGAACGACGTTACTACGCAATCTACCGGATGCTCGACCTTTGGAGACTTACTCGCCTGTAGTAGAAGGAGTTAACGTGTTGCTTTGGATTTTAGGGTTTGGGATGCTCATGCAAAAAGGCAGTCCTTGACGAAGGAACCTGTAAAAAAAAAATAAACACCCAAAAACATTGCCTCCTATCGAGGTCTTCCAGCTAGGAAAGCAGTAAAATACGGGAAAAATGTAAAAGTACCACACGGATAAAGATCCGAAGTAACAGCAATTAATGGAACGATAAATCCTGAGATCCTTCCAAGCTAACATCATCAAAGAAAGTGGGTCAATATAGGTAATCGGAATGAACCTCCAGGGGGTATCCCACAAATAAAGTGGGAAACCACGCAAGTTATCCCTGCAAAAGTCATGTGAGCCCTCACAAAAACTCAACAAACAGGTTAGAGAAACAAAATAGGGTAATCAAGAGTTGCTCCCAAATTAAAATGTAACCACATGAATCATGCCCTTTCAATTCATAAAAAAGCTCACAAAAAGCAACAAAGGGTAGGAGGTCTAAACCTCTTGTCAAACACATGCATCAAAAGGGTATCAAATTCACCCATAATACCTCATACATTTAGAGCATTCAAATTAAAGGCATAAAGATGATGGATATAGGGCAAGCCTGGTTGAAGAGATTGATTGAAATAGAGTTGCACCCGTGAGGTTTACAAAACAATCTTTAGGGTTTATGGGAGGTAGAGGTGATTCTGTGCAGTTGAGTTCCCTTCAGGGTTTGGAGGCTGCTCTGAGTTCTCTGTCAGGTTTCTCTCCAGGTTTTGTCCAGGGTTTTTTTCCAAGGAAACCTCAGAGTATTTTGCTTCTCTTCCTTCTTCTGTCTGTTTTGTTTCAATGAAACTCTAGTATTTATAGCCTAATATTGGTAGCTTAGTGGGCTTTTGAGAGAGGTCCAAGTTTGAGATTTTTTCTTTTATTTATTTATTTAATTATTTATTTATTTATTTAATTATTTATTTTTATTTTATTTTATTTTATTTTTTTCTTTCGTTTTCGTTTCTTTTTTTTTTGTCATTTTTTTTACTTCCATTTCTTTTCCCGTTTTTTTTTTCATTTTTTTTCCCGTTTTTTTTTATTTATTATTTTTTTAAAATAAAGTTTCTTGGATCTGATTCTGATTGACATGATGAAATGCAATATGAAATGTTAAATAACCTAAAAATGAATGCATGAATGAGGAGGGCAAATTTTGGGGTGTTACAGGTACTTCTGTAGAAGTTCTGAAGATATTCTCTACAATGGTTGTCACCAGTAAATGCTTATGAAGAAGGCACATCTAATACATTATGTGTCATCCTAACCTTATCAAGTCCTCTGACTCTGATAGGTTCAAAAATCTAAATTTCTTATCACGTTTGCCAACATTATTCTGTTGGAACAAGATTTGTTCATGCCCTTAAAAGATTTTGATGATAACAATGTATTTAAAGAACAATAGGGTTTGCTAATAGTTGTTCAAGTGTGCAGGTTCTTAAGTTAAACTATATAATGGTTTCAAGCCTACCAAAAGACTCAGATCTATAAAGAAGTGATTCAAATTATGATTGATCATAATATGTAGTTGTTCATCGACATCTGAAAGCTTCAAACGCTGGTCTTGACCTAACGTCTGATGACAACTCAACTTCTAAAAGACCGAAGAGCATCTGATATGTACACTGTATCAAAGTAGTATTGTCTTATCAAATCCCCAAAACCTTGGACAAAGTCTACTAGAGTTTCGTATTGCAAGGCTCGAGATATAAATATGTGACATATTCAGTCTGCTATACTCGTTGGTAGATATATGGTACCTTGAAAGGTAATGAGAGTGTTGCTATTATTCAATGGACAAAGATTCAAACCAAATGCTAGTTTCCAACGTCTCTCTTGGCATACTTCTTTACCAAGCTTGCCTGTTATGATTCAAATCTTCCAATGACTATTTTCCTAGTCCTATAAAAGGAAGTCAGGGATATGAAAAAGGTATTGAAGATGATTAAACAAGTGTATCATTATGGGTTTGCTGACTTTGGTTGAAAAATATAAATATGCTCAGGATTCAAATATTGTGGATGTATTTGAATAAGTATTCAACAAGAACCATAAAACACAAAGAGGATCTAATACAAGCAAGAACACTTTTGTATATCTGTTAGCTTGTACAATAGGCTCTTAAGATTTCTTATAATTGCTAATATAGAAATCTTAATGACATCAGAATATGTGTTGTAACTATGCATCACTGATAAGAGTATAGAGTCCATTTGTAATTACTATTATAAACCGATGTTTAGAATATGTAAGAAGTCTCTTGCTGAGTGCTTGAGAAAAGACGTCTCTTGCTGAGTGCTTGAGCAAAAAAGTGTCATTCTGATGATTGAGCATTGAAATCTCATGCTTGAGGGCAGAGCAAGAAGACTCTTTCTGGATAGATTTAGCATTCAAGTATCATGCTTGAGTGCAGAGCAAGAAGTCTCTTTCTGGATAGATTGAGTATTAAAGTATCATGCTTAAGGGAAGAGCAAGAAGTCTCTTTTAGGGTTTGATTGAGCATGAAGTCTCTTCATGCGGGATTAAGCAGGAAGTCCTGAACGGATTGTTCAGGTAATAAAGTATCTTGCTAGAGAGGAACTAAGATATATTGTGTGTCTCTTTATTTAGTTCTGCATTTATATTTTTATGTGTAACAAACTCTGAAGTCATACTCTATTCTGATTCAGATTCTTACTTGGATCAAAATTTGAGCTTGACATATTAGGTTCTAAAACAGGTTTAAGAAAAAGAAGTAAATTTACCTATACATAATTCAACCCCTTTTCTTGTGTATACTTTTCTCACCTTCAATTGGTATCAGAGCCTAGCTATGCTTATTTCACATAACAGTGAAACAAAAAAGATCTGGTGAGAAAAACTATTTAGTCAGTGCTTCATCTTTCAATGAAGTTTCCTTCATTAGTTAAAGAATGGAAGCTATGGAATGTAAAGAAAGATGAGCTGAAGAAATCAAGAAACTTGTTTCTACTCTAAGTCATTTGTTTTTGTGAGTATGAAAGAATTTTTAATCTTTAAGACTAAATCACGGGACAATTGTGCTTGTTGAAGAAATCAATAAACTTTTTCTGCTTTAAGTCATTTGCTTTATGAGTATGAAAGGATTCTTTGATCCTTAAGAATGACTCATGGGGAAAATGTGCTTGCTACAGGAATCAAGGTTTAATCTTGATCTCCTTGATTAAAAATAAATATTAAGAACTTTTGCAGCTTGACTCAAAGGAAACAGCAAAATATCTTGCAAACAGTTTCTCTTGTTTATAAGGACAACTGATTAAACTTTCAGATCCTCAAAAGTCATAAAAAAACTATAAGAAGCTTCTGATGGAGAAGATCCTAATGGGAACTCTGATGATGAGGAAATGGATTTTTTCATCAAGAGATTTCAACATCTAACCAAGAGAAATAAGAGATTCTCTGGTAGAAGTTCTGACTTCAAAGGTCTCACCTCCAAAAACAGATAAAATGACTAGAAGACGAACTTGATAATGAAGAAGATTTAGACAGAGAAGTTGAAGAAGCCAACCATGCAATGATGGATCACACGTTCTCTAATTCAGAATCTTAGTCAGGTACTGACTCATAATATGATAAGGAGGATGAGGTATATTCTAACCTATCTTGTTATGATCTTATTCATGATCTCATGAGTCGTTGTCAAATAAGGCAAGGCACACGAAGGCTGTTATGAAACATCTTGTTTTTCTTAAAGAAGAATTGAATTCTTCTAAAGAAACTTTTAAGACATTGGAAAGAAATCTAGTTTCTATGGCTCTTCAAGATTTCTTGACAATAGGTCTTGACATAATTAAACTTGTATCCATTATCTATGGAGTATGCAAAAGCAAAGGAGAAGGTATGGGATTTCATGAAAAATGTTTGGTTTACAAAACCTTGACATGGAAGAAACCCTCATAACCATCTTATTTAAGCTATGTTAATAAATGGCTTAGTGACTATTTTGTGCCTACTGTTGAAAGTATTAAAGTTTTGAACCCATCCGAGTTAATAAAAGAGAAGTCAAAGGTTCTTATTGAAATGGAACCAGAGACCTCAAGGTCAAAAGTTCTGCAGAAGTCAGAACCTTAGATCTCAAAGTTAGTGGTTTTGAAGAAACTAGACACTATGATCCAAAGATCAAAAGGTTAAAGGAATTCAAAACCTAATACATTTAAGTTAAAGGTTGTAAGATAACCCATACCTAAAACTTATGGATCTATGTTTTTGAAAAGTTCATAAACTAATGTCAAAAGGTTATCCAAGACAAAATTTCCATAAAAAGAAAGTATGGAATGAGCCTAGACATTACAATAAGGCAAAGGCACATAATAAGAAAAATCCTAGAGTAACTAACACAAAAGGACCCATAAGATTGTGGGTACCAAAATCTGAATTTGTGTTTGTAGATATGTTAAAATAAAAAGATAGAGCATACATATTAATGTCTAGACAATGGATGAATCCAACCTACAACAAAAGAAAAGCATATGTTCCAAATCCTAACTCTGAAAGAGGGAGGAAAGTTGCGGTATGGAGAAAAGTAGAAAAAGAGTACTATGGTTGCTAGTACTACTAAACTCCAAGAATGTGGTGAACAAAGACCAAGTTCAACAAAAATAGTGCTTTAAGACTGATTCTCATCAGTAAGAAAATTGTTGGAACCAAAAGTTGTTCAGAAGCTACGCTAAGGCATGTCTAAATTCCTTATTTTTATCGAGACAACTTTTGTGGTTGAGATATTATTTACTTTAGTTTATGTATCTATTTCCTTGATGCATAACTATCATAGATAATATGTTTGCTTAAGAATTTTCAGAACAAGTGGAAAGTATTTAAAAGTATGGCCTTATTTATATCCTTGTTCTTATTCTTTATTTAGAACCAAGCATTATGGGCTCAAAAGTTTTGATTAGAAAGTGTTGTTGTTCAAGTCAATTCATTATTGAGTTGTTTTGCTTATCTTACCCTTTGTCTTTTAAAGACTTAATTCTCCACTAAGAAAGGGTTTCTGATCTTATTTAAAAGCCTGATTCTGAATATGGAGTATCAAACACTAATGCTGATCAGAAGTAGCTTCATCAAAGTCTTGAACAATCTATGATGACATGTGGCTTCTGAAAAGAATTAAGCAATGAGACTCATAAAAGGAATAAGGATTACTTGTAAAAAATTTAAATAAAAATCTGTTGACATTTGTTTTCTAAAAATCCACGTGTCTGAAAATTGTTATGCTACTTATGAAGCTATGGTCAAAATCTGTAGAGTAGTAATGGTTTACTCCTTAGATTCTCTGTAGCCTCTCTCTCTCTCTCTCTCTCTCTTGTCATTTCTTACTTTTTCTTTGTACTTGTTTATCTTACTTGTTGGTTTTCCAAACGAATTTCTTTGAATTGTATTTTCAAAATCTAGTTGCCTTAAATCTTTTTATCTCTTGGTTATGCCTTTTCATTGCATATTTAAACTGACTTCTCTCAATTAAAGTTTTTCATTCTTGTTTTACAACTTGTCTCTCAAACCTAGTTGACACAGTTGTGCAACCTTGACCTGATTTTCAAAAGCTCATATCTCTCACTCTTATCCTAACCTGAGATAACCTCTAGCTCAAATCATGGCGTAAAAAACCTGAGACCCTGATTTTTACCCTAAGATCCCTCATGGCATCATAACATTGCATTTGCAAAAGCCTCAAGGATCATGAGTATCTTGGTTCCCCTTACCTTTGGGTGGGACCTCTTGTGAGTGGTATGAGATCACCAAGCATGCTTGAATTGTATATCATTGCTTTTCTCATTTTATTTTACTAACCAAAACCACAAAAATATGTCACTAACATTTCTTGTATGTAGCTTGAGCAATCACAAGGGCTAAAAGCTTCTAGGAGATCCTTTGTGCAATGAAAACGTCAAGAGGAGATGAAAGCAAGCATGGTAATGGTTCCCAAAGCTCTCATCCATCAAATATGCCTCCCAAGCATCTCAACTCATCATTTTTGATCAAATAAAGTCAAGGGATTTAAGGTTTGTTTCTCAAGGAAACCCTAATTCATCTGATCATCAACAATGCCTTGCTCATGAAGCAACCTCATCCCATGGTCAAATACCATCAAGGTAAGTTCTTAAACTCATTATTCCATGCATATTTGAACTTATTTGAGTGTCCTCAATCATCAATTCATCAAGGTATGAGTTGTGGACTTGAGAAGTTGATCAGTTAATTCATCTGTCTATTTTGAAATGCACTAAGACCTAATTTTTTATGTGTTGGTCAAATGGAGATGATCCCAAGAGAAAAAATGTTATTAATGACAATATGAACAACTTTCATGTTCATGAAAATTTAATTTGAAGCTTGTAAGATCATCATCCATTCCAAGACATTATAGGTCATTTTGACTAAAAACCTAATTTTAGGTCAACTTCCCAAGAACATAACTCACTCATTTTTCATGATTTTGAGGTGGTACCAAATGCATTGGAAATATTATTGTGTCTAATTCAAATGTTATGTTGAGTAAAATTTCAAAATCTCAAAAGAAATACATGTGATAATGCAAAACATTATAGGTCACTTTGGGCCAAATGCATTGAAATGGAAAAAAGTCCAACTTCAAGTGCCCATAACGTCTTCATTAAAAATCGAAATGATGCAAACTTTAAGTCCAAATTGATTGTCTTGAAAAGATCTACAACTTTCATGTTGAAGGTTTTATCTTTTGAGGAATGCATCACTGAGACAGAAGGGCTTGAACATTGGCCAAATTTGGAAACTTCACTTATGCATGTTTTGCACCCTACACTTTAAGCTCAAATTTCACTAATTTCCAAGGCCCAATTGAAGTTTTGATCAACATAGCATTTGTTCCTTATGCAATAAGCTTTCTAACCATTACTCATGAGGTAGCATTTGGAGTTTGGAAGCACCATTTTCGAAGGCATGAAGACTTAGGTACATTTTGTGAAATTCAATTCAAGTGCCATGCATGAGCTGTTTACACTTAATATACACGTCCATTTGCATTTCACATGAACTCAGCAGGTCATTTCAGTCTTCATTGGGCCTTCTACATGATCAAACAAGCCCATGCAATGAAAAATCCATTTGCCATGCACACGAGTTAGCTCATGCATTCAGCCCTCTCCAGCTATGAATACATGTGTTATGCTTCATAATTCTCCAACCTGAAGGCGTCTGAAATGCTGCAAGAGTGAATCCCTAACCATACCAAAGGAACTAAGTTCATTTTTCTTCAAAAATTCAGATCTGAAATTCAATTGCATTTGGTTGAATTTTCAGATCTAAAGTTCCTAAACCTTCATCATTTGATCTATTGAAGTTCTGTTTTGCAAAAGGAACCAAGGAAAGGGACTCAAATCTTCATAATCCAAAGGTTTTGATCAACTATTTTTTGCTTCGAATCTCCTTATACTTTGATCCATTGGCCTTGATATTGTGTTGTCTGAAGTCCTCTCTATAGAGGCATCATTATTGAGTGCTTAATTGTTGAAATCGAGCAAGTTCAGTTGAACATCACCAAACTTCCATCTCTGATTTCTCTCTTAATAGGAATCTAGAGTGGAAGTGAGTGATATAGGAGTGATGTATATCACTTCACCTTTCGAATGGTGCCTGGATCGTTCATTTTAGTTAGCATTTGAATCTCTGCATTTTTTGACCTTCGCCGGAGCTCACCGGAGAAGATGGTGGCGCTCGCCACCGTCTCATTACCAGATCAATTGTGAGTCACACAATGCATTTTCCAGATCTAATCCTAGCGCTCCATTGTTATGACTTTTATTTAATATCCATGTAGTTGCATTGACTGAGGTGTTTGGTGCGCACGCATGCCATGGCCGTTTGATGATCCAGCTCAATTAATGAGCTTAGATCCAACGCGTGTGGATTTTCCATATTTTCCAATTTCTGATTTTATTTTTCTTTATTTCCTTTTATTTCAAAAATTCATATCTCTTTTATTATTGGTCCAAAAAATATGGGACCAATTGCATTATTTCTCTTTTAATTTCTAGTTTCTAAAAATGATTTTTAATATTTTTTATTTTATCATTTGCTTTTTTTTAATAATTTTCTCTTTTCTGGTTATTTTTAATTCATTTTAAATAGTTTTTGATATCCAAAAAATACAAAAATATTTTTCTAACCTCTTTGAATGATGATGGATCTATGAAAAATATACTCATCAATTTATTAATTGATTTGAGATTTTAGTTCAATTAGGTTATTTTTCTTCATTTTTAATTGATTAAAAATTATTTCTGACCTTTAAAAATGCTGAAGTTGTTTGTCAAACTTTGTTTGACCATGTTGAACTTGGGATGATTCACTTTGACTTTTTAAAGTTAATATGAAGTGAATTTGAAGTTTGACCTTTCTTTAATTTTTTTTAATTCAAGTTTATTTTCAAATATTAAAAATGCCAAAAATATTTTGTTTATTTCTTGACTTCCAATCTTCATCCCACTTCTGTTTTTAGAGTTTGACCTTATCTTTGGTCAACATTTATGGATTGGTACATTCCATTTTACTTAATGCACTTTATTTTCTTCATTTCCATTATCCATCTTCTTTTCTTTTTGATCAATGAGTTAAAGGTTGATAAGTTAGCATTGATTAGTGAGGTTTAATCTTCCTTGATTCATCATCTTGATCAAATGATCAAGTGAATGGATTTGCATTAAGGATAGGTTGCTTTCTAAATCATGCAAAGGACTTAAACCAATACAAGATCATTTCTCTTCTTCTTTTTGGCATGGCAAGTTGTTGGAACTTGGTTCACTAATCAAGACTTCTAACTTGTGTTGTTGCCTACATTATTATTGACCGGCCTCAGATAATTGTGACTTCTACATAAGTCCAATTACGATTGCTTAACATAGCGCTAAATTTTCCTTATGGCACACTAACTACTAACACTAATCATTAACCATTAACATTTACTTTTTACTCTTTACTTTTATGCAATTTACTATTCTTGTACATATTATTCATTTGCTTTTCCCTTTGCTCATTTGAGCACATGTTTATGTTAATGCAATTTTCCTTTTGCTCACTTGAGCACATAATTGTGTATATATTATTGTGCTTGTGCTTTTGTTTTGATTGTTGTGGAACAAATGCAAAGAAATGGACAAATGGACTTAGTTTCTAGGACTTTCCCTATGCAAATTAGAGTAAAAGGACCTTAATGTTGAAGATGGATTAGAAGGACCAAACCTCTAAACTCATTCTTGTCCGTGCTTGATTTACTTCATGGAACTTTTGATGTGTGTGCTTTTGTGCTAGGGGATTCTATGAGAGCTCAAATTGAAGAACCATTGCCATGTTCATCCCAAGTGAAAGATACAAGATGCATTGAGGATCTCTTAAGAGACTTGTTTGATTGTTGCTTGAGCTTACTATTATTTTGCTTGCATATTCCAAAGGATGGGAGCTACTTGGATCATCAATATGATCTCAAGAGAGGAACTCCATTTGTTGTCTTGTTCTCTTATCCTTTATCTCTTGTATGTTTAGGACTTTAGCCTTTCTTCTTCTTCCCTCCACTCTAACCCAAGCCAAAACTTTTTGTGAAAACATTTAACACTTCTTTTCAAACATTAGAAACCTAAGCCTCATGCTTTTGATTTTCAAACTTTCTTTTCATAACACTTATTTTGAATTGAACTTCTAAGTCAACTTTGACCATATTTTTTACATACTTTTCATTGGTAAATATAATCCATTCAAATGTCTTTTTGTGGTTTCAATGGCCACTTTCTTAATCAAACTTTTTCATAACCTTTAGCTATTAGGTTTGAGTTATCCTTGAGGTAGATGTAATACTCACCTATATCCTTAGTGATGGACAATGAGTCTTCCATGCTTATTATAGGGTTAACCCCTCACTAGCATGTTGAAGCTATCCTCACATGGTGGATTTGTGGTTTTAGGTTGAGTTTTCTCCCTTGGATAACAAAAGACCTTAAGGCTTTTGGACCAATCAATTCACCAATTCATTTTGAGACTTTTACCCCGAACTACGAGGTTTTGATCCTAATCTTTTTTAAGATGGTACGTAGGCAATGGGTTCATCCATCCAAACACAAAAATATAAATAAACTTGTATATTCTTTTCTCATCTCTTCAATCATGTTTGCACAAAACAACTTTTCACAAAATACCAACCTTACAACAAGTATGAAAAGGTCTCCCTTAGAATACTAAGGATGTTTTGGGTGCTTAAAACCTTCTCATTGCATAACCAACCTCCTTACCCAGATCTCTGACATTTTTACTAGATTTTGATTTGATAAAACTTTTAGGTTTTTGTTCGCTTTCTAACCATTCCTTTGGATAAATAGAAGTGCGGTGGCGACTCGACTTGTATGGTTTACCTTAGATTTAGTCAATATCTCTAAAGGTAACGAATACCCCGCTACAAGAGCGTCAATGAAAGGCTAGTCCTCCTTGAAGAATTGAGAGTATTTGACTATGATCTTCTGCTTCTTCTTCATTCAAGCGTAAAAATGAATTTTTCTCAAAGAGTTTGCAACCTTATGAAGATAACACTGCCTTTCTTTGAGAGAAAGATATTCTTCATTCTTTTTGAACGAGTTATGGGTGAACTCTTATCTCTGCAACGAACCATTGTAAATCTGGATGAAGTTTCATTTAACTTAGGGTTGAAAAGTTGTTGGTGAAGATCATGTTGTTTTGTAAGGGCAATGCATCTCCATGTTCATCCACTCAAGATTTGGAACTCTTCATAACTTGCCTTAGGTTTTTTTCCCTTTTGTCTTTGTTTTTCCAGTTCCGGTAATAATTTGTATCTATTGAGATCCAATGCCTCGTGTAAGCTATTAGATCAAAAAAAGTACTTTTGTTTCTAGGCTGGATCATTTCTGTTTTTTTTTTAATTTTATTTTGCTTAAGACTTGTATATTCTGATTCTTAGTTTAATTTGATGTATTCTTTATTAGTCTCTGATTGTATAACCAAAGTAATTTCTATGGTTAGTTGGATGTATCGAATGAATCGAATGAAAAAGAAATATCAAGTTAAAAGTGTTGTGTTTTTCGTTATAAACTCTGAACTTCTTAATCAGTTTACTCTAAAGGAAGTAATTATGGTTAAAAGGATGATATGCAAATTAAAAAGGGGAAAAACTTCATTGAACTAAAGGAATGATTATAAAAGGATGTTTATAACATTAATCCTAATCATCCCTATGTCTCCAAGCATAGAAAAAGTTTCCCAAATCTAAATCCAATTTCTCTTCTTCATATGAATCAAAATAAATCACTTCTCTTAATCTTCTTCTTCTTACTAATCTTCTTTTGTAGCTTCAGTGCCTTAGGAAGAGAGGTTGGATGAATTTCTTCATAAGGTATGACCTTCTGATCTGAAGTTGCCACAGAGACTATAGGAGCCTCTGAAACAATGGGAGTAATAGATTATTTAGAAGTTGTATTTGAAATTCTAGTTATCAGACTTTGGATGTCACACTGGTTGTTATGACATCCAATTCTGCACAGACAGGGATTATGCAGAACTTAACAGTAAGTGCAGTAAATAACACAAGTAATTGTTCACCCAGTTCAGTCCAACATGACCTACGTCTGGGGGCTACCAAGCCAGGGAGGAAATCCACTATTAGTAGTATCAATTCAAAGCTAAACTCACCCGTTTACAACTTATCACTTAATCCCTACCCAATGCAATTTCAATCTTACACTAAGATCAGAGTTCCTACTCACTCCCCCTCAATCACCTCAGTGATATTAAAGACACTTTGAAGTCACACTTCAAAAACAACTCTTGATTATGCTTCACAGCTTAAATCAAGATACACAGCACTCACACTTAAAAGCTTTGAGTGACACAACACTTACAACTCAATGAACACCCTATGCCAAAGCTATCATCTACTTGATAATGACTTGGCTTACAAGATACGTCTAATACTAGACTCACAAAAATACAGCAGTGAAGTATGATGGACACACAAAATCTTCACGCCTCAAAATCCCTGAAACTGAATGAAGGAACGCCTTCCTTTTTATATTGCAGCACCTGGGCTTTTGCACCTGTATTCTCCTGAATTTAAGGTCACTCAAGTTCCCATAAATTCAACATTTAGGTTACTAACAAAGAGGCTATTTGTTAGGTTCATTGAATGTAGCTTGGTTGTTGATTTCCTGGATTTTCTCTAAGCTGTTGACTTCCTGAAGAATAGCCTGAGAAAAAGCTGAAACAGAAAACTGAACAACCTACAATTTAGCATATGATGTCAGGAATGAATGTCACGACATTCAGCTTGACATCAAGGTCCATATGCTGAGTCTGTTTTTCCAGAAAACAGACTGTACAATTTTGCTGACCGGTACATGATCAAACTGATCATACTACAGTAACAGCTTACATTAATAAATGTCAAAGTGTCCAACTTAACATTTACACAATTGGCCTTAAGTTAGTTCTGTTATTCTCTTGAAGAATAAACTAAATAATATGCTGAAGTATAGCAGAACACCACTCTGCCTAATCTTCAGTAGCTGCTGTCAATGATGAATGTCACAACATCCAGTTTGACATTCAGTCAGTAGGCCTTATGCCAGGTCTGGTTCTTCCTTGATAACCAGACTGCAAATAAATACTAAGTTCTAACAGAACTCCTGTTGTTCTATTCCTTAGTATCTGTTAACAGGTATGAGTGTCACAACATCCAGTTTGACATTCAATAGATCCTGTGTTAGCTAGTCCTGCTGTAACTACAATGTAGTCACACCTATATGTCATGACATCAGTCAAGACATTAGTAACCATCTAGTGTTTTACCATATAATGCAGCCAATTTAAACACCTACAAACTCCCCCTTTGGCAAATTTTTGGCTAAAACACTTTGATCCCCATAACAGAGTTCATGGCAGCGGAATCACACACCTAGCAGGAAATAATACTAGCTAATACACTCAGAGTGGCAGCACACTCACACACATGGAAGTTAAATAACAACTTCACACAGCAACACACACACACAGTTGCTGCAGGGGAGGGAATCTTCAGATCTGTCATGAGAGTCTGTTGTAGAGACCCACTCTGTCTGTCAGGGGTAGTGGTGGTGTGTTGGTTATTACTCCCCCTTTTTGTCAAAAATGTTGCCAAAGCCAACAACATAGCCAGAGCACAATGCCAGAGTTCCAGACTTGGTTTTACTTCACTGTTTCAACCAAGTTAACATCCCCTTGATCTTGCTTCACAGCTTCGATCAAGTAATCACCCACTTTTGCTTTACAGTAGGTACCACCATATCAGATGCCATGATTTTGTTTCTGACATCCAGAACCACTCCTGCATGAACAACATCCTTGAAGTCCTGCAGGTACATTGGCCTTCTCACAGTAGGGTGTCTCCTTACCCTCTTGTATCCACCCTTGTTACAAGTAGCATAGCTATGATCTGGTGACCAATCATAACTTAGCACAGATTGTTTAATAGACAGAGATATTAAACAATTTAGTCCCAACATCAGTGGTTGCTATAAGGTCTCAGAGAGACATATTCCCAGTTTGCTCCTTAAGTTTTCAAACTGAGTAGCATCCAGAGCCTTTGTAAATATGTCAGCCAGTTGAAGATCCGTGGCTACATGTTCCAAAGTGATCACCTTGTCTTCCACCAGATCTCTGATGAAGTGGTGCCTAATGTCAATATGTTTGGTCCTGCTGTGTTGGATGGGATTCTTGGAGATATTGATGGCACTGAGATTATCACAGAACAATGTCATGACATTTTGAGAGACATTGTACTCAGTGAGCATCTGTTTCATCCAAACCAGTTGGGAGCAACTGCTTCCAGCAGCTATGTATTCAGCCTCTGCAGTTGACAGAGAGACACAATTCTGCTTCTTGCTGAACCACGATATGAGGTTTTCTCCTAAGAAGAAACATCCACCTGATGTGCTTTTTCTGTCATCAACACTTCCAGCCCAATCCGCATCACAGTACCCAGATAGGACAGGTTCAGACCCATGTGAATACAGCATTCCATAGTCGCACGTCCCATTGATGTACTTTAGAATCCTTTTGACTTGATTCAAGTGGCTCACCTTGGGCTCTGCTTGGTATCTGGCACACACTCCAACTGCATAAGAGATGTCAGGTCTACTTGCAGTCAGATACAGCAGACTACCTATCATGCTTCTGTACAGGCATTGATCAACACTAGGCCCTCCATCATCTTTGGTTAACTTTAGATGAGTGGGAGCAGGAGTCCTCTTGTGCCTGGCATTATCCATACTAAACTTCTTAACTATGTTCTTGGCATACTTGCTTTGGGAGAGAAACATAGAGTCCTCCATTTGGTTTACTTGCATTCCAAGGAAATAGGTCAGTTCTCCCACTAGACTCATTTCAAACTCAGACTGCATCTGGTGAACAAATTTTTTAACCATTTGTTCTGACATTCCACCAAAGACAATATCATCAACATAGATTTGAGCTATCATGATTTTGCCTTCTTCATCCTTCACAAACAAGGTTTTATCTATGCCACCCTTTCTGTATCCATTTGAGGTTAGAAATTCAGTTAACCTTTCATACCAAGCTCTGGGTGCTTGCTTCAACCCATACAAGGCTTTCTTCAACTTGTATACATGCTCAGGTTGGTTAGGATCACAGAACCCTTTGGGTTGTTCCACATAGACTTCTTCATTCAGGTAGCCATTCAAGAATGCACTCTTCACATCCATTTGGAATAGCTTAAACTTCAGGATGCAGGCTACCCCTAACAGCAATCTGATGGACTCAAGTCTAGCCACAGGAGCAAATGTCTCATCAAAGTCTACCCCTTCAACTTGAGTGTATCCTTGAGCTACTAGTCTTGCCTTATTTCTAGTAATTACTCCTTTCTCATCAGATTTGTTTTTGTAGATCCACTTGGTACCAATGATGTTGGACCCTTCAGGTCTTGGAACCAGCTCCCATACTTCATGCCTTGTGAACTGCTCGAGTTCCTCTTGCATGGCAATGATCTAGTATTCATCAGTCAGGGCTTCTTTCAGATTCTTCGGTTCAACCTTGGAAACAAAGCAGGAATTTGAGTTTATTCCTCTTGACCTGGTAGTTACACCACTGGTGGGATCCCCTATGATAAGATCTTTAGGGTGGTCTTTCTGAATTCTGATAGATGGCACTTTGGTGGGTGCCTCTACTTCACATTCAGGAGGAGGTTCCTGTACTTCTTCAGACTTGACTGGACTGTCAGTTGGACTGTCAAGGAATGTTTCAACATCCTCCATGACATCGGTTCCTTCCTCTTTATCATCCACAATGACATTTATGGATTCCATCGGGACATTGGTCCTGTAGTTGAACACTCTGTAGGCTCTGCTGTTAGTGGAGTATCCCAGAAATACGCCTTCATCACTTTTGGGATCTAGCTTCCTTCTCTGCTCACGATCTGTGAGAATGTAGCATTTACTTCCAAAAATATGAAAGTACTTCACAGTGGGTTTTCTGCCCTTCCATATTTCATACAGAGTGGAGGAGGTTCCTTTTCTCAAGGTGACTCTGTTGTGAACATAGCACGCGGTGTTCATTGCTTCAGCCCAAAAGTGCATAGGGAGCTTCTTTGCATGAATCATTGCTCTGGCAGATTCTTGAATAGTTCTATTTTTTCTTTCAACTATTCCATTCTGCTGAGGAGTTATAGGAGAGGAGAACTCATGGCTTATTCCTTCAGACGAGCAAAACTCATCAAACTTGGAATTCTTGAACTCCGTACCATGATCACTTCTAATCCGGACCACACAACTGTCCTTTTCCCTTTGAAGTCTTGTGCACAGATCTTTGAAGACATCAAATGTATCTGACTTCTCTCTGATGAAGCTTATCCACGTGTATCTGGAATGGTCATCAACCACCACGTAAGCATACTTCTTCCCACCAAGACTTTCAACCTGCATAGGTCCCATTAGGTCCATGTGCAACAGTTCCAGAACTCTGGAGGTTGTGGAATGTCCCAGCTTCGGGTGTGACATCTTGGTTTGCTTGCCCACCTGGCATTCTCCACAGACTCTTCCTTCATCAATCAGAAGCTTTGGAATTCCTCTGACTGCTTCCTTGGATATGATCTTCTTCATTCCCCGTAAGTGGAGATGTCCAAGTCTTCTATGCCACAGCTTCACCTCCTGTTCTTCCTTGGCTGAGGAGCATGTTGTGGAAAAGTTAGAGAGTTCAGGTTCCCACAGGTAGCAGTTGTCTTTGGACCTGGTTCCTCTCATAACTTCCTGATTGTCACCATTTGTCACAATGCACAGATCCCTAGTAAACTGAACATGAAAACCTTGATCACACAGCTGACTTATGCTGATGAGGTTTGTAGTTAGTCCTCTTACTAACAGCACATTGTTCAGTTTTGGCACTCCAGAACAGTCCAGTTTGCCCACACCTCTTATTTTTCCTTTGGCACCATCACCAAAAGTCACATAGCTGGTAGTGTGAGGTTGAATATCTACCAGTAGATTTTCCATACCAGTCATGTGTCTTGAGCAACCACTGTCAAAGTACCAGTCTTCTCTGGAAGAAGCCCTTAGGGCAGTGTGTGCTATCCTAGCATGCCATAGTTGCTTCTTAATGGGAACACATCGCTTATGTGTTTTATGCTTAGGTCTGACATGTGAGGCTCTGTTAGGGAAACCATGAATCCAGTAGCAGAAGGCTTTTATATGTCCAAGCTTACCACAGTGGTGACACCTCCAACCCTGGTATTTCCTCTTCTGATGATCATTCATCCTAGTTCCTCGATGTTGTGACATTGGAGTTGACTTCCGCTGGTACTTCTGAACTTTAGCCTTTGGGCGTCTGTGTTCAGTTGAGGATCTTTTCCCAAATCCTAGGCCAGATTTTGTTCCAGACTGCTGTCCCACCTTTAGGATCTCTTCCAAGGTGTCAGTTCCCTTATTCATCATTCTGATGGATTTTGTCATCTGGTTCAGCTTGGAGGTCAGCAGTGCTATTTCACTATTTAGACCCTCTATGACAGACAGTTGCTTTTGTCTCTCATCTTCCAGTTCCTTGATGAGTTTCTTCTGCTTTTCTCCTTGTGCACGCACTTCAGCACTGGTGGAGCACAGCTTCTTATAGGCTGCAGCAAGTTCATCAAAGGACAGTTCATCTGCACTTGAGTCATCATCAGAGGCACAAACACTGGTTAGTGCAGTGACATGTTTGGCAGATTCTCCTTCAGATTCACTTTCAGAATCTCCTTCAGACCATGTGATAGCTAGCCCTTGATTTTGCAATTTGAGGTAAGTAGGGCATTCAGCTCTGACGTGTCCATACCCTTCACAACCATGACACTGGATCCCCTTGCCATGGTTGAACTTCTCATCAGAAGTTGATCTTTTCTTAATGTCAGACGGGATGTTCTTGACATTAGGTCTACCTCTTTGATCAATCTTCTTCACGAACTTGTTGAACTGCCTCCCAAGCATGGCTAAGGCTTCTGATATACTTTCATCACCTCCAGTATATTCTGCTTCTGACTCCTCTTCAGCATTAGATACAAAAGCTATGCTTTTGTTCTTCTTCTCAGCATACTCACCCAAGCCCATTTCAAAGGTTTGGAGGGAACCAATGAGCTCATCCACCTTCATGTTGCATATGTCCTGCGCCTCCTCTATGGCTGTGACCTTCATAGCAAATCTCTTAGGCAAGGACCTGAGAATCTTTCTTACAAGTTTCTCTTCAGCCATTTTCTCACCTAGTCCACCAGAGGTGTTTGCAATTTCAAGAATATTCATGTGAAAGTCATGAATAGTCTCATCCTCTTTCATCCTCAGATTTTCAAACTTGGTGGTCAGCATCTGAAGTTTGGACATCTTCACCTTGGAAGTACCTTCATGAGTTACCTTGAGGGTATCCCAAACTTCCTTAGCTAGTTCACAATGGTGTACCAGCCTGAAGATGTTCTTGCTGATTCCATTGAACAATGCATTCAAGGCCTTGGAATTTCCAAGAGCTAACCCCTCTTGCTCCTTGTCCCACTCTTCTTCAGGAATCTGCACACTGACTCCATCTTCACCTGTCCTCATTGGATGTTCCCATCCTTTGTTGACAGCTCTCCAGACTTTGCTGTCTAGAGACCTTAAGAAGGCTATCATACGAGGCTTCCAGTCATCATAATTAGATCCATCCAACATGGGTGGTCTGTTTGAGTGTCCTAAGTCCTTGTCCATGGTACTAGAAAGTAACTTCCCTAGATCTCACCCAGAAATTCACAGGCAGGGTGCCTGCTCTAATGCCAATTGAAATTCTAGTTATCAGACTTTGGATGTCACACTGGTTGTTATGACATCCAATTCTGCACAGACAGGGATTATGCAGAACTTAACAGTAAGTGCAGTAAATAACACAAGTAATTGTTCACCCAGTTCAGTCCAACATGACCTACGTCTGGGGGCTACCAAGCCAGGGAGGAAATCCACTATTAGTAGTATCAATTCAAAGCTAAACTCACCCGTTTACAACTTATCACTTAATCCCTACCCAATGCAATTTCAATCTTACACTAAGATCAGAGTTCCTACTCACTCCCCCTCAATCACCTCAGTGATATTAAAGACACTTTGAAGTCACACTTCAAAAACAACTCTTGATTATGCTTCACAGCTTAAATCAAGATACACAGCACTCACACTTAAAAGCTTTGAGTGACACAACACTTACAACTCAATGAACACCCTATGCCAAAGCTATCATCTACTTGATAATGACTTGGCTTACAAGATACGTCTAATACTAGACTCACAAAAATACAGCAGTGAAGTATGATGGACACACAAAATCTTCACGCCTCAAAATCCCTGAAACTGAATGAAGGAACGCCTTCCTTTTTATATTGCAGCACCTGGGCTTTTGCACCTGTATTCTCCTGAATTTAAGGTCACTCAAGTTCCCATAAATTCAACATTTAGGTTACTAACAAATAGGCTATTTGTTAGGTTCATTGAATGTAGCTTGGTTGTTGATTTCCTGGATTTTCTCTAAGCTGTTGACTTCCTGAAGAATAGCCTGAGAAAAAGCTGAAACAGAAAACTGAACAACCTACAATTTAGCATATGCTGTCAGGAATGAATGTCACGACATTCAGCTTGACATCAAGGTCCATATGTTGAGTCTGTTTTTCCAGAAAACAGACTGTACAATTTTGCTGACCGGTACATGATCAAACTGATCATACTACAGTAACAACTTACATTAATAAATGTCAAAGTGTCCAACTTAACATTTACACAATTGGCCTTAAGTTAGTTCTGTTATTCTCTTGAAGAACAAACTAAATAATATGCTGAAGTATAGCAGAACACCACTCTGCCTAATCTTCAGTAGCTGCTGTCAATGATGAATGTCACAACATCCAGTTTGACATTCAGTCAGTAGGCCTTATGCCAGGTCTGGTTCTTCCTTGATAACCAGACTGCAAATAAATACTAAGTTCTAACAGAACTCCTGCTGTTCTATTCCTTAGTATCTGTTAACAGGTATGAGTGTCACAACATCCAGTTTGACATTCAATAGATCATGTGTTAGCTAGTCCTGCTGTAACTACAATGTAGTCACACCTATATGTCATGACATCAGTCAAGACATTAGTAATCATCTAGTGTTTTACCATATAATGCAGCCAATTTAAACACCTACAGTATTCATCTTGAACCAGATGTATGTTGAGTGAATATGGATGTGTGTTTTGGCTTGAACATGTGCTTTTATAACAAATATTCAGAAGACCAAACACTTCGCATGTTTATGTTTCTGATCTTTGAAATTCTCAAAGCTAATCACTAATTAAGCATGCCATATTGAATCATAATTACTCCTTGAAAACTGAAACGATAGTGATTTACCATAAGAAGTAAAGAATTTTGTTGGTTTATTTTCTTTCAAATTCTTAAATGGGCTTTAAATTGTCTTAAAGTGTCTTCTTCATTTGAAAAATGTTTTATTCCTTTAAATTGTTTCAAATATTTCAGTATTTTAAACCCTTTCAAAATTCTGTGTATTTAAACTGTTTTAAAACTTCATTTTTCTAAGTTTTATTGTTTTTGTCTTTCTTTTAATCTTTTTGATAATGACAAACGGGGAGGAAATGAATAGAGTATTTAAGAAGAGATTAAAGCATCAAAACTTGAACAAAGCAGTTTCTTCCAAAACAGCTTCTGATCTATAAGCTTTGTGTTATTATATTTTTGAGTAATTTATCACTAAGCTTAAATGACTAATTTGATTAACAAAGACATGACTTAAGGAAATATTAAAGACCTTACCTTAATGAACTATCAGACTAAAGGAAGAGCTTACAAACCTCAACCTAAGGTTTGTCAAACTCATGGGGAGCTTACAAACCTCATACCCCGATGTTAGAATTTGTTGATTATTATAAGATTCAATTAACATAGGGAAAGATTACAAACCTCACCTTAATGGGATGTCTAACTTAGGGAGGGGGGGCTTACAAACCTCAAACTCTAATGTTAGATTATGTTAATTAAATCATCAATCATCGTTCTTAAATACATTTGTTTTTCATCATAAAAAAGGAGGAGATGGTTGGAATAAGATTTGTTCATGCCCTTAAAAGGTTTTGATGATGACAATGTATTTAAAGAACAACAAGGTTTGCTAATGGTTATTCAAGTGTGCAATTTTTGAAGTCAAACTATATCAAGGTTTCAAAACTATCAAAAGACTCAGTTCCACAAAGAAGTGATTCAGATTTAGATTTAATCACAATCTGTAGTTGTTCATTAGCATCTGAAGGCTTCAAACTCTAGTCTCAACCCCGCGTTTGATGATAACTCGGCTTCTGAAAGACTGAAGAGCGTCTGATCTGTACATTATCCCAAAGACGTCTTGTCTTATCAAAGCCACCGAATTCTAGACAAAGTCTACTAGGGTTTTATTTTGCAAGGCTCAATATATAAATATATGACATATTTAGTCTGATCTACCAGTTGGTAGAAATATAGTACCTTAAAAGGTATTGGGGGCGTTTCTATTATTCAATGGACAAAGCCTCAAATCTTCAAGTGGTAATTTTCCTAGTCCTACAAAAGGAAGTTCAAGGATATGAAGAAGGTGCTGAAAATAATTGATCAAGTTGATCAATATGGGTTCGTTGACTTTGGTTGAAAACTCTAAGTATGCTAAAGATTCAAATATTATGGACATCTTTGAATAAGTTGTCAACAAGAACCACACAATACAAAGAGGATCTGATACAAGCAAGAACACTTTTTGTATATCTATTAGCTTGTACAATAGGGTCTTAAGATTTCTTATATTTGTTAATCTTAGAAATCTTAATGACATCAGAATCGGTGTTGTAACTATGCATCAATGATAAGAGTATCAAGTGCATTTGTAATTACTATTCTAAACTGTTGTTTAGAATATGTAAGAGGTCTCTTGTTGAATGCTTAATTAAAGAAGTCTCTTCCTAAGTGCTTGAGCAAAGAAGTTTCTTTCTGATGATTGAGCATTGAAGTCTCGTGCTCGAGGATAGAGCAAGATGTCTTTTTCTGGATATATTGAGCATTGAAGTCTCATGCTTGAGGGTAGAGTAAGAAGTATCTTTCTGGATAGATTGAGCATTGGAGTCTCATGCTTGAGGGTAGAGCACAAAGTCTCTTTCAGGGTTTAATTAAGAATGAAGTCTCTTTCTATGGGATTGATCAGGAAGTCTTGAACGGGTTCTTCAGGAAATGAAGTCTCTTGCTTCAGGGATTGAGCAGAAGACTCTTTCTAGTTTGATTGGGCAAATTTTAATCTGATTGATTATATTGAAAATCTCTTGTGCTACAAGGGGACTTGACTACTCTCGATTTGAGAGGAACTAGGATATATTGTGTGTCTCTTAATTTAATTTTGCATTTATATTCTGATATGCAACAAACTCTAAAGTCAGACTCTGATCTGATTCATACTCTTACTTGGGTCAGAATCTGAGCTTGACATCTCAGGTTATGAAACAAGTTTAAGAAAAAGAAGTAACTTTATCTATACATAATTCAACCCCCCTTCTTGTGTATACTTTTCTCACCTTCATATTCTGGAGTATTTTAATGGAAGAAGAGTTACTTTGCACTATGCCAGTCAAACGTCAAATCAATATGGTACTACTTTAAACTGCTAGAAAAAGATTTTCTATCTACCAAAGATTTTCTATTGTACCTACCTACTCTACAACAAAAAATTTACCTCAAAGAAAACTCAAATCCTTAACTATCATACAAATTTATTCTTCATCATCAAAGGTGACTTTCTCTATCTATTTAAGGAGGACTTAGAAAATTAAAAAAAAAGATAGAGAGCTACAAGGAAAGAGAATGACACCTAAGGGCGGAAAAGCACCAGAAATAAGTGAAAGAAAAAAAGGTGTTCTCAAACTATTAAAAGACACCTATAGTGATCTCAACAATGGGTAGACACAAGATGTTGTCTTAACCCATAAACACAATTGAGAAACACATTGCACCATTTTGAGCTTCAAAACGTAGAGACATAAGAAGTGTTCTCAAACATTAAAGGATCAACTGTAAAATCTAAACAAGAAGAACATTTGTGCAAAAGCAAGAAATAAGAGAAGCAAAGCACTTAAAGCTTAACATTTTATATCTCACTTAAGTGTATATCCTGATTATAAATTTGTGTAATTTTCTTAACAAAGAAACACACTTGTAAAAACATATCTATTATAACCAAGTTGGTTATCTTCCTCAAATGACCATGTTGGTCAAGTTCTTGAGAAGGCTTTAACAGGTTATCAAAGAGGATAAATCTCCTTGAGCGAGCAAGTTGGTCAGGATCTTAAGAATTCAATGATCATCAAGTAATCTTAAGCGATCGAGTAGGTCAAGCTTTTATTAAATCAGTGACATGTTGTCATTTCTTTGTAATCAGATTGATTATTGGACTAAGTCTTAGTCTAAGGAAAATCACCCAGGTGGGTGGAGTGGAAGTAACCTAGTTAACGGTGAACCCGGATAAAAATATGTGTGTTATTTATCTTTATCATTGTCATTATTGTGTAATAGATTGGGTGAAAAAAAAATTTTAATCCAAAAACCCAATTCAAACCCCCATTTATTGTGTTTCATGCACCTTCAACGAGCTCATACTGCTTTTTCAAAATTTTAATGTGTCTAACTTTGTATTGACACCGAACCGTAAGGTCTTGAACAAGAGTAATTAAATTAGAACAATATAGTTTAGAAAATGCATCTTCTTCTTAACAAGAATATGAGTCAGATTTTGTGTCTAAAGATGTTTGAGCCATCAAAGCTAGATTGGCTTTGTCATCATCTTTGTTAGATTCTTCTTCTTTGTCAAGTTCATCTTATATTTCCATGAGACTCTTTTTGACTTCTTTTTTCTAAAGTTTTCCTTCTGATAGCTTCCTTTCTTTGACTTGTCCATCTGCAACTCTGGACAGTCAACAATAAAGTGACCAGGCTTCTTGCAATTGAAGCATCCCTTATGGTCATCCTTCTTGTCTCTGGAACTTGATACTCTGAAGCCACTACTTTTTCCAGAGAACCATTTGTTCTTTTTTAAACAGATACTGAAATATCTTGATTATGAAGGCCATATCTTCATCATCTGAATCTTCTTCAAAACCTCCTGCATGAGCAGCTTCTTCAGGTTTCTAGACTTTGGGAGAATTAGCAACTTGACCAACATATTTGAACGCATGAGACTTTGATTTCTTTTCAGGTTCATCTCCTATGAGCTTCCTCTCAGGACTCCGGAGATTTCTTATCAGACTTTCCAAACTTTTTTTTAAGTCAGTGCTTCTTAAATAGTTCTCAACTTTGGTATATATTTGACAGGAAAAATCCTAAGAAGCTTCATGACATTATCATAATTTGTATATCTCTTGTTCAGAACTTGAAGTCCAAATACAAGAACTTGAAACCTTGAGAACATGGTTTCAATATCTTCATCTTCCTTCATTCTGAACAGTTTATACTGTTGGACCAAGAGGTTAGCCTTTACCTCTTTTACTTGCTAATTTCCTTCATAGGTAGAAACCAAGGATTCAAAAATAGTTTTTGCAATAGATTTATTTATTTATTTTGAGGTACTCAGAATATGGTAGAGCATCTACCAGAATGCCACACACTTTGTGATGTTTTCTATAAATATTCTTCCGTGCAGGAGTGAGGATCTTTCTATCATCATCCATTCCTACTCGATCAACTGGAATATCAATACCATATTCAAGAATGTCCCACAACTCATCATAAACACCTATGATGTGAGTGTACATCTTACTGTTCCACCATTCAAACTAAGTAGAATCTCCTCTGATGGTTGAAGGTTTAGAAGTATAATTGTTCTTTTCAGAAGTACTATAATCATAGTTTACAACATTGTTTCTGAGACCAGGGGTTTCAGACACATCAGTCATGTTTTCTCTCAGGATATTTTTTTTACCACTATTAAGTGTTAGATCACAAAAATTGCTTTGATGCCAACTGAAGGTGGGAAAACACAGGAAGTAGGGTTGAAATGTGTTTGCTTTTTATTTCTTTTCTCAAAATATCTTATTAGATTTTGAACTCAAAGTCTAGAATTTGATACTTAGTTAAGTGATTGTAGCAGATAAAACAAGTTCAAAGTTGAGAGAGAGAGAGAGAGAGAGAAAGAAAGAGACATAAGAAGATTTATCTTGGTTCCTCCCACAAATTGATAGTAGTCCAGTCCCCTTGCACTTCCAATGGGTTTCATTATAATCACAATTGCTTACAAATGCTCAAACACATAACAAAAATACTTCAAATTCCCAAATAAACAAGTAAGAGACTTCTAATTCTCAATCATACAACAAGAGACTTTAGATGCTCAAGAATAAAAGAAAGAGACTTCTTACAATCTAACTTACAAAGAAAGCATTGTTTGTTTCTTACACTTTATATAAAATCAAAGGTGTAAACAAAATAGAAATCAATAATACTCTTTAAGATTTAAGAATTTATAAGATATACAAATGATAAGAAATTGCAAGTTAAACTTGTGCTTTTTGTTTGACAGAGTAACAACTCTTTTATTGTCAAGGGTTAGTTATTATTTTTTCAAGTCTTCAGCTCCATATATAGAGAGATGGAAAAGATTCGTTAAAGAGAATGGATAGCACAAGTGAGTCATGGAGAGGCTTGATCAAAGACATATGAATATTACTTGATATGGTTAATCCCTTTGAAAAGCTATTTGAAATCCCTTTGCTTGAAGAGGAATTATCTGTTGCATCCTAATTATCTATCAAGATTTTTGTTTAAATTTTCATGTGATCAGAAGAAGACAAATTGCTTTATGAGTATAAAAGTGACCTATCAGAGTCTTCTAGATCCATGGGTTGACTGGCCTCAAAGTCTGACAGTGACCTATCAGAGTCTTTTTGATCCTTGTGTTGACTGAATTCAGAGTCTGAGTCTTTAGCGTCTCGGGTTCTGATCCTTCAGAGTCTGAGTCCTCAGAGGTTGACTTTCTTTAGAGTCTGGTTTTCAGAAGTTAACCTCCTTCAGAGTCTGAGTCTTTAGAGTCTGATTTTGGATCTTTTAGTTTCTCTTTAAAAAATTTGATAGTCTATGGTTTTATACACTTAGACATATGTTAGTATACACAATTGTTCTTTAAATACTTTGTTATTTTAAAATCCTTAGAGATATGGTACAAACCAATTCTTTTCCAACAAGATAAAGAGCTTAGACAACTCCCCTCAGAAACTCACAACCAAAGACCTCCTAAAAATCATAAATTGGAAAACAAATGTTATCAATGACAAGATATAATTTATTGTACGCCATTTCATCCCTGACCAAACCAAACTACCACATGACATGTTCCTCTATGATGATATTGACGTAGAATAATCTCACTTAAGTTGTTCACTTTATGTTTTCTTCTTTGCAAATTTTAATTCAACACTTTACTTCTTGTATTTTCAAATTTTCCATTCATGCAATTTCCATTCCTATAATTTGAATTTCCTAGAAATAACATGAGTGTGATTTTATTCTTTCTTTAAATGTCTAAATTTTCCTTGTTTGCATATTTATTTTCTCCGCAATGCATCTTTACCTGCCTTTTTTATTTTGACAAAGGGGGAGAAGTAAACTCTCAAAGGGAGTATGTAATATTCTCTATCTAACTCAGGGGAATATATCTATATTGTTTCTTTTACCACCTCCCATGAGATATGTGTTGTCATCATAAAAAATGGAGGAGAATGTGGAACCTTGTTTTGCAGGTGATATGCTTTTAACAAGGACACTAACTTTTGATGATGACAACTAATGATAAGTCAAACAGGAACGATTAAACAAATAAAGATGCAAACCTATATTTAGGGTTTGATAAACTTGACTATATGATGATGGAAAACAAAGATTACAAATAAAGCCTCATCTCAAACCACTCAAGCATGTGTCAACATAAGGAGTAATATCCGGCAAAGTCTGGAAGCAATGTGGTCATCTCAAAATTTAGTAATGAGTGAACAATTATAAGACAAAAGGACTTTATTGTAAAAGCATATGGCTAAAGCATAGACACACACAACTATTATCAAAATGTTGTACCAAAATAAAATATTTTGAAAAACATCTATACAAGCTTAAGGCAATGATGTACCAAAAATAAAATATCTTGAAGCAATGCTGTACCAAAAAATCGGTTAGAATATTTGTTCAATCAATTAGAAATATGCAAACTTAAGGCCCAAGCTATTTTGAAGGCTCCTTGGTTCTGTGTAATGGCTAGATATCTTAATTTTCCTTTTAAAACTTACAAACGATTATTTGAACCATCTAATCGATTAGATGAAGGCTCTAATCAATTATATTGTCTTAAAACATATTAAATGGAAATTCCTTTTTGAGCTAACCTCGGGCCTACAAATAAAGGCTCCATTTCTCATTCCAAACCATCCAAAATCGTGTTTTTACACTTTCGTCTCTCACTCTCTCTCTTTATCTATCTATCTAAAAAAAATTAACTTTCTCCCACTAATGTTTTAGCCTAAGTGCTTTTGTGAGAAAATTCCTTTTGTGAGTGAGGGTACTTTTGTAATTATGGAAAGGGTAGAATAGTAAAATTCACCAAGAGAATCATTTTTATATACCTTAGTTGAATAATTTCCATCTAGGAACTTATTTAGGTTCGAAGGTAAACCCGAAAAGAAAATCTTTTTGTTTGGGATTGTGTGATTCGGTCTTAGTTTAGGTTAGAGATCAACCCGTGTTAAAATCTCCTAGGTTCTTGGTCAGTCCAATGTTAAAACCAAGATAGGTTGAAGCTCATCCTAGTATTAAAAGCTTCACATGCTATTGGTTATCATATGTAAAACTAAGGTTTTGAGCTCAAAGGTTTAAGAACTTGAAGAATAACTGCTACATGGTCCTTGTTTGGGGAAAGAACATTAATCCACCATTGGGAAGGAGGATTTCCCACTTCACTCCTAGGTTCATTCTGAAGAAAAGATACAAACGCCCATACTTATCGTCTTGTATTTCTTGGTTGAAGATCAACTACCATTCCTTGTATAAGGGGGTTCGTGAGTCTTTCCTACTAAATTCTCTCAACGTTTATTGGAAACTCTCCAGATCAATTCTTGGGGACAGGACTAAGTCTTTTTTTTACTAAACTTGTATAATTTTTGGTGTTCTCCTTCTTCTCTTTACTTCTTTTATTTTCCATATTTTACTTTCCTCTGCTAAGTTTATAAAATGATTTTAAACTTTAATTTTTTTTCTCAAATTTTTTTTAAAACCACATTTTTCCAAACCACACAATTCACCCCCCCCCCCCCCTCTTGTGTGTTAAGTCTCAGGTCCAAGTGAAGTGCCCTATATTTATAGGCTAGATGTTGACACAAATTTTTTGGGGCCATAATTGATGAGCCAGTCGATTGACATATGCACCAACCAGTTGGTTGACCTAAAAATAATTGATTAAAAAGTTTAAAAGGAATATATATATATATATATATATATATATATATATATACATATATATATATATATATATATATATATATATATATATAGTGGAGATCAACTTACTCAAAGGTTAAGTTTCTTAACTTACTCCAAATCATAGCCTCTGAATTGAATCTAATGTGCTCCATGGTCCTTGTTTGTTAAAAAAAACTTACTCTTAGAGTAAGTTGATCCCCATATATATATATATATATATATATATATATATATATATATATATATATATATATATATATATATATAGGGTGAGTATCAACTTACTTCAAGAGAAAAATCTTTTAACTTACTCCAAATCATAGCCTTTGAATTGAATATAATCTCTGAATTGAATCTAATATAATAGTTAATTAGCATTGGAGTAAGTTAAAAAAACTTACTCTTAGAGTAAGTTGATCCCCACTTATATATATATATATATATATATATATATATATATATATATATATATATATATATATATATATATATATATATATATATATATATATATATATATATATATATATATATATATATATATATATATATATATATATATATATATATATATATATATATATATATATAGGGTGAGTATCAACTTACTTCAAGAGAAAAATCTTTTAACTTACTCCAAATCATAGCCTTTGAATTGAATATAATCTCTGAATTGAATCTAATATAATAGTTAATTAGCATTGGAGTAAGTTAAAAAAACTTACTCTTAGAGTAAGTTGATCCCCACTTATATATATATATATATATATATATATATATATATATATATATATATATATATATATATATATATATATATATATAGGGTGAGTATCAACTTACTTCAAGAGAAAAATCTTTTAACTTACTCCAAATCATAGCCTTTGAATTGAATATAATCTAATGGTTAATTAAGTAAAAAATTTAATTTAACCGTTAGGTTAGATTCAATTCAAAGGCTATAATTTGGAGTAAGTTAAAAAAACTTACTCTTGAAGTAAGTTGACCCCCATTATCATTCATTAAGATGTTATCTTAAGTGTTTATGGCGCATTTTTGCACTGACCCAATCAATTGGGCACAAGTGTCAATCGATTGGCCAGTACGAAAACTTCTCCATAACTTTTCTGGCAGCCATCTCTCTCTCTCCCTCTCTCTCTCTCTCTCTCTCTCTCTCTCTCTCTCTCTCTCTTCTCTCTCTCTCTCTCTCTCTCTCTCTCTCTCTCTCTCTCTCTCTCTCTCTCTCTCTATATATATATATATATATATATATATATATATATATATATATATATATATATATATATATATCCATTATCATTCATTAAGATGTTGTCTTAAATGTTTATGACACTTTTTTGCACTGACCCATTCAATAGGCACAAGTGTCAATCGATTGGCTAGTATGAAAATTTGTCCCTAACATTTTTGGCTGCTCCCAATTCATCTAACACAACTTAAGGACATTTTTAGAAAAAATTTCTTGAGAAAAATATGTTATAAAACTTGTTTGTGTGTCTTCGTTTGTGTGAATAGCTGTAAACTTTATGAGAAATCTCTTATCTCTTCTTTTCATTTGGGTAATTCTTGATTATTTGCTTTTCTCTTCTTCTCATTTGAAAAAGGGATTTTTAGTCATTTTCCATCAATGATATCATATTTCATTGTCGCCAGATCTTGTTTTCGTATTTTAGTTACATCTCATGTATACTATTCTTCTCCAAAACTGAGTCTGATGTGTTCCAAAATCTTAGTGATCAAATTACCATATGGCAGACATACTCCTTCTTTCTTGCTTCCCGTCATGTATTTTATTACTTAAGTTTCCCAGTTCACCTTGATTTTTTTATCTATATACCATATAACTTCAAAATCAAATTGGGTTATAAGACTAGAGTTGTTTTTTCTTGGAAAACGTATGTGATTGGTCATATAATGGATCATACGACTATCAATGCAAATGTAGCTAGCAGTGAATGGATTTGGTATGAAGGGTGTTGGGTTCTTCATTAGGGAGGATGGAGAAAACTTGAGATTGACATTGTATTCTCTGCCTTCGAACTTGAGGGCAATATCTTCATGAGGAAGATTCAGAATGTTTCCAAACTTTTCCAATGACAAGGATATCTTATGAATTTTTACTTCATACTAGACTATTCTATCAGTAAATTAAATATTTGAGAACAAAATTTTGACTAATGGTGAATATACCTTTTTTGAGGGGCTGTAGAGAAACGTGGATAGGTTTAGTTATTCAAAAGTCTTAAACAATTTGCATTCTTTAAAGGCTTCTGAATCAAGGCTGTGAATTCTCAAAAGGGTTCGATCGAAAAACTCTTAGATGAATCTTACTTCTTGTTATTGAATGGTGAGAGAATCAGAGAGGGTGACTAGAGGAAAATTTTAGCCTTCTAGGAGCCATGATGATTTTGAGAAAATAATCTCACATTCACACAATTTGAAAGAAAAATATGCAATCCAAAATAATGAAAGATGAATACCTATTTATAAAATGCTTCCTGATGACTTGATCGTGTATTTCTGACAAGAAATCATTGTATATTGTTTTGATTGAAAATCAAATCGAAATCATTTTAAATTAGGTATGTCAATCGATTTGCTAATGACTCAAATCAATTGGATAATCTAATCCTTCAGGATATTAATTATTTATCATCAACGCTAGGATCTTATTACGTTTGATATTATGTTTCTCTTGGATTTATATGAAAATATATGCACCAAAATCTTCCAATCGATTTCCATAATGTGCCAATCGACTGGGCTTATGTCGGTCAGCCTCCTTGGTGCATTTTCGGACTTGTGCTGAATTTTATTACTTTTCTACACCCCTGTTCAGCCTAATTTGCACCTTTTTTCTCTAAAGTACTATTTATTGAAATGGGCAAAATTAAATCCACTTTAAAGGGAACATTAAATCCACTATTTTAAAATAGTGTACTACATCCATTATCAAAAGGCTTTGATAAAAAAATTCACTTTAAAGGGAACACCAACACATTATGGTGTATCATTGGATGATAGAGTTTTTTCAAATAACGAGATGGGTAAGTCCATCACAAACACATAAATCTAACCTGCTAGAAGGTTATATGATCACTAAGGATCATAAAATTTGAGATATCCTCAAGGATCAGAGACTTAAATTATTTTATACTTAATAGTATACCTCTTTCTTTGCATAAGTTCATTTAATATTAGCTAAGACATCAAGCTGCAAAACATACCTGCAAAACATACCTGCAAAACACTAAGGTTTCACCTTTGGTACCCAAACTTTCTTGGGTCCAAGTGTGTTAGTTTTCCAGAAGGTCTAGGGTTATTACCTTTAGGCCTTTTCAATTTGTCAAAATAAAATGGCTCTAGAGGGCCAAATCATTTGGAGTGTGTGCATTTATAAATGAAACGATTCTTTTTCTTGTGATCTAAACCTTTATTAGGTTTTCTATCTGATTGAAAACCTAATCCATTTTTATTTAAGGAAGGCCTTTGAATTAATAAGATCAAACCAATATTTTCTTTCCCTTGGGTAAACTTACCTAAGGTTTCATACAATTCAATCACCTCCTTTTTGAAAGAAACACAAGTCTCACATGATTCACTTGAGTTTATAATCTTGGTTATTTCTAATTCAAGCGATTTATTGCTTTCCTCAAGAAACCCTAAATACTCTTTAAATTTGAAGTTGAGTTTTTTAAGTTTATTGTTTTCTTCAACCAACTCAGCACTAATTTTAAACAATTTTGTATATGATGGATTAGTTACCTCAAAATCATCTTCCTCGTAAGATGCCTTTAAGAAAACTTCATCTTCTTCATTGGAAGAAGATTCTTCTATATTTCCCCACAAGGTTGATGTATATTCTCCTTTTCTTTTTTCGAAGATTCCACTGGAAGATACATCTTGTTCATAGCTTCTTACACATGAGGTACCTTCATTCGACATTGAATCCTTCGGAGATCGTTCAACTACTAAGTATGTTCTTTTGAAGGAAGCCATTGGAGTTATTTGATAAAAGTTTGATGAAGTTGATGATTCTTCAGTTTTTGAGCTCGCTCCTTCATCTTTAAGTAATTGAATTAGTTTGTTCAATTTCTCTATGAATTCCTTCTCTTTTTTTCCAGAAACTCATGAAGGCTCTCATCTTTCGATTTAAGGATTAGATTAAACTTCCAATTCTTAAGTCTTGGATCTTGATAGTGACAAAAATTCCAATATAATTTTTAATATTTCTAAATTTTGAAAAACATTTAAAAGTAATATTTCCATCTTTTTTTCCTTGTGTGTTCATCTCCATTTGTTTGTTACTTGGAAAAACTCCATATTTAATTTCAAGAGTATCATACATTTCCTTGGAGGTTTTTCATTTGTGAACATATAAGAATTTACTATAATCTAGAGACATTACTATAAAAATTTTGGTTTTGAAATCAACTTCTATTGTCCAAAGAGAATCGAGTTTATTTACTACTTCTCCATTTATTTTCCGAGTAGGGATAAATGGACCATTGATTATAGCATCCCATAATTCACTATTAATACTTTGAATAAAGATTCTAAATCTAGATTTGCATTTTTAAAACCTCGCACCTTTAAACGTTAGAGGTGTGTTTAGAAAATAACTCTTGTTCAAAAATGTGTTGGAAGTCATCTTCCTCCTAAGATGATTAGTCCTTAAACACGAGTTAGGCCCTCAAATCCCCTTATACAAGAAAAATGAAATTTGTGGCTAAATTCTAACCAAATAAAGAACAAAGAGAGAAGTGACGAGTCTTCCTTCCAAACAAAAACTTGAAGCAGATAGTCTTCTAGATTCAAACCAAGATTTTACATGTGCTAATCTTGAACATGGGTGAGCTTTTAATATGGGTTAAACTCGAACTAAAGTGGGGTTTTCATTGGCTGACCACAAACCTATGAGATTTTATATCAGGCTTATCTCCAACCTTAGTAAGCTTTTAATCGGGCTGATCTTACAAATCGAAAAGAGGTTTTACACAAGATAAGCATCACCCAACTTGATATTTTAATACTGGGTTGATCTCAAACCTATGAAGACTTTTAAATGGGCTGAGCTTTCAAACTGAAACTGAGACTTAGTAGCTAATTCCCCAAACCAAAGCTTATAAGGGTTTAGCTTTGAATCCAAATAAAATAATCCATAAATGGATAAATTATTCAACCAAGGTAGAAACAAATGTTTCTTGGTGAATTTACAATTATACCCTTCCAAAATTACAAATACGTCACTTGCAAAAGAACTTTCTCGAAAGCACTACGACTAAATTTAATTGAGAGAAAGTAAAGAAAAATATTCTAGAGAAAGTGAGGAGTGTGGTATGAAATCTCACAATTTTAGATGTGAAAACATGAGGGAAGTGAAGGAGAATAGCGATCCAAAACGCAACGGAATTTCAAAATTTCTCCTTTTGTGATCCTTACGAATGGGCATGATCAGTGATAGAATTGTTACCTCTTGTGGCAATTGAAACCTTTGATGCAGATCTACAAAGCAATCACGAACGTTGAATGGTGACAACGCCCCTACTCAGTCCATACGAACAGATTCCTTCAATCTCAATGCTAGCTGCTACGAATGAAGGCTTTGAGTGAGAGAGAGAGAGATAAACGAAATTACAACTGCACAAATGCTTTTGCACAAGGGTTCTATTTATAGAACCACTTGTGTGGGCTGCAAGCTAAAAAGCCCACTTAAGTGTATGTGTCCCATATCTTATATTATGCCAAAATCACTTAAGAATGTGGTACCTTAGCATATTTCGTATTCTACTTAAGTACACCGTACCTTACGATGTTCTACAATTCACTTAAGTGCACCGTACCTTACAGTGTTCCTTATTTACTCTATCTCTCATCAATCCATCCTTTTGTGTGTGAACCTATAGGTTTTCACGACATTGGCAATTATATTAAATAGAATATTTAACATAATAAACCGTGAGCGGTATCTAGCAACACATTACTATTACCCAAGACACGAAAATCTCATGTGATCTAACAAATCCTTTTGGGATAATACTTATGTGTGCAATTAGCCTTTTTCCCTTATGTCTATATTGAACACAAGGCATAGACCGTGTCATCCTTGTCCAGTTCAATATTGGGCCCATAGACATTTATCCTATTACGCGGGATGGGAAAATTCCATCTAGGTCAGTCATGTCCCTCAGCATGCTTCGTGGAGTACCCATCAACTGTCTTTATGGTCATCCGGTTACGGACAACGTTTGATCAACAATAAGGCACTCGACTCTACATCTAGGGTCCATAGTGGTTTCAGGTTGAAGGGTAATTTACACCATTATCACCATGAAAATAACTTATGACACTTTGCATAACATTCTATATAGTATTCTCATAGCGGGTCAATCTAGTATAAATATTACTCTTAATATTCATACCTATGTTTAAGACTTGATAACTCCTTATCCATGATCCATGAGAAGTGATCATCAGTCTATATACATAATAATCTTAATGCTTTAATGTTATCCCACTTCACAATAAAGCTGGACTACAGATACTTTAAGAATAGTGTCCTTATGTTTAATGTGATCTCATGATTAAGTCACACTTGATACATTAAACGGACTAGCTATTCTAGGAACTTTATTAAACAAACATAATAAAGAAAAAGAATTTTATTATTAATAAATAATTCAATACAAGTACCAAAAGTATTGGCCTCTAGGACTTACACCAACCATCTCCCACTAGAACTAGAGCCAATCAGACATACCCCTAATGCCCATAGATCTAGTATGGCCATCATGCTTCTGTTGTGCAAGAGGCTTTGTCAGTGGGTCAACAATATTGTTAAGTGTAGGTACTCTGCATATTTTCACATCTCCTCTATCTATTATCTATCGAATGAGGCGATAACGCCTAAGTATGTGTTTGGATCGTTGGTGAGATCTAGGCTCCTTAGCTTCTGCGATAGCACCATTGTTATCAAAATAGAGACCAATGGGATCCACATTGCTAGGAACTATGAAAAGTTCACTAATGAACTTTTTGATCCAAACAACTTCCTTTGCTGCACTTGAGGCAGCAATATACTCTGTCTCAGTTATAGAGTCAGCAACTGTATCTTGCTTTGAACTTTTCCAGCTCATAACACCATCGTTTAAGCAAAACACATAACCAGATTGCGATTTAAAGTCATCCTTATCTGTCTGGAAGCTAGCATCGGTGTATCCAATTATAGCAAGCTCTTCCTGACCTCCATATATCAATAATGAGTCCTTAGTCCTTCTCAAATACTTAAGTATATTTTTGACAGCTACCCAATGAGCATCATTGGGATCATATTGGTACGTACTCGTTGCACTTAAAGCATACGAGACATCTGGTCGAGTACATAACATGGCATACATGATAGATCCTATTGCAGATGCATATGGAATCTTATTGATGCGATCCCATTCTTCCTTAGTTGAAGGGGATTATGTTTTTGATAGACACATGCCATGTGGCATAGGTATGAATCCTTTCTTGGAATCATGCATATTAAAGCGTCTCAGCACTTTGTCTATGTATATACTTTGCCTTAGGCCAAGCAGTTTTTGTGATCAATCTCTATAGATCCTAATTCCTAATATATATGCTGCTTCACCCAGGTCCTTCAAAGAAAATAATTTCCCCAACCAAGACTTTACTTGTTATAGGGTAGGGACATCGTTTCCAATGAGTAATATGTTATCTACATATAATACTAGGAAGATGATCATGCTCTCACTAACCTTCTTGTAGACACAAGGCTCATCTTCATTCTTGATGAATCCGTATTGTTTTACTTTTTCATCAAAACGAAGATTCCAGCTTCTAGAAGCTTGCTTCAATCCATAGATTGATCTTTGTAACTTACATATCTTTTGGGCTTCTTCTGGTATGTCAAATCCTTCAGGTTGTGTCATGTACACATCCTCAAGAAGATTCCCATTAAGCAAAGAATTTTTGACATCCATCTGCCATATTTCATATCTTTATGGAGTTTGGAAATGAGTTTCTCATTTATGTGGCCTAATTGACAATGCCAAAGGTAAGTTGGATTTAACTCATTAGGTTTCATCCTTTTAGTATTAATGTTATAGATAGGCATTTTAAGATCAAGGACATATAGTCCATTGTTCGTTTGTGCAGTAGCATAAAATATACCATTCAAATAAATTGAGCAACAATTGTTCTTTATTATAAATGAAAAACCAAACTTGTCCAAACAAGAAAAGTAAATAATATTCCAGCTAATTGCAGGTACATAATAATAGTTCTCTAACTGAATCATTAAACCACTAGGTAAAGTCAATACATAAGTTCCTACGGCTAAAGCAACAACCTTTGCTCCATTGCCAACTCGTAGGTCAACTTCACCTTTTGCCAAATCTCTACTCCTTTTTAGCCCCTGCACATTGGTACAAATGTGAGAACCGCATCCAGTATCTAATACCCATGATGCAGAAGTAGATACATTAATTTCAATAACAAAAATACCTGAAGTTGAAGTCTCTACTCCATTGTTCTTATCTTCCGGGTACTTTGGGCAGTTTCTCTTCTAGTATCCGGTCTTACCGCAATGGAAACAGGTGTCTTCCTTTGTTATGCCTCCACTAGGCTTTAAAGCAGGAGCAGTGGGTTTGGGTTTGGCAACTTCCTTGCCTTTCCCTTTATCAGCCTGCTCGATGGGTCTTTTGTTCTGTCTCTTTCCATTTCCGATCATTAGAATGGACTTCCCTTTTGACTTCAGATTCTGCTTAGCAGTTCTTAACATGGCTAGCAGTTTAGGAAGAGTTTTGTCCATATCATTCATATTAGAATTAAGGACAAATTTAATAAATCTATCTGGCAACGATTGCAAGATCAAATTAGACGCAAGCTCTTTTCTGAGGGGAAAACCCAACCTCTCAAGGTTCTCCACATACCCAATCATCTTGAGCACATGGGGATCTACAGGGGCTCCCTCAGCTAACTTGCCTTGAAAAAGGGCTTTTGAAACTTCAAACCTTTCATGCCTTGCCTGCTCTTGATAGAGCATCTTCAGGTGTTCGATCATATCGAACGTTGCCATATTCTCATGTTGCTTTTGCAACTCTGAGTTCATGGTAGCTAGCATGAGGCAAGCAGTTTCATTGGAATCATCGACATGCTTCTTATAAGCATCTCTTTATACCTTAGGTGCAGAACTAGGAGGTTCCTCTTCAGGAACAGGTTTCTCCAAGACATACAACTTTCTATCATGTTTGAGGACAATCCTCAGATTTCGGTGCCAATCCAGAAAATTTGTCGCAGACAATTTTTCCTTGTCAAGGAGTGATCGCAAAATGTTGTTAGAGGTATTTTTTGTCATGATAATCTACATGAAAATAATGAAAATATAAGTATCAATAACATATTTAATTAGGCCTTTAATTAAATATTCCCCCACTATTTTACTCAAAACAAATGACCCTCGCCATTTGATTCGGAAAATCCCATTGGAAGATTTTCTAGTGGGTCGAGATCCACATTTCACTTTGTTTTAAGTCCGCGTAGGCGGATTACACAAAACTAGGTTATTTAGGTAGGAACTCCTTCCAATTGTATCTAATACAACTCTCGAATATTTTAGTTGGGTGAATAACTCCTTATTCCAATCCATTACATGGATAATTTCCAACTCTTGCTTCTAAACATATATAATCTTATTATAATTTGTTTAGTTCAGTTTGACCCATTGTTTTAGCAATTGGATATTACAATTATCCCATCACACCTTACTAATATAGAATATGCACCTCGCGTAGGCAAAACCTACATTATTCGATACTAGTCTTAATGAGTGTGAAAACTTGGAAAGCATAAACTTAATATTTAATTTGAGGGAATTTGCAATTATTTTGATCTCACCGACTCATTTATCATATAAATCGTCTCTCACATGCATCAACATACATTCACATGCATCAACATACATAATGAAACAGTTATGGCCCCTAGCGCAATTGTTCTCCCAAGCAAATGGGAGAACCTAAGCTAACCTAATAACGATCTAAGCTTCTCCAAGCAAGATCTTCAAGGTTGTCCTCCTTTGATATTGTATTCTTCTCTTTCTTCATAACATTACATTACATAAAAGAAACTCGTTTTACATACGAGGGAGTGAGATGAGAAAAGAAGTTACATCAAGAGATTAAAAGAGAGGCACGACACGCAGGTCGTATTTTAAAATCCCAAAACAAAATAAAGGAAAACTAAGGCCATAACCGATCACCACAAGACAATAATAATAAACAAATTATAATTATTAATTTAAATTCTGTTAATTAATTAAAACCAAATTAAATTTCGACGACCGAACAACACTTGATACTTTAAAGCACAACTCTTGCACAGTTACTGTTGGTGTAAGCCCTAGAGGCCAATACTTTTGGTACTTGTATCGAATTATTTATTAATAATAAAAGGCTTTTTCTTTATTACGTTTGTTTAATAAAGTCCCTAGAATAGCTAGTCCGTTTAATGTATTAAGTGTGACTTAATCATGAGAACACATTAAACATAAGGACACTATTCTTAAAGTATCCGTAGTCGAGCTTTAGTGTGAAGTGGGATAACATTAAAGCATTAAGACTATTATGTTTGTAGACTGATGATCACATCTCATGGATCATGGATAAAGAGTTATCAAGTCTTAAACATAGGTATGAATATTAGGAGTAATATTTATACCGGATTGACACGCTATGAGAATACTATATAGAAATTTATGCAAGGTGTCATAAGTTATTCTCATGGTGATAATAGTGTATTCCACTCTTCGACCTGAAACCACTATCGACCCTAGATGTAGAGTCGAGTGCTTTATTGCTGATCCAACGTTGTCCGTAACTGGATAACCATAAAGACAGTTGATGGGTACTCCACAAAGCATGCTGAGGGACATGAGTGACCTAGATGGAATTTGCCCATCCTGCATAATAGGATAAATGTCTATGGGCCCAATATTGAACTGGACAAGGATGACACGGTCTATGCCTTGTGTTCAATATAGACAATATGGCAAAAGGGTAATTATACACATAAGTATTATCACAGAAGGAATTGTCAGATCACATGACATTTTCGTGTCTTGGGTAGCAGTGATGTGTTGCTTGATACCACTCACTGTTTATTATGTTAAATGCATGATTTAATATAATTGCCAACGTCATGAAAACCTACAGGGTCACACACAAAGGACGGATTGATGAGAGATAGAGTAACTAAGGAATACCGTAAGGTACGGTGCCCTTAAGTGAGTTATAGAGCATCGTAAGGTACGATGTACTTGAGTAGAATACGAAATATGGTAAGGTACCATGAGCTTAAGTGATTTTGGGCATATTATAAGATATGGGCCAAAATACACTTAAGTGGGCTTTTAGCTTGAAGCCCACACAAGTGGTTCTATAAATAGAACCCTTGTGCAGAAGCAAAAAATTTGCGGTTGCATTCTTTTCGTTTTCACTCTCTCTCTCTCACTCAAAGCCTTCATTCGTACCAGCTAGCACTGAGATTGAAGGAATCCGTTCGTGTGGACTGAGTAGAGACGTTGTCATCGTTCAACGTTCGTGATCGTTTCGTGGATCTGCATCAAAGGTTGTGATCGTCACAAGAGATCTGCACCAAAGGCTTCGATCATCACAAGAGGTAAATATTCTATCACTGATCATGACCATTCGTAAGGATCTCTAAAGGAGAAATTTTAATTTCCGCTGCGTTTTGGACCGCAATTCTCCTTCAGTGGTATCAGAGCCACTTACGAAACCATGACTCGGATAGCTGTTTATTTTCTGTATTAATGTGATTAAAAGACACAATGAATCAATTAATTAAACGAGTAATTAAATTTGGCATCATGAGTGTACGAGTTGGATGATTGATGTTGACTATGCTTCGGAATCCGACATTAGTATGGTGAAGCAGCGATACATCGATCGTCCATAGGTTACGCAATTGAGACCGATCAACTTATATATGATATAAGTAATCCTAATGCAAAATACGGTATATGTGATATACTGTTTCTGTTTCGTTCATTCGAACACTAAATGATTGTTTTCCTTTGAGCGATCAATGGTCATTTGCTTCGGAATCCGACATTAGTATGGTGAAGCAATGACCTGTTGATCAATCATACTGAATCAACAATCGAGGTGTGTTTGACGGTCTGAAATTGGCGCATTAGGGTTGGTGACGGCGCAAGGGTTGTGCCGTCGAGGAGTTGTGAATTTAGGGCTTTTTTTGGAAGAGGTCCGAAGACTGTTTCAAAGTTCTATTAGTTTGGCCACGTGAAGCTCGTGTGACGAGCGTAACAGGCGTAACAAACTGGATGCATGACGGTCGTAACACGCCCATGACGGTCGTCACACTCAAATTGCCTGTGACGGTCGTTACACTCCCAGAGTCAAAATTTTGGGGTTCCTGTTTTGTGACTACGCAAGGGTTGTGTTCATGCAAGAGCGGAACCCCCGGCTAACTCTGCGTAGTGTGATCGATCGCCGAAATTTAATTTGGTTTTAATTAATTAAAGGAATTAAAAATTAATAATAATAATGTGTTTGTTATTATTGCCTTGTTGTGATCAGTTATGGCCTTAGTTGTCCTTTATTTTGTTTTGGGTTTTTAAATACGACCTGCGTGTTGTGCCTCTCCTTTTGATCTCTTAATGTAACTTCTTTTCTCATCTCAAACCCTCGTATGTAAAACGAGTTTCTTCTGGAATGTAATGTTGTGAAGAAAGAGAAGAAGACAATGTTATGAAGAAAGAGAAGATTTCAATATCAAAGGAGGACAACCTTGAAGATCAAAGGAGGACAACCTTGAAGATCTTTCTTGGAGAAGCTTAGAGAATAATTCAATATTAAAGGAGGACAACCTTGAAGATCTTGCTTGGAGAAGCTTAGATCGTTATTAGGTTAGCTTAGGTTCTCTCATTGGCTTGGGAGAACAATTGCGCTAGGGGCCATAACTGTTTCATTGTGTATGTATGTTGATGCATGTGTGTGTATGTATGTTGATGCATGTGAGAGACGATTTATATGATAAATAAGCCAGTGAGATCATAAAGTTGCAATTCCCTCAAATTAAATATTAAGTTTATGCTTTCCAGGTTTTAACACTCATCAAGACTAGTAATGGATAATGTAGGTTTCGCCTACGCGAGGTGCATGATCTATATATTAGTAAGGTGCGATGGGATAATTGTAATATCCAACTGTTAAAACAATGGGTCAAACTTAACTAAACAAATTATAATAAGATTATATATATGTTTAGAAGCAAGAGTTGGGAATGATCCATATGATGGATTAGAATAAGGAGTTATTCACCCAACTGAAATATTCGAGAGTTGTATGAGATACAATTGGAAGGAGTTCCTACCTAAATAACCTAGTTTTGTGTAATCCGCCTACGCAGACATAGAACGAAGTGAAATATAGATCTCGACCCACTAGAAAATCTTCCAACGGGATTTTCCGAATCAAATGATGAGGGTCATTTGTTTTGAGTAAAATAGTGGGAGCATATTTGATTAAAGGCCTAATTAAATATGTCAATGATACTTATATTTTCTTAATCCTTATGTAGATAACCATGACAACAAACACCTCTAACAACATATTGCGATCAATCCTTGAGAAAGAAAAATTGTTTGGGACAAATTTTCTAGATTGGTACCGAAACATGAGGATTGTCCTCAAACATGATAAAGGGAAAGGCAAGGAAGTTGCCAAACCCAAACCCACTATTGCTGCTTTGAAGCCTAGTGGAAGCATAGAAAAAGAAGGCACCTGCTTCCATTGCGGTAAGACCGCACACTGGAAGAGGAACTGCCCAAAGTACCTGGAAGATAGGAAGAATGGAGTAGAGACTCCAACTTCAGGTATTTTTGTTATTGAAATTAATTTATCTACTTCTGCATCATGGGTATTAGATACTGGATGCGGTTCTCACATTTGTACAAATGTGCAAGAACTAAAAGGGAGTAGAAAATTGGCAAAAGGTGAAGTCGACCTACGAGTTGGTAATGGAGCAAAGGTTGCTGCCTTAGCCGTAGGAACTTATGAATTAACTTTACCTAGTGGTTTAATAATTCAGTTAGAGAACTGTTATTATGTACCAGCAATTAGCAGGAATATTATTTCCGTTTCTTGTTTGGACAAGTTCGGTTTTTCATTCGTAATAAAGAACAATTGTTGTTCAATTTATTTGAGTGATATATTCTATGCTACTGCACAAATGAACAATGGACTATATGTCATTGATCTCGAAATGCCTATATATAACATTAATACTAAAAGGATGAAACCTAACGAGTTAAATCCAACTTACCTTTGGCATTGTCGATTAGGCCACATAAATGAGAAACGCATTTCCAAACTCCATAAAGATGGACTCTTGGACTCTTTTGATTATGAATCATATGAGACATGCAGATCTTGTTTAATTGGAAAGATGACAAAGTCTCCATTCACAGGAAAAGGTGAAAGAGCTAATGATCTTTTGGCCCTCATACATACTGATGTATGTGGACCACTGAACATACCAGCCAGAGGAGGTTTTCAGTACTTCATCACATTCACTGATGATTTCAGTAGATATGGTTATGTGTATTTAATGAAACACAAATCAGAGTCCTTTGAAAAGTTCAAGGAATTCAAGAATGAAGTACAAAACCAACTAGGTAAGAATATTAAAACTCTTCGATCAGATCGAGGTGGTGAGTATTTAAGCCTAGAGTTTGATGACCATCTGAAAGAGTGTGGGATCCTATCCCAACTCACTCCTCCTGGAACACCCCAATGGAATGGTGTATCTGAGAGAAGAAATCGAACCCTGTTAGACATGGTCCGATCCATGATGAGTCACGCCGATCTTCCAAACTCCTTTTGGGGACATGCACTATTGACAGCAGCTTACACACTTAACCGTGTTCCATCCAAAAAGGTTGAGAAGACACCATATGAGATATGGAGTGGTAAGAAACCACATATGTCTTACATGAAGATTTGGGGTTGCGAGGTTTATGTGAAACGACAAATTTCAACTAAGCTTGAGCCCAAATCTGACAAATGCTTATTTGTGGGGTATCCTAAAGAAACAAGAGGGTATTACTTCTACAATCCTTCTGAGGGCAAAGTGTTTGTCGCTCGAACTGGAGTTTTCCTAGAAAAGGATTTTATTTCCAAAGGAACCAGTGGGAGGAAAGTAGAGCTTGAAGAAATTCAAGAATCACAAAGCATAGATACACCTATGGAGGAATTAGAGCAGGAAACACAAGAAGTTGTGGAAGAGCAACCTGCTCAAGTAGAACAAAACCAGCGTAGGTCAAGCAGGATACGTCAACTACCTGAGAGATATGGATATCTCATAACTGATCAAGGTGATGTATTACTCATGGATCAAGATGAGCCTGTGACCTACCAAGAGGCCATAACTGGTCCCGAGTCTGAGAAGTGGCTAGAAGCCATGAAATCTGAAATGGATTCCATGTACACAAACCAAGTTTGGACCTTGGTAGAGCCTCCTGTAGGAGTTAACCCTATAGGATGCAAGTGGGTCTTCAAAAAGAAGTCTGACATGGATGGTAAGGTACATACCTATAAGGCAAGACTGGTTGCAAAAGGATATAAACAAATTCATGGGATTGACTATGATGAAACCTTTTCACCAGTTGCAATGCTTAAATCTGTTCGGATTTTACTTGCTATCGCTGCATATCATGATTATGAAATATGGCAGATGGATGTCAAAACTGCTTTCCTTAATGGGAATCTTCTTGGGGATGTGTACATGACACAGCCTGAAGGATTTGACATACCAGAGGAAGCCCAAAAGATATGTAAGTTACAAAGATCAGTCTATGGATTGAAGCAAGCTTCCAGAAGCTGGAATCTTCGTTTTGATGAAACAGTAAAACAATATGGATTCATCAAGAACGAAGATGAGCCTTGTGTCTACAAGAAGGTTAGTGGGAGCATGATCGTTTTCCTGGTATTATATGTAGATGACATATTACTCATTGGAAACGATATCCCTACCCTACAACAAGTAAAGTCTTGGTTGGGGAAATGCTTTTCTATGAAGGACCTAGGTGAAGCAGCCTATATATTAGGAATCAGAATTTATAGAGATAGATCACAAAAACTGCTTGGCCGAAGTCAAAGTACATACATAGACAAAGTGTTGAGACGCTTTAATATGCATGATTCCAAGAAAGGATTCATACCTATGCAACATGGCATGTGTCTATCAAAAACACAATCCCCTTTAACTAAGGAAGAAAGGGATCGCATGAATAAGATTCCATATGCATCTGCAATAGGATCTATCATGTATGCCATGTTATGTACTCGACCAGATGTCTCGTATGCTTTAAGTGCAACGAGTAGGTACCAATCTGATCCTGGTGATGCTCACTGGGTGGCCGTCAAGAATATCCTTAAGTATTTGAGAAGGACTAAGGACTCATTCTTGATATATGGAGGTCAGGAAGAGTTGGCTGTAATTGGATACACCGATGCTAGCTTCCAGACAGATAAGGATGACTTTAGATCGCAATCTGGTTATGTGTTTTGCTTAAACGGTGGCGCTGTGAGCTGGAAAAGTTCAAAGCAAGATACAGTTGCTGATTCTACAACCGAGGCCGAGTATATTGCTGCCTCAAGTGCAACAAAGGAAGCTGTTTGGATCAAAAAGTTCGTTAGTGAACTTGGCATAGTTCCTAGCATTATGGATCCCATTGGTCTCTACTGTGATAACAATGGTGCTATCGCACAAGCCAAGGAGCCTAGATCTCACCAACGATCCAAACACATACTTAGGCGTTATCATCTCATTCGAGAGATAATAGATAGAGGAGATGTGAAAATATGCAGAGTACCTACACTTGACAATATTGCTGACCCACTGACAAAGCCTCTTGCGCAGCAGAAGCATGATGGCCATACTAGATCTATGGGTATTAAGGGTATGCCTGATTGGCTCTAGTGCTAGTGGGAGATTGTTGGTGTAAGCCCTAGAGGCCAATACTTTTGGTACTTGTATCGAATTATTTATTAATAATAAAAGGCTTTTTCTTTATTACGTTTGTTTAATAAAGTCCCTAGAATAGCTAGTCCGTTTAATGTATTAAGTGTGACTTAATCATGAGAACACATTAAACATAAGGACACTATTCTTAAAGTATTCATAGTCGAGCTTTAGTGTGAAGTGGGATAACATTAAAGCATTAAGACTATTATGTTTGTAGACTGATGATCACATCTCATGGATCATGGATAAAGAGTTATCAAGTCTTAAACATAGGTATGAATATTAGGAGTAATATTTATACCGGATTGACCCGCTATGAGAATACTATATAGAAAGTTATGCAAGGTGTCATAAGTTATTCTCATGGTGATAATAGTGTATTCCACTCTTCGACCTGAAACCACTATGGACCCTAGATGTAGAGTCGAGTGCTTTATTGCTGATCCAACATTGTCCGTAACTGGATAACCATAAAGGCAGTTGATGGGTACTCCACAAAGCATGCTGAGGGACATGAGTGACCTAGATGGAATTTGCCCATCCTGCATAATAGGATAAATGTCTATGGGCCCAATATTGAACTGGACAAGGATGACACGGTCTATGCCTTGTGTTCAATATAGACATAAGGGCAAAAAGGTAATTATACACATAAGTATTATCACAGAAGGAATTGTCAGATCACATGACATTTTCGTGTCTTGGGTAGCAGTGATGTGTTGCTAGATACCGCTCACTGTTTATTATGTTAAATGCATGATTTAATATAATTGTCAACGTCACGAAAACCTACAGGGTCACACACAAAGGACGGATTGATGAGAGATAGAGTAACTAAGGAATACCGTAAGGTACGGTGCCCTTAAGTGAGTTATAGAGCATCGTAAGGTACGATGTACTTGAGTAGAATACGAAATATGGTAAGGTACCATGAGCTTAAGTGATTTTGGGCATATTATAAGATATGGGCCAAAATACACTTAAGTGGCCTTTTAGCTTGAAGCTCACACAAGTGGTTCTATAAATAGAACCCTTGTGCAGAAGCAAAAATTTGCGGTTGCATTCTTTTCGTTTTCACTCTCTCTCTCTCACTCAAAGCCTTCATTCGTACCTGCTAGCACTGAGATTGAAGGAATCTGTTTGTGTGGACTGAGTAGAGACGTTGTCATCGTTCAACGTTCGTGATCGTTTCGTGGATCTGCATCAAAGGTTGTGATCGTCACAAGAGATCTGCACCAAAGGCTTCGATCATCACAAGAGGTAAATATTCTATCACTGATCATGACCATTCGTAAGGATCTCTAAAGGAGAAATTTTAATTTCCGCTGCGTTTTGGACCGCAATTCTCCTTCAGTTACAACCCTAATCGCATAAGTCTTTGACAACACAACCCTTGTGCCGTAATGAACCCTAATGCACCAATTTCAGACCGTCAAACACACCTCGATTGTTAATTCAGTATGATTGATCAACACGTCATTGCTACACCATACTAATGTCGGATCAAGAAGCAAATGACCATTGATCGCTCAAAGGAAAATAACCATTAAGTGTTTGAAAGAATGAAACAGAAACAGTATATCATATATATCATATTTTGCATTAGGATTTGTTATATCATATATATAACTTAATCGATCTCAATTGCGTAACCTATGGACGATCGATGTATGGCTGCTTCACCATACTAACGTTGGATTCCGAAGCATAGTCAACATCAATCATCCAAATCGTATCCACATGTGGCCAAATTTAATTACTCGTTTATTCTTTAATTCATTCTGTTTTTTAATCGTACTAATACAGAAAATATAGAAAATAAACAGCTATCAGATGCATGGTTTCGTAAGTGGCTCTGATACCACTGAAAGAGAAGAGCGATCCAAAATGCAGCGGAATTTAAAATTTTCTCCTTTAGTGATCCTTATGAATGGGCATGATCAGTGATAGAATCGTTACCTCTTATGGAGATTGAAACCTTTGATGCAGATCTACAGAGCAATCACGAATGTTGAATGGTGACAACGCCTTTACTTAGTCCATACGAACGGATTCCTTCAATCTCAATGATAACTACTACGAATGAAGGCTTTGAGTGAGAGAGAGAGAGAGAGAAACGAAATTACAACTTCACAAATGCTTCTGCAAAAGGGTTCTATTTATAGAACCACTTGTGTGGGCTGCAAGCTAAAAATCCCACTTAAGTGTATGTGGCCCATATCTTATATTATGCCAAAATCACTTAAGCGCGAGGTACCTTATCATATTTCGTATTCTACTTAAGTACACCGTGCCTTATGATGTTCTACAATTCACTTAAGTGCAACGTACCTTACGGTGTTCCTTGGTTACTCTATCTCTCATCAATCTATCCTTTTGTGTGTGACCCTGTAGGTTTTCGCGGCATTGGCAATTATATTAAATCACGTATTTAATATGATAAATAGTGAGCGGTATCTAACAACACATCACTACTACCCAAGACACGAAAATATCATGTGATCTGACAAATCCTTTTCTGATAATACTTATGTGTGCAATTACCCTTTTGCCCTTATGTCTATGTTGAACACAAGGCATAAACCGTGTCATCCTTGTCCAGTTCAATATTGGGCCCATAGACATTTATCCTATTACGCAGGATAGGCATATTCCATCTAGGTCACTCATGTCCCTCAACATGCTTCGTGGAGTACCCATCAACTGTCTTTATGGTCATCCAGTTACAGACAATATTTGATTAGTAATAAGGCACTCGACTCTACATCTAGGTTCCATAGTGGTTTTAGGTCGAAGGGTGGTATACACCATTATCACCATGATAATAAGTTATGACACATTGCATAACATTCTATATAGTATTCTCATAGCGGGTCAATCTAGTATAAATATTACTCTTTATATTCATACCTATGTTTAAGACTTGATAACTCGTTATCCATGATCCATGAGATGTGATCATCAGTCTATATACATAATAGTCTTAATGCTTTAATGTTATCCCACTTCACAATAAAGCTCGACTACAAATGCTTTAAGAATAGTGTCCTTATGTTTAATGTGATCTCATGATTAAGTCACACTTGATACATTAAACGGACTAGCTATTCTAGGGACTTTTTTAAACAAACATAATAAAGAAAAATCCTTTTATTATTAATAAATAATTCGATACAAGTACCAAAAGTATTGGCCTCTAGGGTTTACACCAACATGAAGGCCCCTCTGTTTATAGGCTAGAGGTTGGCATAAAAAACAAAAAAATTTAGGTCCAGAATTGATGAGCCAATCGATTAGAAATAATCGATTAGATGTTTTCAAAGGGTAGAAAAGATATATAGTTGTTTTCATTAATTAAGATGTTATCCTAAATGTTTGGGGCACATTTTTTCTCTGGCCCAACTGATTGGGCACAAGTGCCAATCGATTGGCCAATATGAAAAATTGCCCAAAACGTTTCTGACAACTCCCAATTCATCAGGCACGACTTCAAGACATTTTTAGAAATGTTTTCTTTACAAAAATAGGTTATAAAACTCGTATTATTGTGTGTGTGTGTGTGTGTGTGTGTGTGTGTGTGAACATTTTTTCTTGATAATGTTCACACAGATGCATCGGGGCATGTTTTCACACTTCAAGACTTGTCAGATGCTTCAATCTTATAGATACATGTTTTAACTTTACTTAAGTTATATTCCATGTAGTTTCCATTATTATAGGGTCAAACTTATCAAACCATATTTTTTCTGCTTGGTCTTCTTGCATTTTTAACCTCTTTATTGACTTTAGTTGTTTATCATCAAAGAGTAGTTGTCATCATCAAAAGCATGTTCATCTTCAAGAGATCTTCCTTGATTAATAATTTACAAAACATGGCTCCATTGAATGAATCGGTTAGTCTTCAAAACAAACAACAAACATAGCTTCAAGCGGTTAGTCTCTAAGACAAACCGCGAGCAAAGCTTCGAGCATTTAGCCTCTAACTAAACAGATACTTTGTACGTAATTAACTTAAACCAATTGGGAGTTTTGAATTGGCTATCCTCCGAACCGAACCGAGGTTTTATACATGGCTGACCATGAAACGAACCGGATTTTATACTGATTGATCTCGAAGCGAATGAGATTTTTTACTAGGTTAAGCTCAAGAATCAATGTAAATATTTTTCTCTAGCTTCACGGACCCAAAAGAATGTTTTTCCTTGAGTGGTGGAGCTCACAACCAAACGGAGAATAACATTAATCCCCCCCCCCCCTAAAAAAAGAGAGCTTTTAATAGGTTTAACTCTAAACCTAAATAATTACTTCCTAAAGAAGAAGAATTCACTCAAGAGGAAAAATTAATATTGGTGAATTTACAATAATACTCCTTCTAGAGCAACTTCCTCAATAGACACAAGAACACTTCTTACAATATTATGCCTCTAAATATCTGAGAGAATGAAAAATAATTTAAATACATATTGAGAGAGTGGAAGGTGAGATATCTCACATTTTCTGGATGCTTATAAATGAAGGGGAAGGCCTCTATTTAAAAGTCGAGTTATGGTTCAAAAAAGGAAATAATCCATAGAAAAAATTAATGTCCTAATTGGTTAGGAACATGTAATAATCGATTATTGATGACCCAATTGGAAGGTTTTTATATAGAGATGTTACCATTCATTAATAAATTGTCATAATATATTATAGACTTATTTCTCTCTTATCTAATCAATTAGGTACTTTGTCTAATTGATTAGGCAGTTCAAAAACTTGCCCTAATCAATCTGACGGTTCACAATTAATTTGGCTAGGCTTCAAAAACACTTTAGGTGATTTTATATGAAAATAGAGGATTCAAAAATAGTTTTAGTTTGTATTCTATTTATCCATATTACTTAAAAAAAAACACCCTTGTATTGTTACAAAACACTGACCACTTAGACAAACACGACCTGACGAGCTTTCACACTTCCTCTCTTTCGCACCTTGAACCTTCAAGTTCTTTTTCCAAGTATACCAATCATATTATCACTTAACTTGGATATTATTATGGATGATGCTTGATATATCTTCATGTTAGATGCCATCATCAAAGGATATCAATGGTGATCATCAAAACCTAAATCTTCAACTTTATTCGGAGGCATAACTTGATCAAATATTATGTACAACTTTGACTGCTTGAACCAACTTGCTTATTGATGTCACTTTAAAGTATTTTACATCTTCATGTGTTGTCATCATCAAAACCATGATATTATAAGGGTTATGCATATATTTCTTACCTATGAGCTTTGATCACTTTCTAATTGAACATACAAACACATAGTTCCATATTCTCTCCCTTTTTATGATGATAACACACTTTTAGGGAGGTGGTAAAATAAAAATAGATAGATAAAAATTTGAAGTGTTAAAACTCCACCATACATGAGTAGATGTATACTTTATTCCCATTGAGAGTATACTTATTTCTCTTATCATAATCAAAAAGGCGGGTAAAGTTGCAAGACAAAAATTAAATATGCAACACATTGATCACATAGACAAACATTTTAAAGGGGAAAACATTTCATTAATTTAAAATATAATGGAATTTAAAGTACAGGAAAGCAGGAAATTGTAATAGGAAAAGAAATAATACACGAAAAAATTGAATGTAAACACACTGAAAGGCTAAGACACATAGTGAGACTACTCTTCACTATTCTCATCATCATCAATGAACATCCCAGGAGGTTGTTGTCTTGATTTTTAGGCGAAGTAAAAGGACATAAAATTGATATTCACATTTTTTTCTTTAGTATTTTAACTATTTCCTTGAGTAGGACTTTAGCAGAGGGCATTTCGGGAATATCGTGTTCAAAATCTTCCAGATCCATGGGTCCTTCTTGTTCCATTCCTCTTTCCTTTCATTTGGAGGGTTTTTAAATTATGTTTCCATTTACAATCTCGTACCTCATCATTTATAGTGCGACATATCCTATTTATGTTACATCTTCCTTAGAATCTTCTCTTTCATAGTTAAAACCGGTGTGTTCTAGAATTTTTGTGACCAGGCCTCCATATGGAAAGCATGTCCCTTTAATTTTGTTGGCCAACATGTGTTGTATCACTTCACTTGCCCAATTTGTTTCAATTTTATTTGCAATTAATTACCCATATAGTGAAAGGTGCAAGTACTAAAGACTTTGGATTGATCATAAAGGAGGATACAATCGTCTTCTAGTTGAAGTTACCCCCTTGTTCGTCAAGATTGAAGAGAGATCCCTCATAAGGAAGATCCAAAATGTTTGCAAATTATTCCAACAGTAAGAATAACTTATGATTTATTACTTAGGAATAAATTATTCCATCGGTGAAGTAGAGATTTGAAAAGAACGGTCTGGCCAAGGATAAGTATTCCTTTCTTAAAAGGCTGTAGATGAAAGCCTTTAATTTTAGATCGATAAAGATCTTAAAGAATTTACATTCTTGAAAGACTTCAACATCCAAAGTGTGAAATTCCAAGACGGTTCTGCTTGCTAAATCTTGAAAGAACATTCTTCTTGTTGTTGTGATGAGAAATCACTAGTGAAAGGAGATGATGGAGATGATTACGATGATGGAATACTAAAATAGTATTCTCTCACACAAGAAGAAGACATATGAAAATATGAGATGCAATATAAGGGGAAAGTTACCTATTTATAACAGACCTTTTAGTGACTCTAAGTGTGTAAATATGAGAACCAAATATTTCCAAATTAACTCATCTAATCGATTGGGTTAAGATCCTAATCGATTAGATTATGTTATTTTTGAAGATCTCCCGCTTTTATCATTAATGTATAGATTTGATTGACTTGGAGGTGAAGTTTAAATATCATTAGATATGAAATTTGAAGCGCATAAGTCACATATTTGATTAACTTATAGCCCTAATCAACTATCCTTTTTCTCTTCATCCTCCTTGGTGCTTTTGGGGCCTTGGGTTGACTTTTAGTTTTGACTCAATTCTTTTTGCACCCCTTGCCAATTTGTTAGCACCCCTTTCTTGACAAAAACTAAAAACACTCATATATTTTATCAGTAAAAATATATTTAAAGGATGAGTGAATACTAAAAGCACTTATTTAGAAGGTTAATCATATTTTTTTAATTATTCAAAATTTAAATAGTGTACTATCTTGATTAAGAAGTAATCTTGATAAAGGCTACCCCCTTTGAGGGAACGACGATATAAAGTTGCATGTCCTTCTCTATAGATCATTGGATACGAGAGTTCGTTAAACACGAGATAAAAATATACACTACAGACTTATCTTCTCAACCAACTCGGAGGTTAGGTAATCATCATATATCGAATATGTTGAGACTATCATGAACAAATATTTTCTTTGATCACGACTAGTGATATACACCATCAGCGAGCATCGTTGGGTCATAAGCTTTAATTCAAAACAAATATTGTTGTATACTTTAAGGTATACACTTTTTTTTGTACAACTTTATTAATATGCTCTAAGGATTCATTAAAGCTCCAAAGCATCACTCGATAACACATTAGGTTGTCATGTTTGGTACACAAATCAATTTAGGCCCTGGTGCATTAGTGGTTCTAAGAGGTCTATATTTACTACCTTTAGACCTTCTCAATTCGTCAAAATAAAATGGCTCTAAATGGCCAAATCTATTGCTGTGAGAACATTTATAAGCACATATATACACTTTCTTCCTATTGAATTCTTTACTATGCATAATACTGGACGTAAATCCTAATATGGTTTTATTTAAGGAAGTCCTATGATTTGATAAAATCAATTCAAGGTTTTATTTCCCCTCAGTAAATTTACTTAGGGTTTCATGAAACTCTTTTATTTCCTTTTTCATCAAGACACAAGTATCACATGTTCCAACTAGGTTTTTAATATTAGGTATTTTGTGTTTATGGATTTCATTACTCTTTTCTATAAACTCAAGATAATCCTTATGGTCTAAGTTCCATTTTTTTATATTATCATTTTCTTTGATTAATTTACCACATAATTTGAACAGATGCTTGTATGATAACTTTATTACCTCATGGCCATTTTCTCTATGATACACTTTTAAACAAACTTTATCTTCTTCGTTGGACGAAAATTCTTTGAAGCTTCTACCTAAGTTTGATTATTCAAGGTTCCTCTTTGATGTTGAATCTATGTTATTTGTAGAAGTTTTCTTCTCCTCTCCTCTCTCGTAGATTCCACTAGATGAATCTGTGGATCTATGTGCTTGTAGGTAATAAATAATTAACTTCTAAAGTTTTGATGACGATAGTGCATGACAAATAGCTTTCAACTCTAGAAGTATATAAAAGCATCAGCAAGAGAACTCAAGATTAATTGCTTATACAAAACAAAGACTATCAAGCAAAAGTCTTGGAGATTCTTTGATGAAAGGTGTGAAATCTGGCCAGGTAATGTATGTCAGTTAATCAGAGTCAATTGAGTATTGTAAAAGTAAGGTAGTAGCATAAGAATATTAAGGAAACTCTCTCTCTCTCTCTCTCTCTCTCTATATATATATATATATATATATATATATATATATATATATATATATATATATATATATATATATATATATATATATATATATATATATATATATATATATATATATCACCACACAAACACATGCACACACACACACACACACACACACATATGCATGCACCCATACAAGTACACACGTATGCGTGTGTGCGCGCGCACACACACACACACACATACACACATATTAAAATACTTTTCTACCTTGCAAAGGATTTTCCAAAAACAAAACTAATTGATTAAAAAACTATCCAAAAAAGTTCTCAATCATATACTTGATTAGAAAGATATGTTAATCGATTATCCAAATTTCTTTGATCAATCTAATCAATTAGAGCACTTGTACAATCGATTAGCAAGATGGTAATCCATTGTATAATAAAAAACTATAACACATTAGTGACTTGCAATGACTCTATATACAAACTTTCCTATTTGGACTTTACGGACGATTATAATTGAGTTGTCCAATTGATTATAATGTTTTTCTAATCGATTATGTAATCAATTCAACCCATGGACCATTTCCTTTCTTGGCGTTTCCAACTAGTATATAAAGGAAGGTCTTGCACACTTCATATCACGCCACTTTCCAACATTTTCATATTTCTTTGGAATTTATCTATTTCTCTCTTTTTGGAAAATATTTTCTATTCACTTCAACTTGCCTTAGTGCTACTAAGTGAAGTTTTACTTGTGAGGAAGATACTCTTGTAAGTGGTTGTGCTGGTCATTTATATTCTTAAGGGTGAGATACATTTAATATATATAGTTTGGTTTTTGAGATTAACCTTTATAAAATATTTGTTATTGGATTATTAAGTTCACCGGAAAAATGTTGGTTTTGGTTATTGAAATCAACCATAAATCTCTAAACAGTTCGATAGCGTAGCCTGGATAAAAGTTTTCATTTGACTATGGATAAGTCTATATTAAACTTTCATGGTCATAACTTTCAAAAGCTCAAATTTTATAATGAAACTCTCAATAAGACCTCTTGGGGACATGACTAGGCCAACGTCCGGCTAAACCTGTATTAATCTCTGGTGCAATCTTTTTAACCCTATCAATTTACTTTTCCACAATTTACTTTCATTATTTAATTTTCCACTACAACTACTCACATAAAATTACTAGTACTATGTTAAATGAGAAAATGTTAAAATTAATCACGAATTTTGACTACCATTGTTCACTCCCCCCCCCCCCCTTTACTAGTGCTTGAAGTCACTTGTCCAACAAGTTGCATCAGAGTCTAACTCTTGTTAAGAACTATTCGTCTTAGGAGGAAAAATGTATTAATCTATTAACTAAACAAACCTCCATCATTCAATAGAGAATGGTACAATTTGTGGACAGAGAAAATGAAAATCTTCATAGAGGGAACAAATCGTGGTATTGGGAAGGCTGTGAAAGAAGGACCATATGATCAAGCGCACGAAGTCAGCGGTGTTGTAGTAGATAAACCTGAAAAGGATTGTTCCAAAGAGGACAAATAGAATGTGGAGCACAATTTGAAAGCTAAGAGCATCATTACCATCGCAATCAATCTTGATGAGTTCTTATGAGTTTCTCACTGTGAAACTTCTAAAGAAATATGGACATCCTCCAAATTACCCATGAAGATACTATTGAGGTAAAGAGGGCAAGGTTGGGCACATTAACCCATGAGTATGAACTCTTTAAAATGAAACCCGAAGAGAAGATAAATCAAATACAAACATGATTCACTCACTTCGTGAGTCATATGAGAACTCTAGGGAAAACATTCTCAAATGAGGTATTAGTCATAGATATTCTTAGATTCTTAAACCTAAGCTGGCAACCTAAAGTCACTGAGATTTATGAATCTAAGGGTACAACGACTATGGACACACACACACACTCTTTTTGGAAAATTGCATGACCATGAAATGGAAATTAAAAGACTTGCCATAGACGAGGAAGGAAAGAAGAAAAATAAAAGTATAACACTTAAAGCTGAAGAATCTAACTCAGATGATGACAGGACTCTTATAGTAAAGAACTTCAAGAGATTTATGAAGAAGGGGAAAAACAAGAAGAAGAACAAGAAAAATATAAATAAAAATCATTCACTCCAACGTGTTACAACTGCGGAAAGAAAGGACACATTTAACCATGTTGTCCTCTACTCAAAAAGACAATTAAAAAATTCAAAAATAATCATAAGAAGAAGAAAGCATATGTGGCATACAAAGATAATGACATGGAATACTCAAATGACGAAGGTGAAAAATCCAACATATGTCTGATGACAGAGCATCAATATGATGAGGTAAACTCTCAATTATCCTATCATGACTTTTATTTAGATTATGTAAGAAATTATCGAAAGAAACAAATAAAATATAGAAAATTATTTCTACATCTAAGAACACCATATCTCTTGAGACCAAAAACAAAACCTTAGAAAGAGAAAAGAATTCCTGAAAGGAAAGGAAGAAAATTTTAATCAAAACCTTTCCACCTCAAATTAAGAACCTAACATGTGTAATAACTGCAACAACTTAAAAAATGAAGCTTGCGATCTTCAAATAACACTTCTCAAATTCACCAAGGGAGAGATAACCTAGAAGTCTTGATAGGAAATCAAAGAGCATCATACAATAAAGAAATATTATGGTACGAACAAAAAAGAAATAGAAAGAACTTTAAGAACATGTGTAAAACCAAGACCTCGTCTCACTGCAAAGCTTTAAAATACAAATACTGCAATAAAGAATGTCACATAGCCACGTTCTATTTTATAAGAAAAACCATGAAAGAAATGAAGGACGTCCCCTCTCATACTTTTATAGGAAACATTATGAACACATAACAAAATTTTCATCTAGTTGTGAAAATGCATATGTATCTAAAACAAGAAAGAGAACTAACTATTTATGAAACTAACAATCAAGAACCTAAGATGATATAGGTACCTAAAGTTAAGAACTAACATTTTCTCTATAGGAATGACTTCAAATATCAAACATTAAATGGTATCTTGGTAGTGGTTATTCAAATCATATGACAGGTGACACAACCTTATTCTCCACCTTCTTTCCCAAAGAAGGAGGATTCGTCTCATATGGAGATAATAATAAGGGGAAAATACTAAGTTTTGGTACCATTGATAAATTCCCAAATCCAAAGATTGGGGAAGTTCTGTTGGTAAAGGGACTTAAGCACAATTTGCTCAATATTACTCAACTATGATTAAAAGGTAACAATGTAACATTTGATTTTTTTGGTTGCAGAGTTATAAAGTTAAAATCAAATGAAACTTTATTTACTAACTCAAGAAGTGGAAATACCTACATGGTAAATTTAAACAAAATTCCTTCAAATGATGTATGTCTATTAAGTAACGAAGATGAATCTTGTTTATGGCATATAAGAATAACACATATCCATATGGACCACTTAAATAAACTAGTTCGAAAAGATCTGGTAGACAGATTGTCAAACTTGCATTTTGAAAAGAACATATTATGTGATGCATGTCAAAAGGGGAAGCAAGCCAGTGCCTCTTTTTAATCTAAAAATATAGTTTCTAGTGATAGGTGTCATACCCCAATTTTATCCAGGCATTTTAAATCTTCGGGAAAATGGCTTTATTTTATTTTGTCCAGAGTAAAATTTGGGTTTTGCAGACAAATCGGTTGAATTAATTTCTTAATGGTGCGTAAAATCAGAGAACAGTGTTTTTAGGTTTGGGCATGCAACTATCTGTTTTAATGAACTACATTACACGTGGGTTAGTTTGGCGTTCTTATTTGTTTCTTTGCATCTGCGCACGTTAGTTTTTGATTAGTTTGATCCTTTTATTAGGGTATTTTTAACTGCAAAATTTGATTTTCGACTGTTGGTTTTACTGAATTATATTGCGCGTAGATTATTTTAGTACATTCAATTATTTTTTCACACGTTCGCACGTCTACGTTTGAATCGATTTAAATTTTTTTAGAAACTTTAATTTATTAGTTTTAATTAGGAAATTATAACTAATTAGATTTGATGGATTTTAATTAGAAACTTTCATGATTAGAAAATTAATTCAATGTTAATATTCTTGTGAAATGACCACGTTATCCTTAAGGGTTTACCTTGTTGGTTTAGCCATATAAATGCATGCTCCTTTAGAACTAATATAGACTTAGAATGTTAAATAATTTTAATAAAATCTTTGATTAACAAATTCATGTTCCCCTTAGGAATAGTTTGTAAATAATTTTTAACCCTTAGATTAGGATTAATCATAAGTTTCATGTCAACTGAAACCCTCCGATTTGAGTTGATCAAAAGCAATTTTGATCAATTAAATCCTTTGATCATGTATAACCCCATAGGCCATTCAAGTGATCAAAAGTCACTTGATCACTTGATAGGACTAATTCTAACGTTGTGGATCTCCAAACTTCAAGACCAGTCTTTCAAGCAAGGCATCCCATTCACATCGAGCAGCAAATTATACAAGATACATCAAAAGTCAACACTTGGTAAATACGATTTAAATTGTATGACACGAGCCTTAAGTAATAAGGAATGATGAGACGAAGTTTCTCCTACCCTTGTCTAGAGTGACTTTGCGTACGGGGCGTATGCCCTATCTATTTAAAGCGTTCACCCTTATTCGTAGAATTTAGTGTGATTCTTATCAAACAACTGTTAAGTCTCTTCATATCTCTTCATCAATCATATCTCTTCATCAATCATATCTCTTGCCTCAATATCTTGTTGTCAGCCCTTATAGGCTAAACTACGAAAGCTCTGACTGTCTCATTGCACAGTGAGAATACGTAGGCAGGAGAATTCAGATTCTCCGCGAGCTACCCTATTTTAGACGCTGATGAAGGACCTAAACCAGGAGTGCAATGGATGCTCGTGTTCGACGGTTCCTCTAATGCAAAAGGCCATGGAATATGAGCAGTTATCACCTCTCTGATTGGTTTTCACATTCCATTCACCGCCAGATTATGTTTTGACTGCACGAACAACATGGAAGAATGTGAGGCGTGTATCTACTGTATTGAAGCAGCTATTGACTTAAGAATCAAGATTCTTGAAGTGTTTGGAGACTCTGCTAGTAATCAGTCAAGTCCGAGGAAACTCTGCATTTACCCAAATGGAGTAAGCTTCCAAAGCTACATAGTTGCATGGACCAAGCCCGGATCTTCCTTTCCTATGCACATTATGCCAAGCATGTATCATCCCTTTCTTCAAAAATTGGGGATCTTTACCCTCCTGATAGAATAGACCCTCTAACTGAACATTATTAGGCTTATCTCTCAAGGGGAACCCAAGTTGAAGACGGGCCAATGCTGGGTTGTAGTTGATTCCTCATTACGTACCAACGAGAGGTACGTTAGAGAACTCACCACAACTATCAATAATATCCAAGCTATTCAATGTAGAATCATACCAATCAATATCATCATTAGTGAGAGACATAAGTCTTTGGGACCACAATAGACATTGTCGGTTCTCCACGAAAGCAGGCGTCTGAGGCAAGTGCGAAATAAACCACTTGTACAGAAGAGGAACATATCACATAATAGTCCTACCATCTTTAGAATTCCTTAAATGCAAAGAGAAATACAGGTAACCCAACAGAGTTGGAACAGGATTTCCAATCAAGAAGATTCTAATGGCATTAACATCCACAAAACCATCAATGTTAGGGAACAAAACTAAACCAATAGATGAGAAATACAAAGATGGCTTCAAATGCACCCATGCTACCGGCTTGAGCAAAAATAGTAGCTCTATCAATGAGGAACTCAGAAGTCATCCCAAGAATACCTCATTTCTTTACCAAATGAGCATCAACCTCAGATTTCTTCATATGAAGAGCTTCGGCTATGATATGAGATTTGGGAATCTCCTATGACCCACTAAAAGGTATCTTGTTAGATATGGGTATACCCAGGAAATATGCATACTCCTCTAACGTAGGCACAAACTGATAATCTGGAAAAGTGAAGCACCGGTAGAAACGGTCATAGCTCTGCACCAAAACACTCAGAAGTCCTTCCACCACATCAGTAGATAACATAGACAAGAGTTTCCCATGACGTTTCTTGAAGTACAAAGGATCTAATACAAAGGATGAAAATTTCCTAAACTCTTTCAAATCAGGACATCTGAAACTGTACTTTTAGTGTTCCTTCGTCCATAAATTATCGTTTGAAAATATTTGCAAATAAGACCTCAGTTTCCTTGAAATTTATTTTCTATGATGAATGTCATGATACGCATGTATGCATGAGTGCAATAATCACAAACAAGGGATCACACATAAGGAATACACAAACAAAGGTCAAGGTATGGATCAAGTCATCATCAAGAGCAATCATCCATTTTGGTGGATTATGGTTTTCACCTTATCAACACCCAAGTTCCATTGATATTGATGAGACTGATCGGATCAACCTAGAATCAAAGGGTTTGTTATGAGTCACGAGCATGGATTCAGGTTAAGAACCATTCCAAAGGAGTTTACTAAGGATAAAACATGAAGATCATGTTCTAAAAAGTTCCCAGAGTCTTAATCCCATCTATCGGATATTACAGGTTAGGATGACTGACTCATCAACCCATAATACTCTCAAGAGAAAGTCGTCTGAGTGTAGTATCATGTAACAACTGTTATCAAGTCTAGACTTGAACAGTCTCCGCACTACATCCTAAATAGTTAAGGTTAGGTTAAATGTTCTACGGTCCTCATCTTCTCGGACCCCCAAATTAGAGAAAGTAATGCTTATCCACAAATAACTTGTGTGACATTAGTAACTCTAAAGAGGTCTCCACTGAGTAGATGGGTCTTAAGCCAACTTGTTAAGGACTAGTCCACACAACTTTAGCATGACTATACCATCCTCTTATCTTAATTGCACTCAAGTTTGGGTTAGAACTTATCTCACCACTCAGATATCACAAAGCACAACAGGCATATTATATCATACAAACAATATATACAAACATCAAATATTTAAATATATACACATAAAAAGTAGGCTAAACCCACTGAGGACTACTCCCCAGCAGAGTCGCCACTTAATTTCTGTAGCGATAAATCATGACTATCAAGCTATGGATAAACTTGACGTCAATAAAACCAGAGTCACCACTGTAGCGGTGTATTCGTCACTTTATGATTTATTGATTAAATCAAAAGCAAAGCATACAAAGAAATCGAGTCGCCACCGCACTTTTATTTATCCAAAGGATTGGCTAAAAAGCGAACAAAAGCCTAAGAAGTTTTACACATAGAAAACTAATGAAAAGATCAGAGAATCTGGGTAAGGGGTTAATTACGCAATGGGAAGGTGTTAGGCACCCAAAACGTCCTAGGTACTCCTAGGGAGCCCTTTTCACACTGGTTGTATAAAAAAGTTTATTTGTTTATGACATATTGTGCAAACATGATTTGGAAGATGAGAAAAGAATATACAAGTTATTATTTTTTGTGTTTGAACGGATGAACCCGTTGCCTACGTACCTTCCATGAAAGGTAAGGATCAAAATGCCGTAGTTCGGCTAAAAAATTTCACAATATGAGTGGGTTCATTTTAAATCAAGAGCACTAAGGCTTTTCATTATCAACGGGAGAAAACTCAACCAAGACTAACAATCCACCATGCAAGGATAGCTTCAACATACTAGTGAGGGGTTAACCCTATAATAAGTATGGAAGACTTACAATCAACTCACTAAGGATGTGGTGAGATTTACATCAACCACTATGAGAATTGAAACCTATGGCTAATGTATGAAAACATATCAACAATGGACAAAGCCACCAAAACAATTGAATGGGTGTGATTAACCAATTATGAGTATTTACAAAATATGGTCAAAGTATGATTAAAATTCAATTCAGAAAGAAGTGTTATGAAAATGAATTTTGAAAAGTCAAGGACTTAAGGTCCAGGTTTCTAATTTGAAAAGACATGAAGATGTTTGCACACTATGTATTTACAAGTTTCAAAAGTCAACAAGTGAAAAGGGAATTTGAAACAAAAAGGGTGTGGATGAAGGAGTGTAAAACTTCCTAGAAGTTCACCTCTTGAAATCATATAGAAGATGATTCAAGTGTGTCCTTTGGAATAAACAACAAAGCAAGTAAGCAAATGCAAAGCAAGGTGATACCGGATGTCAATAAATGGACTTATACCAATCTGACAAAACAAACACGGATACCGGATACCAATCAATGGATTTACACCAATCTCCTAAAACAAAACAAATGATACCGGATGCCAATAAATGGGCTTATACCAATCTCACAAACAAAGGCGGATACCGAATACCAATCAATGGATTTACACCAATCTCCTAAAACAAAACAGGGATATCAGATGCCAATAAATGGACTTATTCCAATCTCCTAAAGCAAAACAAAACATGGATGTCAGATGCCAATCTATCTGGACTTATACCAACCTCCAAAGGATGATCATAGGAGTACAAATGCCAACAACATGGACTTATAATTGCATCCTCACATACAACAAATAAACAGAAGCACTAAGCAAAGAGGATATAAGTGGCCAACAAATGGTCTTACACTCAATCCCTTCCAAATCATAGGAACAATGGCCAATGAATGGACTTACAGTTGACTCCTCAATGGACAAACAAAGATGTCACAGAGATATGAAATGATGATCACGCAATAATGAACAATTAATGATGATAAATGCACAAAGCACACAAGCAAATATGCACAAATGAATCGAGCAATCAACCAAACAAAGCCAATTAGCACCCACTATATACAAGCAATTTGGATCAAGCAAGGGTTAGACTTTACAGTCAACTGGAATGGGGTAAGTGGTGCTCTTAACCTTATCATTGAGAGTTAAGGTGAAGCAGATGAAAGGATATGAGGGGTGTGCCTCATTGCTCTTATCCCTGGTCAGGGAGAGCTTTGAATGATAGAAGGTGTGGGAGTTCAGAAAGTTGGAACTCTCTCCACAAGTTAATGACTCTATAGATCTTGGGTTAATATCCACAATGCTACAACATGTAATGTGAGCAAAGGGATGACACACTGAATAGTAGGAGATGGACTACACATCTCTTTTGTCTACCAATTGCCTTATCAAAGGACTTTTCCTGCTTGGGGATAAAGATAAACAATCACAAACATTGCCTCTTAAGGCGGACTTCAGACAGGTGCCTGGCCACATAACAAGCCAGGTCTTCCAGACTACATGAAGAAGAGAAATTATACCTAATTGGTTAAGCAACCAAGCAAGTTCAAAATGAACTTAAGCAACTAATGTACCTGTGGAAACATCAAACAAATCAGTATACAACTCAGATAAACAACCAACAGTTAATGCAACAGACAACCAATATAGGCAAAGGCATAAGCCACAAGTCAATCTCAATTGAATCAACATCAACCTACAAAACACACATTAGTAAGCAAAAGCAAATATCAAATGCTCTCAAGATGAGGCATCATCAATTGTGTAACTTGCATGTGCAACCTGAAACAAAGCTTCAAATATGAGAGGCAAACCACTAGGACAAAGCCTAGGGTCAAAGGGGGATAAATAAGCCAAAACAGAACATGAAAATTGACAAGAATCAAGTTCAATCAATTAAGAAACTACTCCAAAATGTTTCATGTCAATATCAATTACCAAAAGAATTTCATAATCAAAACATGTCAAGATAGGCAAGTTGAAACCACATAGAAGCAAACAGAATGAACCAATCCACATCAACTAAAGAATGATTCAATAAATCTCAAGAAATATCAAGGCTACACAGAACACATCAAATGATCAACACACCAAATATCATGGCATTTGGACAAGTATAAGCATGGAAATTAAATTCATCAAGTCAAGGTAAGCATGAACAAGCTCAAAGGAGGCACAAATTGATACATCAACTTAAGGCAATCCTAAAACAGAAATGACAAGTTATAAATGATTCAAACCAAAGCCACAATAAACTTCAATGTGTCTAGAAAACATGTGTAAAATTTAAAGCTCATATGATAAAGCACAAGCATTTCACAAATCAATAAAGTTCAACACTCATCAAAAGTCCACAAATGGCAATCCAGAAAGAAAAATATCAAACAAATCAGAAATGAATCCTAAAATTCTACAAAAATTCATGATCAATCCTAACATCAAGAAGAATCAACATGTATAAAATCAGATCATTTGGCATTTATTTGGCATGGTAAAGAAAATCAGAAAATTGGACAAGAAATGGTGTGACACACATTGTCACACCTACATTAGCCAGATCATAACTCTACAACCAAGCATGATAAAAATACAAATTCTATATCAAAATGACCATTAGGATGTCTATTTTAAGCATGTCAATTTTCACTTTCATTGGATTAGCCATCATCATTTCACAACCAAAATGGTAAGCAAGGTACAAGATAGCATATGCATTAACAATCCCTAGGCAAATTTAAAATCCAACCGAGCACAAATTCTGGAAAAATAACTAAAAAATAGTAGACATCAAGAGGAGAACAATGGAAAAAACCACACATTAATTGGATGCATATTTATGGAGTTATGAATTTTTGAATGAAGAGAAAAATTAAAAAAACATATGAACAAGGCATGGCATGGATACATGAAGTAATGAAATAAAATGCCAAGGTCTAATTTGGAAATGCCTCCACCTGGAATCGAAGTGAAGGCGAATTTGAAATGAGGCGCCAGGTTAAACGCCGCGTTTCATTTAATTGAAACGCTGGCCAATCAGAAGCCGGCACTTGGACCAATACATGTCCACTAACAACTAAAACACATGCATTCAGCGCGCTAGGAGATCAAACAAGACCTGGAAAATGGAAAACCTAACATTCACCATGTGTTCATCGTGTTCATCATCATCAAGAACAAATCATCACAGAAATTCACAAACAGCATACCATTGGATTCATCTCACATCACACATCAACAATCCAGTATTAATTTAACCTAATTCTACATGATACGAATGGATCGAACAAAAGAAGTTCAACATGTCAAAACTAAAATCATCACAACTACTTCATTACTGCATGAAATTAATGGATCTAAAGCTCAACATGATCAGCATTGGAAGATCTACAAGATGCATATCATAATTTCATGAATTATAAGATTCGAATTCTGACCTTGCTGGAGAAACAGAAGTCAAATCGTGCAATCTAGGCTTGGAAAAGCTGAAACAGATCTTCCTCGAAACTTGAATGAATGAATGGATGAGAAAGAATAGCTCAACAATGCTCGATTTATCCAGAAACTTCAACTGCCATGGATATGCATCAAGGTTCAACAGTCTCGATTCAGCTTGAATTCTTCAAGATCTTGCTTCAACAATCTTCAATAATGCTGGTAGATGATGAACAAGCCACGAACCAAGCAAAGGATATGAAGAATTCGATGAAAAAGTTGAGAGAATTTTGAGAGAAAATTTTCAGATCTGAAATTATGGAGTTGTTCTTATCATTTTCTGTTAGGATTAGCTTTATATATGGTGTACTAATGAAGCTTGTTAATCATGATTAAGCAAAATGCAATGGATTAAGTGAAATGGGAGTGTTATGCAAATGGCCAAAACACCCTTATGCAATGCAAGGCAATGGAACAGTACTCGTGGCTGCATGATTTTCACTTCAAATGTGATTTGGAAGCAAATTCAATTGGTTGGAAGTGAAGGCAATGTATATTTTTCAAATTGGACATTTCCCTCCAAAATTCAAATGAAATTCAAGTGAAAAATCCAATATTTTTGTGATGAGAATTGATGAAATGTAATGCATGATTTGGATAGAGCATATCAAGATGGAAATGTTGCAAAAATAACCACTCCATTTGGCCTTTTGGTAAGAAAGTTATGCCCTTTTGAACTTCAAATTTTCTTGACCATGATTGATCCATAACGTTTCAACCACAAATGAGAAATTCATGTTCTTGGACTTTTTGGAAAGGTGAGAGCAAGATCTTCAACTTTCATGTTGGACAAAATTTCATTTGAAGCTTGCTTGATGATGTAAAATTGAGGAGAAGACCCTTCCATTTTTGGCAGTTTTGAAATTACAGGTCACTTACTATTTTTGGAAACTTTTCATCTGACCTCAAATTCTTCAATGTTGATATTTGAAATGTCAAATGAGACTTGTATGGACATGAATGAGGTCTCTCTGACCATCTCACACCTTCAAATCCATGATTGAATGCACAGTTGACTTGTGTTGACTTTTCTAGGGTTTCAGTTGACTTAGCTATGCTCAGATGAAATTCAAGCCCCTACCACTTGAGATCTTGATTCCAAATGATATCACAACTCATATGAACTCTTGTGAATGATCATGGTGCCCAAATTCTTCAGAATGGCCACCATCTATTGCTCAATGAATGCCTTTGACTGGCTTGACCTAATGTGGCTTCATCTGCAAGTAACAAGGTTAGATGGCATATTTTTGTACTTTTGGTTAGTGAACAAATGAAAAGCAATGATATACATATGCAAGACATGCTTGGTGATCAAGAACCACTCTCAAAAGATGACCCACCCATAGGGAAGGAGGCAAGGTGCACAACGATCCTTGAGGCAATGATATGATATGATATGATATGATGAGGGATCTTAGGGATAAAATTGGGGTCTTACAGATGCCCCTATTTAAGGTCATTCTAGCCGGAGAAGTGAAGTTTAGAAATCTTCATCTCGACGCGGTAGAATGGGCTTAAATAACAGTAATGAGACAAATTTTGGTCCCTAAGAGACCTCATGATGCAGATGTATGTATGTAAAAGACACAAAATCTGTGGGGATATGGTTCACACAGAAGAAAAGACAATCCATCGGAGTAATACACTCGCCAGGAACAGAGACTCTAACAAGACTCTTGTGGGGACTCTTATCGGGGATAGAAAGAAAAAGGAAGGCGTGAGCAGGACACGACTCTGAATTAGGGGAACAGGAATATACACTGCGTGGATGAGACACGGCTGGACTAGAGACCTCACTGGGGAGTGAAGGACTCAAACTGGAAAAGAAAGAATTCCAAAGGAAGACACATCCATTGGAAAGACACAAGGTGACTCAAATTATCCACAAAGGATACTTCGGATGAAAATCCGGACTCGGACCAAGGAACGATTCACAAAGAACCTCCCTGCCGGGGAAAAAATGCATATATTGGGGAAAACGCCAATACAACAAAGGGGTAAAAAATCACAACGGAAACTCCACTGGGAAAGGTCTAGCAAAGAGACTCTCCTGGGGAAAAGCAACAAGATGAGGTGTTACCGGTATAAGGGTAACAAACTCAGGAAGAATGAATATTTAAGACCGGTATAAGGGTGAGAGATATCAATCAACCAAACATCTGAGAAAGACCTGAAAAAGGTACATCAACTCAGGAAAATCTGACTCCACAGGGGACCAAGGTCATAATAGGGAGCAGAAAGGAAGGAACACCAGGGATACCGGGGTATATAATAGGTGACCGACCAAAGCGTGAATTGGTATATATGCCAAAACACTCATCATCCGAAATGAGGGCTTGAAAAAGCAAATCGACTTACAGGATGGACATTCAAATCCACAACGGGAAAACGAATCTTACTCAACTGGGGACACAAACCCAAAGAGCACATGAGATATAATATCCGTTACCGTCACAACGTGGATAGAATACTCGCATGAGATATATTATCTATTACCGTCAGAACGTAGATAATACACTCGCATGGAAGAGACACCAGGGATACCGAGGTATATAATCGGTGACCTGCCGAAAACGTGAATTGGTATATATGCCAAAACACTCATCATCCAAAACACAAACTTGTTAAAGGATGGATATTCGATTCTACAAAGAATACGAATCTTACTCGATTGGGGAAGATCAACAAAGGATTCCAACCAAAGAGCGAAAGAGATATATTATTCATTACCGTCAGAACGTGAATAATATACTCAAAAAGGAAGACACCAGAGATACCGGTTAGGGCATATAATAGGTGACTAATCCAAAAAGAGAGACAATCGATACCAAGCATACGGGTAAACGAAAGACAACTCACAGGGGATTGCAAGCATCCGAAAATTATCCAAGAAACAACAAAATATTCGATTCCACAAAGGAATAACGAATCTTACTCGACTGGGGAAACACAACAGGCTTCGACTGAAGAGTGCATGAGATATATTATCCATTACCGTCAGAACGTGGATAACATACTCGCATGGAAGATTATCCACAACCGGTTACTGGGTTAACAAAGGATAAATCGACCGAAAAGAAAGGCATCGGGATACCAAACTAGGTATATAATGATGACCAATCAAAGGGAGCAACAATCATTACCAAGCAACCGGGTAAATGAAAGAAGACTCGTTGGGGATACATTGTATAAACAACAACTATCCGAGCGCTTACTGGCGACTTCAAAGGGATAACATTGCAAGCATACGGCAATGATCCAGAAGACTGCTGGGGATACAATTGCTAGCAACCGACAATTATCCACAAGCAAAGGGAGGAATATCAACATTGAATATTGAATGAAGATAACCACAAAGAGTAACCATCATCGGTTAGGATGAACAACAAGGTTAACTCTGCAAAGGGGGAAATTAGGGTTTACAACTACCGAATACGGGGTAGAAAACCAAAACTCTGGCTGGGGATAAAATTGCTAGCAACCGGCAACTATCCGCAAAAAGCACAGACTCCGTTGGGAATAAAACCACAACAGCAGAAAATCCACCATCAACCAGAACGAACCACAAAGGTTACCTCTGCTAGGGGAAAAGAGATAGGACTTACAACTACCGAATACGGGGTAGTAGCCGGAACTCTGATGAGGATAAAAAGAATTAGGGTTTACATCCACCGAATATTGGATAGAAAACCAACAACTCTGCGTGGGGAATGAAAGAATCACAAATCCGCACGGGAACAAAATAGGGTTTATAACAATCCACAAACTGCTGGAGAGCAGGAAAACTAGGATTTATAACTACCGAATATTGGGTTGAAAACCAAATCGACTCTTGCTGAGGAAAAAGGTATATAACCACAAATTCCACCGAGAAGAGGGAACATAGGACTTACAACTACCGGTATAAGGGTAGAGGCCCAAAAAGATTCCGCCGGGGATAAAAGAATTAATGCCGGTTACTGGGCAATCATTCGTTTATTCCACAGGGAAGCACGATAAACAGCTGACAAATAGCCAATTCGGGATCAAACCGAAAAGACAGACTGAATCAAGACACGTACTAATGAGGATATAACTCAATAGGAACATCCATCCCAATATATATGTTGGAAGGAAACGGAAGAAACCGTCATCCACGAGGATATATCTCAGTGGGGAACTGCAGAAGGAAAGACAGACGCTTTCTGCTTAGGGGCTGACTCTATATGGAGAGATTTAAACACCCGACATCTGCTTGGGAAGATCTATTGGAGATCTACAAAATCCATAGCAGGAGACAACAAACAAAAGATATATGGCAAAAATGCAACATGAATATCTGAATGTTTATGATTATGCATGAATATGCGTGATTTATGTTTGATGAATGCTGACAAAACAGACATATCTAACACAAACAGGGTCCAGGAATCGAACGCCCGATACTATACTTCCAGGGGAAAAACCCACTGGAAAGCCAATCTGCTGGAGATCTACTTGCTGAAAAGCCGAGATCTGCGAGGAGGCAAAAGATCAGAGATATCAAAGAAATCACAAATTCTCTGAGGGATGGATCAACAAACAAACCAAACGGCGAACAGAAAGTCACAACAGGCATAAACAGCCACAAAGACGAGTCTGTTGGGGAATGGGAGAAATCCCGAGATATCTGCAGGGGATCCTCAGCATCAAAAGTTCACTGCATAGGCGAGAATTGCTATGAAAACAAATCCACACAACTCCACTGGGGAACAACCCACAAAGGGAGAACAGGTCATCCATGTAGAATCTACGGCACCAGCAACTCTACCTGGGGAGAACACAAATAGCCACTCCATCGGGGATACACCCACTGAAGGGAAAACAGATCACACAAGTAGATTCTACAACAAGCCACTCTACTGAGGATCAAAAGCAATCAGGGAATCAACCCAATCTCTGGATGCTAGACCACCAACCAACCCTACTAGGGAAACAGAGATTTCAACAAGCAGAAACTGCCACAAAAGCAACTCTGTCGAGGATACCAGCTCTGACGGAGGATCTGAGGGGATTATCACAAATGCAATCCTGATTCGGTTGGGAATAACAACTCTTTTGGGGATTTTGCATGAATACAATCCACCAAACCACAAATCTACTGACGGCTCCACTGGGGAAATCCCCTGAAGAATCCACTGGGGATATGGAAGAGAGCTGGGGAAACAACCACTAAATGCTGACTCTTCTGAGGAGAACATCCACAACTGCTGAGGAGGATCATAATCACTACTCTGCTGAAGGCTAAACACTCTGATGGGGAGATATAGCAATTCTGCTGGCGACTTGGCCGGGGAAGAGGGTACTGCTGGAGCAAACGAAGTCTTCCACAAGCGCTCTGCTCCGGGGATATATCACAGATTCCACTAGCGACCGTGCTGAGGAAAGATAGCAACAACCCTGCTTGCGACTGCATTGGGGAGAGACTATTGCTGGAGAAGAAAACAAAGTCTTCAACAAGCACTCTGTTTGGGGGAACAACCCACCACAACAACTCTGCTTGGGGAACAACCCCACCAACAAAGCAGGATAAAGAGGATACAACCATGCTAGGAATTATGAACAAATGTCTTACCTGTAGGAAATCATGCCACCCTTGGGAGAGCACTGAGAAATTCTTGAGTATCCTTTCATCATTGTGAATGTTCACTTTGTTTAAAACAACAATTTGAAAAATTTATTTGTTTAAAACAATGACATTTTATCAATTAAAACATGCAAAACATTTGTTGAATTGAAACAAATAAGAATGCAAATAATTGGATAAAAAGCTCAAATTGATTTGATGGAATGGTAGCCTGCAAATGGCAAGACTCCATAGATCTGTACAAATTTGAAATCAGTGATATATATTGGAAGAGGGCTACATTGAACATAATGATCCTTTCCCTACCAATTTGAATCTCGATGTATTCGAAGCTTCAGTTGACGACGAATCGAGAATTTCTGACGAAAAGACGATTGCGGAACAGAAAGTCTTGTCAGGATGCAGTTACTTGCCGAATCCCTAATTTTTGCCTAGATTGCCCCAGGATGAGGTACTCAATCTAGCGGGATGCAAATAATCTTTTTTTTTCATGTCTCTAACTTTTGCCTGGATCTCCCTTTCGGGTTCTCCACCGAGACGCTCATTTTTGCCTAAGCCGCCCTTTCGGGTTTTCAACTTGGCGAGCTATTCTGTTTTTCATTTGCATATACTTTTTTTTTAGGCAAAGTATTTCTTGACTGCATCTGAATTCACAGGACGAGTGAAATCCTCCCCATCCATTGTTGTAAGCATCAAAGCACCGCCTGAAAAGGCTCTCTTGACAACATATGGGCCTTCATAGTTTGGAGTCCACTTGCCCCTGGAATCGGACGCGAAAGACAAGACTTTCTTGAGCACGAGGTCACCTTCTCAAAACACACGAGGCTTGACCTTCTTATCGAATGCTTTCTTCATTCTCTGCTGATATAACTGACCATGGCACATGGCAGTCAATCGCTTCTCTTCAATCAAATTCAGTTGGTCGTAACGACTCTGAATCCATTCAGCATCATACAACTTGGCTTCCATCAAGACTCTTATTGATGGGATCTCCACCTCTACTGGGAGAACAACCTCCATGCCGTAAACAAGAGAGAAAGGGGTTGCCCCTGTTGAAGTGCAGACAGATGTACGATATCCATGCAAAGCAAATGGCAGCATCTCATGCCAATCTTTGTACGTAACTGTCATTTTCTGGATAATCTTCTTGATATTCTTATTAGCAGCTTCAACAACCCCATTCATCTTTGGTCTGTAAGGAGAGGAAACATGGTGTGCAATCTTGAACTCAGCGCACAACTCATCCATCATCTTATTATTCAGATTAGATCCATTATCAGTAATGATCTTATCTGGCACACCATAACGGCAAATCAGCTGGTTCTTGATAAACTTCACGACCACCTGCCTGGTCACATTAGCATATGATGCGGCTTCAACCCATTTGGTGAAGTAATCAATTGCTACGAGAATAAACCTGTATCCATTGGATGTTTTCGGTTCAATCATGCCTATCATGTCAATCCCCCACATAGAGAAAGGCCATGGTGATGAAATCACATTCAGAAGTGTCGGAGGAATATGAATCTTATCCGCATAAATCTGACACTTGTGGCACTTCTTCACATATTTGCAGCAGTCAGACTCCATTGTCAGCCAATAGTAGCTTGCTCTCAACATCTTTCTAGCCATGGCATGTCCATTGGAATGAGTACCAAATGAACCCTCATGGACCTCAGTCATTAACAGGTTTGCTTCGTGTCTATCCACGCATCTGAGCAAAACCATGTCAAAATTTCTCTTGTAAAGCACTTCACCACTGAGGTAGAAACTGCCTGACAACCTTCTCAGAGTTTTCCTATCTTTCACAGATGCCCCAGACGGGTATACCTGGTTCTGGAGGAAATTCTTGATATCAAAATACCAAGGCTTGTCATCATTCACTTCTTCAACTGCAAATATGTGAGCTGGTCTATCCAAACGCATCACGGAAATATTGGGCACTTCATTCCAATATTTGACCACAATCATGGAAGCAAGCATGGCAAGAGCATCTGCCATCCGATTATCCTCTCGAGGAATATGATGAAAGTCAACTTCTATAAAGAATGTTGAAATCCTTCTTGCATAATCTCTGTACGGAATGAGACCAGGTTGATTCGTCTCCCATTCACCCTTGATCTGATTAACAACTAGGGCCGAATCACCATACACATCAAGATGCTTGATTCTCAAATCAATGCATTCTTCTAGTCCCATAATACAGGCCTCATACTCAACCATATTATTCGTGCATTTGAAAGTTAGCCTTTCTGTAAGCGGAATATGTGTGCCATGAGGAGTAATGATTACTGCCCCAATTCCATTTCCGTACTGATTCACAACGCCATCAAACACCATCGTCCATCTGGAACCAGGTTCCGAACCTTCATCAAGTGTAGGCTCATCACAATCTTTCATTTTCAAATACAGAATCTCCTCATCTGGGAAGTCATACTGCACAGACTGATGATCTTCAATCGGCTGGTGCGCTAAACGGTCAGCCAAGATACTACCCTTGATAGCTTTCTGAGCTCGATACTCGATATCATACTCAAACAACAGCATCTGCCAACGGGCAATCCTCCCGGTTAAAGCAGGCTTCTCGAAAATATACTTGATTGGATCCATTCTGGATATCAACCAAGTTGTATGATTTATCATGTACTGGCGTAAACGCTTAGCAGCCCAAGCCAAAGCACAACACGTCTTCTCAAGCATAGAGTACCGAGACTCACAATCAGTAAACTTTTTACTGAGGTAGTAAATAGCAGATTCTTTCTTCCCTGATTCATCTTGCTGACCGAGTACACAACCCATCGAGTCTTCAAGAACGGTCAAATACATAATCAGAGGTCTTCCTTCCACAGGAGGAGACAAGATCGGAGGTTCAGACAGATACTCTTTGATACTGTCGAAAGCTTTCTGGAAATCCTCGGTCCAATCATGAGACTGATCTTTCCGAAGGAGCTTGAATATCGGCGCATATGTGGCAGTCATGTGGGATATAAATCTGGAAATATAGTTCAAGCGGCCAAGAAAACCTCAGACTTGCTTCTCAGTTTTGGGCGCAGGCATCTCTTGTATTGCTTTGACCTTTGCAGGATCAACCTCAATACCTCTCTCGCTGACAACAAAACCCAACAACTTGCCGGAACGGACTCCAAATGTACATTTGTTCGGATTCAAGCGAAGTCTAAACTTCCTCAAACGCTGAAAAAGCTTCAACAAATGCTCAACGTGTTCAACTTCCGTTCGGGACTTAGCAATCATATCATCGACATAGACCTCTATCTCCTTGTGCATCATATCATGAAACAAGGTAGTCATAGCTCGTTGATACGTGGCTCCGGCGTTCTTCAAACCGAAGGGCATCACTCGATAACAGAATGTTCCCCAAGGTGTGATGATTGTTATCTTCTCCATATCTTCGGGTGCCATCTTGATTTGATTATAACCGGAAAATCCGTCCATAAAGGAAAAGACTTTGAATTTAGCTGTATTGTCTACCAACATATCAATGTGTGGTAGAGGGAAATCATCTTTTGGACTAGCTTTATTCAAATCTCTGTAATCAACACACATACGGACTTTTCCGTCCTTCTTAGGCACAGGCATAATATTGGCCACCCATTGAGGATATGTAGAAGTCACCAGAAACCCCGCATCAATTTACTTCTGAACTTCCTCTTTGATCTTCACTGCCATATATGGATGAGTTCTTCTGAGCTTCTGCTTCACAAGCACGCACTCAGGCTTCAAAGGCAGGAAATGTTGCACAATATTTGTATCTAGACCCGGCATGTCTTCATACGACCAAGCGAAGATATCAGAATATTCTCGTAGCAATTCAATCAATCTCTTCTTGACAGACTCTTCAAGAAGTGCCCCAATCTTCACCATACGAACGCAATCCTCAAACCCCAAGTTGACTGTTTCCAGATCTTCAAGGTGCGGCTGAATGATCTTCTTCTCGTGCTCAAGGAGACGGGTAATCTCATCAGGAATCCCTTCAACATCATCTTCCTCTGCCTCGAATACAGGGAATTCAAAATTAGGAGATGGCGTTGGATCATTATGTTCAATGGGTTTTAGAATCAACCTGCATAATGATTTTGGTTAATAAAAAACTTGAGAATTTAAACAAGCAAATCATTATGCAGATGAAAAATGTTGCTTTCATTCTTGTTTTTATGGGTTTTTTGTGATCACTGATTTCATGCAAAAAGCAAAAAGTGAAAACAAATGGAAAAACAAATGTTTAACAATGCATTAATTGAATGAAAACATCATTGTATAAATGTTGCCAACAATGTTATCACTTCTCCTTTTGGCATGGGAGAAGGGTTTTGAACAAAGTGAACCATTACTCTGATCTATGGATGACTGTAGGAACATCTACAGCAACCCAATTGTGGCAGACACCACCAGGTATGATGAAGTTGCTCAGATCCTCTACATCCTCTTCCAAGATAGCAGCAGCCTCTTCAGTCTGATCAGCATGGATGAAACCTCCACTCTTGAACAAACCTTGCTCATTGAATGCCCCAGACGAATAGCCAATGCCAGCCCGGGATCTATTGTCTTCAAGCTCAATCATTTTTCCTAAACCAGCAACTGCACCACATTCAATGGCCAGTTTCGCATCACGGTAGGAAGCAAATGAAGGAGACTTCTTCTCAATTGGTTCATCAATAGATAAAGCTTGGAACGGAGTTCCAACTTCATCCTCAACATCAATATAGGAGAAAGAAGACAAGTGGCTAACCAGGAGAGCCTTTTCTCCCCCTACCACGACCAGTTTCTTGTTCTTCACGAATTTCAGCTTCTGGTGTAGGGTGGATGTCACGGCGCCAGCCTCGTGAATCCATGGTCTACCAAGGAGACAACTATATTATGGGTGGGTATCCATTACCTGGAAGGTAACTTGGAAATCACTTGGTCCAATCTTGATTGGGAGATCAACTTCCCCAATCACAGTCTTACGCGACCCATCAAAAGCCTTCACAACAACACCACTCTGCCTCATAGGAGGCCCTTGATATGACAATCGAGAGAGTGTGGTCTTTGGCAATACATTCAGAGATGAGCCAGTGTCCACCAGCATGTTGGACATGGCATCAGACTTGCAGTTCATGGAAATATGTAAAGCCATGTTGTGGTCTCTTCCCTCCTCAGGGAGATCAGCGTCACAGAAACTCAAAGTGTTGCAAGCAGTGATGTTTGCAACGATACTATCGAACTGTTCTATGGTGACATCATGATCAACATAAGCCAGGTCCAAAACTTTTTGCAGAGCCTCCCTATGAGGTTCTGAATTCAGCAGGAGAGATAATACGGAGATTTTGGATGGCGTTTGTAGAAGCTGGTCTACAACGTTGTACTCACTCTTCTTGATGAGCCTCAGCATCTCATCACATTCTTCATTCGTAGTGCCACTCGGGCCACCAGAAGAATCAGGAGTCTTTTGTACAGAGGAAGGTTTGGCAACAGCAAGTGCCGGGTTCTGAACATTCAAAGCCGTCCCAACCGGACGCTCAACAGTATCAGAAACAACAGCTCTAGCCTGAGGCTTAGGAGCTGAAAACACACGACCACTTCGGGTCAACCCACTTACATCAGCAATATTGGTAACAGAAGTTGAAGGCAACGTCACTTCCTTCCCATCTTCCACAGCAACGGGATTGCATCTGAAGGGTATTGCTTTCTTTGAAGAATAAGGCACAGGGCCTGCAGGCTTGATTATTAGAGAAGGAGAGACCTTCGGCTTGCTGCCATCATAACGAATAACAACAGGCTCAGGTAGCTTGAACACAGGAGAAATAACATTTACTTCTGGTTCACCTTCATCAACATTACGGTTCTGAAGAATCTCTATAGTTCCTTCGTCCAACAGCTCTTGAAGCTCTCTTCGCACTTGGCGGCAACCCAGACGATTGACAGAGCAAATACGACATTTGTCATGGTCATGCTCCATATGGTTGTACTGACACAGCAAGCGATGCAACTCGACCAATGACTGTCTAATATGACTCACATATTTGACTTTATACTTCCCGGGGCACCCCTGGACCATATTCACAGATTTCCCATGCTCGGGCAATGGGTTCTTTGTAACATTGGGGCCTGAGTCTTCAAAGCTCAGGATACGGCACCACATAAGGTCTTGCACCTTAGTTTTCAACGGATAGCAATTCTCGATATTGTGTCCCGTAGCACCGGAATGATAAACACAGTGTTGATCTGGCTTATACCACCACTGCGGATTCCCAGGCACAGCTGGAGGATCCCTTGGAGTAACCAGCTTCCTTTCCAACAAGGAACGATACAATTCAGCGTATGACATAGGAATGGGATCGAAGCTGATCTTCTTCCTATCATAATTCAGATTAGCTTGATTGCTGGTACTGCCACGAGGCTGGTAAGCCTGTTGCTGTGGACGGTGCTGTTGCTGATACTGAGGTTGTTGCTGATGCTGATGCTGATTGGGCTGCTGATACTGAGCATTATCTCTGAAGACAGGTGCTATATGAGCCACCTGATGCTGATTGCTAGTCCGACGTACCGACTTCCTCTGAACAAAGGGTCTTCTTGGTTTAGCATGGGACTGCACAGCATGTGCCTCCCCATCTTTCTTCTTAAACGCCCCATACCGTTTAGAAGAGCTCTCATCTTTACTCAAACGTCCTTCACGGACTCCTTCCTCTAGACGCATCCCCATGTTCACCATCTCGGTAAAATCAGAGGGAGCGCTCGCAACCATCCGCTCATAATAAAATGAGCTAAGAGTCTTCAAAAAGATCTTAGTCATTTCTTTCTCTTCCAGCGGAGGAGTAATCTGAGCTGCCAACTATCGCCACCTCTGGGCATACTCCTTAAATGTCTCATTATCTTTCTGGGACATGGCCTTGAGTTGATCACGGTCAGGCGCCATATCAACATTGTATTTATACTGCTTGACGAAGGCTTCGCCAAGATCATTGAAGGATCAGATGTTTGCACTATCAAGGCTCATATACCAACGAAGAGCCACACCGGACAAACTATCCTGGAAATAATGGATCAGAAGCTGATCATTATCTGTTTGCGTAGACATTTTCCTGGCATACATAACCAGGTGAGCAAGAGGGCAGGTGTTCCCCTTATACTTTTCAAAGTCAGGCACTTTGAATTTGATCGGAATTTTCACACCGAGAACAAGGCAAAGTTCAGCAGCAGACTTGCCAAACAGATCTTTCCCTCGGAGGGTCTTTAATTCCTTTCGCAGCTCAAGGAATTGATCATTCATCGCTTGCATCTTCTCATTAACATCTGGGCCCTCAGACGACTCAAAATGATAGATGGTGTCGTCTACCCTGGGAACGGTATGTACGACAGGAGGAGCAGCAGCAAGGACCGGGCTAGATGCCGGCATAGAAGCAAAAGTTGGAGCAGGAATATCTGGCATAAAACCCAGAGGCATACCCCACGGAAACCCGGCTGGCATGGCATGTGGCACAAAATGGGCACTAGCAGCTGGCACAGTCGGAGCGACTAATTTAGATATGACCGTCCTCTGGGAAGGAGTTGCAGGAGGTGGAGAAGGTTGGTTCTGGGCAGACAGAAACTGCTCCATCAGAGCACTCAGACGAGCGACCTCTTCTTTCAATTCACGGTTCTCTTACTCAAGTTGATCCATTACTCTGGCAGAATTGGCTCTTGTATAGTACCGGTGAGTCAGCTTGTCTTCAAAATAAATGAAGAGCACAGAGTTAGGCCACAGACAAGAAGACCAAGAACCACACCTGCTCATGCAGAATGATGGATGCAATGTTTGTGCATATGCTTTATTTTATTTTCAAGGAACCCTTAGGGTATTATTTGCAAATTTTTGAATATTTAAAGCATTTAATAGCATATGGAAAATATCTCATCAAATATATTTTGAACAAAGAAGTACAGAATTTTTGATTATTACAAGGGAAAAGGAAAATAGACATCCTATGGATCCCTAGAAGCTCGGGATGCTGGAAGACGAGATGCACACAGCTTCTTGATCTCTCTCTCATAGGCAGCTTCCATATCCACTTTCTCTTTAGCAAGCTGATCATACTTCCTTTTCCAGAACTTGGAAGACTGAGGAAGCAGAGAAGTCCAAGTATCATTCGGATCGTCGATCATCTGATGCTCGAGAAACTCAATCAAAGCGTCCTTCTCCTTCAGCTGATGAAGCAACTCTTCTCTTTCACGGATCCAAGCACGTGAAAGGTCTTCCTCTCTCAACTCCTCTACATCTTGGTTGGGGAGGGTTGAAGGCCCAGCCACAACCAACGGTGTAGGTCTCGGATGATCATACGGCATCAGATATTCAAAAGCTCTCTATCTGACCCAAGAGGTATATGGCTCCAAAGCAATGCAGTTCTTCGGACCCAACTCATTCCTGGTCTTCTTGCAGATCTTGCACCAAGCGCGGACAAATCTGGATTTCAGGCCTTGGGGATCTCTACCCTTCTGAAAGAACACACCTTCTAACAGAATGTTATGAGGTTTATCCTTTAGGGGGAACCCAAGCTGACGACGTGCTAGGATAGGATTGTAGTTGATCCCACCACATGTACAAAGAAGAGGCACATTAGGGAATTCACCACAATAATCAATAATCTGCACAGTATCATACACGCGATCATACCAATAGATATCATCATTAGTGAGAGACATGAGTCTCTGAGACCACCGTAGACATCCCTTGTTCTCCTTGAAAGCGACCGTCTGTGGTAAGTGAGAAATAAACCACTTATACAGCAGAGGCAAACAACACACAATAACTCTTCCACCCTTTGCATTCCTCAGATGCAAAGAGAAATATGCATCACCCAACAGAGTCGGAACGAGATTAAGAACTGAGAAGATCCTAATGGCGTTCACATCCACAAATTTGTCGATGTTGGGGAATAATACCAAACCATAGATGAGCAGCACAAATAAAGCCTCAAAGGCATCCTCACTCATGGCCTTCCCATAAACGGTAGCTTGAGCAATGAGGAACTCGGAAGGAAGACCCTGAATTCCACCTTTGGTAGTCAGATTAGCTTTAATCAATGCTTCATCTATATGCAACAAGTCTGCAATCTCTCGAGAAGTCGGAATACTCTCCAAGCCACTAAACGGCACTTGATCCAGAATCGGAATCCCAATAAGATGAGTATACTCCTCAAGCGTAGGCAACAACTGGAAGTCCATAAATGAGAAGCAATGATACAGAGGATCATAAAACTGAGCCAAGGTACTCATCAAACCCTCATCAACCTGAGTAGTCAACAGAGGCAGAAGCTTCCCATAGCGAGCTTTGAAACCCAAGGGATCTAATACATAAGATGTCAGATTCCTTAACTCTTTCACATCGGGCTGTCTAAAGCTGTACTTCTTTGTATGCCTTTTCGGTCTTTCCATGTCTGAAAATTTTGCAAATAAACCCTTTAAGTTCCTTGAAAATTTTCTCATTTTTCTGATGACATGAATGCAGATGAATGCATGAATGCATGAATGCAACAATCACACTCAAGGATCAAGCAAGTCACACCAAACAAAGGTCATGGGAAAACTCATTGTATCCCTAATATCAATCATCCATTTTGGTGGATTTTGGTTTTCACCTTATCAACACCCAAGTTCCATTGATATTAACAATACATGAACCGGCTCAAACATCCTTAATATCAACCATCCATTTTGGAGGATTATGGTTTGCACCTTATCGACGCCCAAGTTCCATTGATATTAAGGATATTTGAACGACTCAACCACGAATCACAGGTTTACTGAGAGTCACGAGCATGGAGTCTTGGTTAAGAACCACCCAAAGGGAGTGTACTAGGGTTTAAACCTGCCAGACATGTTCTACCAGAGGTTCCCATAATCATCGTCTCATCTTTCGAATATTATCGGAGAAACGAATACTCGTATTCCAAAAATATTCTCAAGAGAGACTCTTATGAGTGTAGTATCGCGTAACAATCGCATCAGAACTGACATCTGAACGACCTCCGCACTACGTCCTAAAAATAGGCCAAGATGGGCTTGGTAAACTACGGTCCTTGGCTTCTAAGGCACATGATTGAAAGAATAATGCCTAACCATAAATAACTTGTGTGACATTATTAATCCAACATGACCTCCACCATGTGAATGGACTCGCAAGTCAACTTGTTAAGGAATACTCCACACAAGTCGACGAGACTACGCCATTCTCTTATCCTAGAGTGCACTCGAGTTCGGGTATAGAACTCATCTCACAGAGATCACCAAAGCAAACAACAATTGTATATCAAGCAATTCAAACATTACAATCAATACAGTTATCCCAAATTGTACAAAAATATATCAAATAACACATAAACAAATATCATACAACAAGGGTGAAAAGTAGGCAATACCACCAGGGAAGGTCTAATGTTATCCCCAGCAGAGTCGCCACTTTTCTGTAGCGGTGTATTCGTCACTTTATGATTTATTGATTAAATCAAAAGCAAAGCATACAAAGAAATTGAGTCGCCACCGCACTTTTATTTATCCAAAGGATTGGCTAAAAAGCGAACAAAAGCCTAAGAAGTTTTACACATAGAAAACTAATGAAAAGATCAGAGAATTTGGGTAAGGGGTTAATTACGCAATGGGAAGGTGTTAGGCACCCAAAACGTCCTAGGTACTCCTAGGGAGCCCTTTTCACACTTGTTGTATAAAAAAGTTTATTTGTTTATGACATATTGTGCAAACATGATTGGGAAGATGAGAAAAGAATATACAAGTTATTATTTTTTGTGTTTGAACGGATGAACCCGTTGCCTACGTACCTTCCATGAAAGGTAAGGATCAAAACGCCGTAGTTCGGCTAAAAAATTTCAAAATATGAGTGGGTTCATTTTAAATCAAGAGCACTAAGGCTTTTCATTATCAACGGGAGAAAACTTAACCAAGACTAACAATCCACCATGCAAGGATAGCTTCAACATACTAGTGAGGGGTTAACCCTATAATAAGTATGGAAGACTTACAATCAACTCACTAAGGATGTGGTGAGATTTACATCAACCACTATGAGAATTGAAACCTATGGCTAATGTATGAAAACATATCAACAATGGACAAAGCCACCAAAACAACTGAATGGGTGTGATTAACCAATTATGAGTATTTACAAAATATGGTCAAAGTATGATTAAAATTCAATTCAGAAAGAAGTGTTATGAAAATGAATTTTGAAAAGTCAAGGACTTAAGGTCCAGGTTTCTAATTTGAAAAGACATGAAGATGTTTGCACACTATGTATTTACAAGTTTCAAAAGTCAACAAGTGAAGGAGTGTAAAACTTCCTAGAAGTTCACCTCTTGAAATCATATAGAAGATGATTCAAGTGTGTCCTTTGGAATAAACAACAAAGCAAGTAAGCAAATGCAAAGCAAGGTGATACCGGATGCCAACAAATGGACTTATACCAATCTCACAAAACAAACACGGATACCGGATACCAATCAATGGATTTACACCAATCTCTTAAAACAAAACAAATGATACCGGATGCCAATAAATGGGCTTATACCAATCTCACAAACAAAGGCGGATACCGGATACCAATCAATGGATTTACACCAATCTCCTAAAACAAAACAGGGATATCAGATGCCAATAAATGGACTTATTCCAATCTCCTAAAGCAAAACAAAACATGGATGTCAGATGCCAATCTATCTGGACTTATACCAACCTCCAAAGGATGATCATAGGAGTACAAATGCCAACAACATGGACTTATAATTGCATCCTCACATACAACAAACAAACAGAAGCACTAAGCAAAGGGGATATAAGTGGCCAACAAATGGTCTTACACTCAATCCCTTCCAAATCATAGGAACAATGGCCAATGAATGGACTTACAGTTGACTCCTCAATGGACAAACAAAGATGTCACAGAGATATGAAATGATGATCATGCAATAATGAACAATTAATGATGATAAATGCACAAAGCACACAAGCAAATATGCACAAATGAATCGAGCAATCAATCAAACAAAGTCAATTAGCACCCACTATATACAAGCAATTTGGCTCAAGCAAGGGTTAGACTTTACAGTCAACTAGAATGGGGTAAGTGGTGCTCTTAACCTTATCATTGAGAGTTAAGGTGAAGCAGATGAAAGGATATGAGGGGTGTGCCTCATTGCTCTTATCCCTGGTCAGGGAGAGCTTTGAATGATAGAAGGTGTGGGAGTTTAGAAAGTTGGAACTCTCTCCACAAGTTAATGACTCTATAGATCTTGGGTTAATATCCACAATGCTACAACATGTAATGTGAGCAAAGGGATGACACACTGAATAGTAGGAGATGGACTACACATCTCTTTTGTCTACCAATTTCCTTATCAAAGGACTTATCCTGCTTGGGGACAAAGATAAACAATCACAAACATTGCCTCTTAAGGAGGACTTCAGACAGGTGCCTGGCCACATAACAAGCCAGGTCTTCCAGACTACATGAAGAAGAGAAATTATACCTAATTGGTTAAGCAACCAAGCAAGTTCAAAATGAACTTAAGCAACTAATGTACCTGTGGAAACATCAAACAAATCAGTATACAACTCAGATAAACAACCAACAGTTAATGCAACAGACAACCAATATAGGCAAAGGCATAAGCCACAAGTCAATCTCAATTGAATCAACATCAACCTAAAAAACACACATTAGTAAGCAAAAGCAAATATCAAATGCTCTCAAGATGAGGCATCATCAATTGTGTAACTTGCATGTGCAACCTGAAACAAAGCTTCAAATATGAGAGGCAAACCACTAGGACAAAGCCTAGGGTCAAAGGGGGAGAAATAAGCCAAAACAAAACATGAAAATTGACAAGAATCAAGTTGAATCAATTAAGAAACTACTCCAAAAGGTTTCATGTCAATATCAATTACCAAAAGAATTTCATAATCAAAACATGTCAAGATAGGCAAGTTGAAACCACATAGAAGCAAACAGAATGAACCAATCCACATCAAATTAAGAATGATTCAATAAATCTCAAGAAAAATCAAGGCTAAACAACACACATCAAATGATCGACACACCAAAAATCATGGCATTTGGACAAGTATAAGCATGGCAATTAAATTCATCAAGTCAAGGTAAGCATGAACAAGCTCAAAGGAGGCACAAATTGATACATCAACTTAAGGCAATCCTAAGACAGAAATGACAAGTGATAAATGATTCAAACCAAATCCACAATAAACTTCAATGTGTCTAAAAAACATGTGTAAAATTTCAAGCTCATATGATAAAGCACAAGCATTTCACAAATCAATAAAGTTCAACACTCATCAAAAGTCCACAAATGGCAATCCAGAAAGAAAACTATCAAACAAATCAGAAATGAATCCTAAAATTCTACAAAAATTCATGATCAATCCTAACGTCCAGAAGAGTCGACATGCAAAAAATCAGATCATTTGGCATTTATTTGGCATGGTAAAGAAAATCAGAAAATTGGACAAGAAATGGTGTGACACACATTGTCACGCCTATATTAGCCAGATCATAACTCTACAACCAAGCATGAGAAAAATACAAACTCTATATCAAAATGACCATTAGGATGTCTATTTTAAGCATGTCAAGTTTCACTTTCATTGGATTAGCCATCATCATTTCACAACCAAAATGGTAAGCAAGGTACAAGATAGCATATGCATGAACAATCCCTAGGCAAATTTAAAATCCAACCGTGCACAAATTCTGGAAAAATAACCAAAAAATAGTAGACATCAAGAGGAGAACAATGGAAAAAACCACACATTAATTGGATGCATATTTATGGAGTTATGAATTTTTGAATGAAGAGAAAACTTAAAAAAACATATGAACAAGGCATGGCAGGGATACATGAAGTAATGAAATAAAATGCCAAGGTCTAATTTGGAAATGCCTCCGCCTGGAATCGAAGTGAAGGCGAATTTGAAATGAGGCGCCAGGTTAAACGCCGCGTTTCATTTAATTGAAACGCTGGCCAATCAGAAGCCGGCACTTGGACCAATACATGTCCACTAACAACTAAAACACATGCATTCAGCGCGCTAGGAGATCAAACACGACCTGGAAAATGGAAAACCTAACATTCATCATGTGTTCATCGTGTTCATCATCATCAAGAACAAATCATCACAGAAATTCACAAACAGCATACCATTGGATTCATCTCACATCACACATCAACAATCCAGTATTAATTTGACCTAATTCTACATGATACGAATGGATCGAGCAAAAGAAGTTCAACATGTCAAAACTAAAATCATCACAACTACTTCATTACTGCATGAAATTAATGGATCTAAAGCTCAACATGATCATCATTGGAAGATCTACAAGATGCATATCATAATTTCATGAATTATAAGATTCGAATTCTGACCTTGCTGGAGAAACAGAAGTCAAATCGTGCAATCTAGGCTTGGAAAAGCTGAAACAGATCTTCCTCGACACTTGAATGAATGAATGGATGAGAAAGAATAGCTCAACAATGCTCGATTTATCCAGAAACTTCAATTTCCATGGATATGCATCAAGGTTCAACAGTCTCGATTCAGCTTGAATTCTTCAAGATCTTGCTTCAACAATCTTCAATAATGCTGGTAGATGATGCACAAGCCACGAACCAAGCAAAGGATATGAAGAATTCGATGAAAAAGTTGAGAGAATTTTGAGAGAAAATTTTCAGATCTGAAATTATGGAGTTGTTCTTATCATTTTCTGTTAGGATTAGCTTTATATATGGTGTACTAATGAAGCTTGTTAATCATGATTAAGCAAAATGCAATGGATTAAGTGAAATGGGAGTGTTATGCAAATGGCCAAAACACCCTTATGCAATGCAAGGCAATGGAACAGTACTCGTGGCTGCATGATTTTCACTTCAAATGTGATTTGGAAGCAAATGCAATTGGTTGGAAGTGAAGGCAATGTATATTTTTCAAATTGGACATTTCCCTCCAAAATTCAAATGAAATTCAAGTGAAAAATCCAATATTTTTGTGATGAGAATTGATGAAATGTAATGCATGATTTGGATAGAGCATATCAAGATGGAAATGTTGCAAAAAGAACCACTCCATTTGGCCTTTTGGTGTGAAAGTTATGCCTTTTTGAACTTCAAATTTTCTTGACCATGATTGATCCATAACTTTTCAACCACAAATTAGAAATTCATGTTCTTTGACTTTTTGGAAAGGTGAGAGCAAGATCTTCAACTTTCATGTTGGACAAAATTTCATTTGAAGCTTGCTTGATGATGTAAAATTGAGGAGAAGACCCTTCGATTTTTGGCAGTTTTGAAATTACAAGTCACTTACTATTTTTGGAAACTTTTCATCTGACCTCAAATTCTTCAATGTTGATATTTGAAATGTTAAATTAGACTTGTATGGACATGAATGAGGTCTCTCTGACCATCTCACACCTTCAAATCCATGATTGAATGCACAGTTGACTTGTGTTGACTTTTCTAGGGTTTCAACTGACCTAGCTATGCTCAGATGAAATTCAAGCCCCTACCACTTGAGATCTTGATTCAAAATGATATCACAACTCATATGAACTCTTGTGAATGGTCATGGTGCCCAAATTCTTCAGAATGGCCACCATCTATTGCTTAATGAATGCCTTTGACTGGCTTGACCTAATGTGGCTTCATCTGCAAGTAACAAGGTTAGATGGCATATTTTTGTACTTTTGGTTAGTGAACAAATGAAAAGCAATGATATACATATGCAAGACATGCTTGGTGATCAAGAACCACTCTCAAAAGATGACCCACCCATAGGGAAGGAGGCAAGGTGCACAACGATCCTTGAGGCAATGATATGATATGATATGATATGATGAGGGATCTTAGGGACAAAATTGGGGTCTTACAACCACCACGTTTTTATTGTTTCCAAAGGAAAAGGGAAAAGTATGAATAAAACCCAAAGATAAGAAGTTTTCAAATCAAAACTAATAAAATGCCAGAGATTACAGGTAAGGGGGTTGGTTACACAAAGGCAAAGTGTTAGCACCAAAAGTGTCCTAGGTACTCCAAGGGAGCCCTTTTTGTGTGCATATGTTTTTGGGTATAAATGATGTTTGATAAAATGTAGAATGAGGGAATGAGAAAATAATTCATAGATTATATTTTTGTGTTTGACAAGACCTTTGGTCTTATGCCTATATACCAACATAAAAATAAGGGATCAAAACCCCGTAGTTCGTGGTAAAAATTTCAAAGAAGTTGGTGAATTGATTTTAATAAAGGTTTAAATGAAAAGGCACAAAAAGGACAAAGATTTGAATGGGGTTGTTAATTCTTTTTGTCTTTTGAAATTTAAGTCAATATGCTTAAGTTTATTTACAAATTTGATTTAAGAATTTTTTTAAAAAATTCAATGGCAAAAACATGTTTAAGTTGGAAAACACAAGCAAAGAAAGTTTTTGAAAAGAGGGAGAAGATTTGAAATTTAAGAAGTGGGAGGAGATGAAGAGACTATCCTAAGCAAAAATTTAAAAGTTAAGAGTTGAAAAGATCTGACCAATGGGATGCAATTCAACAGACAAGAATGTCATATAGAAACCCATTTTCCTTTGGACTTTGATCAAGCAATAAGTAATAAGCAATGAGCAATGTCCAGACATCAATGAAGATCAAGTCATCAAATAAAGATATCCATATCCAAGTAAGCACTCCAATAGCTAGCAGTCTTCAGTGTCTTCCAATGTATCAGATGAAATATTTCTTGATCAACTCAGAGCAAAACATCAAACATAATCAGTAAACAAAATAATAATTAAGCACAAAGACAAAGTAACAGATGAATCAAAGAGATCCAAGGTCTTGCATCAGATGAAAGTCACTGTCAAAGATAGCTCAGTCTCAGATGTTGGCATTGGCCAAGTCCTTTAGCATAATGAATGTTGCCTAATTCTAAGTCCAAAGCTTAAATCAAGTCCCAACAGTCCACCAAATATTTTTTAGGTTTTTTTTGTTGTTATTAGGTGTTTTAGGGTCCTAAGACGACAAACAAAATCAAAACACACAAACAAATATATACAATTACAAGATATGGCTCAAGTGAGCAAAGTTAAAAAAGGACTTACACATAAATAAGTTATATGAAATGTAAATGGCAATGAATGATAAATGACTGAAATTTAAATTGCATAAAGTAAATGACTTGAAAGTAAAAGTAAAATGAATATGAGTTAGTCAATGGTTAGTCAAATGTTTGTGGTGAATTTTAATTGATTAAGTCATTCTTTGGAGAACACTCAACCATTCACTCACAAGTATGAATTCTTGAACCAATACATCTTCCACGAGAAGAGCTCCAACTTGGATAATTTAATAAGTATGCCACTAGCTCTCATGAAAGGAAAAAAGGTCAAGTCTCCACACAATTCCATGAAGAATGGGAGACTTACAATCTCACTTACTAGAATGATATGCTTTGAGGGTCAAACTTAGCTATATGTTAAGTAATCAAAATTGGACTTATCTAGAAGTCACAACTATCTTAGGCCGGGAAATAAAAATATAGGTGTTAATGCATGTTATAAACTTGGTACAAAGAACCAAACTCCTAAAACATACCACACACTAAAAAAATGGGAGGGACCTATCTCATTCATACTTATATTGATTCATCTGACAAAAGGCCATTGATGAATCAATTAGCATTTAGACATTAGAGATTTCATTGGTCAAATGAGGGAATGGGGATGAATAGGGATGAAGATGAAGAGGGAGGGGGAAAATAAAAACACAAATTGATCATGAGAGGAATTTCATCTGATCAATATCATTTATTCATTTTGGGAGATGAAATATACATTTCATCAATCCCCTAAATCCAATGGTTTTAATCAAACAAAAGTCAAATCAACCATGACCAATGCCCAAATAAAAAGTCAAACATCACAAGACCATAAAAATGACTCAACAATACTTTTAAATATTTAATCAACTAAAAGTCACATTTAAAATTAATTAAAATACATTTTAATTTGGTCAAAACCTCAAATCCCTTCAAAACATCAAATAAATTGCTAAGGGATCTATCCTAGGTCAAACAAGGTCAAAGGACCTTAGACAAAAAAATTCATAATTTTTAGAAAGTCAGAAGTATTTTTAAACAATTAAAAATATGCACAAAAACATTTAATTGATGAAAAATACCAAAATTAATCCAAAAAATAATTTTTATTCAGAATACGGAAGAGAAAAATATTTAAATATTTTTGGTGAAAGTCCCATATTTTTTTGATTAAAAATTAAATTTCTATGAATTAAATCAAATAAATGGATTAAATAGAAATTCATAAAATACAAAAAACAAGGGCCATCAGATCTCCCTCATTAATTGAGGTGGCAGATCTGATAGCCAAGCATGCAGGTTCCATGGTGAACCTGAGTCAATGCATCACATGCGTGGTAATCAGAACCAAGGGCCAAGATTAAAATATTTCAAATGGAGAAGATGGTATGGAAGATGCCGATGCACCACCAGAGCCCTAGCTCCGGTCATCTTCTCTAGTGTACTTCACCAGACTGGGCTGTAAGACCCCAATTTTGACCCTAAGATCCCTTATGCTATTTCTCATCATATGCATTAGCATTGGGATCACACCTTGGTATCCTTTTTACCCCTCATTCATTGGGTTTTCATTGGGAGAGATCACCAAGCACCATTTGATCGTATCATACTTCATTTTCCTTTATTTTACTAACAAAAATACCAAAAAATATGTCATTGTATAACTTAACTCTTTTGTAGGTAGTGCACATTCTCACTGATGCTCTATCAAGCTCATATTTAGGGTTTAAGACCCTCATTGCAAGAAGCTCAATCAAGAATTGGTTTTCTATGGCTCTAAGTATAATATATGAATCCCCATGATCTTCACATGTTATTTTGATCAAGAAATCATCAGGAGTTTGGAGTTGGTTTGCCTTGGAAACCCTAATTCATCTAGGTATCTTATGTAACTTCTTCAATAAGTTTCTTCACCAATTAATCAAATATTTCAAGGGATACTTCAAATTTCATCATCTTATGCATATATGATCCTCCATGAGTCACAAAAGGCAAGAGAATGTCAAGCTAGCAAGTTGGTTCATGGTGGTTGACCAGAGGAATTCAACTGGTCAAAATTGGGGTTCCCTAGACCCTGTCTCCTACGAGTTTTGTTATATGAAAATAATTCCAAGAGAAACGTTACTCTAAAAGACATTACAAACAACTTTCATGTTGAGGTCTAGAGGTAGTTTTTCTTGGAAAGTCATTTTTTATGCTGAAAGATTATAGGTCATTTTGTCTAAACCCTAATTTGGAGGTCAACTTTCCAAGACCATAACTTGCTCAATTTTTATGAGATTAAAGCTATTCAAGTTGCATGATCAAATTCAAGATGTAGACTTCAACTTTGATGTTTGGAGGAAGAGAAAATTCAACTTTTAAATGCATGTGATATGAGGAAACATTATAGGTCATTTTGGACCAATACCATTGAACAAGTGATTTTCCTCAACTTCTAAAATGCACAACTCTTTCATGCTAAATCCAAATGAGCTAAAATTTATGACCAATTTTAATGACTTTGAGAGAGATACAACTTTGATGAAGGAACGTTTCTCATTTGAAGCCCATAGAAAACGTTACTCAAGGTGGAAGAAGTGAACATATGGTTTGGTACTTATAATTATTTTGATATGTTTGATTTTCCAAACTTACACCTCAAAATTCGTCATGATTCAGGCTTCAAATGAAAAAGTGTTCAACATGAAAGTTGTTCCTCTTGATCTAGCCTTTCAAAAAAGTCTAAGTTCATCCCATTTGGACAAAGTATGAGTGACTTGCGTATGGCTTAAAGTGGAATGACCATTTGGCATATTTGAACTTCCACTTTTCATACACAAATGCATGGCTTGTTAACCTGACTTCCGCACTGCTTGCACATGATTTTCGACCTGAATGCATCATTACACGGGCCTATCACATGCCCATGCATCCATGCAAAGGCATTTTACTATTTTTGAACTTTGAAAAGAAGTGTGCAAATATCATTGCCTTGGCCTATAAATAGAAGTGTCTATGATCATAATTGAGGACCCTTGAGAGCCAGCTTTGAATCTCCAACCCTAAACCCCCACATTCAAAGGATAACCCTGAGGATTTTCATTGAAAATCGAGTTTGAATATCCACTATTTTGAGATTCAAATATCCAAGAGTCTTGCTTATTTCTTGATCCATTTCCACTCCATCAAGCATCCAGAGCAAGGCCAAACACAATTGAGACCAAGATCGTGTCCATCTGAACCTGCAGTGAAGGTGAATTTCTGAATTTTTCATCTCTTCGATTCTCACTCAATTCTCCATAATTCTTGTTGTTTTTTGGTTGTATGAAGTCCTACCAATATAGGCAATAAGATTGAGTTGCTTTGAGGCCAAATCGAAGCAACTCAGATCATGATCCTCAAAATTCAACTCCCTGTATCTTTTAATATACTTGGAGTTAGGTAAAATTGAGGCCAGAATCGAGCTCCTGAGCATTTTTACTTTAAATTCATGTCCTCCTTTTTCATTTTGGTGATGGTTAAGGGTAGATCAGTCCGGTGAGGTCCACCTGAGAAGAAGACCGGAGCTCTAGCTCCGGCGATGCGTTGGCATGTCTCCAGACCATAGGATCCTTCTATTTTGTTTTAATCTTGAGCGCCTAAATTGATCACCACGCGTGTGGCACATTGACTAGGGAACATCATGGAACGCGCGCTCTGATCCACTTGATCTGCCACCTCAATTAATGAGGGAGATCAAGTGGTCCACGTTTTTTTAGCATTTTCTGATTTTCATTTTATTTAATTTATTTTCATTAATTCATATTAATTTTAATATTGAGCAAAAAAATATGAGACTTTCACCAAAAATTCTCAAATATTTTTCTCTTTCATTATCTGAACTAAAATTATTTTTTGGATCAATATTAATATTTTTCATGATTTAATTATTTTTATGCATATTTTTAATTTTTTAAAAATACTTTTAAGTTTCCAAAAATAATGAAACTTTTTCTCTGTGATCCTTTGATCTTGTTTGACCTATGATAAATCTCATGGCCATTTATTTGGTGTTTTGATGAGGTTTTAGGATTTTGACCAACCATAATTTAATTTAATGAATTTTTTAATTGATTTTTAATTGTTTAATTGCAAATAATTTGTGTTGAGCTATTTGTGTTGACTTGTTGAGTTAGACTATTGTTGTTGGGCCTTGGTCAAGGTTGATTTGACTTTGTTGAGTTAAAATCATTGGATTTAGGGGATTGATGAGATGTACATTTCATCTCCCAAAATGAATGAATGATTTTAATTTGATAAAAGTCTTCCTTTGACCAATTTGTGTTGATTTCATTTCCCCTCCCTCTTCATCTTAATCCTATTCTATCTCCATCCATTTCATTGACCTATGATATCTCTATATCCTAAGGCTAGGTGATTACAAAATTAACATAAGTATGGATGAGATTAGGTCCACCCTTTTGCCATTTTCTTTTAAGTGTGGTATGTTTTAGGAGTATGGTTCACAATATCATATCTCTAACATGCATTAACACTAAAAAATTTATTACCCGACCTCAAATAGTTGTGACTTCTACATAAGTCCAATTACGATTTCTTAACATAGCGCTAAATTTTGACACAAAAGGCATATCATTCTAGTAAGTGAGGTTGTCAGTCTCCCCCCTATAATGGTATTGTATAGAAACTTGGCCTTTTTTCCTTCCTTTGGAAGATGTCTTGGTTACAGGATCCATGCTTATGAATAGTGGGATGAGTGTTCTCCAAAGAATGACTTAAAAAATAAGAAGCAAAAGCAATACTAACTTCTAATCAACTAACATTCGACTAACTTTTAATTTCAAGTCATTTACCTTTTTCACTTTAAATTCAAGTCTTTATTATTATTCATACCATTTAGCTTGTTTACTTTAATTTCATTTTCACTTTGCTCACTTGAGCCATAACTTGTGATTATATTGTGATTGTATATACTTGTTTGTGTATTTTGTTTCTGTTTGTGGTTTTTTGACCTTAATGTACATAATAACAACAAAAACTCTAAAAAAGATTTGTGTGGACTGTTGGTTTTGATCTGAGACATTGGACTTAGAATTAGGCAACACTCCATATGCAAAAGAACTTGGCCAATGCCAATTTTTCTAAAACCAAGTGCTTGTGAAGTGAACTTTCATCTAATACAAGTATTGAGATCCCATTTGAGTTCATCTGCTACATGGTCTTATTAGAGCTATTACTTTGAATCTGTGTCTAAATGCCTATCTCTGGGCCATATAAGGATTATGTCATCTGATACATGGGAAATTATGAAAAAGATCATTAAGTTGCTAAGCTTGGATGTGGCTATCTTTATTTAATGCCTTGCTCTTCATCTTGCTATTTGTGTATTGATATTGCTTGATTCCAAAGTCCAAGGGAAATTTGGGTTTCTATATGATATTCTTGTCTATTGGATTGCATCCAATTGGTCAGATCTTTTCAACTCTTAACTTTTAATTTTTGCTTAGGATTAGTCTCTTCATCTCCTCCCACTTCTTAAATATCAAATCTCTCCCTCCCTTTTAAAATCTTTTTTGCTTGTGTTTTCTAAACTTAGACTTTATTGCAAATTAGAAACATCGGCGTTATGCCATTGTATTTTCAAACTCTTTTCTTAATCAAACTTGTAAATGAACTTAATTATACTTGACTTAAAAATTTCAAAAGAAAAAATAACTAACACCTATTCAAACTCTTTTAGGCTCTTTTTCCTTTTCTTAAACTTAAACTTTTGTTAAAAGCAATGCACCCACTTTGAAATTGTTACCACGAACTACAAGGTTTTGATCCCTCATTTTATGTTGGTACGTAGGCACAAGTCTGAAGGTCTTGTCAAACAAAAAAATATAATTAATGAATTCTTTTCTCACCCCCACACTCTATTTAATACAATCATCATTTTATACCAAAACACATGTACACAAAAAAGGGCTCCATAGGAGTACCTAGGACACTTTGGGTGCTAATACCTTCCCTTTGTGTAACCAACCCCCTTACCTGTAATCTCTGGCATTTTATTAGTTTTGATTTGAAAACTTTTTATCTTTGGGTTTTGTTCGTACTTTTCCATTTATCCCTTGGAAAAAATAAAAGCACGGTGGCGACTCTGATTTTATTGACGTTAAGTTTATCCATAGCTTAATGGTCATGAATTTACCGCTACATGGTCCACCATAAACCATCACAAAAATGAAAACCAAGGATATGATTTTAAAGGAAAAATTCTCAGGAACTCGAATATGACCTCCATTTCATCCAATTCCAAGTATATTGAAAGATACATGGATTTGAAATTTGAGGTTCATGATCTGAGTTGCTTCGATTTGACCTCAAAGTAACTCAATCTTGTCACCTATATTGGTAGGACTTCAGCCAACCAAAAATCAAAGAGAATAGTGAAGAATTGAGAGAGAATCTAAGAAGATAAGTTTAATAAAAATCACATTCGGGTAGCTTCAATTCAGCTTGATCTTGCTTCCAATTGGCCTTGGCTCGACTCTAGAAGCTTGCAGGAAATGAAATGGATCAAAGAGAGGCTTGGATTCTTGGAGTTTCAATCTCAAAATAGAAGGAGATTTGAAACTCGATTTCAAGTGAAATCTTCAAGTTTATCCTTTTATGGAGGTTAGGGAGGCAATGGTTCAAAGCTTGGCCAAGCAGGGATCCTCATTCTGATCACAATGGCCATGTATATATATCCTAGCAAGTTGCTTTTCACACACTTTGAAGTTTTGCCAATTTTAGCAACTTTGGTGCATGGATGCATGGGAAATAATTTGGGCCTAATTCATGATGTAATCTTGCTCCACTTCATGCACAATGGATCCTGAATCATTAACATGTAAGCATGCAAAATGAAAAGGACAAATGAATTCAAATCTTTCCAAAACAAACCTATGAAAGGAACCATGCACAACTCCCTCAAATCTTGTCCAAATGAAGTGATCTTAGACTTTTTGGAAAGGTGACATCAACGGGAACAACTTTGATATAGAACACTTTTCCATTTGAAGCATGAATCATGATGAATTTTGAGGTGGATGTTTGAGAAATCAAACATAATTGAAAATTTTCTAAGTACCAAGTCAAATAACCACTTCTTCCACCTTGAATAACTTTTTCTATGAGCTTCAAATGAAAATGGTTCCTTCATAAAAGTTGTATCTCTTTCAATAATGTTCAATTTGGTTCCAAATTTGACCTCATTTGTATTTTCAATGAGAGAGGTATGCATTTTAGAAGTTGGGGAAAATTGCTTGTTCAATGGTAATTGCCCAAAATGACCTGTAATGTTTCCTTTTGGAATATGCCCTTGCAAGTTGAATTTGAGGTTTCCAAAAGAATAAAAGTTGGAGAGGACATACTTAAATTGATCATGAAACTTGTATGTCCTTCATCTCATAAAAATTTAGAAAGTTATGGTCCTTGGAAGTTGACCTCCTAACTAAGGCACATACAAAATGACCTATAATATTTCACCATACAAAATGACTTTCCAAGCAAAACTAGCTCTTGATGCCAAAATGAAAGTTTTTTGGAATGTCATAAGGAGTAACTTTGATCTTGGAATCATTTCCATATGACAAAAAGTATAGGAGATATGGTCTAGGGAACCCCAGTTTTGACCAGTTGACTTTCTCTGGTCAACCTCTTTGAACCAACTTGCAAAATTGAAGTTCTATGGATTTTTTGGACTCATGGAAGATAATAAATGCATAAGATGATGTATGATGAAGTATACCTTGATATACCGGACCATTTGTTGAAGAAACATGCTGAGGAAGTCACACAAGATACCCAGATGAATTATGGTTTCTAAGGAAAACAAGCTTTAAACTCTTGATGATTTCTTAATCCAAATGATAAATGAAAAACCTGGGGATCCATATATGATTTCTAGAACCATTATGAACCATCTCTTGATTGATCTCCTTGCACCGAGGGTCTCAAACCCTAGTTGTGAGCTTGATGAGGCATTGGTGGATGCACACACTACCTAAAAAAGAAACAAAGTTATACATAGACATATTTCGACATATTTTTGGTATTTTGGTTAGTAAACAAAGAAAAATAAAGTATGATATAATCAAATATGCTTAGTGATCTCTCCCAATGCAAACCCAAATGAATAAGAGGCAATGAGGATGCCAAGGTGTGATCCCAAAAGCAATGCAAATGATGAGATAGCATGAGGGATCTTAGGGTCAAAATTGGGGTCTTACAGCTGCCCCTATTTAAGCACATTCTAACTGAGGATGTGAAGGGGAAAATATTCGTATCGACTCAGTAGAATGGACTTAAATAACAACATCAAGAAACAAATTTTGGTCCCTAAGAGACCTCATGATGCATATGATATGTATGTTAAAATAATGTTTGTGGGGAATATATTTCCACAACGGAAAAGAATCCGGAGAGACTGAAAGTCCAAAGGAGCATAATGCATTCCATAAGGAAAACTCACCGAGGAGACAGAGACTCTAGGGGATAAAATGCTATGTGTAGGCCAGGCTACGACTTGAAAACTGCTGGGAGACGCGAGTGGATGTCCATGAAAATAAATCAATGGAAAGACTCGGTCCGGGGATAAGGTTATCTATAGGGGATGGCGACTTCACAGATAAAATATATTGCTCAAACTCAACTTGGGAAGAACGAACTTCAACACAAGAGTAAAAGAGATGTATTATCTACTACTGGTTACTGGGTAAGAAGATCAATACACTCGGAAAGAGGGACATCTGTTACCGGTTAGGGCAAACATATCAAGGATGACTCGCTGAGGAAAAAGAGGTATATTCATTACCGGTTACTGGGTAAGCATAACCTACTGGGGAGAAAAGAACAAATAGGATTTACAACCACCTGTTACTGGGAAGAACACCAAAGAGAGAGTACTCGTTACTGGTTAGAATGAACATATCAAGGATAAACTCAAAGGAAGAATATCTGTCATCGGTTAGGATGAACATATCAAGGATAGACCACCTAGGGAAACAAGAAGAATATTTGTAACCTGTTAGGGTAAACATATCAAGGATAAACTGCCGTGGAGAAATAGGAATTACAACTACCAGTTACTGGGTAGAAGACCAAAGATAGAGAATATATGTCATCGGTTAGGATGAACATATCAAGGATAGACTCAATAGAGGAAATGGGATTTATAACTACCGGTTATTGGGCAGAAGACCATAAAAAAAAAATATAATCCATCACTAGTTAGAGTGAACATATCAAGGGTTAACTATGAGGGGAAAAGTAGGATTTATATCTACCAGTTATAGGGTAGAAGACCATAAAGAGGAGTGATGGGAAAATAGCAAGTGTACTATTTTTCTCACTGTAGTAATAAAAGGGAAATTCCCCGTTTGTCGATCTCAAGGACTGCTTGACGATACAGAGTTTATATATTGTTTCAATTAGACAAAAGCCTCTGGTTTTTGTGTTGTGAGTAATTATACTACCAATTGCAAATAAATAAAACAAGTAAAAGGTTGAACAAGAGACAAATGAGAGAAGATTGTTAGGGTTCGGTGAATGAAACTTCCTGTAACAAATATAATTTATGAAAGTTTAGACAATATTCCTGTCCAATTAATTCCGGTCCTCAAGGGTATCTAATCCTAATTCCTTAGTGAAAAGACCTTTGATTATGTAACCTAATTACTATGTCCATAAATAATTAAGTTCATACTCAAGCATTCAAATATCAAGAATTACCGGTCAGATAGAAAATCCCTAGTCCTAGGTTATTTTTACTATCCAAAGTTCTTATCCAGATCAATGAATGATCGCTGTCCAGCTTAAACTATTCATATTAATCATCATTCGTTGGTCCGACGAATAAAGCATAAAGAACGGTAATAAGAACAAATCAATGGAAAAGAAGAAATAGTCAATGCACTCATAAACATAAAATCCGTCACATTCAGAATCAGGGTCACCCCCCTAGCAATGGGGGGTTTAGCTACTCATAATCGAAATAAAAACAAAGATTAACATTATTGTCATTACAGAATTTTGTGAGGAATCAATCTTCAATCGTCGGAAAACTCTTGAACATATGAATCCTCTAATAAACGTGGAGTCTCCAGGACTCAAACGCGTCCCTTTTTCTCTAAAAATCGTCCAACCCCTGGAAAATCGTGTTCTGCCCTCTAAATAGCTATTCAGTTGGACTTTTCCTGATTTTTGTGCTCCATACGCGTATTGCCCAGTCTCATACGCGTACTGCACGTAAGACAGCCTCTGATACGCGATTGCCTAGGCTGTTACGCGTATTGCCCAGTCCCATACGCGTATCACCAGAGGCTTGCTATTTTGCTTGATTTTCCATCCCTCTGGTCATACACGTATGCTACGCGTACTGGGCAGGTCCATACGCGTATCATGTAAGGCCATACGCGTATGGACAGCAGGTTCTCCAAAATTTGATTTTTTCTTCCGTTTTCTTGCTCGGGCTCAATTTCGTATCTGACGTTTGATTCCCTGAGCTTCCAAACTCGTTTTTTACCTGCTAACATACCCAAAAGTGTAAAATATCCTCAAGAAACTCATAAGTAACAACACACTTAATATTATAGAATTGAGCTTATATCTAACTAAAAATGCTTCAGTTTACACAGTTTACCTGACTTATTTACGGTTAAATAGTGGAATGTCTAGAATAAATGGTGACTGATCACAACCCCAAACTTAGCTTGTTGCTTGTCCTCCAGTAACATTTTATTACCATCAAAGATCATGTCACCCCAAACTTACTGTAAAACAGTTCTTACCACAATACTGCTGAAATCTTTCGCACTGGACCTCTTGATGTTTTTCAAGTTTTCTGATTCTTCCATATAGCCAACGAGCTAGAAACTCTTTCCCTCAGAGATATGACTTTACCTGTCAACTTATATCACACTCTCACCAAGTCTCTCTGGGTTAAAGTGTTATCACTCTCAAATCACAATATGCAATATCAAATCAGAAGTTTGAATAAATTCTCTCATCCTATCAACATGTACAATCACACACACTTTTTGAGGTCTTTTTGGGTTGTAACGGGGCTTTGGTTTAGGTAGGGTATGAAATTGGAACACGGTTTTTGGGTCTTTTGGTTCAGAGTACATGAAATCATTCTCTCACTACGTTTCTTTCCTATTATTCCTGTAGGGTTTTGCAATCCTCTTTTCCTTTTATCTATAGTGAATGTAGCATTTTTCAAAAGCTGTTCTTTTATTGTTTTTCGCTTTTCTCTTTCTTTCTTTTCATGTTGTTGTTGTTTTTCTTTTGTTTTTTTCTTTTTCTTTCTCTTGTTTTTTTTATTTTTTTTTCTTTTTTCTTTTATACGACATTCACTTACTATTCATGTACTGCAAAGCTACCCCAAACTTAAAGGTTGTTATTCCAACAGCAACCCCAAACTTAGATAGAAACGTAGAGATGAAATCAATCCTCACATACTCTGAACAGGGTAGGATAGGTACAAGGTCATGGATTTAGAACAAACGGGGATATCAGAAATAACTGATTAATAGGCTCAACAGGGTAGAACAATGGATAATAATAATAATGGGATGGCTAGAAAGGCTCTAGGTGATAAACAAAAACATGCCTCAGTGTGTGTAGTCGTACAGCTAATAATAACAAAAGAACATACGCAAACCAAGATTGATAAAGACATACCTGATATCTCTCATATGATGATAAGTGTTTGGCTTTTTATGATCTCACCAGGACGGGTTAAGCTGACTTGTTCTATCATACCTCTGAGTTCAAAGCTCCTGCTCGTGGTTCTGATGTTAATCTTAACCAGTGCGTTCAATCATAAACAACCGTATCTACAGTTAGGGGACCGAAAGAGAGGACGCCCAAGTATTTGGTGTAAGTGATCAAGAAACCCAATAGCCAGACATAGTCACGTATCTAACGAAATAAATAGGAAAATGGAGGTAAACCAAATCAAATTCATTAGATTAAGCCAACCCATAATAGGTGATTACATCAAAGCAACAGAAATTAAAAACTGAATCAACCTAAAAAAAACAAAAATACACAAAGAAATTTCAAACCTCCCTTGGGTTGCCTCCCAAGCAGCGCTTCGTTTAACGTCGCATGGCTCGACGGGACACCTCATACTCAGATGAGTTTAACAGTTTCAATTGGCCCCCCTTCACCGGGATCATATGGTTTCAACCTCTGACCATTAACCTTGAAGGTGTCGCCATTCTTCTCATTTAAAACACCAATACCACTTTTAGGTTTCTTCAGTACCTTTTCATCTTCTAATTCTGGTGAAGCTCTCAGATCCTCCCACCTGCGTGGGTTGTATTTCCTCCAAGGGGTTTGTGTATCCAGCATAGCAAGCATTTCTTTTTCTTTTTCTTTTTCCTCGTCCTTCTCTTCCATCTCTCTGACCGACAGACTAAGAACTCTTTCTAACCGTAATTCAGGAAACTTTCTTTGAATTGTGCTAGTTACAATTTGATCAATCACTTCCACGTAGTGGTTTGTACACATATTCTCTTTATGTTTCATAGTATCTCGGACATCAATTCTGAGCTCTTCATCATACACCTTTAGGGTCATGGTACCTTCCTCAATATCTATATTGCATCTCCCTGTTTCTAAGAAAGGTCTGCCCAAAATCAGAGGTATCTCTTCATCTTCTGGAATTTCCAAAATTACAAAATCAACAGGAAAAACAAATTTATCAACTTTGACCAGAACATCCTCAACTACCCCAAAAGGTCTCTTCACTGAGTGGTCAGCAAATTGAAGTGTCATTCTGGTATCTTGAACATTTCCAATTCCTAGCTTCCTGTAAATAGACAAAGGCATAAGGCTAACACTAGCCCCCAAATCAATCAGCGCCCTTTTAAAGGACCTATCTCCAATGGTACACGGGATAGTCACAGAACCTCTATCTGGCTTCTTCACTGGAATCTTCATACCCTGCAAAATAGCACTACAAGTTTCAGTTAGTATAACAGGGTCAGTGTCAGTGGTGCGCTTCTTGGAGATGATGTCTTTCATGAATTTCGCATAGATAGGCATCTGCTCGAGTGCCTCAGAGAATGGAATATTGATTTCTAATTTCTTGAACAACTCCATGAATTTCTGAAAATTTCTCTCATCTTGCTTCTTCTTTTTGTTTCTTTGTGAGAAAGGAAGCTTAATGATGGGTTTTGGTTCAGGGAGCTTTTCTTGTACCCCCGGCGGTATTACAATTTCTTCCTCAGATGGTGTCTTGTTTTCTAAGATTTCCAGGTATAACTTATGACACTTTGCATAACATTCTATATAGTATTCTCATTGCGGTCAATCCAGTATAAATATTACTCTTAATATTCAAACTTATGTTTAAGACTTGATAACTCCTTATCTATGATCCATGAGATGTGATCATCAGTCTATATACATAATAGTCTTAATGCTTTAACGTTATCCCACTTCACAATAAAGCTCGACTATGGATACTTTTAGAATAGTGTCCTTATGTTTAATGTGATCTCATGATTAAGTCACGCTTGATACATTAAACGGACTATCTATTCTAAAGACTTTATTAGACAAACATAATAAAGAAAAAGCCTTTTATTATTAATAAATAATTCGATACAAGTACCAAAAGTATTGGCCTCTAGGGCTTACACCAACAAAAATAACTCAGTGGGGGATGAGAAAGGATAAACTCTTTCTGCTTAAGGGGCTGACACTCTACAGTTGAAGGAGGACAGACATGCCAAATCTGCATGGGAAAATAATATCACCAAAGCAGGGGATCAAAAGGAAAATTAATGTGATAAAATGAACAATGAAATATCTGATGATGTGTTATATGCATGAATATGTATGTTTTTGATTATGATTATTCCGACAGAACAACACAAAGGGTATAAATAACCAAGATTTGAATCATCACTATAACACTCAACTAATCTCAACAAGATGGAAACACCAACTGGAGAATCTGCTTGGGATGAAAATAAATCATCTAGCTCCAAATAAATCAACTTTGGCTGGGGAAAGACATGGAGAACATGCTCCCAATCAATCATGGCAAACTCCGCGGGGGAAGAGAGCACTGCTAAAGGATGAACAACCAAACATGGCGAGGATAGAGAAGGATTTACTGAGGATCCAAACAAATCAACATTGCGGGGAATTTTAAGTCAACACCCTGTCAAATGGGAGACAACCTTGCAGGGGACGAAATCAAATACTGCTCTGAACCAAACATTGTCGGGAAAGAGGGAACTTCTATCAGAAGATGAACTCCGTTGGGGAATACCAGAGATAAAACTCTAAATGTGGAATCGAGCAAATTACTGGGGATGTTGTGACTTGACGGAACAAACCAAAGATTGTCACATTCCTCAATAATCATCAAATTCTTCTTGGAATTTGCGAAATAAACTAATCCCAAGGCAAATACAATTGGATCTGACTCACACAGTGGAGAAATTGTCGCAGTTATGCAACACAAACACATGCAAATGGGGAATCTGGAGACCAAATAAAGGTTTTGGGATATCCAGGGTCCAATCATCAAATCACAAACTGGGGATGTAAAACATGAACACCTCAGCTGGGGAAGATGAATTTGCAAAAGGGACCTATCATCAGCTCAACCGGGGATGTAAAACATGAACACCTCAGCTTGGGGAAGACCAACAATGCTTCACATTTCAAGACTTACTTGCTCTTAGATTGTTGTTGACATTCCTTACTAAAATCGATTATTCTTAAAGTGAATGTTTTTATTATTTTAAGGAAATAATTATTCATTGATTTATTTCAAAATTATCATCAAAAAATTCAATTTTTTTAACATAAGTAAATAAGAATAGAAATAATTGGATAAAAGCTCAACTTTATTTAATAGAATGGTAGTCCACAAATGGCAGGACTCCATGGATCTTTTAAAGTTTGAGAAATAGTAATTTACATGGAAAAGGGCTACTTTGAATACAATGATCACTACTCTTCCTACAAACTTTGAAATCCATCTTGTTTTTGTCTTTGGTTGAGAATGACGGATCAGAACCAAATGACTATTCAAAACTGCTTCAATGATCAGGACCCACCCGAATGAAGTTACCTGCCATAATCCCTAATTTTTGCCTAAATTGCCCAAAGGTGGGGTACTCAATCTACCGGTATAACTTTCTATTTTATGTTTCTAACTTTTTCCTAGATCACCCTTTCGGGTTTTCAATCCACCGAGATGCTCATTTTTGCCTAAGTCTCCCTTTCGGATTTTCAATTTAGCGAGTTATTCTTTTATTTTTTAGGTGAAGTATTTCTTGACTGCATCATCGTCCATTGGACGAGTGAATTCTTCACCACCAATATTTGTAAGAATCAAAACACCGCCTGAAAAGGCTTTCTTAACAACATTTGGGCCTTCATAATTAGAAGTCCATTTTCCCCTAGCATCAGCTTTAAAAGATAGAATCTTCTTGAGCACGAGGTCACCTTCTCTGAACACACGAGGCTTGACCTTATTATCAATTGCTTTCTTCATTCTTTGCTGATATAACTGACCATGACACATGGCCGTCAATCTCTTCTCTTCAATCAAATTTAGCTTGTCATATCTGGACTGACACCATTCAACTTCAGTCCACTTAGCTTCCATCAAGACACACAATGATAGGATCTCAACCTCCACGGGGAGCATAACTTCCATTCCGTAAACAAGATAGAAAGGGGTTGTCCCTGTTGAAGTACGAATGGATGTACGGTAGCCATGCAAAGAAAATGGGAACATCTCATGCCAATGTTTTTACGTCACAACCATCTTTTGAATGATTTTCTTGACGTTCTTATTTGCAGCTTCAACAACCCTGTTCATCTTAGGTCTGTAAGGAGAAGAATTATGATGTGCAATATTGAAGTCTTTGCAAAGAGCTTCCACCATGTTATTATTTAAGTTTGATCCATTATCAGTAATAATCTTACTTGGCACACCATAACGACATATAATATGATTCTTGATAAACCTTACAACAACTTGCTTGGTCACATTTGCATACGATGCCGCTTCAACCCACATTGTGAAGTAGTTAATAGCCACTAGAATGAAACAATGTGCGTTCGAAGATTTGGGCTCAATCATCCCAATCATATCAATTTCCCACATGGAGAAGGGCCATGGGGAGGAAATGACGTTCAACAGTGTCGGAGGAACATGAATCTTAGGTGGACTGTTGATCTTCATCTGAACTATTGGACTTAGGATTAGGCAACATTCCCTGTGTAAAAAGGACTTGGCCAATGTCAACATTTTGAGACCAAGTTATTGTGAACTGAGTATTTATCTGATGAAAGCCTTGAACTCTGTTTGAATTCATCTGTTACTTTGTCTTAGTGCTAATTGTTATTTTGATCTTGTGTTTGATGCTTTGTTCTGAGTTGATCAAGAAATGTTTCATCTGGTACATGGGAAGACAAAGAAGACTGCTAGCTATGGGATTTTCTTGCTTGGATGTGGCTATCTTTATTTGATGCCTTGATATTCTTAATGTTTGGATGTTACTAATTGCTTGTTGAGTGTTTCTTAATTCAAAGTTCAAAGGGAAAGTGGGTTTCCTATATGACATTCTTGTTTGTTGGATTGCATCCCATTGGTCAGATCTTTTCAACTCTTAATTTTTATTTTTATGCTTAGGATAGCCTCTTCATCTTCTCCCACTTCTTAAATTTCAAAATCTTTCCCCCTTTTCAAAAACTTTCTTTGCTTGTGATTTCAAACTTAGACCTGATTTCAAATAGAAACTTTGACCTTATGCCAATGGATTTTCAAACTTTTTCTTAAATCAAATTTGTAAATAAACTTAACCATATTGACTTAAAATTTCAAAAGAAAAAAAGAACTAACAACTTCACTCAAATTTTTTAGCCCCTTTGTTCCCTTTTCATTCAAACTGTTATTAAAAGCAATTCACCAACTTTGAAATTATTATCACGAACTACGAGGTTCTGATCCCTCATTTTTATGTTGGTACGTAGGCATAAGACCGAAGGTCTTGTCAAACAAAAAAATATAACAAATGAATTATTTTCTCATCCCCACACTCTATTTTTCTCAAACATCATTTATGCAAAAAACACATACACACATGAAAAAGGGCTCCCTAGGAGTACCTAGGACACTTTGGGTGCTAACACCTTCCCTCTGTGTAACCAACTCCTTTACCTGTAATCTATGGCATTTTATGAGTTTTGATTTGAAAACTTCTTATCTTTGGGTTTTGTTCGTACTTTTCCTTTTTCCTTTGGAATTAATAAAAGCACAGCGGCGACTCTGGTTTTATTGACGTTAAGTTTATCCATAGCTTGATGGTCATGAATTTACCGCTACAGAAATTAAGTGGCGACTCTGCTGCAGACTAGTCCTCAGTGAGTTTAGCCTAACTTTATATGTGTATATATTTGTATATTTGATGTTTGTATATTTGTTTGTGTGATATAATCTGTCTGTTGTGCTTGGTGATCTTTGAGTGGTGAGATGAGTTCTAACCCGAACTTGAGTGCATTTAAGATATGAGGATGGTATAGTCATGTTCAACTTGTGTAGAGTAGTCCTTAACAAGTTGGCTTGAGACCCATCTACTCAGTGTAGACCCTTTTGGAGTTACTAATGTCAGACAAGTTATTTGTGGTTAGGCATTAGTTTCTCTGATTTGGGGTATGAGAAGCTAAGGACCGTAGAACATTTAACCCAACTTGGCCTATTTAGGACGTAGTGCGGAGACTGTTCAGGTGTAGACCTAATAATAGTTGTTACGCAATACTACACTCATACGAGTTTCTCTTGAGAATATTATGGGTTGATGAGTCAGTCATCCTAACTTGTAATATCCGATAGATGGGATTAAGACTCTGGGAACTTTTTAGAACATGATCTATAGGTTTTTATCCTTAGTACACTCCTTTGGGATGGTTCTTAACCTGGATCCATGCTCGTGACTCACAACAAACCCTTTGATTCTTGGTTGATCCGATCAAGTCTTGTCAATATCAATGGAACTTGGGTGTTGATAAGGTGAAAACCATAATCCACCAAAATGGATGATTGATCTTGATGATGAATTGATCCATCCCTTGACCTTTGTTTATGTTTTCCTTGTGTGCGATCCCTTGTTTGTGATTATTGCATTCATGCATACATGAGCATCATAACATTCATCACAGAAAAATAAATCTCAAGGAACTGAGGTCTTATTTGCAAATATTTTCAGACCATGGATTGTGGACGAAGAAACACTAAGAAGTACGGTTTCAGATGTCCTGATTTGAAAGAGCTAAGGAAGTTATCACCTTTTGTGATAGATCCTTTGGAATTCAAGAAACGTCATGGGAAGCTCTTGTTTATGTTATATATTGATGTCGTTGAAGGACTTCTGAGTGTTTTGGTTCAGTTTTATGACCCTCTCTACCGGTGCTTCACATTCCTTGATTATCAGCTTGTACCTACGTTAGAGGAGTATGCCCATCTTTTGGGAATACCCGTATCTGACAAGGTACCTTTTAGTGGATTGGAGGAGATTCCCAGATCTCATGTTATAGCTGAAGCTCTTCATCTGAAGAAATCAGAGATTAATGCTCATTGGGTGAAGAAAGGAGGTATACTTAGCTTGACTTCTGAATTTCTCATTAGAAAAGCTATTGTCATTTCTCAAGCCGGTAGTATTGATGCTTTTGAAGCCATCTTTGTATTGCTCATTTATGGTTTATCCTTGTTCCCTAACATTGACGATTTTGTTGATGTTAAGGCCATTAGAATCTTCTTGATTAGGAATCCTGTTCCTACTCTATTGGGTGACATGTATTTCTCTTTGCATTTGAGGAATTCTAAATGTGGTGGGACTATTGTGTGATGTGTTCCTCTTCTGTACAAGTGCTTTATTTCGCACTTGCCTCAGACGCCCGCTTTCATGGAAAATAAGCAATGTATACGGTGGTCTTAGAGACTTATGTCTCTCACTAATAATGATATTGTTTGGTATGATTCTGCATTGAGTAGTGTGGACATTATTGTCAATTGTGGTGAATTCTCTAATGTTCCTCTCATTGGTACCCAAGGAGGAATCAACTACAACCCTGCTTTGGCTCGTCGTCAACTTGGGTTCCCCTTGAGAGACAAACCTAATAACACTCAGTTAGAAGGTATTTTATATCAAGAAGATAAAGATCCCCAACATTTGAAGCAGAGGATGATACATGCTTGGCATAATGTGCATAGGAAAGGAAGATCTGAGCTTTGTCCGAGCGACTATGTAGCTTTGGAAGCTTACACTATTTGGGTGAAGAAGAGAGCTTTGGAGTTGAATATGTTCGTACGCTTGTGAAAGACCTATGTCTTTGGTTGTGTCTGTGCCATTAACTCTCCCTAACCAAGATGTAGAGGAGTTGTAAGATGCACTCGTCAAGATAAAGCAAGAGAGAGACACGTGGGAAGAGCGGTTCCATGCTTTGAGCCGAAAGCATGAAGAGTTGCAACTTAAGTAGAAATACAAGGATGCGCTTATTGAAATTTCTTGAAGACTGAGCAGTGAAGAATAGAGAGAGCCAGAGGGTTTATCTTCCTCTAGTATGCCTCAGCCTTCTAGTGCTTGGAAGAAGATTTTTGATCAACTTGTCCTTGAGAAGGCTCAGATGAAGACATCTTTTGAGTCTGAGATTCGACGCATCCGACGGAAGTACGCGCCCGCATCCAGATCATCGGATATCGTTGCTAAGGGATCCTTAGGATAATTAGTATCCTTTTCTCTTTTATTTGTACTTTGGTTTCTGGAATTGTACTCAGTGTAATCCTTCCAAATTTTATAAATAAAAAGAGATTTTATGGTCAATCAAATTGTTATTATTATTATTATATATACTTGCAAATAAAACTTCATATGTTCCTTGAAATTAAACAAAAACATTCCATTTCATGCATCATTTGCATAGTAGTTTTTCTTCAGTCAGATGTCTTATCGGTTATTCTTCTGTGCTTCAGCCAAGCTGACTCACCGATACAACACTCGCGTTAATCAACCAAGGATCATGGAGCCTCTAGAGAAAGATAACCGAGAGCTAAATGACGAGATCACCAGACTAATAGCTTTGATGGAATCTGTCATTGCTGCACAGAATCAGTCTTCACCAACTCCTACAAATCCTCCCCAGAGGACTGTTATTTCTGAGGTTGCTACCTCAACTATTCTTGTTGCTGCTACCAGCCAATCCATTCCTTCTATGCCTGTTGGATTCCCTTGGGGAATGCCGTCAAACTTTATGCCTGAAGGGTATCCACCCACTTTTGTCTCTTTTCCGGAATCTAGCCTGGTCATGTCAGTGCCTCCTCCAGTTGTTCACACTCTGCCTCGTGTTGAGGACATTATCTACCATTATGAGCCATCTGAGGGTCCAAACGTGTATGAGAAAATGGACGAGATGAAGGATTAGTTCCTCGAGCTGCGTAAATAGTTGAAGACTTTAAGAGGAAAGGATTTGTTTGGGAAGAGTGCTACTGAGCTCTCCTGGTGTCTAATATGAAAATCCTAATGAATTTCAAGGTCCCCGACTTTGAAAAGTATAAGGGGAAGACTAGTCCGCTAAGCCACCTTGTGATGTACGCCAGAAAGATGTCTACTCAAACTGATAATGATCAGTTGTTGATTCACTATTTCCAATATAATTTAACTGGTGTTGCTTTGAGATGGTATATGGGGGTTAGATAGTGTAAATGTTCGTACTTTCAACAACTTAGGTGAGGCCTTTATCAAGCAGTACAAGTACAACTCTGATATGGCGCCCGATAGAGACCAGCTGAGGTCTATGTCTCAGAAAGATAAAGAGACGTTCAAAGAGTATGCTCAGAGATATAGGGAGTTGGCTGCCCAGATAAGTCCACCGTTGGAAGAGAAAGAAATGACGAAGATCTTCCTGAAGACATTGAGTTTGTTTTACTACGAACTTATGATTTCTAGTGCCCCCAATGACTTTACCGAAATGGTAAATATGGGGATGAGGATAGAAGAAGGAGTCAGTGAAGGACGTCTGTCTAAAGAAGAAGCATCGTCTAGCAAGAAATATGGTGGGAGTTTCTCGAAGAGGAAGGAGGGAGAAACTAATTCAGTGTCCATGGGGAGGTAGTGGATGCCTCATGTCAGAAATAGTTCTCAACCTCGACAACATCAACATCAAGTTTCATCAGTGATTATTGTATTTTCCAACAATTCCAGCAATCAATCAATTCCTATTCAACAATAACAACGCCAACAACAATCGCAACAAAGAACTAACTACAACAACAACAGTAATAACCAGCAAAGCTTTGAGAGGAAGAAGGTCTCCTTTGACCTTATGCCTAATGTGAAAGTTAATCCCTTGCCCGCTCATGGTAATATTATTGTCAACATGGTGGATGGTTGTCCAAGGAATTTCTGAGTATTTGATGTACGACGTATCTGTAGGTCTTTGGTGGAAATGTATAGGACTCTTTGTTTAATCAGTGATTGTGAACATGACCATGATGGTTGTGCAATTTGCAGTGTGAACCCCCGTGGGTGTATGATTGTCAAGAGGGATATCCAGAAGTTGATGGATGAGAATGTAATCCAAATTCAATAGTCGAGAGATATAGATGATGTAAATGTAATTGTGCCTGTGTTTAAAATCCCTGAGCAGGTAGTTATCCAGTTTGATAGCAGCAACAACAACAATGTCAACAGATTGATATCGCCGTGAGTTATACGGTTAACGGGCCCTGTTCCGTATACATTCGATAAAGTTGTGCCTTATCAATCCCACGCCACAATGATAGAAAATGGTCAAGAGGTTCCTCTACCAGTTGCAGACTCTATGGTGAATATTGATGATGTTGCAAAGGTGACCCGTAGTGGTCGTGTGTTTGGTTCGGTTTTTTCAAAAGAGGTAGAAAATGTTGTAATAAGTAAGAAGGCAAAGATTCCAGTAGCGAATCCGGTTAGTACTTCAGTGTGTCAGTATGGTGAATCCAGCAAACTGAAGACTAATGATGATGATGAAGTTTTGAATTTGATCTAAAGAAGTGAGTTTAATGTGGTGGAGCAGCTGCTCCAAACTCCGTCAAAGATCTCTGTGTTGTCACTGTTGATGAACTCTGAGGCACATAGGGAGGCATTGCAGAAAGTGCTTGAGTAGGCTTATGTGGAGCATGATGTGACTGTTGATCAGTTCGACCACATTGTTGCCAATATTACTTCTTGCAATAATCTGAGCTTTTGTGATGAAAAGCTTTCTAAGGAGGGTAGAAATCACAATTTGGCGTTATACATTTCACTGAATTATAAGGAGGACGCTATGTCCAATGTGTTGGTTGACACCGGTTCATCTTTGAAAGTGATTCTAAAGTCAACTCTGTCAAGACTTTACCAAGGCCCCTCAATGAGATACAGTGGCGTAATTGTTAAAGCCTTTGACGGATCTCAAAAAACTGTCATTGGTGAAGTAGACCTTCCAGTGAAGATAGATCCGAGTGGTTTCTAGATTACTTTCCAGGTAATGGATATCCACCCGGCCTACAGTTGTCTATTGGGAAGGCCATGGATTCAAGAAGCTGGAGCAGTGACGTCTACTCTACACCAAAAGCTAAAAAATTTAAAGAACGACAAACTTGTCGTTGTATGTGGAGAGAAGGCACTATTGTTAATCCATTTGTCATCTTTTTCATATGTTGAAGTTGAGGAGAAGGTTGGAACTCCGTTCCAAGCCTTGTATATTGCTGAGGAGAAGAAAACTGGGGCACCCATGTCTTCTTTAAAAGATGCACAAAAGGCTATTGAGGCTGGCAACACTGATTAGTGGGGTCGTATGATAGAGATCGCCGAAAACAAAAATTGGGCTGGATTGGGATTTCAGCCATGATCGTTCAACGTCAAAGCTGAAGATGTGCAACTAAGTTTCCACAGTGGAGGGTTCATACATAAGAATGATAGACACTAAACTGCTGTGATTTAAGACAATGATGATAAAGATGAAGCTTGCGCCAACTTTGTGACGCATGGCCAGACATGCAAGAATTGGGTTGCTGTTAATGTCCCTACTGTTATTCATCGCTCTAAGTAATTTTTTTTCTTCATTTTTTTAAGAAAAATCCTTCTCATATACCTAAGGGAGAAGTGAACATTGTTGGGCATTTCTATTATCATCAATAAAACACAATTTTATTCATCCACGTCTATGATGTTTTATTTTTACTTTTTTCCTTTTGTGAAAATGGTAATCACAAAAAACATAAATAAATAATAATCTTCCATCTGCATAATATTTGATCATAATTCACTTCTTTAAAAACAAAATATCAAATTATTATGTAGGTTGTTCTCAAACCCATTGAATACAATGATCGTACTCCCTCTCCAAACTTTTATTTCCTTGTGTTTGAAGCTAAGGAAGAGGTTGATGATGAAGAAGTATCTGATGAATTATCTCGTTTACTTGAGCACGAGGAAAAAGCCATTCAGCCTTTTGAAGAGCATATTGAACTGGTCAACTTAGGTTCCGAAGATGATGTGAAGGAAGTCAAGATTGAGTCGCAATTGTGTCTAGAGGCTCAGAAGGGGTTGATTGATCTTCTTCAAGAGTATTCCAATGTGGTTTCTTGGTCCTATCAAGACATGTCTGGTTTGGATTCTGAGATTGTGGAGCATAGATTACCGTTGAAGCCAGATTGTCCACCAATCAAGCAGAAGTTGAGAAGAACTCATCCTGATATGGCAGTTAAGATCAAAGAGGAAGTGCAGAAGCATATTGATGCTGGTTTCCTTGTTACCTCTGAGTATCCGCAGTGGGTGGCCAATATTGTTCATGTTCCTAAGAAAGATGGAAAAGTTTCCATGTATGTTGATTATAGAGATTTGAACAAAGCTAGTCCGAAAGATGATTTTCCTCTGCCACACATTGACATGTTGGTAGACAATACAACTAAATTCAAAGTCTTTTCGTTTAGGGACAAATTTTCCGATTATAATCAAATTAAGATGGCACCTAAAGATATGGAGAAGACCACATTCATTACACCCTAGGGAACATTCTGTTATAGAGTGATGCCTTTCGATTTAAAGAATGCTGGTGCAACATACAAAAGAGCAATGACTACTCTTTTTCATGATATGATGCATAAAAAGATCAAAGTTTATATTGATGATATGATCGCCAAATCAAGTAATGAAGAAGAGCATGTTGAGCATTTATTGAAGTTATTCCAGCATTTGATGAGATACAAACTCCGCTTGAATCCCAATAAGTGTACTTTTGGTGTTCGTTCTGGTAAGTTGTTAGGCTTTATTGTCATCGAGAAGGGTATTGAAGTTGATCCTGCCGAGGTCAAAGAAATACAAGAGATGCTTGCTCCCAAAACTGAGAAGCAAGTCAGAGGTTTTCTCGGCCGCTTGAACTATTTATCAAGATTTATATCACATATGACTGCCACATGTACGCCTATATTCAAGCTTCTTCGGAAATATCAGTCTTATGAGTGGACCGAAGATTGCCAGAAATATTTTGATAGTATCAAAGAATATCTGCTTGAGCCTCCGATTTTGTCTCTGCCTGTTGAAGGAAGACTGTTGATCATGTATTTAACCATGCTTGATGAGAGTATGGGTTGTGTTCTTGGTCAGCAAGATGAATCTTGAAAGAAAGAATATGCAATTTACTATCTTAGTAAGAAGTTCACTGACTGTGAGACTCGATATTATATGCTTGAAAAGACTTGTTGCGCATTGACTTGGCCTGCTAAGCGTATGCGTCAATATATGTTGAATCATACTACTTGGTTGATATCCAAAATGGATCCAATCAAGTACATTTTTGAGAAGCCTGCTTTAACTTGGAAGATCGGCCGTTGGTAGATGTTATTATCTGAGTATGATATTGAATATCAATCTCAGGAAGCTATCAAGGGTAGTGTCTTGGCTGATCATCTGGCTCACCAACGAATTGAAGACTATCAGTCAGTACAATATGATTTTCCTGACGAAGAGAGTTTGTACTTGAAGATGAAAGATTGTGATGAACCATTGCTCGAAGAAGGGCCAGAACCTGGTTCCCGTTGGGGAATGGTATTTGATGGAGCTTATAATTCATATGGTAATGGCATTAGGGCAGTGATTATTACTCCTCAAGGAACTCATTTTCCGTTCACAGCTAGATTAACTTTCAAATGTACAAACAACATGGCTGAGTATGAAGCTTGCATTATGGGGCTTGAAGAGGCCATTGATCTCAGATTCAAGTATCTTGACGTCTACAGAGATTCAACTTTGGTGGTGAATCAGATCAAAGGTGAATGGGAGACGAATCAAATTTGTTTGATAGCATATAGAGACTATGCGAGGAGGATATCAACTTTATTTACAAAGGTTGAGTTTTATCATATCCCTCTAGATGAGAACTGGATGGAAGATGCTCTTGCAATGTTGGCTTCAATGATTGTGGTAAAATTTTGGAATGAAGTTCCCAATTTGACTGTGATGCGTCTTGATAGGCCAGCTCATGTGTTTGTTGTTGAAGAAGCTAAAGATGAAAATCCATGGTATTTTGATATCAAGTGTTTCCTCCAATGTCAAATTTACCCGCATGGGGCATCTTTGAAAGATAAGAAGACTTTAAGGAGATTAGCTGGAAACTTCTTCCTGAATGGTGATGTGCTTTACAAGAGAAACTCCTATATGGTTCTGCTCAGATGCATGGATAGACACAAAGAAGACATGTTGATGACTGAAGTCCATGAAGGTTCCTTTGGTACTCATTCCAATGGACATGCTATGGCAAATAAGATGTTGAGAGCAGGTTACTATTGACTGACAATGGAATCTGACTGTTGCAAATTTGTGAAGAAATGTCACAAGTGTCAAATATATGCAGATAAGATTCATGTTCCTCCGACACTGTTGAATGTCATTTCCTCTCCATGGCCCTTCTCCATGTGGGGAATTGATATGGTTGGCATGATTGATCCCAAAGCTTCGAACGAACGTCGTTTCATTCTGGTGGCTATTGATTACTTTACAAAGTGGTTTGAAGCGGCATCATATGCAAATGTGACCAAGCAAGTTGTTGTAAGGTTTATCAAGAATCAAATTATATGCCATTATGGTGTGCCGAGTAAGATCATTACTAATAATGGATCTAACTTGAATAACAATATGGTGTAAGCTCTCTGCAAAGACTTCAAGATTGCACATCATAATTCTTCTCCCTACAGACCTAAGATGAATGGGGTTGTTGAAGCTGCAAATAAGAACGTCAAGAAGATCATTCAAAATATGATTGTAACATACAAAGATTGGCATGAGATGCTCCCATTCGCTTTGCATGGGTATCGTACATCCTTCTGCACTTCAACAGGGGCAACCCTTTTCTCACTCGTTTATGGCATGGAAGTTATGCTCCCAGTAGAGGTTGAGATCCCATAATTGCATGTATTGATGGAAGCCAAGTTGACAGAAGTTGGATGGTGTCGAACCGAATATGATCAGTTGAATTTGATTAAAGAAAAGAGGTTGACTGCCATGTGTCATGGTCAGTTATATAAGCAAATAATGAAGAAAGCTTTAGATAAGAAGGTCAAGCCTCGAGTGTTCAAAGAAGGTGACTTTGTGCTTAAGAAGATTTTATCTTTCAAACCAGATACTAGGGCCAAATGTACTCCTAATTATGAAGGCCCATATGTTGTTAAGAGAGTCTTTTCAGGCGGTGCTTTGATTCTTACAACTATGGATAGTGAAGAGTTCACTCGTCTTGTGAATGTCGATGCAGTCAAAAAATACTTTACCTAAAAAAGAAAAGAACATATCGCTAAGTTGAAACCCGAAAGGGCGGCTGTAAGACCCAAATTTTGACCATAATATCCCTCATGATATCTCATCATATGCATTAGCATTGGCATCACAACTTGGCATCCTTATCACCCCTCATTCATTGGGTTTGAATTGGGAGAGGTCACCAAGCACTTTAGATTGTATCATACTTTGTTTTTCTTTATTTACTAACCAAAATACCAAAAATATGTCAATGTATAGTTTGTTGCTTTTGTAGGTAGTGTGTATGTTCACCTATGCTCCATCAAGATCATATCTAGGGTTTGAGACCCTCAATGCAAGAAGCTGAATCAAGAATTGGTTCACTTTGGCTCTAAGTGTCATATATGGATCCCCATGATCTTCATATGTAATTTTTATCAAGAAATCATCAAGAGTTTGGAGTTTGTTTGCCTTGGAAACCCTAGTTCATCTGGGTATCTCGTGTGACTTCTTCAACAAGTTTCTTCAACAATTGATCAAATATTTCAAGGGATACTTCACATTACATCATATTATGCATATATGATCCTCCATGAGTCCCAAAACTCAAGAGAATGTCAAGCTAGCAAGTTGGTTCATGGTGGTTGACCAGAGAAAGTCAATTGGTCAAAACCGGGGTTCCCTAGACCCTATCTCCTACAATTTTTGTCATATGAAAATTATTCCAAGAGCAAAGTTACTCTAAATGACATTACAAACAACTTTCATGTTGAAGTCAATGTATATGTTTGCTTTTAAAGTAATTTTTTATGGTGAAAGATTATAGGTCATTTTATCTAAACCCTAGTTTGGAGGTAAACTTCCCAAGGCCATAACTTGATAAATTTTTATGCGATGAAAGACATTAAAATAACATGATCAAATTCAAGATGTATACTTCAACTTTGATGTTTGGAGGAAGTGCAAATTCAACAGGAAAATGCATGTGACAACATGAAACATTATAGGTCATTTTGGGCCAATACCATTGAACAAATGATTTTCCTTAACTTCTAAAATGCATAACTCCTTCATGACAAATCCAAATGATTTAAAATTTGTGACCAAATTGAAGAGCTTTGAAAGATATAAAACTTTGATGAAGGAACTTTTCTCATTTGAATTCCATAGAAAAAGTTATTCAAGGTGGAAGAAGTGAACATTTGACTTGGGACTTAGAAAATTTTCAAATATGTTTGATTTCCCAAACATCCACCTCAAAATTCATCATGATCCAAGATTCAAATGGAAAAGTGTTCAACAGGAAAGTTGTCCCCCTTGATCTAAAATTTCTAAAACATCCAAGATCATCTCATTTGGATCAAAACAGAAGGACTTGCGCATGGGTGTAAGTTAAGGTATCATTTGGACAATTTCAAGTTCCACTATTCATATACATTTGCATGAGCTTCTAACATGATTTCAGCATGAAGTACATTGGATTATGGATCAGAATACATCATTTCATGGGCCTAATGCACGCCCATGCATCCATGCATGGGAGGATTTGAAAATTTTCCAAATTTAGAAGTGTGCAAATATCATTCACATTGGCTATAAATATAACCCTTGATGATTAGAATTGGGGTCCCCTCTTGCCCAAGCTTCGACCCTCTCCTCCCCAAACCCCATTGAAAGGATAATCTTGAAAGTTTCTTGAGAAATCGAGTTTCAATTCTCCTTTTGTTTTAGGATTGAAACTCCAAGAGTCCAAGCCTTTTAACCATTCAAATCATCTTCTACAAGCTTCTATAGTCAAGCCAAGCCAAATTTGAAGCCAGATCTAGCAATTATGAAGCTCCTTAAAGGTGAGATTTCAGCAACTTCTTCTCTTCAGTTCTCTCTCAATTCTCCACTATTCTTGTTGATTTTTGGTTTGCTGAAGTCCTACAAATGTAGGCGACAAGATTGAGTTGCTTTGAGGTCAAATAAAAGAAACTCAATTCATGATTCTCAAAATTCAACTCCCTGTATCTTTTCATATACTTGGAATTGGAAAAAATTGAGGCCAAATTTGAGCTCCTGAGCTTTTTTTCTATAAATCCATGTCTTGCTTTTTCATTTTGGTGATGGTTGAAGGTGGACCAGTCCGGTGAGGTCCACCGGAGAACAAGACCGGAGCTCTGGCTCCGACGATGTGTTGGCAAGCATCTCAACCACAAGATCCATTTAAATTGTTTTAATCTTGGGCGTTGCTTTTGATTACCACACGTGAGTCCCAGTTGACTAAGTCACATGTGGAATGCACACTGATAACCATCTGATCTGCCACCTCAATTAATGAGGGAGATCAGATGGTCCACGTTTTTTTGAATTTCTGAATATTCCATTTAATTGCTTGTTTTAAATTAATTCATATTAATTTCATTATTGATCCAAAAAATATGGGACTTTCACCAAAAAAATTCAAATATTTTTCTCTTTCATTTTCTGAATTAAAATTATTTTTTGGATCAATATTGATATTTTTCATGATTTAATTGTTTTTGTGCATATTTTTTATTGTTTAAAAATGCTTCTGACTTTGCAAAAATAATGAAATTTTTTCTCCAAGGTCCTTTGACCTTGTTTGGCCTATGATAAATATCTTTGCCATTTATTTGGTGTTTTGAAGAGGTTTTCGATTTTTTGTAAAACATAATTTAATTTAATGTATTTTAATTTGATTTTTTAATTGTTTAATTTTGTAAAAATTATGTTGAGAGATTTTTATTGACTTGTGAAGTTTGACCATATGTTTGGGCCTTGGTCAATGTTGATTTGACTTTTTTAGGATTAAAATCATTGGATTTAGGGGATTAATGAAATGTACATTTTAACTCCCAAAATGAATGAATTATTTTAATTTGATAAAATTTCTCCCATGACCAATTTGTGTTTGTCTCATTTCCCCTCTCTCTTCATATTCAATCCCATTCTATCCCATCCCTCTCATTGACCAATGACATCTCAATATCGTGAGGCTAATTGGTTCATCAATAACTTTGTGTTAGATGAACCAATACAAGTATGGATGAGATGAAATTAGGAGTATGGTTCATGATACCATATCTCTAACATGCATTAACACAAAAATTTCTATTGCCCAACCTCAGATAGTTGTTACTTCTATATAAGTTCAATTACGATTGCTTAACATAGCGCTAAATTTTGACCCAAAGGCATAGCATTCTAGTAAGTGAGATTGTAAGTCTCCCCCCTTTCATGGTATCATATGGAAACTTGGCCTTTTTTCCTTCCTTTGGAAGATTTCTTGGTTCAAGGATCCATGCTTGTGAATAGAGGGTTGAGTGTTCTCCAAAGAATGACTTAAACAATTGAAAAGCAAAACCCCACTAACATCTAATCAACTAACATTTGACTAACTCTTATTATTAATTGATTTTAATTTCAAGTCAATTACTTTATGCCATTTAAATTCAAGCCATTTATCATTTGCCATTATACATATCATTTAACTTGTTTATTTTAATGTCATTATAACTTTGCTCACTTGAGCTATATGTTGTGATTGTATATACTTGTTTGTATTATTTTGTTTGTGCTTGTGGTCTTAGGACCTTAAAATACTTAATAAACAACAAAAAAACCCTAAAAAATGTTTGTGTGGACTGTGGATTTGATATGAGCTTTGGACTTAGAATTAGGCAACCTTCCATATGCAAAAGGACTTGGCCAATGCCAACATTTATGAAACCAAGTTCTTGTGATTTGAATTTTCATCTGATGCAAGTATTGGAATCCACATGAATTCATCTGCTACATGGTCTTGATGCAATGTTATTTTGAACCTGGATCTAATGCCTTATTTCGAGCCATTCAAGGAGTATGTTATCTGATACATGGGAAGATTAAAAAAGAAGACTATGAAGTTGCTAGCTTGGATGTGGCTATCTTTATTTGATTCCTTGCTCTTCATCTTGCTACTTGTTTATTGATATTGATTGATTTAAAGTCAAAAGGAAAAGTGAGTTTCTATATGACATTCTTGTCTATTGGATTGCATTCGATTGGTCAGATCTTTTCAACTCTTAACTTTTAAATTTTTGCTTAGGATTAGTCTCTTCATCTCCTCCCACTTCTTAAATTTCAAATATCTTTCCCCTTTTCAAAACCTTATTTTCTTGTGATTCAAACTTAGACCTTATTGCAAATTAGAAACTTTGGCCTTATGCCATTGTATTTTTCAAACTCTTTTTCTTAATCATACTTGTAAATGAATCTAACCATATTAGACTTAAAATTTCAAAAGACAAAAAGAACTAACACTCATTCAAACTCTTTTAGGCCTTTTGTGCCTCTTTTAAACTTAAGTTTTTTATTAAAAGCAATTCACTCACTTTGAAATTGATACCATGAACTACGAGGTTTTGATCCCTCATTTTACATCGGTATGTAGGCACAAGTCCGAAGGTCTTGTCAAACACAAAAATATAATTAATGAATTCTTTTCTCATCTCCATGCTCTATTTATTGCAAACATCTTTTATACCAAAACACATACACACATAAAAAAGGGATCCCTAGTAGTACCTAGGATACTTTGGGTGTTAACACTTTCCCTTTGTGTAACCAACCCCCTTACCTATAATCTCTGGCATTTTATTAGTTTTGATTTGAAAACTTTTTATATTTGGGTTTTGTTCGTACTTTTCCCTTTTCCTTTGGAAACAATAAAAGCGCGGAGGCATCTCTGGTTTTATTGACGTTAAGTTTATCCATAGCTTAATGGTCATGAATTTACCGCTATAGCGGCTTAAGAAAAAATGAGTGTCTCAGTGGATTGAAACCCGAAAGGGCGATCCAGGAAAAAATTATAGACATAAAATAGAAAATAATCCCGGTAGATTGAGTACCCCATCTTGGGGAAATCTAGGAAAAATTTAGGGATTATGGCAAGTAACTGCATTCAGTTGATCCAAGTCAAGGAGGAAGTTTTAAGCAGGTCATCTGGTTCTGATACATTATTCTCAATCGAAGCCAAGAGCACAATGGATATTGAATTTGCTAGGGATAATAGTGATCATTGTATTCAATGTAGCCATTTTCCATGTAAATTACCATTTTCAACTTTTGTAAAGATCTATAGAGTCTTGCCATTTACAGACTACCATTCTATTAAATAAAGTTGAGCTCTTTATCCAATTGTTTCTACTCTTATTTATTTCTGCTAAATAAAATTGAATTTTTATGATGATAATTTTAAAATAAATTAATGAATAAAAATTATTTTTCTTAAAAAAATAATAAAAGCAATCACTTTAAGAATAAACGATTTCAGCAAGGAATATCAAGAACAATCTGAGAACAGGTAAGTCTTGATGTGTGGAGCCTTGTTGGTCTTCCCCAAGAAGTTGGGTTTGGTAACTTTTCCCCAACAGTTCATCATTCATCCCCAACTTGGTTGATGAGTTTCTCCCCGAATAATTTATCATCCCTAGTGGAGCTGAGCTGATGATCGACCCCTATCCCACATCTGTGGTACTCCTTTTGATATCCTCCAGTTTGTGACTTCAGAGATCCGATACCTTTATTTTGTTTGCAGTAGCATATTTGTGTTGCATAACTTCGACATTTTATCGGATTCGGTTATCTTTTCCTTGGAATTGGTTTATATCATAATTTCCTAAAGGAATTTTATTGATTTTTTAGGAATGCAACGATCTTGGTCATAGCATCCTCATCATTTTTGCTTAGATCCCCATGCAGAGTTTTACCTCTTGTATTCCCTAGCGATGTTTATCATCAGTTATCGAAGATCTCTTATTCCCCGCATAGTTGACAATTTAGATCCTCAATAGATCTTCTCTCTTTCTCCCCAGGCAGGTTTAGTTATTCAGAGCCAGATGATTTACCCCCAACATTTTTCCCCAGTTGTTTGTTTCCATCTTGTTGAGATTAACCGACTGTTGCAGCGATGATTCAAATATGTGATATCTGTATCCTTTATGATTGTTTCGTCAGCATAATCATCAATCATATACATACACATTCATACATCAGATATTCCATTATTCATTTTTTATTGCATTATTTTGATCCCCTGTTTTGGTGATGTCATTTACCCATACAGGTTTGGTGTGTCTGTCCTCCTTCAATTGTAGAGTGCCAGCTGTAGCGGGGTATTCGTTACCATTAGAGATATTGACTAAATCCAAGGTAAACCATACAAGTCGAGTCGCCACCACACTTCTATTTATCCAAAGGAATGGTTAGAAAGCGAACAAAAACCTAAAAGTTTTATCGAATCAAAAACTAGTAAAAATCTCAGAGATCGGGGTAAGGGAGTTGGTTATGCAATGGGAAGGTTTTAAGCACCCAAAACATCCTAGGTACTCCTAGGGAGCCCTTTTCACACTTGTTGTAAGGTTGGTATTTTTTGTGAAAATTTGTTTATGCAAACATGATTGAAGAGACGAGAGAAGAATATACAAGTTATTTACAATTTGTGTTTGGATGGATAAACCCATTGCCTACGTACCATCTTAAAAAAGATTAGGATCAAAACCTCGTAGTTCGGGGTAAAAATCTCAAAAAAATGGGTGAATTGATTGGCCCAAAATCCTTAAGGTCTTTTGTTATCCAAGGGAGAAAACTCAACCTAAAACCACAAATCCACCATGTGAGGATAGCTTCAACATGCTAGTGAGGGGTTAACCCTATAATAAGCATGGAAGACTCATTGTCCATCACTAAGGATATAGGTGAGTATTATATCTACCTCAAGGATAACTCAAATCTAATAGCTAAAGGTTACGAAAAAGTTTTTGATTAAGAAAGTGGCCATTGAAACCACAAAAGTATTTGAATGGGTTATATTTACCAATGAAAAGTGTTTACAAAGTATGGTCAAAGTTGGCTTAAAGATTCAATTCAAAATAAGTGTTATGAAAAGGAAGTTGGAAAATCAAAAGCATAATGCTTAGGTTTCTAATGTTTGAAAACAAGTGTTAAATGTTTACACAAAAAGTTTTGGCTTGGGTTAGAGTGGAGGGAAGAAGAAGAATGGCTAAGGTCCTAATCATACAAGAGATGAAGGATAAGAAACAAGACCACAAATGGAGTTCCTCTCTTGAGATCATATTGATGATCCAAGTATCTCCCATCCTTCGGAATATGCAAGCAAAATAAGTGTAAGCTCAAGCAATCAAATTAATCAAGCAAGCTCTTAGAAGATCCCCAATGGCTCTTGTATCTTTCACTTTGGATGAACATGGCAATGGTTCTTCAATTTGGCTCAAATATGATTCCCTAGCACAAAAGAACACACATCAAAAGGTTCCATGAAGCAAATCAAGAATGGACAAGAGTGAGTTTAGAGATTTGGTCCTTCTAATCCATCTTCAACATTTAAGGCCTTTTTTTTTTACTCCAATTTGCATAGGGAATGTCCTAGAAACTAAGTCCATTTGTCCATTTTTTTGCATTTGTTCCACAACAATCAAAACAAAACACAAGCACAATAATATATACACAATTATGTGCTCATGTGAGTAAAAGGCAAATTGTATTAACATAAACATGTGCTCAAATGAGAAAAGGAAAAAGAAAATGAATAATATGTACAAGAATAGTAAATTGCATAAATGTAAAGAGCAAGAATTAAATGTTAATGGTTAATGGTTAGTGTTAGAGTTAGTGTGCCATAAGGCAATTTAGCGCTATGTTAAGCAATCGTAATTGGACTTATGTAGAAGTCACAACTATCTGAGGCCGGTCAATAATAATGCAGGCAACACCACAAGTTAGAGATTTTGATTAGTGAATCAAACTCCTACAACTTGCCATGCCAAAAAGAAGATGAGAAATGATCTTGTATTGATTTAGGTTCTTTGCATGATTAGGAAGCAACCTATCCTTAATGCAAAGCCATTCACTTGATCCATGATCAAGTTGAATTAGATTTGAATCAAGGAAGGTTGAACCTCCATGTATCAAGGCTAACCACCGATCTTTAACTCATTGATCAAAACAGAAAAAGAAGAAGAGGAAGAAGAAGATGAATATTTAAGTACATTAATGAAAATGGAATGAGATAATCAACAAGCATTGACCAAAGATAGATAAGATCAAGGTCAAACAATAGAAAACAAAAGCAAAATGAAGATTAGAAGTCAAGAAACAAATAAAGTATTTTTGGTATTTTTCAATATTAAAATAAAACTTGAATTAAAATAATAAAGAAAGGTCAAACTTCAAACTCACTTCAAATCAACTTTGGAAAGTCCAAGTGAATTATCCCAAGTTCAACAAGGTCAAACAAAGTTTGACAAAAAATTTCAGCATTTTTAGAAGTCAGAAACTATTTTAAATCAATTAAAAATGCATAAAATTAACCTAATTGAACTAAAATCTCAAATTAATCTCAAATCAATTAATAAATTGATGAGAATATTTTTCATAGATCTATCATCATTCAAAGAGGTTGGAAGAATATTTTTGTATTTTTTGGATATCAAAACTATTTAAAATGAATTAAAAATAACCAGAAAAGGGAAAATTTCTAAAAAATATCAAATGATAAAATAAAAAATATTAAAAATCATTTTTAGAAACTAGAAATTAAAAGGAGAAAAATGAAATTGGTCTCATATTTTTTGGACCAATAATGAAGGAGATATGAATTTTTAAAATGAAATGGAATTAAAAGAAATAAAAGAAATTAAAATCAGAAATTAAAAAAGATGGAAAAGCGTGGACCGTCTGATGATCTCTCATTAGTTGACGTGGATCATCACGTGGTCAAGAAGCACACGCTCACCATACACGCTAGTCAGCTGAGTAACACATGGCCTTTAAAATAGTCATAACAAAGAATGGATGAGATCAAATCTGGAAAAAGCAGTGGACGACTCAGATCTAATCTTGAGAAGGGACGGTGACCAACGCCACCGTCTTCTCCGCCCAACTTCCGGCCAAGCTTCAAGTTGCAGAGAAACAAATGTTCATGAAAAGCCACGATCCAGATACCAATCGAAAGTTGGGGTGATGTACATCACCCCTGTACCAACCAAATCCACTCTAGGTTTCTACATTAAGAGAAATCAGAGATGGAAATTCTGTGGTGTTCAAATGAACTTAATGGATTTTGAAAATTAAAAGCTCAAGAATGTTGCCTTTATGCAGAGGACTTCAGATCACACAATAACAACAAGAAATAACCAGTATATGAGTAGATTCGAAGAAATTAAAATGTGAGGTAAACCTCTGATTTGCAGAGCTTGGAGTCACAATTCCTTGCTATGGATGCTTGCAGTTCACTCTGTGGATCAAGGAGAAGAAGGCTAAGGAACTTTAGATCTCAGAAAACAATCAAGGTAATTGAATTCTAGATCTGAAAATTAAGAGAAAATGAGAGAATTCCTTTGGTGTGAGGGTGAGGGTTCAATTGCACAACATTTAGGGCGCCTTCAGGTTAGTGAAATGAAGAGAAATAGCATTGTATTTATAGGCAAGACAAACTGAAATGCATGATCATTCCATTGCATGAATGGAAAGGGCCTCCATGCATGGGCCTGTACAGGCGCATGGAGGCCCCAACTCTACTTGGATTTGGCAGCTGATGACAAGCAAATGCAAATTGGACGTGTAAATTGTGCATAAACACCTCATGCAATGCAAATTTTAATGATTTTCAAAAATGTTCCATAATGTTCATGTCTTCGAAAATGGCTCTTCCAAACTTGAAACACCACCTCATGAGTAATGGTTGGAAAGATTTTTGCATGAGGATTAAATGTATGTTGATCAAAACTCCATTTGAGCCTTGGAAATTAATGAAAAGTTGTCATGAAGTGTAGGGTGCAAAACATGTACATGTGAGATTTTCAAAATTGGCCAAAGTTCAAGCCCATCTGTTTCAATGATGCAACCTCCAAATGACAAAATCTTCAACAACAAAGTTATAGATAGTTTCAAGACAATCAATTTGGAATTAAGTTTTGCATAATTTGGATTTTTGATGAAGAAGTTATGGGCACTTGAAGTTGGACTTTTTCACATTTCAATGCATTTGGTCCAAAGTGACCTATAATGTTTTGCATTATCACATGTATTTTTTTTGGGATTTTGAAATTTTTCTCAACATAAAATTTGAATTAGACATCTTTATATTTCCAATTCATTTGATCCCACCTCAAAATCATGAAAAATGAATGAGTTGTGTCCTTTGGGAAGTTGACCCAAAATTAGGGTTTTAGTCAAAATGACCTATAATGTCTTGGAACGGATGATGACCTTCCAAGCTTCAAATCAATTTTTTATGAACATGCAAGTTATTCATATGGTTCCTAATAAAATATTTGCTCTTGGGGTCATCTCCATTTGACAAATACATCAAAAGTTAGGTCTCAGTGTATTTCAAAATGGTCAGATGAATTGACTGATCAACTTCTCAAGTCCAAACCTCATATCTTGATGAATTGATGATTGAGGACACTCCATCAAGTTCAAATATGCATTAAATGATGAATTAAAGGACTTCCCTTGATTGTATTTGATCATGGATTGAGGTTTCTTCATGAGCAAGGCACAGTTGATGAGCAGATGAATTAGGGTTTCCTTGGGAAACAAGCCTCAAGCCCCTTGATTTGCTTTGATCAAAATGATGAATTGAGACACTTGGGAGGCATATTTGATGGATGAGAGATTTGGGAACCATTGTCATGCTTTCCTTCATCTTCAATTGTCCCTATCAATGCACATGGGATCTCTTAGAAGCTTTGGACCTTGTGACTGCTCAAGCTACAAACAAAAGATGTTAGTGACATATTTTTGTGCTTTTGGTTAGTAAATAAAATGAGAAAATAAATAATATACAATTCAAGCATGCTTGGTGATCTCAAACCAACTCTCAAAAGATCCCACCCAAAGGTAAGGAGCCAAGATGCTTATGATCCTTGAGGCAATGCAAATTCAATGTTATGATGCCATGACGGACCTTAGGGTCAAAATTAGGGTCTTACAGATGCCCCAATTTAAGGTCATTCTAGCCGGAGAAGTGAAGGTTAAAATCTTTGTCTCGACGAGGTAGAATGGGCTTAAATAATAACAAAGAGACGAATTTTGGTCCCTAAGAGACCTCATGATGCAAATGTGTGTATGCAAGAGGTAATACTCCGTGGAGATATGTGTCCACAAAGATAAAAGAACTCGGGAGAAACTGACAATCCATAATGAGTAACACATTCAATGGGACAGAGACTCTGGGGATTCTTATGGGGATAAGAAAGGGAATAAAAATGCGTGAGCAGGTCATGACTTAAGACTTGCTAAGAGACACGAGGGGAATTCCATGAAAATAAATCAATGGAAAGACGCGAGCTGACTCAAAGATGCATGTATTGGGGAATATGCCAATACAACAAAACTATCGACAAAGGATACTTCGGATAAAAATCCGGACTCAGATGGGGAAAATCCACTAAGGGACTTCACTGGGGCATGTCCAAACAGGACTCATCTGAGGAAACAACAGGACGAGGTATTACCGGTTACTGGGTAATAAGCTCAAGGAGACATGTGATCAAAACACCAGTATAAGGGTGTGAGAACAACATGCTCGGGGAGAATGAATATCTAAGACCGGTATGAGGGTGAGAGATATCAAACATCCAAAATCATCTGAGGAAGACCTAAACAAAGTATATTTCAACTTAGGAAATCTGACTCCACAGGGGACAAAAAGTTATAATAGGGAGCAAAAAGGGAAGGAACACCAGGGATACCGGTTACTGGGCATATAATAGGTGACCAACCAAGGCGTGAATTGGGGAATATTTCCAAGACACTCATCATCTGAAGCGAGAGTTGAAAAAGCAAACTCGATTACAGGATGGGCATTCAACTCCGCAAAGGGGATACGAATATTACTCGACTGGGGAAGAACAAGACACTTCGACCAAAGAGCGCATGAGATATATTATCTATTACCGTCAGAACGTAGATAATATACTCGCATGGAAGATTATCCACAACCGGTTATTGGGTTAACAAAGGATAAATCGACCGAAAGGAAAGGACATCGGGATACCGAATACTAGGTATAAAATGATGACCAATCAAAGGGAGAAACGATCATTACCGACTAAGGGTAAATGAAAGATGACTCGCTGGGGATACATTGACAAAGGCAATGATTCAGGAGATATATCACCAGTTACTGGGAGATATACCCAAAACTGAAGGAATATCAATACCGAATATTGGATAAAGATAACCAACAAAGAGGGGATTACATCTACCGAATACTTAGTAGAAAACCACGGAAGAGTAACCGTCATCAGTTACGATGAACAAAATAAGGTTAACTCTACAAGGGGATAAAACGGGGTTTATAACTACCGGTATAAGGGTAGAAGGCCGCAGACTCCGCCGGGGGAGAGGATGGACAATTACTGGTTACTAAGCAATCATTCATCTAAACTACGGGGAAGTGCAAGGGAAGTAACAAAAGCAGTCAGTCTAGAAACAAACTAGAAAGACACCATGAAACAAGACTCAATCCAATGAGGATATAACTCGGGGGAGAATTCCATCCCAATATATGTGTTGGGAGGAAACAGAAACAACAATTATCCACGAGGACAATACTCAGTGGGGAATATGGAAGAAAGGATAGACACTTTCTGCGTATGGGGCCGACTCTATATGGGGAGATCAGACACAAACATCTGCTTGGTGAAAATATGTATCACCAAATAGCAGGAGACAACAAACAAGGATATATATGGCAAAAATTCAACATGAATATCCAGATGTCAAAATTATGCATGTATATGTGTGGTTTATGTAGGATGAATGCTGACAAAATAGACATATCTAACACAAACAGGTCCAAGAATCAAAGGACAAACATCCAGTACTACATCTCAGGAGAGAAAGCCAGGTCCACTGGAGAACATCCAATCTGATGGGGGAAACCAATACCAGGAAGCAAAGATCTCTGCAGGGACATGAGAATCAGTCACTCCAGCTAAGGACAGTATCAACGCATGGATAAAATCCGCTGTAAAATCAATTCTACTGGGGAATTTATCGGAGAGGGAGATGAAACTCTGTGGGGAACAACCACCAATCAGAAGGTTCCAAGGTCACCACATTTCTTGCACTACTAAAGAAATCACATTTATCGAGGAGGAAGGGACACTACTCCGCTGAGGAAGAAAGGATAAACATCTTCATCAACCACTCTGCTCGGGAGGAAACCACAAACGAGCTCTGATCAAGAAATTCCACTAGGGAAGTACTGCTAATGACCAAATCGGGGATTATCCGTAGGCAACTACTGGAGATACCCTGATGGTGACCATACTGGGGAGTAAGAGTGGGATCAACCCTGCTGAGGATGGTCGAGGAGCAAAATTGCTGGAGATCAAAAGTAGACAAGTCCACAGGGGAAAAGCTACAAATCAAACTTGATGAAAACTCCACTTATGATAGGGATTTCCTGCTCACTCTGAGGGGAATTTCTAACTTGAAATGAGGGAATACCAACTCCTTCGGAAAGATTAGCATATTCAATTTATCAATCTATAAGGGATTTTAGGTCAATCCACGCAAGGGATGACAACCATATAATTGATAATACAAATGCTAAATCTAGACTCAATGGGGATCTAGAAGATTGAGATCACACCCAGAACTCCCAAACTCCATGGGGATTTGGTGGGAGGTACAACTTTCTTTTGTGCCTGAAAGACAAATTAAGAGGATACAAGTATGCTGGGAATATGAACAAATGTCTTACCCTTTTGGGAATCATACCATCCTTGGGAGAGAACTGAAGACATCCCAAATATCCTTTTGTCATTGTGAATGTTCACTTTGTTTAAAAACAAATTATGAAAATTTTATTTATTTAAAACAATGATATTTCTCAATTAAAACATGCAAAACATTTGTTGAACAAAAACAAATAAGAGAGTGCAAAGGATTGGATAAAGGCTGAAATTTATTTGATGGAATGGTAGTCTGCAAATGGCAAGACTCCATGGATCTTTAAAAATTTATAATTGGTGATATATATTGGAAAAGGGCTATATTGAACATAATGACCATTTCTCCACCAACTCTGAATCCGATGTATTTGAAGCTTCAGTTGACGATGGCTGAGCGAGAATCTTTGACAGATGACAGTTGTTGAACAAAGTCTTGTCAAGATGCAGTTACTTGCCAAATCCCTAATTTTTGCCTAGATTTCCCCAGGGTGAGGTACTCAATCTAGCGGGATACATATTCATTTTTTATGTCTCTAACTTTTGCCTGGGTCGCCCTTTCGGGTTTCAATCCACCGAGACGCTCATTTTTTCCTAAGCCGCCCTTTCGGGTTTTCAACTTAGCGAGCTATTCTGTTTTTATTTTAGGCGAAGTATTTCTTGATTGCATCTGAATTCACAGGACGAGTGAAATCCTCCCCATCCATAGTTGTAAGTATCAAAGCACCGCCTGAAAAGGCTCTCTTAACAACATATGGACCTTCATAGTTTGGAGTCCACTTGCCTCTGGAATTGGGCGCGAAAGACAAAACTTTCTTGAGCACAAGGCCACCTTTTCGAAACACACGAGGCTTGACCTTCTTATCAAAGGATTTCTTCATCCTTTGCTGATACAACTGACCATGGCACATGGCAGTCAATCTCTTCGCTTCAATTAAGTTCAACTGGTCATAACGACTCTGAACCCATTCAGCATCACTCAACTTGGCTTCCATCAAGACTCTCATTGATGGGATCTCCACCTCTACTGGGAGCACAACCTCCATGCCATAGACAAGGGAGAAAGGGGTTGCCCCTGTTGAAGTGCGGACAGATGTACGATATCCATGCAAAGCAAATGGCAGCATCTCATACCAATCTTTGTACGTAACAACCATCTTCTGGACAATCTTCTTGATATTCTTATTAGCAGCTTCAATAACCCCATTCATCTTGGGTCTGTAAGGAGAAGAATTGTGATGTGCTATCTTGAACTCACTACACGTCTCTTTCATCATCTTGTTGTTCAAGTTAGATCCATTATCAGTAATGATCTTATCTGGAACACCATAACGGCATATGAGTTGATTCTTGATAAACTTCACAACCACCTGCCTGGTCACGTTTGCGTATAACGCCGCTTCAACCCACTTGGTGAAGTAATCAATTGCTACGAGAATAAATCTATGACCGTTGGACACTTTCGGCTCTATCATGCCAATCATGTTAATTCCCCACATAGATAAAGGCCATGGTGATGAAATCACATTCAGAAGTGTCGGGGGAATATGAATCTTATCCGCATAAATCTGACACTTGTGGCATTTCTTCACATATTTGCAGCAGTCAGACTCCATCGTCAGCCAATAGTAGCCTGCTCTCAACATCTTCCTAGCCATGGCATGTCCATTGGAATGAGTACCAAATGAACCCTCATGGACCTCAGTCATTAACAAGTTTGCTTCGTGTCTATCCACGCATCTGAGTAGAACCATGTCAAAATTCCTCTTATAAAACACATCGCCATTTAGGTAGAAACTGCCTGATAATCTCCTTAAAGTCTTTCTATCTTTCATAGATGCCCCAGGCGGGTAAATCTGGCTTTGAAGAAAACACTTGATATCATAATACCATGGCTTATCATCTTGCACCTCCTCTACTGCAAATACATGAGCTGGTCTGTCCAAGCGCATCACAGTAATATTGGGAACCTCATTCCAGAGTCTCACCACGATCATCGAAGCAAGCATAGAAAGTGCATCTGCCATCCGATTCTCATATCGAGGAATATGATGGAAGTCAACCTCAGTAAAGAATGTTGAAATCTTCCTCGCATAATCTCTATATGGGATGAGGCCAGGCTGATTCGTCTCCCATTCACCCTTAATCTGATTAACAACAAGGGTCGAATCACCATAAACATCAAGATGCTTGATCCTAAGATCAATACACTCTTCCAATCCCATAATACATGCCTCATACTCCGCCATATTATTTGTGCATTTGAAAGTTAGCCTTGCTGTAAAAGGAAAATGTGTGCCTTGAGGAGTAATAATGACTGCCCCAATACCATTTCCATATTGATTTACAGCGCTATTAAACACCATGCTCCATCGGGAACCAGGCTCTGACCCTTCATTGAGCGTAGGCTCATCGCAATCTTTCATTTTCAAATACAGATTCTCCTCGTCTGGGAAGTCATACTGAACTGAATGATAATCCTCAATTGGTTGATGTGCCAAGTGGTCAACAAAGATACTACCTTTTATAGCTTTCTGAGCTCGATACTCAATATCATACTCAGATAACAACATCTGCCAACGGGCAATCCTCCCAGTTAAAGCAGGTTTCTCGAAGATATACTTGATTGGATCCTATTTGGATATCAACCAAGTCGTATGATTCAACATATACTGGCGTAAGCGCTTAGCAGCCCAAGCCAAAGCACAACATGTCTTCTCAAGCATCGAGTATCGAGACTCACAATCGGTGAACTTCTTACTCAGGTAGTAGATAGCATATTCTTTCTTTCCTGATTCGTCTTGCTGACCAAGGACACAACCCATTGAGTCTTCAAGAACTGTCAGATACATAATCAATGGTCTCCCTTCCACAGGCGGAGACAAAATCGGCGGCTCAGACAGATATTCTTTAATATTGTCAAAGGCTTTTTGGAAATCCTCGGTCCAATCATGAGACTGATCTTTCTGGGGGAGCTTGAATATCGGCGCACACGTGGCAGTCATGTGGGATATAAATCAGGAAATATAATTCAAGCGGCCAAGAAAACCTCGGACTTGCTTCTCAGTTTTCGGCGCAGGCATCTCTTGTATTACTTTGACCTTTGCAGGATCAACCTTAATACCTCTCTCGCTGACAATAAAGCCCAACAACTTACCGGAACGGACTCCAAATGTACACTTGTTAGGATTCAAACGGAGCTTATACTTCCTCAAACGCTGAAAAAGCTTCTATAAGTGCTCTACATGTTCAACTTCCGTTCTTGACTTTGCAATCATATCATCAACATATACCTCGTTCTCCTTGTGCATCATATCGTGAAACAAGGTAGTCATAACTCGTTGATACGTGGCTCCAGAGTTCTTCAAACCGAAGGGCATCACTCGATAACATAATGTTCCCCAAGGTGTGATGAATGTTGTTTTCTCCATATCCTCGGGTGCCATTTTAATCTGGTTATATCCGGAAAATCTGTCCATGAACGAGAAGACATTGAATTTAGCTGTATTATCTACCAACATATCAATATGTGGTAGAGGGAAATCATCTTTCGGACTAGCTCTATTCAAGTCTCTATAGTCCACACACATTCAGACTTTTCCATCTTTCTTAGGCACGGGCACAATATTGGCCACCCATTGAGGATATGTGGAAGTCACCAGAAACCCCGCATCAATTTTCTTCTGAACTTCTTCTTTAATCTTCACTGCCATATCAGGATGAGTTCTTCTGACTTTTTGCTTCACAGGCACGCACTCAGGCTTCAACGGCAGGAAATGTTGCACGATATCCGTATCCAGACCAGGCATGTCTTCATATGACCAGGCAAAGACGTCTACGTATTCTCGTAGCAACTCAATCAACCCCTTCTTAACAGATTCTTCCAGGAATGCCCCAATCTTCACTTCTCGCACACAATCTTCTAACCCCAAGTTGATTGTTTCCAGATTCTCAAGATGCGGCTGAATGATCTTCTCTTTGTGCTCAAGTAGACGGGTAATCTCATCAGGAATCTCTTCAACATCATCTTCTTCGGCCTCAAATACAGGGAACTCAAAGTTGGGAGATGGTGTTGGATCATTATGTTCAATGGGTTTGATCAACCTGCATAATGATTTTGGATATAAAAGAGATTTTAGAATTCAAACAAGGCAAATCATTATGCAGATGAAAAGATTGATTTTATTCTATTTTTGAAGGTTTTATGTGATCACCAATTTCATGCAAAAAGAAAAAAGTGAAAATAATTGGAAAAACAAACATTTAACATGAATTTACTCAATGAAAATATCATTGTACTTATGAGCCAACAATACCATTATTCCTCCTTTTGGCATGGGAGAAGGGTTTTTAAACACAATGAACATTACTTTGACTTATGGATAACTGTTGGAACATCAACAACGACCCAATTATTCCAGACCCCTCCAGGGATGACGAAGTTGCCAGAATCTTCCTCTGGATCCTCTTCCTCAACAGCAGCAGCTTCCTCATCTTGAACAGTGTGGATGAATCCACCACTCTTAAATATCCCATGCTTGTTAAAAGCGCCAGAAGAATACCATGTGCCAGCCCGGGATTTGTTGTCTTCCAGCTTGATCGTTTTCCCCAAATCGGTAGTTGTGCCATGCTCAATGGCCAACTTAACATCATTGTTGGACGCAAATGAAGAAGTTCCTTTCTTAGTAGGCTCAGCAATAGATAAAGCTTGGAACGGAGTTCTAACTTCATCCTTAGCATCTATGTAAGAAAAGGAAGACAAATGGCTAACCAAGAGAGCCTTTTCTCCCCCTACCACCACCAGCTTCTTGTTTTTGACAAACTTCAATTTCTGGTGTAGGGTGGATGTCACGGCGCCTGCCTCGTGAATCCATGGTCTGCCCAACAGACAGCTATATGATGGGTGGATATCCATGACCTGAAAAGTGATCTGAAAATCACTTGGCTCAATCTTGACTGGGAGTTCAACCTCTCCAATCACAATATTGCGGGACCCATCAAAAGCTTTAACCACTACTCCACTCTGCCTCATGGGAGGCCCTTGATATGACAATCTAGCAAGAGTGGACTTTGGAAACACATTCAGTGATGATCCAGTATCCACCAGCACATTGGACATGTCATCATCCTTACAGCTCATAGATATGTGTAGTTCCAAATTATGGTTTTTTCCCTCCTCGGGGAGATCAGCATCACAAAAACTCAAATTGTTACAAGCGGTGATGTTTGCAACAATACTATCAAATTGTTCTATTGTGACGTCATGATCTACATACGCCACATCTAACACCTTTTGCAGAGCTTCTCGGTGTGGTTCTGAATTCATCAACAAAGATAGCACAGAGATCTTTGATGGCGTCTATAGAAGCTGATCTACAACATTGTATTCACTCCTTTTGATGAGCCTCAACATCTCATCACAGTCTTCTTTCATATTGCCACTCTGGCCAACAAAGATAAGAGTTTTCACAACAGAGGCAAGTTTATTGGCAACAAGTGCCGGATTCGGAGCATTAACAGCATTCCCAACCGGGCGTTCAGCATAATCAACAACATCGATCCTTCCGACATCAGCTTGGGGTTTCGGCGGAGCCGAGAAAACACGACCACTACGGGTCAGACCGCTGACATCGGCAATATTAACAACAGAAGTAGAAGGCAGGGGCGCCTCCTTCCCATCCTCCAATGCCACAACATTGTAGCAATAGGGGACCACTTTATTAGAAGAGTATGGCACAGGGCCAGCTGGTTTAATGATCAAAGAGGGAGAAGCCTTCTGCTTGCTGCCATCATACCGAATGACAACAGGCTCAGGGATTCGAAATACCAGAGATATTACATTGACTTCATCATCATCATTAACATCTCGATTATGAAGCATCTCAATTACTCCTTCATCCAGCATTTCTTGGATCTCTTTACGAACTTGGCGACATCCCCTTTGATTGACAGTGCAGACACGACATCTGTCATGGTCATGCTCATAATGACTGTACTCACAAAACAGTCTGTGCATCTCGACCAAAGATTGTCGAATATGGCTGACATATTTGACCTTATATTTACCAGGGCAGCCCTGGACCATGTTGACAGAGGATTTCCCATGCTCAGGCAATGGGTCCTTCTTCACATTAGAAATAGGATCGAAGGTGACCCTCTTCCTCTCATAGCTTGTACTAGCTTGATTGTTGTTTCGAGGCTGGTAGGCCTGCTGTTGAGGACGGTGCTGTTGTTGTTGATATTGTTGTTGTTATTGTTGCTGGTTATTATTGTGATGCTGATATTGCTAATTTTCTCTGAAAACAGGTGCTATGTGAGCCACCTGATGCTGATTATCGGCAGGATGCACGGTATTCCTCCTCACAGAGGGTCTTCTTGGTTTAACATGAGAGGTCACAGCATGTGCCTCACCATCTTTCTTCTTTCCAAACTGTAGCGGGGTATTCGTTACCATTAGAGATATTGACTAAATCCAAGGTAAACCATACAAGTCGCGTCGCCACCGCACTTTTATTTATCCAAAGGAATGGTTAGAAAGCGAACAAAAACCTAAAAGTTTTATCGAATCAAAAACTAGTAAAAATGTCAGAGATCTGGGTAAGGGGGTTGGTTATGCAATGGGAAGGTTTTAAGCACCCAAAACATCCTAGGTACTCCTAGGGGGCCCTTTTCACATTGGTTGTAAGGTTGGTATTTGGTGAAAATTTGTTTGTGCAAACATGATTGAAGAGATGAGAAGAGAATATACAAGTTATTTACATTTTGTGTTTGGATGGATAAACCCATTGCCTACGTACCATCTTAAAAAAAGATTAGGATCAAAACCTCGTAGTTTGGGGTAAAAATCTCAAAAGAAGTTGGTGAATTGATTTGTCAAAAGCCTTAAGGTCTTTTGTTATCAAAGGGAGAAAACTCAACATAAAACCACAAATCCACCATGTGAGGAGAGCTTCAACATGCTAGTGAGGGGTTAACCCTATAATAAGCATGGAAGTCTTATAGTCCATCACTAAGGATATAGGTGAGTATTATATCAACCTCTAGGATAACTCAAACCTAATAGCTAAAGGTTATGAAAGGTTTGATTAGGAAAGTGGTCATTGAAACCACAAAAGTATTTGAATGAGTTATATTTACCAATGACAAGTATTTACAAAATATGGTCAAAGTTGATTTAAAAGTCCAATTCAGAATAAATGTTATGAAAAGAAGATTTTGAAAATCAAAAGTATAAGGCTTAGGTTTCTAATGTTTGGAAACAAAGGTTAAATGTTTGCACAAAAGTTTTGGCTTGGGTTAGAGTGGAGAGAAGAAGAAGAAAGGCTAAATCCTAAACATACAAGAGGTAAGGGAAAAGAGAACAATACCACCAATGAAGTTCCTCTCTTGAGATCATATTGATGATCCAAGTAGCTCCCATCCTTTGGAATAAGCAAGATAAACAAATACTCAAGCAAGCAAGCACACAATCACAACAAGCTCCTAGGAATCTTCCAATGGCTTTTGGATCTCTCTCTCTTAGAAACTCATGGAAATGGTTCCTCAATTTGGTTCAATGTTGTAATCCCTAGCACAAGAACACACACATTAAAAAGTTCCATAATGCAATCAAAGAAAGAACAAGAAGGAGTTTTAGAGATTGGTCCTTTCAAAGTTCATCTTCAAGTTTTAAGCATTCTAAAGGCATGAGGCCTAATTTCTCTTTGACTTTTATAGCATTCTAAAGGCCCAATGCCTAGTTGCTCTTTTTAATCCAAATTTGCATAGGGAAAGTCCTAAAGTCTAAGTCCATTTGTCCATTTCTTTGCATTTGGTCAACACCAATCAAAACAAAAACACAAGCACAAGAGTATATACACAATTATGTGCTCAAGTGAGCAAAAGGCAAATTGCATTAACATAAACATGTGCTCAAGTGAGCAAAGGAAAAATCAAATGAATAATGTGTACAAGAATAATAAATTGCATAAATGTAAAGTGCAAAAAGTAAATGTTAATGGTTAATGGTTAATGTTAGTAGTTAGTGTGCCATAAGGCAAATTTAGCGCAATGTTAAACAATCGTAATTGGACTTATGTAGAAGTCACAACTATCTAAGGCCGGTCAATAATAATGTAGGCAACAACACAAGTTAGAAGTTTTGATTAGTGAACCAAGTTCCAACAACCTTCCATACCAAAAAGAAGAAGAGAAATGATCTTGTATTGGTTTAAGTCCTTTGCATGATTTAGGAAGCAATCTATCCTTAATGCAAAGCCACCCACTTGATCAATTGATCAAGATGAATTAGATTTGAATCAAGGAAGATTAAACCTCCCTAATCAATGCTAACTTATCAATCTTTAACTCATTGATCCAAAAGAAAAGAAGAAGAAGAAGAAGAAGATGGATAATGGAAATGAAAAGAATAAAGTGCATTAAATGAAATGGAATGTACCAATCAACAAGTGTTGACCAATGACATTAAGGATCATGGTCAAACTATCAAAAACAGAAGTGGGATGAAGATTGGAAGTCAAGAAATGAACAAAATATTTTTGGCATTTTTAATATTTGTAAATAAACTTGAATTAAAATATTAAAGAGAGGTCAAAATTTCAAAATCAATTTTAAATCAACTTTGAAAAGTCCAAGTGATTTATCTCAAGTTCAACAAGGTCAAACAAAGTTTGACAAAAAAAATCAGCATTTTTAAAAGTCAGAAACTATTTTTAATCAATTAAAAATGAATAAAAATAACCTAATTGAACTAAAATCTCAAATAAATCTCAAATCAAATTCATCTTGTTTTTTTTCATAGATCCATCATCATTCAAATAGATTGAGAAAATATTTTTTGTATTTTTTGAAAAGAGAAAATTCACAAAAAATATCAAATGATAAAATAAAAAATATTAAAAATCATGTTTAGAAACTAGAATTAAAAAGAGAAATAATGCAATTGGTCCCATATTTTTTGGAATTAAAATGAGAGAGTGATGAATTTTTGAAATAAAATGGAATTAAAGAAAATAAAATGGAAATAAAGAAAATCAGAAAAAAGGAGAGGCGTTGGATGAGATTTCATTAATTGACGTGGAGGATCAAACGCTCCACATGCGCGCGCTCACCATAGACCTTAGTCAATGAGACACACGAGGCATTAAAATAAGTCATAACAATTGATGGCCACGATTAGATCTGGAAAATGCATCCAATGGCTCAGATTTGATCTGGCAAAGAGACGGTGGTGTACACCACCGTCTTCTCCGGCGAGGTTGCATTTTCCGGTGAGAGTTGCAGAGAAAAAAAACTTAATGAAAACACGCGATCCTCATATCATTGGAAAGCTGAGGTGATGCACATCACCCTTATAACCTTGGATTGTACTCAAAGTTTCTATGGAATGAGAAATCAGAGTTGGAAAATCCAGGTGCATAAACTGAAGTTCATCAAAACATAAAATCGAAGCCACCACTGGCTTGCCTCTTGCACGAGGACTTCAGAAAACCAAATGGACACAAACAAATCACATTATACAAAGAGATATGGATCAAAACAGTTGAGGTGTAAACCTTTGAAGAGCAGCTCTAATTCACACGATTCCTTCCAACTTTTGCTTGCAGCTTGAACTTGAGGTATGGTATGAGTGCAAGGTTAAGGAATAAGTATTGAAGATCAACTAATTTTGTTGAAATTCAAACTTGAAATCAGAAGTGAAAAATGATTATTCCTTTAGTGATGGCTACGTTTTGATTTCTGCAGCATTTCAGATTGATTCAGGGTGTCCAAATGAATGAAGTAGTGCATCTATTTATAGCACAAGGTGATGCAAGGAGGTGGAAAACTCATGTGTGCATGAGCTTGGGTCCTCCATGCATGGGCCTGTACAGGCGCATGTGAGGCCCAAACTCAATTGGTTTTGCATGCTGAACACAAATGAATGAGTTTTGGACATGCAAATGGCAAGGCAAAGGCTTGTGCATGAAGTTTCATCATGAATTCCATAATTATGCCTAAATGTTCACCTCTTCGAAAATGCCAATTAGAAAATCCAAACATAAGCATGTGGGTAATGGATGGAAAGGTCTTGACATAAGGAACAAGTGTTATGTTTAACAAAAACTCATTTGGAATGTGGAAATTTATGAAAACAGGCCATGAAGTTCAATGCTCAAAATATGCCTTTGAGAAATTTGTCAAAATGAACCAACTTCAAGCCCTTCTGTGTTGATGATGCAAGCTTCAAATGGAAAAACCTCCAACATCAAAATTGTAGATAGTTTCAAGACAATCAATTTGGGCTTAAATTTTGCATCATTTGGATTTTTGATGAAGAAGTTATGGGCACTTGAAGTTGGACTTTTTTCCATTTCAATGCATTTGGCCCAAAGTGACCTATAATGTTTTGGATTATCACATGTATTTCTTTTGAGATTTTGAAATTTTGTTCAACATAAATTTTGAAGTAGAAACAATACGCGTTCCAATTCATTTGGTTCCACCCCAAAATCATAAAAAATGAATGAGTTATGTTCTTGGGAAGTTGACCTAAAATTAGGGTTTCAGTAAAAATAAACTATAATATCTTGGAATGGATGATGATCTTCCATGTTTCAAATCCAATTTTGATGAACATGAAAGTTGTTAATATTGTCCTTAATAAAAATTTTGCTCTTGGGATCATCTCCATTTGACCAACACACAAAAAGTTAGGTCTCAGTGCATTTCAAAATAGTTAGATGAATTGACTGATCAACTTCTCAAGTCCACAACTCATATCTTGATGAATTGATGATTGAGGGCACTCAAATAAGTCCAAATATGCATGAAATGATGAATTAAATAACTTCCCTTGATTGTATTTGACCATGGGTTGAGGTTGCTTCATGAGCAAGGCACGGTTGATGAATAGATGAATTAGGGTTTCCTTGGGACACAATCCTCAAACCCTTTGATTTGCTTTGATCAAAATGATGAATTGAGATGTTAGGGAGACATATTTGAGGGATGGGAGCTTTGGGAACCATTGCCATGCTTGCCTTCATCTTCTCTTGGCCATATCATTGCACAAAGAATCACCTAGAAGCTTTTAGATCTTGTGACTGCTCAAGCTACAAACAAAAAATGTTAGTGACATATTTTTGTGCTTTTGGTTAGTAAACAAAATGAGAAAAGCAATGATATACAATTCAAGCATGCTTGGTGATCTCAAACCACTCACAAGAGAGATCCCACCCAAAGGGAAGGAAAACCAAGATGCTTATGATCCTTGAGGCTTTGCAAATGCAAATGTTATGATGCCATGAGGGATCTTAGGGCCAAAATTGGGGTCTTACAGATGCCCCTATTTAACGTCATTCTAGCCGGAGAAGTGAAGGTTAAAATCTTCGTCTCGACGAGGTAGAATGGGCTTAAATAATAACAAAGAGACGAATTTTGGTCCCTAAGAGACCTCATGATGTAAATGTATGTATGCAAATGGTAACACTCTGTGGGGATATGTGTCCACAAAGAATGAAAGACATTAGGAATAATTGAAAATCCCTTGGAGTAACACACTCATAAATGGGACAAAGACTCTAGGAACTTTACTGGGGAGTAAAGGGATAACAATGCGTGAGCAGATCACGACTTGAAACTTGCTCAGAGACACGAAGGAATTCCATGAAATAAATCAATGGAAGGACTCGAGCTGACTCAGAGATGCATGTATTGGGGAATATGCCAATACAACAAAAATTATCCATAACGGATACTTCGGGTAAAAATCCGGACTCAGGCTGGGAGAATCCACTAAGGGACTTTGCTAGGGAAACACCCAAACAAGACTCCTCTGGGGAAGCAACGGGATGAGGTATTACCGGTTACTAGGTAATAAGCTCAAAGAGTCATGTGATCTGAACACCGGTATAAGGGTGAGAGAACACAATGCTCGGGAAGAATGAATATCTAAGACCGGTATAAAGGTGAGAGATATCAAACATCCGAAATCATCTGAGGAAGACCTAGAAAGGTATACTTCAGCTCAGGAAAATCCGACTCCTCAAGGGACAAAAAGTCATAATAGGGAGCAGGGAGGAAGGAACACCAGGGATACCGGATACTAGGCATATAATAGGTGACCAACCAAAGCGTGAATTGGGGATATATTACCAAGACACTCATCATCCAAAAGAGGGCTTAGGAGCATACTCGATTATAGGATGGACATTCGATTCAACAAAAGGGATACGAATCTTACTCGACTGGGGAAGAGCAAAAGACTTCGACCAAAGAGTGCATGAGATATATTATCTATTACCGTCAGAACATAGATAACATACTCGCATGGAAGATTATCCACAACCGGCTACTGGGTTAATAAAGGATAAATCGACCAGAAAGAAAAGACATCGGGATACCGAATACTAGGTATATAGTGATGACCAATTCAGGGGGAGAAACAATCATTACCAACAAAGGGTAAATGAGAGATGACCCACTGGGGATACATTGACAAAGGCAACGATCCAGGAGACATATCACCGGTTACTGGGAGATATTCTCAAAAAGAACAGGGTTAAGGAATATCAATACCGAATATTGGATAAAGATAACCAATAAATAGGGGATTACACCTACCAGATATTGGGTAGAAAACCACGGAAAAGTAACCGTTATCGGTTAAGATGAACAGAAAGGTTAACTCTGCCAGGGGATAAAATAGGGTTTACAACTACCGGTATGAGGGTAGAAAACTACAGACTCCGCAGGGGAAAAGATGGATAATTACCGGTTAATGAGAAACTATTCATCTAGACCACAGGAAAGTGCAGGAAACAGACACAAGAGGCCAATCTAGGATCAAACTCGATAGGCACGATGAAACAAAACTTGTCCCTGTGAGATATAACTCAATGGGGACTATGGAGGAAAGGATAAACACTTTCTACTTATGGGGCTGACCCTATATGGAGAGATCAATCACCAACATCTTCTTGGGGAAAACATAATACCCTCAAACAAGAGATAACAATCAAAGATATATGGCAAATAATGCGACATGAATATTAGAATGTTATCACTATGCATATATGTATGGTTTATGTATGATGAATGCTGACAACAGACATTTCTAACACAACAGGTCCAACGAACCAAACACAACATCTAGTACTACATCTCAAGAGAGAAAGTCAGGACAACAAAGGTCTCTACATGGGAATGAGCATCAGTCGTTCCAGTTGAGAATATGATCATGGCGACTTTATTGGGGAAACTATCAAAGGAGATGATGGATCCTTGTGGGGATAAAACACCGACTAGAAACTTCCAAGGGTCATCCAAGTATTATCTCTACCCAGGATTTCATCTGCTGAGGAGGAAAGGAAGCTACATATCTTCTGCTCAAGAGAGGAGACCACAAAAAGGTTTCGGAGGAAGAGGATACAAACATGCTAGGAATATGAACAAATGTCTTACCCTGTCGAGAATCTTACCATCCTTAGGAGAGCACTGAAGACATCCCCAGTATCCCTTCATCATTGTGAATGTTCACTTTGTTTAAAAACAAATTATGAAAACTTTAAACAATGATATTTCTTCAATTAAAACATGCAAACATTTGCTGAATATAAACAAATAAGAGTGTAAATAATTGGATAAAGGCTCAAAATTTATTTGATGGAATGGAAGTCTGCAGATGGCAAGACTCCATAGATCTTTACAAATTTGAAATTGGTGATATATTTTGGAAAAGGGCTACATTGAACATAATGACCATTTCTCCACCAATTCTGAATCTGATGTATTTGACGCTTCGGTTGACGATGACTGAGTGAGAACCTCTGACAGATGACAGTTTATAGAACACAGTCTTGCCAGGATGCAATTAGTTGCCAAATCCCTATTTTTTGCATAGATTTCCCCAGAGTGAGGTACTCAATCTAGCGGGATATATATATTCAAAAAAAATTATGTCTCTAACTTTTGCCTGGATCGCCCTTTCGGGTTTTCAATCTACCGAGATGCTCATTTTTGCCTAAGCCGCCCTTTCGGGTTTTCCACTTAGCGAGCTATTCTGTTTTTATTTTTAGGCGAAGTATTTCTTGACTGCATCTGAATTCACAGGACGAGTGAAATCCTCCCCATCCATAGTTGTAAGTATCAATGCACCGCCTGAAAAGGCTCTCTTAACAACAAATGGACCTTCATAGTTTGGAGTCCACTTGCCCCTGGAATCGGGAGTGAAAGACAAGACTTTCTTGAGCACAAGGTCACCTTCTCGGAACACATGAGGCTTGACCTTCTTATCAAAGGCTTTCTTCATCCTTTGCTGATATAACTGACCATGGCACATGGCAGTCAATCTCTTCTCTTCTATCAAATTCAGCTGGTCATAGCGACTTTGAACCCATTCAGCATCAGTCAACTTGGCTTCCATCAAAACTCTCATTGATGGGATCTCCACCTCTACTTGGAGTACAACCTCCATGCCATAAACAAGCGAGAAAGGGGTTGCCCCTGTTGAAGTGCGGACAGACGTACGATATCCATGCAAAGCGAATGGCAGCATCTCATGCCAATCTTTGTACGTAAAAACCAACTTCTGTATAACTCTCTTGATATTCTTATTAGCAGCTTCAACAGCCCCATTCATCTTGGGTCTGTAAGAAGAAGAATTATGATGTGCTATCTTGAACTCGCTACACAGCTCTTTCATCATCTTGTTGTTCAAGTTAGATCCATTGTTAGTAATGATCTTATCTGGCACACCATACCGGCATATGAGTTGATTCTTGATAAATTTCACGACCACCTGCCTGGTCACGTTTGCATACGAAGCCGCTTCCACCCATTTGGTGAAGTAATCAATTGCTACGAGAATAAACCTGTGTCCGTTGGACGCTTTCGGCTCTATCATGCCAATCATGTTGATTCCCCACATGGAGAAGGGTCATGGTGATGAAGTCACATTCAGAAGTGTCGGGGGAATATGAATCTTATCCGCGTAGGTCTGACACTTATGGCATTTCTTCACATATTTGCAGCAGTCAGACTCCATTGTCAGCCAATAGTAGCCTGCCCTCAACATCTTTCTAGTCATGGCATGTCCATTGGAATGAGTGCCAAATGAACCCTCATGGACCTCAGTCATTAACAGATCTGCTTCGTGTCTATCCACGCATCTGAGCAGCACCATGTCAAAATTTCTTTTATAAAGCACATCACCATTGAGGTAGAAACTGCCTGACAATCTCCTCAAAGTCTTCCTATCTTTCACAGATGCCCCAGGCGGGTAAATTTGGCTCTGAAGGAAACACTTGATATCATAATACCATGGCTTATCATCTTGCACCTCCTCTACTGCAAATACATGAGCTGGTCTGTCCAAGCGCATCACAGTGATATTGGGGACTTCATTCCAAAGCCTGACCACAATCATCGAAGCAAGTGTAGCGAGAGCGTCTGCCATCCGATTCTCATCTCGAGGAATATGATGGAAGTCAACCTCAGTAAAGAATGTTGAAATCCTCCTCGCATAATCCCTATATGGAATGAGGTTGGGCTGATTCGTTTCCCATTCACCCTTAATTTGATTAACAACGAGGGCCGAATCACCATAGACATCAAGATGTTTCATCCTAAGATCGATGCATTCCTCCAATCCCATAATACAGGCCTCGTATTCAGCCATATTATTCGTGCATTTGAAAGTTAGCCTTGGTGTAAAAGGAAAATGTGTGCCCTGAGGAGTAATAATCACCGCCCCAATACCATTTCCGTATTGATTTACAGCGCCATCAAACACCATGCTCCATCGGGAACCAGGCTCTGGCCCTTCATCGAGCGTAGGCTCATCGCAATCTTTCATTTTCAAATACAGAATCTCTTCATCTGGGAAGTCGTACTGAGCTGACTGATAATCTTCGATCGGTTGGTGTGCCAAGTGGTCAGCCAAGATACTACCTTTAATAGCCTTTTGAGCCCGATACTCAATATCATACTCAGATAACAACATCTGCCAACGGGAAATCCTCCCTGTTAAAGCAGGCTTCTCAAAGATATACTTGATTGGATCCATTTTGGATATCAACCAAGTCGTATGATTCAACATATACTGGCGTAAGGGCTTAGCAGCCCAAGCCAAAGCACAACATGTCTTCTCAAGCATTGAGTATCGAGACTCACAATCAGTAAACTTCTTACTCAGGTAGTAGATGGCATACTCTTTCTTTCCTGATTCGTCCTGCTGATCGAGGACACAATCCATTGAGTCTTCAAGAACAATCAAATACATAATCAATGGTCTCCCTTCAACAGGCGGAGACAAAATCGGAGGTTCAGACAAATATTCTTTAATACTGTCAAAGGCCTTATGGCAATCCTCGGTCCAATCATGGCGGTGATCTTTCCGGAGGAGCTTGAATATTGGTGCGCATGTGGCAGTCATGTGAGATATAAATCTGGAAATATAATTCAAGCGGCCAAGAAAACCTCGGACTTGCTTCTCAGTTTTTGGCATGGGCATCTCTTGTATTGATTTGACCTTGGCATGATCAACCTCAATACCTCTTTCATTAACGATAAAGCCCAAAAGCTTGCCGGAACGGACTCCAAATGTACACTTGTTGGGATTCAGGCGAAGCTTATACTTCCTCAAACGCTGAAAAAACTTCAACAGGTGCTCTACATGTTCAACTTTCGTTCTTGACTTAGCGATCATATCATCAACATATACCTCGATCTTCTTATGCATCATATCATGAAACAAGGTAGTCATGGCTCGTTGATACGTGGCTCCGGCGTTCTTCAAACCGAAGGGCATCACTCGATAACAGAATGTTCCCCAAGGTGTGATGAATGTTGTCTTCTCCATATCCTTGGGTGCCATTTTGATTTGATTATATCCGGAAAATCCGTCCATAAATGAGAAAACCTTGAACTTAGTTGTATTATCTACCAACATATATATATATGTGGTAGAGGGAAATCATCTTTCGGGCTAGCTTTACTCAAGTCTCTATAGTCCACACACATCCGGACTTTTCCATCTTTCTTAGGCACAGGCACGATATTGGCCACCCACTGAGGATATGTAGAAGTCACCAGAAACCCCGCATCAATTTGCTTCTAAACTTCCTCCTTGATTTTTACTTCCATGTCAGGATGAGTTCTGAAATTCTAGTTATCAGACTTTCGATGTCACACGAGTTGTTATGACATCCAATTCTGCACAGACAAGAATTATGCAGAACTTAAAAGTAAGTACAGTAAATAACACAAGTAATTATTTACCCAGTTCAGTCCAACATGACCTACGTCTGGGGGCTACCAAGCCAGGGAGGAAATCCACTATTAGTAGTATTAATTCAGACCTTAAACCAATTGTTTAACCCTATCACTTAATACCTACCCAATGCAATTTAAATCTTACACTAAGATCAGAGTTCCTACTCACTCCCCCTCAATAACCTCAGTAATTACTACCTTTAATCAATATTAAAGACAATTTTGAAGTCACACTTCAAACAACTCTTGATTGTGCTTAACAGCTTTAATCAAGATACACAGCACTCACGCTTAAAAGCTTAGAGTGACACAACACTTACAACTCAATGAACACCCTATACCAATGCAATCATCTATGTGATAATAGCTTGGCTTACAAGATATGTCTAATACAAGACTCACAAAAATACAGCAGTGAAGCATGATGGACACACTAAATCTTCACGCCTAAAATACCCAGTTCTGAGTGAAGGAATGACTTCCTTTTATATTGCAGCACTTGGGCCTTGTACTTGTATTCTCCTGAATTTAAGGTCACGCGAGTTCCCCTAAATTCCACATCTAGGTTACTAACAAATAGGCTATTTGTTAGGTTCATTAAATGTAGCTTGGTTGTTAGTTTCCTGGATTTTCTCTTAGCTGTTGAATCCCTGAAGAATAGCCTGAGAAAAATGTTGAAACAGAAAAACTAAACAACCTACAATATAGCATATGCTGTCAGGAATGAAGGTTATAACATTCAGTTTGACATCCAAAACAAGGATCATATGCTAAGTCTGTTTTTCCTGAAAACAGACTGTACAAATTTGTTGAACTGTACAGGACCAATCTGTCCATACCTCAGTATCAGCGTACATTAGTAAATGTCAAGACATCAAATTTGACATTTACACAATTATCCTTATGTCAGGTCTGGTATTTGCTTGATAACTAGACTGAAAGTAAATACTGAGTTATAGCAGAACACCAACTGTTCTATTCCTCAGTATCTGCTGACAGGGATGAATGTCATAACATCCAGTTTGACATTCAATAAATCCTGTATTAGCTAAACCTGCAGTATACTACTCAGACTGTCATGACATCAGCCAAGACATCAGAGTACAGCTAGATATTCTAACATACAATGCAGTCAAACAAACATCTCCACAGCATGTCAAGACATCAGTCAAGACATTCGAATCCAGCTAGTGTTTTACCATACAATGCAACCAATTAAACATCTACAAACTCCCCCTTTGGAATTTTTTTGGCTAAAACACTTTGGTCTCACAACAGAGTCCATAGCAGCGGAAATCTCACATCTAGCAGGAAATTAACCTAGCTAATACACTCAGAGTGGCAGCATACTCACACACATGGAAGTTAAATAAAAACTTCACATATCAGCACACATACAGAAGTTAAATAAAAACTTCTAATTGCAGCACACACATACTGAATATCTGTTTAGCAATAAGCAAAACAATCTATTGTCCTGGGCTATCACCTGTTACTCCCCCTTTTTGTCAAAAATGTTACCAAAGCAACACTTTAAAATACAGATCCACATAACATAAATAGAATTACATATAAATGACAGAATTATATACATGATTTATTCATCAGCCTCATCATTAGTGTCATCATCAGAACTGGCCTCCTCCTCACCCTCTGAGCTTTGCCTTGCAGCTCCATCTGTATCCTCAGCAGACATCTCCAATTGAAAAATCAGCTTTTCCAAGGCGAGCTTCCTAACCTCCAGCTTTTTGCAAGTCTCTCTGAGCACAGCAATGACAACAGCTTTATCTGGTTGGTTGCCAACATTGGATGTTTCTCCAGATGTCATGACAATGTCAAGGACATGCTTACCCAGGAACAGTTTGTAGTTGAAGGCCAATGGACTCTCTCTTCTTTTCACAAAGTCATTTTCTGTCAAGATGTTTGGGAATTGATTCAGCGCAATGCCACATATGAGAGAAGGAAAGGCTATAGGTCCCTTCATACTGAAACTCCCAGCATGTTTCATGGTCTGATCAAAGATGTAGGTACCATAGTCAAACTTTGCCTTGGTTCCAACAGCATAGATGAACTTTCCAAGCATCACAGACACAATTCACTTGTGATTTGTGGGCACCCAGTTGGCAGCTCCAACTTTATGTAGCATGGCATACTTCACACTGAGTTGGCTGGACACCAGCTTCCCTTTAAGAGGCCACTTCCGGACTTGATTTGCAGTGATGACTTGACAGATTCTGTTGTCAGTCACTTCAAGCTCTGGTTGCACTACATCAGCTCTTCCCAAATACAGATTGATTACTAAAGGAGAGAAGGTCACACACTTGCCACGCACATAGACCTTTCTGAATTCTCTAGACTTCCCATCTGCACATTCCTCAGACAGATTGACAATGAACTCCTTCACCAAGGTCTCATAGCACTTTGGGAGTTGAGACACAGTTCTCATTAGCCCTGCCTCTTTAATAAGGTCCACAATCTCCTTACACTCCAAGGCATTCTGAGCCAATTCCCTCTCCAAGGCCAGCCTCTTGTGATAGACATACTTCCACCTGTTCACACTAGAGGCAAAATGAAATGACACATTGTCAATAGGTACCTCTAGGACACTAGCAACCAGCTTGCTAGTGGTTGGCTTCTTCTTAGAGAGAGATGTTGTGACATCACATGGGACATCTGAATCTGACTCCACCACAACAGCCTTGGTCTTCATTTTCTTGGGCACCTCTTTGCTCCAAGATTTTGTAGGTCCATGTCCTTTCCTTTTGAGGGGACTCTCTGGCACCTTTTGCTTGGGAGAAGTTGTCACATCAACCTCCCTAGTTGGGGACCTCTGCACCACAGTCTATCTCTCCCTCCTAGTCCTAACCCTTTTTGCTATGCTTGGGACAACTGAGGACAATAGTTCATTATCAGAGAACTCTTCCAGATTCACTGTGTTGGCATTAGGGTTGTCACTGACATCTTGAGTGACACGGACTTTCTCACCTCCCACATTGTCTAAGGGTTTTTCAATCCTTGAACCCTCATGAGCATCAGGTTTCTCAGCATCGTCAGAAACATTCTTCCTTAAGGCGACTGCGTTTTCTTGACATACAACTCTATCAGGTATGATAGTGTTCAAGGGAACGGAAACCCCAGGAACATCCTGATCACCAGATAGAATCTTCGGGACAATAGATGCAATGACATTATGCACATACCTCGAGCCTTCCTTGGTTGGTTCTTCAAGAGCGATTGCTGAGGAGAATCTGGAGACCGTTTCTTTCGGGTCTTCTTGCATGAGAAGAGGTTTCAGCGTTAGCAGAAGAGTCCTCCCGGTTAGGGTTGCACGACTCAGTGCTGGGGGAAACGGACAGGGTCATGTAGGAGGTTGAATCGGATTGGTCTGCCATGCTGAATATCTCGAAGGAGAGATGAACAGTTTCTTTGGGAGAGGGATTGCAAGACTGAAAGTTGAAGCGATGGAATAGGAAACGCTTGTTGCACGAGTAATGTCTATTAATTGTTGACCACTCAGAGTGCACTCTTAATTGTTTAATAAGTTGACTTACTAAACAGTAGCTAACTAACATCATTAGTTGCTATAATTTCTCAGAAGAGCACATTCCCTCTTTGCCCCTACCATTGTCAAACTGAGTGGCATCCAATGTCATGACATTCTGAGTGACATTGTACTCAGTCTGCATCAGGTTCATCCATACAAGTGATGTCCACCTGCTACCAGAAGCTAGGTACTTAGTTTCTGCAGACGACAATGATTCACACATTTGTTTATCCCTTGCTACTGCACCATTTGAATGATGACCAATAAGTGATAATGACTCACAACTTTCAATCAGACATTTTCCACTGTCTGTTCTTTTATCCACAGGCAGATTTGGGATTACCCCTTGGATATGATCTTCTTCATTCCTTTTAAATGAAGTTATCCAAGTCTTCCATGTCCCAGCTTTACTTCCAGCTCTCCCTTGGCTAAGGGGCCCTTGGAGGAGTGGAGTGAGTCTTTAGATTCCCATAGATAACAGTTATCTTTGGATCTGGCTCCTCTCATTACTTCCTGATTGCAACCATTCAACGCCACACATCCTCCCCTAGTGAATTTCAAATTGAATCCTTGGTCACATAGCTGGCTTATGCTGATGAGATTAGCAGTTAGTCCTTTTACTAATAGCACATTACTCAGTTTTGGAACTCCAGGACAATCCAGCTTACCAACACCCTGGACTTCTCCTTTAGCTTCATCACCAAATGTCACATACCTGGTGACATGGGGTTGAAGATCCACCACTAGGTTGCTTATCCCAGTCATATGTCTTGAGCAGCCACTATCAAAGTACCAGTCTTGTCTGGTAGGTGCCCTTGGAGATGTGTGAGCTAGTTTAGCAACACATTGTTGATTCTCACCGGGGAGATTAAGCTTAGATGCCTGCTGCTTAGGTCTGACTTGAGGTGTCTGATTTGCAGCCCATTTTTGTTTCTTAATGGGGGCATTATGCTTAGAAACCCTCTACTTAGGTCTGACTAGAGTAGCCTGGTTAGGATAACCATGCAGCCTGTAACAGAAGGGTTTTATGTGACCAAATCTACCACAGTAATGACATCTCCATCTCTGAAATTTCTTCTTCTGATGATTACTCATTCTGGTTCCCTGATGTTGAGACATCGGTTGTGACTTCAGGTTGAATTTCTGAACTTTAGCCTTAGCTCTTTTGAGTTCAGTTGACGATTTCTTAGCAAAGCCTAAACCAGACATGGTTCCTAACTTCTGTCCCATCTTCAGAATCTCTTCCAAGGTGTCAGTTCCTTTATTCATCATTCTGATGGATTTAGTCATTTGTTCTAGCTTAGATGTCAGCAAAGATATTTCACCATTCAGACCCTCTATGACTTTCAGCTGCTTCTGTTTCTCAGCTTCCAGCTCTTTGATGAGTTTCTTCTGCTTTTCTCCTTGGATACACACTTTTGCACTTTTAACACTTAGTTCTTTATATGAAGCAGCAAATTCATCCAAGGTAAGCTCATCTCCGCTTGAATCATCATCTGAGGCACAGACACTGGTCAGAGCAGTGACATGTTTGGCAGATTCTTCTTCAGATTCACTCTCAGAGTCTCCTTCTGACCAGGTGACAGACATCCCTTTCTTTTGCATTTTGAGAAAGGTAAGGCATTCAGCTTTAATATGACCATACCCTTCACATCCATGACATTGGATTCCCTTGCTTTGATTGACCTTCTCTTCATATTTTGACTTTCTACTGATGTCATATGAAGAGTTCTTGACATTAGGTCTACCCTGCTGATCAACTTTCTTTATGAACTTGTTGAACTGTCTTCCAAGCATGGCTATGGCTTCTGATATGCTTTCATCACCTCCAGTATATCCTGCTTCTGACTCCTCTTCAGTATTTGATACAAAAGCAACGCTTTTGTTCTTCTTTTCAACATTCTCACATATGCCCATTTCAAAGGTTTGGAGAGAACCAATGAGCTCATCCACCTTTATATTGCAGATGTCTTGAGCCTCTTCTATGGCTGTGACCTTCATAGCAAATCTCTTAGGTAAAGACCTGAGAATCTTTCTTACAAGTTTCTCTTCATCCATTTTCTCACCTAGGCCATCAAAGGTGTTTGCAATCTCAAGAATATTCATGTGAAAGTCATGAATAGTCTCATCCTCTTTCATCCTCAGATTTTCAAACTTGGTGGTCAGCATCTGAAGTTTGGACATCTTCACCTTGGAGGTACCTTCATGAGTTATCTTGAGGGTATCCCCAACTTCCTTAGCCAGCTCACTGTGGTGCACCAGTCTGAAGATGTTCTTACTGATTCCATTGAACAATGCATTCAAGGCCTTAGAATTTCCAAGGGCTAATGCCTCTTGCTCCTTGTCCCACTCTTCTTCAGGAATCTGCACACTGACGCCATCTTCACCTGTCTTCGTTGGATGTTCCCATCCTTTGTTGACAGCTCTTCATACTTTTCTATCTAGAGACCTTAAGAAGGCTATCATACGAGGCTTCCAGTCATCATAGTTAGAACCATCCAGCATGGGTGGTCTATTTGAGTATCCTATATCCTTGTCCATGGTACTAGAAAGTAACTTCCCTAGATCTCACCCAGAAATTAACAGGCAGGGTGCCTGCTCTGATGCCAATTGAAATTCTAGTTATCAGACTTTTGATGTCACACGGGTTGTTATGACATCCAATTCTGCACAGACAAGAATTCTGCAGAACTTAAAAGTAAGTGCAGTAAATAACACAAGTAATTGTTTACCCAGTTCAGTCCAACATGGCCTACGTCTGGGGGCTACCAAGCCAGGGAGGAAATCCACTATTAGTAGTATTAACTCAGACCTTAAACCAACTGTTTAACCCTATCACTTAATACCTACCCAATGCAATTTCAATCTTACACTAAGATCAGAGTTCCTACTCACTCCCCCTCAATCACCTCAGTGATTACTACCTTTAATCAATATTAAAGACAATTTTGAAGTCACACTTCAAACAACTCTTGATTGTGCTTAACAGCTTTAATCAAGATATACAGCACTCACGCTTAAAAGCTTAGAGTGACACAACACTTACAACTCAATGAACACTCTATACCAATGCAATCATCTATGTGATAATAGCTTGGCTTACAAGATATGTCTAATACAAGACTCACAAAAGTACAATAGTGAAGTATGATGGACACACTAAATCTTCACGCCTAAAATACCCAGTTCTGAGTGAAGGAATGACTTCCTTTTATATTGCAGCACTTGGGCCTTGTACTTGTATTCTCCTGAATTTAAGGTCCCGCGAGTTCCCCTAAATTCCACATCTAGGTTAATAACAAATAGGCTATTTGTTAGGTTCATTAAATGTAACTTGGTTGTTGGTTTCCTGGATTTTCTCTTAGCTATTGAATCCCTGAAGAATAGCCTGAGAAAAATGTTGAAACAGAAAAACTAAACAACCTACAATATAGCATATGCTGTCAGGAATGAATGTCACAACATTCAGTTTGACATCCAAAATAAGGACCATATGCTAAGTCTGTTTTTCCTGAAAACAGACTGTACAAATTTGCTGAACTGTATAGGACCAATCTGTCCATACCTCAGTATCAGCGTACATTAGTAAATGTCAAGACATCCAATTTGACATTTACACAATTAGCCTTATGTCAGGTCTGGTATTTCCTTGATAACCAGACTGAAAGTAAATACTGAGTTATAGCAGAACACCAACTGCTTTATTCCACAGTATCTGCTGACAGGGATGAATGTCATAACATTCAGTTTGACATTCAATAAATCCTGTATTAGCTAAACCTGTAGTATACTACTCAGACTGTCATGACATCAGCCAAGACATCAGAGTACAGCTAGATATTCTAACATACAATGCAGTCAAATAAACATCTCCACAGCATGTCATGACATCAGTCAAGACATTCGAATCCAGCTAGTGTTTTACCATACAATGCAGCCAATTAAACATCTACAAGTTCTTCTGAGCTTCTGCTTCATAGGCACGCACTAAGGCTTCAAAGGCAGGAAATGTTGCACGATTTTTGTATCTAGACCAGGCATGTCTTCATATGACCAGGAAAAGACGTCAACATATTCTCGTAGCAATTCAATCAACCCCTTCTTAACAGATTCTTCCAGGAGTGCCTCAATATTTACTTCTCGCACACAATCTTCAGACCCCAAATTGACCGTTTCCAGATTCTCAAGATGCGGCTGAATGATCTTCTCTTCATGCTCAAGTAGACGGGTAATCTCTTCAGGAATCTCCTCAACATCATCTTCTTCCGCCTCAAATACAGGGAATTCAAAGTTGGGAGATGGTGTTGGATCATTATGTTCAATGGGTTTGATTAACCTGTATAATGATTTTGGATATAAAAGAAACTTTTAGAATTCAAACAAGGCAAATCATTATGCAGATGGAAATATTGATTTTATTCTTATTTTTAGGGTTTTATGTGATCACCAATTTCATGCAAAAAGCAAAAAAGGGAAAATAATTGGGAAAATAAACATTTAACATGAATTTATTGAATGAAAACACCATTGTATTTATGTGCCAACAATGTCATCACTTCTCCTTTTGGCATGGGAGAAGGGTTTTATAACACAATGATCATTACTTTGACTTGTGGATAACTGTAGGAATATCCACAGCAACCCAATTATTGCAGACCCCTCCAGGGATGATGAAATTGCCAGAATCCTCTTCATCTTCTTCCAAAATGGCAGCAGCCTCTTCGTCTTGACCAGTGTGGATGAAACCTCCACTCTTGAACAAACCTTGCTTGTTGAAGACCCCAGAAGAATAGCCTATGCCAGCCCGGGACTTGTTGTCTTCCAACTTGATCATCTGCCCCAATCCAGCAGTTGCACCATGCTCAATGGCCAACTTTGCATCTTTATAGGAAGCAAATGAAGGAGTTCTCTTCTCAACAGGTTCAGCAATAGATAAAGCTTGGAACGGAGTTCCAACTTCATCCTCAGCATATATATAAGAGAAGGAAGACAAATCGCTTACCAGGAGAGCCTTTTCTCCCCCTACCACCACCAGCTTCTTATTCTTTACAAATTTTAGTTTCTGGTGTAAGGTGGATGTCACAGTGCCAGCTTCGTGAATCCATGGTCTGCCTAGGAGACAACTATACGATGGGTGAATGTCCATAACCTGGAAGGTAATCTAGAAATCACTCGGTCCTATTTTGACTGGGAGATCAACCTCACCAATCACAGTTTTGCGAGACCCATTGAAATCCTTCACAACTACTCCGCTCTGCCTCATGGGAGGCCCCTGATATGATAACTTCGCAAGAGTGGTCTTCGGCAATACATTCAATGATGACCCAGTGTCCACCAACACATTGGACATGGCATCATCTTTGCAGCTCATCGATATGTGTAATGCCAAGTTGTGGTCTCTTCCCTCATCGGGGAGATCAGCGTGATGTTTGCAACAATGCTGTCAAATTGTTCTATCGTGACGTCGTGATCCACATACGCCACATCCAACACCTTCTGCAGAGCTTCTCGGTGTGGTTCTGAATTCAATAGCAATGATAACATAGATATTTTAGATGGCGTTTGTAGAAGCTGATCTACAACGTTGTACTCGCTTCTTTTGATGAGTCTCGGCATCTCATCGCAATCTTCTCTTATATTGCCACTCGGGCCAGCAGAAGCAGGAGTTCTCAACGTAGAGGAGGGCTTAGCAACAAGTGCCGGATTCGGAGCGCTCACAGTATTCCCAATCGGGCATTCAGCAAAATCAGCATCAATACTTCCTCGAGCATCAACTTGAGGCTTCAACGGAGCCGAAAAAACATGGTCGCTACGGGTCAAACCGCTGACGTCGGTAATATTAACAAAAGATGAAGAGGGCAGGGGCACCTCTATCCCATTCTCCAATGCTACAACATTGTAGCGATAAGGGACTGCCTTCTCGGTAGAATACGGTACAGGGTCGGCTGGCTTAATAGGCAGAGCAGGAGAAACCTTCTGCTTGCTCCCATCATACTTGATGATAACAGGCTTAGGTATCCGGAATACCAGAGAAATTACATTGACTTCGACAGCATCTTCGTCAACATTTATGTTTTGAAGGATCTCAATGACTCCCTCATCCAGCATTTCCTGAACGTCTCTATGCAATCGGTGACACCCTCTCTGATTAACAGAACAGACTCGACATCTAGCGTGGTCATGCTCATAATGGCTATAGTCACACAGCAGACGATGCATCTCAACCAGCGATTGTCGAATATGACTGACATATTTGACTTTGTATTTGCCAGAACAGCCCTGGACCATATTGACAGATTTCCCATGCTCGGGCAATGGGTTCTTCTTTACGTTCGGACCTACGTCCTCGAAAAACAAAATCCCACTTCTCACAAGGTCTTGTACCAGGGTCTTCAAGGGATAACAATTCTCCATGTCATGTCTGGGAGCACCGGAATAATATACACAGTGAAGTTCAAGCTTGTACCACCACTGGGGGTTAGCAGGTACAGCGGGAGGGTCTCGCGGAGTAATTAATTTTCTATCAATCAGAGATGGATAGAGTTCAGCGTAAGTCATCGGAATTGGATCAAAGGTGACCCTCTTCCTCTCATAGCTGGTGCTGGCATTGTGGTTGTTGTTTCGAGGCTGGTAGGCCTGCTGTTGTTGTTGCTGATATTGCTGAGATTGTGGTCGCTGATAATGCTGAGCTTCCCTGAAGACAGGTGCTATATGAGCCACCTGATACTGATTGTTGACTGGGCGAGCAATCTTCCTCTTCACAGAGGGTCTTCTCTTGACATGGGAAGACACAACATGTGCCTCTCCCTCTTTCTTCTTCACAAAGCTTCCATATCTCTTTGCTGAAGAGCCTTCCTCTCGAGTTAAACGTCCTTCACGGACCCCCTCTTCCAGTCTCATTCCCATATTCACCATCTCGCTGAAGTCTGAGGGAGCACTGGCTATAATTCTCTCGTAGTAGAATGAACTCAAGGTCTTCAAAAAGATCTTGGTCATCTCCTTCTCCTCAAGGGGTGACACTATCTGTGATGCCAACTCGCGCCACCTCTGGGCGTATTCTTTGAAGGTTTCTTTCTCTTTTTGGGACATTGCCCTCAGCTGGTCCCTATCAGGAGCCATATCCACATTGTATTTATATTGCTTGACGAAGGTCTCGCCAAGATCGTTGAAAGAGCGGATGTTCGAACTTTCCAGACCCATGTACCATCGGAGAGCGGCACCGGACAGACTGTCCTGGAAATAATGAATGAGCAGTTGATCATTATCAGTTTGTGTTGACATCTTGCGAGCATACATCACAAGATGGCTGAGAGGGCATGTGTTCCCCTTATACTTCACAAAGTCAGGCACTTTGAATTTAATAGGGACCTTCACATTGGTCACGAGGCATAACTCAGCAGCACTTTTACCAAAGAGGTCCTTCCCCCTCAAAGTCTTCAGTTCCTTGTGAAGCTCAAGGAATTGATCTTTCATGTCATCCATCTTCTCATAAACGTCTGGGCCCTCAGAAGGCTCAAAATGGTAGATGGTATCTTCAACTCTTGGTAACGTGTGCACGACAGGAGGTGGCACTGAAAGGACCGGGCTATATGCCGGCAAAGAAGCAAGAGTAGGAGCAAAACCCTCTGGCACAAAGTTGGCGGGAATTCCCCAAGGGAACCCAGCTGGCATAGATGGTGCAAAGTGGGCGGTTGCAGCAGGCACAGTAGAAGTCACGATCTCAGAAATGACCGTCCTCTGGGGAGGAGTTGCAGGTGTTGGGGAAGACTGGCTCTGAGCGGCCAAAAATGACTCCATCGAGGCATTCAGTCTGGCTACTTCCTCTTTCAGTTCGCAGTTCTCTTGTTCCAAATGATCCATCAGTCTTGCAGAGTTGGCTCTAGTGTAGTACCGGTGAGTCAGCTTGTCTTCAAAATAAATGAAGAACAAAGAGTTAGACCATAGGACAAGAAGTCGGGAACAAAACTTGCTTATGCGCATGATGCATGCAATGTTTGTGCACATGATTTGTTTTTATTTCAGAGGAACTTTAGAGTTCTATTTACAAATTTGGGAAATATTATACTTTTATTATATATGGAAACATCTCATTAATAATATCTGGAAAATATTTTTTTACACCAAAGAAATACAGCATTGGTAACCAAATACAAGGGAAAAGGAAAATGACCATCCTATGGATCCCTAGAAACAATCATCTAAAGCTCGGGATACAGGAAGATAAGATGCACGAAGCCTCTTAACCTCCTCCTCATAGGCTGCCTCCATATTCGCCTTCTCCTTGGCGAGTCGATCGTACTTCCTCTTCCAAAACCTGGAAGACTGAGGAAGTAGAGAAGTCCATGCATCATTAGGATCATCAATAACCTGATGCTCGAGAAACTCAATCAAAGCATCCTTCTCCTTAATCTGCTGAAGCAACTCTTCTCGTTCACGGATCCAACCACGTGAACGATCTTCGTCTCTCAACTCCTCTACTCCTTGGTCAGGGAGAATTGAAGGCCCAGCCATAACCAAAGGTGTAGGTCTCGGATACTCGTAAGGCATGAGATACTCAGAAGCTCTCCTCCTAACCCAATCAGTGTAAGGCTCCAAAGCGACACAATTCTTTGGACCTAGCTCCTTCCTTCCTTTCCTAGGAAACATATCAGCGATATCTCGAGAAGTAGGAATACTCTCCAAGCCACTGAACGGCAATTGGTCTAGAATAGGTATGCCCACAAGGTAGGCATACTCCTCAAGCATGGGCAAAAGCTGAAAATCCGGAAACGTGAAGCAATGGTACAAAGGATCATAAAACTGCACCAATACACTCATCAATCCTTCGTCCGCCTGAGTAGTCAGAAGAGGAAGAAGCTTTCCAAAACGAGCTTTGAAACCCAAAGGATCTAATACATAGGATGTCAATTTCCTTAGCTCTTTCAAGTCTGGTTGTCTGAAACTGTACTTCTTTGTATTCCTTCTTTGTCTTTCCATGTCTAAAAATTTGCAAATAGACCTCTTAAGTTCCTTGAAAATTTTCTTATTATTTTGATGATATGGATGCAAATGGGTGCATGAATGCATGGATGCAACAATCACACTCAAGGATCAAGAAATGCACACCAAACAGAGGTCATGGGATGGATCGTACTATCCTTAATATCAATCATCCATTTTGGTGGATTTTGGTTTACACCTTATCAACATCCAAGTTCCATTGATATTAAGGATACATGAACGGATCAACCATGAATCAAGGGTTTGTTGCAAATCACGAGCATGGAGTCTCGGTTAAGAACCACCCAAAGGGAGTGTACTAGGGTTTAACCTGCCAAACATGTTCTACAAGAGGTTCCCATAGTCATCATCCCATCTTTCAGATATTATCGGAGAAACGACTACTCGTATTCTAAAAATATTCTCAAGAGAGACTCTTATGAGTGTAGTATCGCGTAACAATCGTATCAAATCTTACACTTGAACGACTTCCGCACTACATCCTAAGAATAGGCCAAGATGGGCTTGGTAAACTAAGGTCCTTGGCTTCTAAGGTCTATATTGGAAAGAGTAATGTCTAACCACAACTACTTGTGCGACATTATTGATCCCAACATGACCTCCACCAAGCGAATGGACTTGCAAGTCAACTTGCTAAGGAATAACTCCACACAAGTCAACAAGACTATGTCATTCTCCTATCCTAAGTGCACTCGAGTTCGGGTATAGAACTCATCTCACAAAGATCACCAAGCATACAAGAAATTAATATTCAAGCAATTCAATCATTACATACAATACAATAATCCCAAATTGCACAAAAAATATGTCACAAAACATTATACAATACAATACAACCAATATGAAAAGTAGGCCAAAACCCACTAGGCACATCTGTCCCCAGCAGAGTCGCCACTTTTCTGTAGCGGGGTATTAGTTACCATTAGAGATATTGACTAAATCCAAGGTAAACCATACAAGTCGAGTCGCCACCGCACTTCTATTTATCCAAAGGAATGGTTAGAAAGCGAACAAAAACCTAAAAGTTTTATCGAATCAAAAACTAGTAAAAATGTCAGAGATCTGGGTAAGGGGGTTGGTTACGCAATGGGAAGGTTTTAAGCACCCAAAATATCCTAGGTACTCCTAGGGATCCCTTTTCACATTGGTTGTAAGGTTGGTATTTGGTGAAAATTTGTTTGTGCAAACATGATTGAAGAGATGAGAAGAGAATATACAAGTTATTTACATTTTGTGTTTGGATGGATAAACCCATTGCCTACGTACCATCTTAAAAAAAGATTAGGATCAAAACCTTGTAGTTTGGGGTAAAAATCTCAAAAGAAGTTGGTGAATTTATTGGTCAAAATCCTTAAGATCTTTTGTTATCAAAGGTAGAAAACTCAACATAAAACCACAAATCCACCATGTGAGGAGAGCTTCAACATGCTAGTGAGGGGTTAACCCTATAGTAAGCATGGAAGTCTTATAGTCCATCACTAAGGATATAGGTGAGTATTATATCAACCTCTAGGATAACTCAAACCTAATAGCTAAAGGTTATGAAAGGTTTGATTAAGAAAGTGGTCATTAAAACCACAAAAGTATTTGAATGAGTTATATTTACCAATGACAAGTATTTACAAAATATGGTCTAAGTTGATTTAAAAGTCCAATTCAGAATAAATGTTATGAAAAGTAGATTTTGAAAATTAAAATCATAAGGCTTAGGTTTCTAATGTTTGAAAACAAAGGTTAAATGTTTGCACAAAAGTTTTGGCTTGGGTTAGAGTGGAGAGAAGAAGAAGAAAGGCTAAATCCTAAACATACAAGAGGTAAGGGAAAAGAGAACAAGACCACCAATGGAGTTCCTCTCTTGAGATCATATTGATGATCCAAGTAGCTCCCATCCTTTGGAATAAGCAAGATAAACAAATACTCAAGCAAGCAAGCACACAATCACAACAAGCTCCTAGGAATCTTCCAATGGCTTTTGGATCTCTCTCTCTTAGAAACTCATGGCAATGGTTCCTCAATTTGGTTCAATGTTGGAATCCCTAGCACAAGAACACACACATTAAAAAGTTCCATAATGAAATCAAAGAAAGAATAAGAAGGAGTTTTAGAGATTGGTCCTTTCAAAGTTCATCTTCAAGTTTTAAGCATTCTAAAGGCATGAGGCCTAGTTGCTCTTTGACTTTTATAGTATTTTAAAGGCCCAATGCCTAGTTTCTCTTTTGACTCCAAATTTGCATAGGGAAAGTCCTAAAGTCTAAGTCCATTTGTCCATTTCTTTGCATTTGGTCAACACCAATCAAAACAAAAACACAAGCACAAGAGTATATACACAATTATGTGCTCAAGTGAGCAAAAGGCAAATTGTATTAACATAAACATGTGCTCAAGTGAGCAAAGGAAAAAGCAAATGAATAATGTGTACAAGTGCAAAAAGTAAATGTTAATGGTTAATGGTTAATGTTAGTAGTTAGTGTGCCATAAGGCAAATTTAGCGCTATGTTAAGCAATCGTAATTGGATTTATGTAGAAGTCACAACTATCTGAGGTCGGTCAATAATAATGTAGGCAACAACACAAGTTCGAAGTTTTGATTAGTGAACCAAGTTCCAACAACTTGCCATGTCAAAAAGAAGAAGAGAAATGATCTTGTATTGGTTTAAGTCCTTTGCATGATTTAGGAAGCAATTTATCCTTAATGCAAAGCCATTCACTTGATCAATTGATCAAGATGAATTAGATTTGAATCAAGGAAGATTAAACCTCTCTAATCAATGCTAACTTATCAACCTTTAACTCATTGATCCAAAAGAAAAGAAGAAGAAGAAGAAGAAGAAGAAGATGGATAATGGAAATGAAAAGATTAAAGTGCATTAAATGAAATGGAATGTACCAATCAACAAGTGTTGACCAATGACATTAAGGATCGTGGTCAAACTATCAAAAACAGAAGTGGGATGAAGATTGGAAGTCAAGAAATGAACAAAATATTTTTGGCATATTTAATATTTGTAAATAAACCTGAATTAAAATATTAAAGAGAGGTCAAACTTCAAAATCACTTCAAATCAACTTTGAAAAGTCCAAGTGATTTATCTCAAGTTCAACAAGGTCAAACAAAGTTTGACAAAAAAAATCAGCATTTTTAAAAGTCAGAAACTATTTTTAATCAATTAAAAATGAATAAAAATAACCTAATTGAACTAAAATCTCAAATAAATCTCAAATCAATTAAAAAATTGATGAGAATATTTTTCATAGATCCATCATCATTCAAATAGGTTGAGAAAATATTTTTGTATTTTTTGAATATCAAAAACTATTTAAAATGAATTAAAAATAACCAGAAAAGGGAAAATTCACAAAAAATATCAAATGATAAAATAAAAAATATTAAAAATCATTTTTAGAAACTAGAATTAAAAAGAGAAATAATGCAATTGGTCCCATATTTTTTGGAATTAAAATGAGAGAGTTATGAATTTTTGAAATAAAATGGAATTAAAGAAAATAAAATGGAAATTAAGAAAATCAGAAAAAAGGAGAGGCGTTGGATGAGATTTCATTAATTGACGTGGAGGATCAAACGCTCCACATGCGCGCGCTCACCATAGTCCTTAGTCAATGAGACACACGAGGCATTAAAATAAGTCATAACAATTGATGGCCACGATTAGATCTGGAAAATGCATCCAATGGCTCATATTTGATCTAACAAAGAGACGGTGGTGTACACCACCGTCTTCTCCGACGAGGTTGCATTTTCCGGTGAGAGTTGCAGAGAAAAAAAAACTTAATGAAAACACGCAATCCTCATATCATTGGAAAGCTGGGGTGATGCACATCACCCCTATAACCTTGGATTGTACTCAAAGTTTCTATGGAATGAGAAATCAGAGTTGGAAAATCCAAGTGCATAAACTGAAGTTCAATAAAACATAAAATCGAAGCCACCACTGGCTTGCCTCTTGCACGAGGACTTCAGAAAACCAAATGGACACAAACAAATCACATTATACAAAGAGATATGGATCAAAACAGTTGAGGTGTAAACCTTTGAAGAGCAGCTCTAATTCACACGATTCCTTCCAACTTTTGCTTGCAGCTTGAACTTGAGGTATGGTATGAGTGCAAGGTTAAGGAATAAGTATTGAAGATCAACTAATTTTGTTGAAATTCAAACTTGAAATCAGAAGTGAAAAATGAGTATTCCTTTAGTGATGGCTACGTTTTGATTTCTGCAGCATTTCAGATTGATTCAGGGTGTCCAAATGAATGAAGTAGTGCATCTATTTATAGCACAAGGTGATGCAAGGAGGTGGAAAACTCGTGTGTGCATGAGCTTCGGTCCTCCATGCATGGGCCTGTACAGGCGCATGTGAGGCCCAAACTCAATTGGTTTTGCATGCTGAACACAAATGAATGAGTTTTAGACGTCCAAATGGCAAGGCAAAGGCTTGTGCATAAAGTTTCATCATGAATTCCCTAATTATGCCTAAATGTTCACCTCTTCATAAATGCCAATTAGAAAATCCAAACATAAGCATGTGGGTAATGGTTGGAAAGGTCTTGACATAAGGAACAAGTGTTATGTTGAACAAAAGCTCATTTGGAATGTGGAAATTTATGAAAACAGGCCATGAACTTCAATGCTCAAAATATTCCTTTGAGAAATTTGTCAAAATGAACCAACTTCAAGCCCTTTTGTTTTGATGATGCATGCTTCAAATGGAAAAACCTCCAACGTATAAATTGTATATCTTTTCAAGACAATAAATTTGGGCTTATATTTTGCATCATTTGGATTTTTGATGAAGAAGTTATGGGCACTTGAAGTTGGACTTTTTTCCATTTCAATGCATTTGGCCTAAAGTGACCTATAATGTTTGGCATTATCACATGTATTTCTTTTGAGATTTTGAAATTTTGTTCAACATAACGTTTTAAGGAGACACAATAAGCTTTCGAATGCATTTGGTTCCACCCAAAAATCATAAAAAATGAATGAGTTATGTTCTTGGGAAGTTGACCTAAAATTAGGGTTTCAGTCAAAATGACCTATAATATCTTGGAATGGATGATGATCTTCCAAGTTTCAAATACAATTTCGATGAACATGAAAGTTGTTCATATTGTTCTTAAGAACATTTTTTCTCTTGGGATCATCTCCATTTGACCAACACACAAAAAGTTAGGTCTCAGTGCATTTCAAAATAGTCAAATGAATTGACTGATCAACTTCTCAAGTCCACAACTCATATCTTGATGAATTGATGATTGAGGGCACTCAAATAAGTCCAAATATGCATGAAATGATGAATTAAATAACTTCCCTTAATTGTATTTGACCATGGGTCGAGGTTGCTTCATGAGCAAGGTACAGTTGATGAATAAATGAATTAGGGTTTCCTTGGGACACAATCATCGAACCCTTTGTTTTTCTTTGATCAAAATGATGAATTGAGATGTTAGGGAGACATATTTGAGGGATGGGAGCTTTGAGAACCATTGCCATGCTTGCCTTCATCTTCTCTTGGCCATATCATTGCACAAAGGATCACCTAGAAGCTTTTAGATCTTGTGACTGCTCAAGCTACAAACAAAAAATGTTAGTGACATATTTTTGTGCTTTTGGTTAGTAAAAAAAATTAGAAAAGCAATGATATATAATTCAAGCATGCTTGGTGATCTCAAACCACTCACAAGAGAGATCCCACCCAAAGGGAAGGAAAACCAAGATGTTTATGATCCTTGAGGCTTTGCAAATGCAAATGTTATGATGCCATGAGGGATCTTAGGGCCAAAATTGGGGTCTTACACAAACGCCCCATATCGTTTGGCAGAAGAGCCTTCTTCTCTGGTCAGGCGCCCTTCCCTAACTCCTTCCTCCAGACGTATCCCCATGTTCACCATCTCGGTGAAATCAGAAGGAGCGGTGGCAATCATCCGCTCGTAGTAAAATGAGCTCAAGGTCTTCAGGAAGATCTTGATCCTTTCTTTCTCCTCCAGCGGGGGCACAATTTGTGCTGCTAACTCTCGCCACCTCTGGGCGTACTCTTTGAAAGTTTCCTTGTCCTTCTGGGACATGGCTCTCAATTGATCCCTATCGGGAGCCATATCCATATTATACTTGTATTGCTTGACGAAAGCTTCACCAAAGTCATTGAAGGATCGGATGTTCGCGTTGTCCAAGCCCATATACCATCTCAGGGCAGCACCGGACAAACTGTCCTGGAAGTAGTGAATGAGAAGTTGATCGCTGTCGGTCTGAGTCGACATCTTCCTGGCATACATAACCAGGTGGCTGAGAGGGCAAGTATTTCCCTTGTACATTTCAAAGTCATGTACTTTGAACTTTATAGGGATTTTGACGTTAGGAACCAAGCAGAGTTCAGCAGCAGACTTGCCGAAGAGGTCCTTTCCTCTGAGAGTTTTCAATTCCTTGTTGTAATGCCCCAAAATTTACCCTTCATTTTTCCTGGAAGCATGGGATTATGTTTTACACTTCATTAGCATCATATTAGGTCTTACTCATTGCATACTGCATTAGTGACATGGAGATCAGGTTTTGATCGATCACTCCTTACCAGAAGGAGCCCACACAAAGCAAGATTGAGAATTGGACTTCATTTTCTAAGTATACAAGTCTCAAGGGTCTCAAGGGGGTCCAAGTATCTTATTATGGTCCTCAGTTCATCAGTGAAGGATTCAAAGCTATCAGAGCGTTCATCTGGATTTAATCACAAATTAGGGTTTCATGGCTACCTGCAACAGGCAATGTTTGGTTGGAAGTAGAGGAGCTCATCCATGTCATGATTAAAGAGGCATCTTGGCCTAGGAATATTCACAATTATCTCAGAAAGATCCATTGGCAATCAGTGCAATCAGTTCTTGATCATTTTGCCCTAAAACTAGGGTTTGGTATAAAATCAGTTTATTTCTGATTCTTTGGGTGAAACTCTTTTCCATGGCCCTCCATATGTCCACAAGGTTCTACATACAAAAAAATCAGCTCTTTATTTGAGCTAGAAGTGCTTCAATTGATCAATGGAATCGGGAATCAGACAGTTTGGGAAAAGTCAACTCCTAACATTTTGAGAGTGAAATCTCAAAATCCAAGCCTAGGGGATCCTACATGTGAAATTTGATCAAGTTTGGATCATGGATTCATCATTTAATCAGGAATTGGAAAAGTTACTTAATTTGGAAATGGTTGACTTTCCATTTAGGGCAAGTTTTCATGATCGTTGCACTCACTTTAAGCCCATTTTGCATCAAGATAAAAGCTCCACTTAAAATATCTCCAACATGAAAGTTGTTCCTCTTGTTCCAAGCTTTTTAGGGATATAAAGTTTGCTCCATTTGAATTAGAATTGAGAAAGTTATGCTTAGTCAAAGTGAGACATTGTTTTAGGACACTTAGAAAATTTTCTAAGTACAAAATCTTCAAAATTTGTCAAGACTTCTTGGCCAGTTTTCTTGCACTTCAAGGCATTATTTGAAAATACTTTCTTCACAACAATTGTACCTTGCCATGTCCTCTTTCACATCCTTCTGGAATCATCTCATTCGGATCCATGGTTTGAGAGATACATTCATTTAAAGTGGGCACCATGACTTGATTTTCTAGGCAGATTTTGGGTCTGGCTGGCCCAGTCAGGTTTTCTAAGCATGCTGCACAAACCAGTCACGTTTTTTGCCTCTTTTGGCCATGAATTGGACATTAATTCACTTAAGTTTGGCCCAAAATAACAACATTTTACACCTCACTTCACACTTTTATTCTTACGGATAAATCACTTATTAAAAAGCCCATGAGAACACTTAATCCACCCTATTTAAGAAGCTGAAACCCTAACCCTAAAGGAGCATTGGAATTATGTGGAAAGGAGGCAAAACTTCATCATATATCATATTCCATTCCACTTCTATTTTCCATTAGGTAATCATCTCTTCCATGGCCATGTTTTGATATATCTACGCTTGCTTACCATGTTCATCACCATTAATCCTTCCATTTTCATATTTCTTTTTCTTATTTAAAATATTTTCTTCGTCCATAAAATTACCCAAAAATATTTTTCACTTTTCCTAACGTTTTAGTTAATTTTATATAATTTTTATTTTCGTATTTTTTTAATATTAATATTTTATTTTAATTATTTATTCTAAATGGTCCATTTTAACACACTTTTTTTTGTTGATTTTATGTTTATGACTTAAAATTATTGTTAGCATTTGATTTTTGGAAGTAAGGTTGAACACTGTCTCATGGTCAAACTGTCCTTTTCTTGGAATTTTATTTCACATTTTCAATTTATTTTGGATTTACTTTTGACCTAGTTTTGTTGGTTGACTTTTAATTTGACTTCTGTTTTATTTTAATTAATTCGCGTACCAATCTTTATTATTTTTAAAATCTTTTTGAGGGATGATGATGCCCTGACCCCACCTTATTTATTTTAATTTTTCATAATTTTATTGATTAATTTACTATTTATTCTTGATTTATTTCTAACCTAGTTTTATTAATTGACTTTTGGTTTGACCTATGTTTTGTTTTAGTTAATTCACGTGCCAATTTTCATTATTTTTAAAATCTTTTTGGGGGATGATGATGTCCTGACCCCACCTTATTTAGTTTAATTTTTCATAATTTTCTTGATTAATTTGCTATTTATTTGTTATTTTTTAAGTTGACTTGAATTTTCAGTTGACTTCTTTATGATCGATGTTTGACTTAGGGATTGCTTATCGCAATTGAAGAGATCTTTTGATCCTCCCTTGTTCATCTCATATGCCATGTATTAGAGGCCTTTTACCTTGATTTTATTTGGTCCTTACCTCATTTCCTGATTAAATTATTCAGTGGACCCTTCGTGTGTATATTTTCATCTGTTTGATTCATCTGTTATCTTTTATACTTGTTTCTCTCATTCATGCTTTCTATTGCTTGATTATTTAACATGTTCATACTCCCATGCATTGTTTAAATGCTCCATTATTTAATTCTTTGATTCTTGGACTTAACTATATACTTGTTTAATTATCTGATCTGATTGGTAACTGTTGCCTACTTGTATGATGATTGAGGCATATATTCTTATTGTTTGGTTGCCATGAACCATCCCCATTCATAACAAATGTACCCCTCTCTCATGAAGTGTATAGTATTTATTCTTTCGTTCTTTATTCATCTGTTAATACAAGAATTAAAACGAACATCCGATAATCATTTCAAAACAAGATCAAAAGCTCGATCCAACGTCGAGTAATCATTTTCAAAACTTAATAGAACTAGCACGTATTCATCCTTCCTCTTGTAAGTTGATTGCCTCAGGCATCGCCATTTCTCTTGTAAGTCGATTGCTTCAGGCATCGCCATCTACCTCTTGTAAGTCGATTGCTTCATGCATCGCCATCTACCCTTATCCGTGGCTCCTCTCCTTGCTCCATCCGTCGATTCTTGTTCCGTTTAGGTAGCACCCATTAGGTAGAACCCTTTGTATGATAACATAGGTAGAATTCCCTTATTCTTTGCATGTTAACATTAGGTAAATGTTCCCATTGGTAAATCCTAACACATAGGTCCATATTGCATGACGACTCTAGGGCAGAGCTTCCCCATTTTTAGACCTTCCTTGCATCTCTGATCTTGTGGCATGTCAGTCCGTTCTATTGCAAAGAGGTAACTGCCTAAGACTCGATTCAGCGAGCTGCGACACCTACTACTAGGATGTTGAACACATTGCCCGCTTTCCTTTGACACAGCTGGTGTCCTCCTTTGTAAGTCCATGTTCAGATGGCAATCCTTAACCCCTAGTTAGCCGAACTACGACAACTCTGATTCTCATGTTCAGATGAGATACGTAGGTACGAGACGTGATGTCCTGCCGAGTTTAACTGACGACTAACAACTAATCCTTGCCTGATTTCTCCCTTGCTACGATTCTTTTCTCTCGCCCTCGTTGCGTTCGAGACCGTCCCTTTCCCATGCCCTAGTTGCAATCGAGACCCTTGTTCCCGTAGTTAGCCGAACTACGTTTTGCTCTGATTCTCATTCTAGATGAGGTACGTAGGCATAAGACGCGATGTCTTACCGAGCAAGCTTCTCTTTAACCCATAGGTAGTCGAGCTACGAAGACTCTGATTCTCATACTTAGATGAGATACGTAGGCAGTGGATGCGACATCCTTGCGAGTCATTTTCTTTTAACCTTCCTTTTAGTAAATAGTACTTTAGATATACCTACATCCTTTAGACTAGAACAACACTTATGAAAAGGGATCCCTAGGAGTACCTAGGATGTTTTGGATGCTTAAAACCTTCCCATTGCATAACCAACCCCCTAACCCAGATCTCTGACATTTTTACTAGTTTTTGATTCGATAAAACTTTTAGGTTTTTGTTCGTTTTCTAACCATTCCTTTGGATAAATAGAAGTGTGGTGGCGACTCGACTTGTATGGTTTACCTTAGATTTAGTCAATATCTCTAATGGTAACGAATACCCCGCTACAGAAAAGTGGCGACTCTGCTGGGGACTATCATTTGCCTAGTGGGTTTTGCCTACTTTTCATATTTGTTGTATTCTATGGTATATTGCTTTATGACATATTTTTGTGCAATTTGGGATTACTGTATTGTATGTAATGATTGAATTGTTTGAATATTAATTCCTTGTATGCTTGGTGATCTTCGTGAGATGAGTTCTATACCCGAACTCGAGTGCACTTAGGATAGGAGAATGGCATAGTCTTGTTGACTTGTGTGGAGTTATTCCTTAGCAAGTTGACTTGCAAGCCCATTCACTTTGTGGAGGTTATGTTGGGATCAATAATGTCACACGAGTAGTCGTGGTTAGGCATTACTCTTTACAATATATGCTTTAGAAGCCAAGGACCTTAGTTTACCATGCCCATCTTGGCCTATTTTTAGGACGTAGTGCAAAGATCGTTCAAGTGTAAGATTTGATACGATTGTTACGCGATACTACACTCATAAGAGTCTCTCTTGTGAATATTTTTGGAATACGAGTAGTCGTTTATCCGATAATATCCGAAAGATGGGATGATGACTATGGGAACCTCTTGTAGAACATGATTGTCAGGTTTAACCATAGTACACTCCCTTTGGGTGGTTCTTAACCAAGACTCCATGCTCGCGACTCGCAACAAACCCTTGATTCGTGGTTGATCCGTTCTTGTGTATCCTTAATATCAATGGAACTTGGGTGTTGATAAGGTGTAAACCATAATCCACCAATATGGATGATTGATATTAAGGATGACTTGATCCATCCCATGACCTTTGTGTGGTGTGATTTGATTGATCCTTGAGTGTGATTGTTGCATCCATGCATTCATGCATTCATACACATCCATATCATCAACAATGAGAAAACTTTCAAGGAACTTAAGAGGTCTATTTGCAAATTTTCAGACATGGATAAGCAAAGAAGGAATACGAAGAAGTACAGTTTCAGACAACCCGACTTGAAAGAGTTAAGGAGTTTGACATCCTATGTATTAGATCCCTTGGAATTCAAGGCTCATCATCGGAAGCTTTTGTTTATTCTGGCTACTCAAGTGGATGAAGGTCTAATGAGTGTGTTGGTGCAGTTCTATGATCCCTTGTACCGTTGCTTCACTTTTCCGGATTTCCAGCTTTTGCCCACGCTTGAGGAGTATGCCTATCTTGTGGGCATACCTATCCTATACCAGTTGCCTTTCAGTGGCATGGAGAGAGTTCCTTCTTCTCAAGAGATTGCTGATCTGTTGCGTATAGATGAATCTATTATTGGTGCTCATATGACTACCAAAGGTGGAATTCAAGGTCTCCCGTCTGATTTCCTCATTGACCAATCTACTATGTTTGGGAAGGCCATGAGTGAGGACGCCTTTGAGGCCATATTTGTACTTCTCATCTATGGGCTAGTGTTATTCCCCAACATCGACAAGTTTGTGGATGTGAACGCCATTAGGATTTTCTCTACTCTTAATCCCGTTCCTACTCTGTTGGGTGACACTTATTTCTCTTTGCATATGAGGAATGCAAAGGGCGATGGTACCATTGTGTGTTGTTTGCCTCTATTATACAAGTGGTTTATTTCACACTTGCCTCAGACGCTCGCCTTCAAGGAGAACAAAGGATGTCTACGATGGTCCACGAGACTTATGTCTCTCACTAATGATGATGTCTTTTGGTACAACGGTGTATATGATGGTGTGCAGATTATCGACTCTTGTGGTGAATTCTCCAATGTACCTCTTCTTGGTACATGCTGTGGAATTAACTACAACCCTATTTTCACACGTCGTCAACTTGGGTTCCCCCTAAAGGATAAACCCAATAACGTTCTGTTAGAGGGTGTGTTCTTTCAGAAGGGTAAGGATCCCCAAGGCTCGAAGGGCAGGATGGTCCGTGCTTGGCTCAAGATCCATTAGAAAGGAAGGAAGGAGCTAGGTCCGAAGAACTGTATCGCTTTGGAACCCTATACCTCTTGGGTTAGGAGGAGAGCTTTCGAGTACCTCATGCCTTATGAGCATCCAAGACCCACACCTTTGGTTGTGGCTGGGCCTTCAACCCTCCCTAGCCAAGGAGTAGAGGAGTTGAGAGACGAAGACCGTTCGCGTGCTTGGATCCGTGAACGAGAGGAGTTGCTTCAGCAGATCAGAGAGAAGGATGCTTTGATAGAGTTCCTTGAGCACCAGGTTATTGATGATCCTGATGATGCATTGACTTCTCTACTTCCTCAGTCTTCCAAGTTTTGGAAGAGGAAGTATGATCGACTCGCCAAAGAGAAGGCAGATATGGAGGCACCCTATGAGAGGGAGGTGAAGAGGCTTCGTGAAGCTTATCTTCCGGTCTCGAGGGCTTTGGACGTTTGCTTCTAGGGATCCATAGGATGTTCATTTTCCTTCTCTCTTGTATTGTACTTGGTTACCAAGACTGTACTTCTTTGGCGTAAAAACATTTCCAAATATTAATTGACGTGATATTTCCGTATGTGATAAACGTTTAATATTTCCAAAATTTGGAAATAAGACTCTAAAGTTCCTCTGATATAAAAATTAAATCATAAGCATTGCATGCATCATGTTTATCTATTCCTAGGGGTTTATATCTTCTTCTTGATTCTAGTCGGGGTTTTCTTACACTGTTTATCTAATGTGAGACTGGAATCAAGGGGTAGAATACCCTTTGAAATTGATAAACATGTCATTGCATTTGCATATTCATTAGCATGTCTTGCTTAACATGTACCGTCGCAGTGTTCTCAGTTTGTTTGGTATTCCATTATTAGGATAGTTGACCCAGGCATTCACCGATACGGTACCTGAAGGAATCAACAGAGAGCAATGGAAGGTTTACAAGCAGAGCTCGCTGAGATGAGGATTCGCATGAATCAGTTCATGGGCGTGGTCCAAGGAGTGGCTCAGGGACAATAGGAGATTAGATTGTTCGTATAGGGGAATCCCCCTACTACTCAACCGGAGGTTGTGGCTGATCCTCCCGCTGGAGAGGCTAATGGACCCAATGGACCGGGGCCTATCCCAATCCCACATGGCAACCTTGGTCAACAACCCATCCATGATGATCAGGAGGATCAATTCCCCCTGCTTCACGAGGACTTTGACATGGGCCATGGTATGGACCCTATGTTTCGGAGACTGGATGAGATGTTGAAAGCTGTGGAAGGGCAGAATGCTCTTGCTGTGGATGTTGCTGACTTGGGGCTGGTCCCAGGCGTGAGAGTTCCACCAAAATTCAAAGTCCCCGTGTTTGATAAGTACAATGGTAACTCTTGCCCGAAGAATCATGTACAAGCTTACTTCCGCAAGATGATCGCGTATTCTGATGATGAGAAGCTGCTCATGTACTTCTTCCAGGACAGCCTAGCTGGGGCATCCTTGGAGTGGTATATGAGGCTAGACAGAGCCCATATTCGCTGCTGGAGAGACTTGGCTGAGGCCTTTGTGAAGCAATATCAGTACAATGCGGATATGGCACCTAACAGGACTCAGCTCCAGAATCTATCTCTCAAGAGCAACGAGTGCTTCAAAGAGTATGCTCAACGCTGGAGAGAGTTGGCTTCCCGTGTTCAGCCTCCGATGTTGGAAAAAGAGATGGCCAACATGTTTATGAACACACTGCCTGGGTCTTACTTGGAGCGTCTGGTGGGTTGCAACGCCTCCAATTTTGCTGATGTGGTCTCTACCGGTGAGAGAGTGGAGAACTACTTGAAGACGTGTAAGATCCAAGGTGGAGTTGGATCATCCTCAGGGACAAAGAAGCCGTTCTTAGGAGGACAGAAAAGGAGAGAAGGGGATGCAAATGCTGTTTCTTCTCATCAGAGCAGGGGTAACCACAAGATTAACTTTCAGAATTACCATGAACAACCTTATGTTGCAGTAGTGACCATTTCGGCTGCAGCACCAGTGCAACAACAACAACCTCAACGTCAACCAAATCAATACCAACAACAACAGGGTAACAGACCTACTTATCAACAGAGACAAAGGATGTTGGATAGGCGTTTCGACACTCTTCCGACATCGTATGCTCAGTTGCTTCCCAACCTTCAACATTTGTAACTTGTGTAGTTACCCACTTTGGCTCCTCCCGTTGGCAGGCTTCCAGTGGGTTATGACGCCAATGCTAGGTGTAATTTCCATTTTGGGGCACCTGGCCACACTATTGAGAACTGCAAAGCTTTTAAGCACGTAGTTCAGGACCTTATTGATTCAAAGGCCATTAACTTTGCGCCGGTTCCTAATGTTGTCAACAATCCCATGCCGCAACATGGTGGAGCAAATGTTAACATGGTTGAAGGAGAAGCCAAACTAGTCAAGGAGGTGTTGAAGCTTAAGACTCCGCTGTTAGAAATCAAAGAATACTTGCTAAAGGCAGATGTTTTCCCCGGCTGTGGGAGCGGTTGTTTGGGTTGTGTTGCACAGAGTGAGGGTTGCGTGAAGCTGCAGCAAGGTATCCAGGCCTTGCTTGACGATGGTATCCTCCAAGCTGAAGACTTATCTGCCCAAAGGTCTGTTGAAGGGGTTGTTGAAGGGGTTGTTGAGAATGCTGATGTTGATCCTCTCTTTCTTGAAGATGCTGAAGAATTTACAAATGTTGTTCCTGTTGATTTTGTAATTCCCAATGATGTAATTAATTTTTCTGATGTTGTTGCTGATATTCCAAACATGGTGTTTGATTCTGATGTACTTGCTGAACTTGATTCTGATGTTTCAGATGTTTGTACTTCAATAAATAAGATTTCTGAGTATGACTGTGACGTTGCCACTATCATAATTTTCTACCCGACCGCTCAGATCAGTGCGCTAGTAGCGCAACCGGTACCACCACTGCGACCGCATCAATCCATTATGACCATCACGACCCCTTGGTCTTTACCTTTCACCAGCGAAAGGGCCATTCCTTGGCATTACGGGGGGAGTGTGTACACACATGATCATGGAGTGGAGCAGCCACTGAAAGTAGAAGAGGTGCAGGATCAGAAGTGTGAACCTGGAATTGAGATAAAAGATCCCGCAGTGCACAATGTTGGTGGAATCGGGCGATTCACCAGAAGTGGTAGACTATTCTCACCACCGGTTACCCAACCTGATAGTGCTGACGCCGCAGCGAAGGCCAAAGGCAAGCAAGTTGTGAATGAGGGTACCTCTGCATCATAGGCTGGCTCTGAGCCTGCTTTTGCGAAGGATGTGGACGAACTTTTGAGAATTATAAAGAAAAGCGATTACAAGGTAGTCGATCAGTTGATTCAGACGCCATCCAAGATATCTATTCTGTCACTCCCGCTGTGTTCGGAGGCACACAGGGAGGCACTCCTGAAGGTCCTTAATGTTGCATATGTGCCTCAGGAGATCTCAGTGAACCAACTAGAAGGGATCGTTGCAAATTTTCATACAAGCAACAAGTTGGGTTTTACTGATTCTGACTTGACACCAGCTGGACGCGATCATAACAAGGCTTTTCACATCTCGATGGAGTGTAAAGACACTGTGCTACCCATGTTCTGGTGGATACAGGTTCCTCTCTCAATGTGCTACCCAAGAGAGCCCTGTCAAGGTTAGATGTAGAAGGTTTGATCTTGAAGCCTTCCGATCTTGTGGTAAGAGCCTTCGATGGTTCTAAGAGGTCGGTGTTCGGAGAGGTAGAATTTCCAATTCAGATTGGATCACAAACCTTTAACACCGTATTCTATGTGATGGATATCAGTCCTTCGTATAGCTGCTTGCTGGGTCGTCCTTGGATCCACAATGTTGGGGCAGTCTCCTCGACCTTGCATCAGAAGATCAAGTTCCCGGTCAACGGAAGAATTATCACTGTCTGTGGTGAGGAGGATATTTTGGTCAGTAACCTGTCTACATTCAAGTATGTAGAGGTAGAAGGTGAGATTCATGAGACCCTGTGTCAAGCCTTTAAGGCAGTTCAAGTCAAGGATGCAGCTCTAGTGGAAGAGGTTGAAGCAGGTGCATCTTTGTCGTCCTTCAAGCAGGCACAAGCCTTGGTAAATTCAGGTGTTGCTCCCGGTTGGGGACATCTGGTGGATTTACCTGTAAAGGAAGACAAGTTTGGGATTGGGTATCAGCCAGCATTGACTTCTACAACTTCAACGCCTCAGACTCGTCAGGGGCCGATTACTTTCTCCAGTGCTGGCATCATTCAGTACGGCCAGGTCTCTACAATCAACAAAGAAGATGTGGATAGTGATTGCGACATTGACAACTCTGTGCGTCCAAGGGTCCCAGGTGAAGTTCTCCGCAATTGGTCTTCTAAAGAGATTATCCAAGTCACTCTTCTTAAAGAGTAATTTTATTTGTTTATTCATGCATATCCAAGTCTTACGTTTCGCCCGGGGCGTGATGACTCATTGTAGGGCTCATCTACGTGGATACCTGCATTTTTTTTATCATAAATAAAGGACGTCTTTTTGCATTCAAATATTTTGTTCACTGTCTTTCTATTTTTGTAGTTTTCAAAAAAAAAATCAAAAAAATACATTTGGCAATGTTTTGTTTAGTTTTCACTTCTTATTCACACTCATAAGCACATACCATCACTCATGCAGATGCATGTCACCGGATCCTATTGATAACAGTTTTGCTATGGCTCGCTTCGACTTTGAAAATCCAATCATTCAAGCTGAAGAAGAGGGTGATGAAGACTGTGAACTCCCTGAAGAACTTGCCAGGTTATTAAAACAGGAGGAAAGGGTCATTCAACCGCATCAAGAGTCTGTTGAAGTGATTAATCTCGGCACCGAGGACGCCAAGAGAGAAATCAAGATAGGGGTTGCTTTGGAAGATTATGTGAAGAAGGGGCTGATTGAATTGCTGCAAGAGTATGTTGACATCTTCGCTTGGTATTATCAGGACATGCCAGGGCTTGACACAAACATTGTGGTACACCGTTTGCCTCTCAAAGAGCATTGTCCTCCGGTCAAGCAGAAGCTCAGAAGAACAAGACCAGAGATGGCTGTCAAGATAAAGGAAGAAGTGCAAAAACAATTGGATGCAGGGTTTCTAGCGGTTACAAATTATCCGCCATGGGTTGCAAATATCGTTCCAGTACCTAAAAAGGATGGAAAGGTACGGATGTGTGTTGACTACCGGGATCTGAACAGAGCTAGTCCTAAAGATGATTTCCCATTACCTCACATCGATGTTTTAGTGGATAACACGGCTCACTTCTCGGTATTCTCCTTCATGGATGGCTTTTATGGCTATAATCAAATTAAGATGGCACCAGAAGACATGGAGAAGACAACTTTCATAACCCCATGGGCCACCTTCTGATACAAGGTGATGTTGTTTGGTCTGAAAAATGTTGGGGCAACATATCAACGAGCTATGGTAACTCTTTTCCATGATATGATTCATCATGAAATCGAGGTTTATGTTGATGATATGATTGCCAAATCTCAGACAGAAGAAGAACATCTGGTGAATTTGCAGAAACTGTTTGAGCGTTTGAGGAAATTCAAGCTGAGGCTTAATCCGAACAAGTGTACTTTTGGGGTGAGATCTAGAAAACTGCTGGGTTTTATTGTTAGTGAAAAAGGGATTGAGGTGGATTCGGCCAAAATGAAAGCGATACAGGAAATTCCTGAGCCAAGAATAGAAAAACAAGTCCGTGGTTTCTTAGGGAGGTTGAACTACATTGCAAGGTTCATCTCTCACCTAACAGCCACGTGTGAGCCAATATTCAAATTGTTGAGAAAAGATCAGGCCATCGGATGGAATGATGATTTCCAAAGGGCTTTCGAGAAGATAAAAGAGTATTTGCAGAATCCTCCAATCCTTACGCCTCTAGTCCCAGGGAGACCGCTGATTATGTATTTGACAGTACTTGATAATTCCATGGGTTGTGTTCTCGGTCAACACGACGAGACAGGTAGGAAAGAGCATGCCATCTACTACTTGAGTAAAAAATTCACAGATTGTGAGTCGAGATACTCAATGCTTGAAAAGACATGTTGTGCACTTGCATGGGCTGCTAAGCGATTGAGACAATACATGATGACTCACACAACCTTACTGATCTCCAAAATGGATCCAATTAAGTATATATTTGAGAAGCCAGCTCTCACCGGAAGGGTTGCTCGTTGGCAAATGGTACTGACAGAGTACGACATCCAGTATACATCCCAGAAAGCCATCAAAGGGACTATTCTGTCAGAATATATTGCTCAGCAGCCGATTGATGGTTATGAGCCGATGAAGTTTGATTTTCCAGATGAAGATATCATGTTCCTCAATATGAAAGACTATGAAGAGCCAGTTGTTGAGGAGGGACCTGATCCAGATGAAAAGTGGACTTTAATGTTTGATGGGGCCGTCAATGCCAAAGGAAGTGGAATTGGAGCTGTCATTACCACTCCGAAAGGTGCCCACATGCCTTTCACCGCTCGTCTGACTTTCGAGTGCACCAATAATGAAGCTGAGTATGAAGCCTGTATCTTGGGTATCGAGAAAGCCATTGATTTGAGAATCAAGACTCTGGACATCTTCGGAGATTCAACTCTAGTGATCAATCAAGTGAATGGTGATTGGAATACTCTCCAGCCTAATCTGGTCCCCTACAGAGACTACACGAGAAGACTGTTGACTTTCTTCACAACAGTAAGGATGTATCATATACCTCGTGACGAGAACCAGATGGCAGATGCTCTTGCTACTTTATCCTCCATGATCAAGGTGATTCGGTGGAACCATGTTCCCAGGATTGATGTTATGCGCCTTGATAGGGCCGCGTATGTGTTTGCTGCTGAAGTGGTAGTTGATGACAAGCCCTGGTATCACGACATCAAGTGCTTTCTGAAGAATCAAGAGTACCCTGCAGGGGCATCCAACAATGATAGAAAAACTTTGAGAAGATTCGCAGGAAGTTTCTTCTTGAACAAAGACGATGTGCTGTATAAGAGGAACTTCGACATGGTTTTGCTCAGATGCGTGGATAGACACGAAGCAGACATGTTAATGCAGAAAGTTCATGAAGGCTCCTTCGGTACTCACGCCGGCGGACATGCAATGGCTAAGAAATTGTTGAGAGCAGGTTATTACTGAATGACCATGGAATCTGATTGTTTCAAATATGCTCGGACGTGTCATAAATACCATATTTATGCTGATAAGGTGCATGTGCCGCCAAATCCTCTGAATGTGATGTCTTCGCCGTGGCCGTTTTCTATGTGGGACATTGATATGATTGGAAAGATTGAGCCGACTGCTTCCAATGGGCATCCTTTCATCCTTGTTGCCATCGACTATTTCATCAAGTGGGTCGAAGCAGCGTCATTTGCGAAGGTTACCAGACATGTGGTTACCCGATTCATTAAGAAAGAAATCATTTGTCGTTATGGGATTCCCGAAAGAATCATTACTGATAATGGTTCTAACCTCAATAACAAAATGATGAAGGAGTTGTGAAAGAACTTCAACATTCAACATCACAACTCTTCCCCTTATCGTCCTAAGATGAACGGTGCTGTTGAGGCAGCAAATAAGAACATAAAGAAGATTGTGCAGAAAATGGTCGTTATGTACAGAGATTGGCATGAGATGCTACCCTTCGCCTTGCATGGGTACCGTACTTCAGTACGTACATCGACCGGGGCAACCCCTTACTCCCTTGTGTATGGTATGGAAGCAGTCCTACCTGTTGAAGTGGAGATTACTTCTCTAAGAGTCCTGCTGGATGTCAAGTTAGACGAAGCTGAATGGGTTCGGACAAGGTTCAATGAGTTGAGTCTTATCAAAGAGAAGCGAATGGCAACCATTTGTCATGGGCAGTTGTATCAAAGTTGGATGAAGAGAGCCTTTGATCAGAAAGTGCGTCCTCGATGCTTCCAAGTCGGAGATTTGGTGTTGAAAAGGATCCTTCCTCCTCAGACAGATCACAGGGGCAAGTGGACTCCTAACTATGATGGACCGTATATTGTCACCAAGGTTTTTGATGGTGGAGCCTTAATGCTTGCAACTATGGATGGTGAAAACTTCACTTCCCCTGTGAACTCAGACGCAATTAAAAAATACTTCGCATAAAATAGGCCCGCTGGACGATAAAAAGAATAGTCTAGGCAAAAAAATGGGCATCCCGGCGAACTAAGAAAATGAAAAAGGTTGGGGCAAAAGTTAGGGATTAAAAAATGAAAAGATTGTACACCTGGTAAGTTGAAAACCTGAAAGGGCAACTTAGGAAAAAATGGGTATCCCGGTGGATTGAAAACCCGAAAGGGCGATCTAGGAAAAAGTTAGGGATTAAGCGAATGGTTGCGTTCTGAGGAGTTCTGAATATCATCTCGTGTCGATAACCGGAAACTTCCGAATGATAGGAAACAGTCCAATCACCTTTTTCGGAAAGCTGATCATCTGGAGGATCTTGAAGACGAGCGAATCATAGCAGAATTGGAACCCGATAGAAATCCATTTCACATTGCCAATAGATTAATTTCTGTTTTTATCTATTATGCAATTACCTCTTTCCAGGGATTGCTTCCTGATGTAAATACCTATTCAGAGGCCACTCAATCAATAAAATCATGTTATTCAGTACATCTCTGTGTTCATTTTCATTTTACTGTTTTGTTTGCAAAAATGACGTCCGAATTTTTGATAAACATTGCATCATGAAACATAAGAGCTTTACAGGAACGTGCTTAATAAACATTGAAAATTGTTGTAAATTTTAAGTTCTTTGGATCGTCTATTCAGAACAGGTACACTCGGGGCATTTCCTTAAGGTCCCCATCAAATGATCGCAGATGTTTTTCCTCAACAGTTGGAATTTGGTATCTTATCCCTGCAGAGCTGGTCCGAGCGTTGGATTCTTCAATCCCCAGCAGGCTCTCACTGTTGTACTTCCCCAAGCATTTGTTTCAGATTATACATTCACCAGTAGAGTCGACAGTGTCAGACTGTATATCCCTAGCGGAGTTGACAGTGTCAGACTGTATATCCCCATCGGAGTTGACAGTGTCAGACTGTATATCCCCAGCGGAGTTGACAGTGCCAGACTGTATCTTCCCAGCAGAAGTGGCTGCTCCTCAGAGTTTGATGCCAGATCGATGATCTCGACGCTAGACCCATGGCCTCTTTCCTTGAAGCAGAATCTCGATACCGTATCGGTGTTTGCTTCCCCTACTGAGTCGTCTCTCTCGCAGATTATGGTTGCCAGAACCACTGTCGCTTTCCTCAGCAACAAGTTTTCAGTGCCATTCTCTTCCCAGTCAGAGCCTCGGTATTTTGTTATTTGCCAGAACACCGTGTGGCGGGTCATTTCCCCACAGAGTTCTTTGTGATGTGCATCTCCAACAGCCTTGCCAGGGTCCAGAAGATGGTGATCATTTCCCCAGCAGAATTCCTTGCCTCAGCTTGGCGTTCTCTCTAATCAAGCATTTCGCATCCCTGCATGTAGAATCATATTGTGTTGCATCTTCCCAAATTGCGTAGCATTTCCATTTTCATGGAGCATTACGCCATTGAAAAATTCAAACATACGCATGTAAAGCATAAGGCATTCTCGGCATCCCAAGTGATAAGTCAGAAGTTATTTCCAGTACTCAAACTAAAGATTGTTCATGACTTATCTTTATTATTCCCAGCAGGGGTCGTTGGCCCACGTGCCGCCTCAATTATCATTTTCCCTATTTCTGCCGATGCTAACAGGCATGAAAGTTTCAGGTATTCAGACCGAAGTGGCATTCAGGCCAGTTTTCCGATGTTCAGATCGAAGAAGTTTCCGATGTTCAGGTCGATGCAACTTATGGAACTCCGGTCAGTTTCCCGGTGTTCAGACCGATGTTTGATAATCTAATATCTTCCGATGTTCAAATCGAAGAAGTTTCCGATATTCAGGTCGATGCAACTTGTGGCATTCAGGCCAGTTTTCTGGTATTAAGACCGAAGTCGCACTCATGCCAGTTTCCCGGTGTTCAGACCGATGTTTGATAATCAAGTATCGTCTGATGCTCAGATCGAAGTCATTTCCAGTATTCAGATTGATGAGCGGCATTCAGGCCATGGTTATTTTTGTGTTACCATTTATTTTGGTATTCAGGCTAACATTCTTTTTTCGGTGTTCAAACCGACTCTCACCGTACCAGACGGATTCTTTGTTGATGCTCAGATCAAGATCGTCATTTTGCCGATCCTGACAGGCATTGTTACTCCATTTTTTCACTTCAGTGTAAATTTTCGGGCTTTTATCGTATTCAATCCCTTGATACCTCGAAAGTGTGAAAGTCGTTGCTATCTTCCTTTCGGGTCTCTAGTTGATTGAATAGGGGCAACTGTAAACCAAAAGTTACCCTTCATTTTTCCTGGAAACATGGGATAATGTTTTACACTTCATTAGCATCATATTAGGTCATACTCATTGCATACTGCATTAGTGATATGAAGATCAGGTTTTGATCGAATACTCCTTACCAGAAGGAGCCCACACAAAGCAAGATTGAGAATTGGACTTCATTTTCTAAGTATACAAGTCTCAAGGGTCTCAGGGGGTCCAAGTATCTTATTATGGTCTTCAGTTCATCAAAGAAGGATTCAAAGCTATCAGAGCGTTCATCTGGATTTAATCAGAAATTAAGGTTTCATGGCTACCTGCAACAGGCAATGTTTGGTTGGAAGTAGAGGTGCTCATCCATGTCATGATTATAGAGGCATCTTGGACTAGGAAGATTCACAGTTATCTCAGAAAGATCCATTGGCAATCAGTGTAATCAGTTCCTGATCATTTTGCCCTAAAACTAGGGTTTGGTATAAAATCAGTTTATTTCTGATTCTTTGGGTGAAACTCTTTTCCATGGCCCTCCATATGTCCACAAGGTTCTACATACAAAAAAATCAGCTCTTTATTTGAGCTAGAAGTGCTTCAATTGATCAATGGAATCGGGAATCAGACAGTTTGGGAAAAGTCAACTATGGGGCCAGAAAAGTCAACTCCTGACATTTTGAGAGTGAAATCTCAAAATCCAAGCCTAGGGGATCCTACATGTGAAATTTGATCAAGTTTGGATCATGGATTCATAATTTAATCAGGAATTGGAAAAGTTACTTAATTTGGAAATGGTTGACTTTCCATTTAGGGCAAGTTTTCATGATCGTTACACTCACTTTAAGCCCATTTTTCATCAAGATAAAAGCTCCATTTGAAAAAAACTCCAACATGAAAGTTGTTCCTCTTGTTCCAAGCTTTTTAGAGATATAAAGTTTGCTCCATTTGGATTATAATTGAGAAAGTTATGCTTAGTCAAAGTGAGACATTGTTTTAGGACACTTAGAAAAATTTCTAAGTACAAAATCTTCAAAATTTGTCAGGACTTCTTGGCCAGTTTTCTCGTACTTCAAGGTATTATTTGAAAATACTTTCTTCACAACAATTGTACCTTGCCATGTCCTCTTTCACATCCTTCTGGAATCATCTCATTTGGATCCATGGTTTGAGAGATACATTCATTTAAAGTGCGCACCATGACTTGATTTTCTAGGCAGATTTTGGGCCTGGCTGGCCCAATTAGATTTTCTAAGCATGCTGCACAAACCAGTCACATTTTTTTTACCTCTTTTGGTCATGCATTGGACATCCATTCACTTAATTTTGGCCCAAAATAACAAAATTTTACACCTCACTTCACACTTTTATTCTTATGGATAAATCACTTATTAAAAAGCCCATGAGAACACCTAATCCACCCTATTTAAGAAGCTGAAACCCTAACCCTAAAGGAGCATTGGAATTTCGTGGCAAGGAGACAAAGCTTCATCACATATCAGATTCCATTCCATTTCTATTTTCCATTAGGTAATAATCTCTTCCATGTCCATGTTTTGATATATCCACGCTTGCTTACCATGTTCATCACCATTAATCCTTCCATTTTCATATTTCTTTTTCTTATTTAAAATATTTTCTTCATCCATAAAATTACCCAAAAATATTTTTCACTTTTCTTAACGCTTTATTTAATTTTATATAATTTTTATTTTCGTATTTTTTAATATTAATATTTTATTTTAATTATTTATTCTAAATGGTCCATTTTAACACACTTTTTTTTTATTGATTTTATTATTATGACTTAAAATTATTGTTAGCATTTGATTTTTGGGATGAAGGTTAATCACTGTCTCATGGTCAACCTGACCTTTTCTTGGAATTTTATTTCACATTTTCAATTTATTTTGGATTTATTTTTGACCTAGTTTGGTTGGTTGACTTTTAATTTGACTTCTGTTTTATTTTAATTAATTCTCGTACCAATTTTCATTATTTTTAAAGTCTTTTTGGGGGATGATGATGTCCTGACCTCACCTTATTTAGTTTAATTTTTCATAATTTGCTTAATTAATTTACTATTTATTCTTGATTCATTTCTAACCTAGTCTTATTAATTGACTTTTGGTTTGACCTATGTTTTGTTTTAATTAATTCACGTGTCAATTCTCATTATTTTTAAAATCTTTTTGGGGGATGATGATGTCCTAACCCCACCTTATTTAGTTTAGTTTTTCATAATTTTCTTGATTAATTTGCTATTTATTTGTTATTTTTAAAGTTGAGTTGAATTTTTAGTTGACTTCTTTATGATCGATGTTTGACTTAGGGATTGCTTATGGCAATTGAAGAGATCTTTTTATCCTCCTTTGTTCATCTCATATGCTATGTATTAGAGGCCTTTTACCTTGATTTTATTTGTTCCTTACCTCATTTCCTGATTAAATTATTCAGTGGACCCTTTGTGTGGATATTTTCAGCTGTTTGATTCATTAGTTATCTTTTATACTTGTTTCTCTCATTCATGCTTTCTATTGCTTGATTAATTAACATGTTCATACTCCCATGTGTTGTTTAAATGCTCCATTATTTCATTCTTTGATTCTTGGACTTGACTATATACTTGTTTAATTATCTGATCTGATTGGTAATTGTTGCCTACTTGTATGATGATTGAGGCATATATTCTTATTGTTTGGTTGCCATGAACCATCCCCATTAATAACAAATGTACCCCTCTCCCATGAAGTGTATAGTATTTATTTTCGTTCTTTATTCATCTGTTAATACAAGAATTAAAACAAACATCCGATAATCATTTCAAAACAAGATCAAAAGCTCGATCCAACGTCGAGTAATCATTTTCAAAACTTAACAGAACCATCACGTATTCATCCTTCCTCTTGTAAGTCGATTGCCTCAGGCATCGGCAATTCTCTTGTAAGTCGATTTCTTCAAGCATCACCATCTACCTCTTGTAAGTCGATTGCTTCATGCATCGCCATCTACCCTTATCCGTGGCTCCTCTCCTTGCTCCATCCGTCGACTCTTGTTCCGTTTTGGTAGCACCCATTAGGTAGAACCCTTTGTATGATAACATAGGTAGAATTCCCTTATTCTTTGCATGCTAACATTAGGTAGATGTTCCCATTTGTAAATCCTAACACATAGGTTCATATTGCATGACGACTCTAGGGCAGAGCTTCCCCATTTTTAGACCTTTCGTACGTCTCCGATCTTGTGGCATGTCAGTCTGTTCTGTTGCAAAGAGGTAACTGCCTAAGACTTGATTCAGCAAGCTACGACACCTACTGCTAGGACGTTGAACACATTACCCGCTTTCCTTTGACACAGTTGGTGTCCTCCTTTGTAAGTCCATGTTCAGATGGCAATGCTTAACCCCTAGTTAGCCGAACTACGACAACTCTGATTCTCATGTTCAGATGAGATACGTAGGCACGAGAAGCGATGTCTTACCGAGTTTGACTAACGACTAACAATTAATCTTTGCTTGCTTTCGCCCTTGCTGCGATTCTTTTCTCTCTCCCTCGTTGCGATTGAGACCGTCCCTTTCCCTTGCCCTAGTTGCGATCGAGACCCTTGTTCCCGTAGTTAGTCGAACTACGTTTTTCTCTAATTCTCATTCCAGATGAGATACGTAGGCATAAGACGCGATGTCTTACCGAGAACGCTTCTCCTTAACCCATTGGTAGCCGAGCTACGAAGACTCTGATTCTCATACTCAGATGAGATATGTAGGTAGTGCATGCGACATCCTTGCGATTCAATTTCTTTTAACCTTCCTTTTAGTAAATAGTACTTTAGATATACCTACACCCTTTAGACTAGAACAACATTTATGAAAAGGGCTCCCTATGAGTACCTAGGATGTTTTGGGTGCTTAAAACCTTCCCATTGCATAACCAACCCCCTTACCTAGATCTCTAACATTTTTACTAGTTTTTGATTCGATAAAACTTTTAGGTTTTTGTTCGATTTCTAACCATTCCTTTGGATAAATAGAAGTGCGATGGCGACTCTACTTGTATGGTTTACCTTGGATTTAGTAAATATCTCTAATGGTAACGAATACCCCGCTACACTTGCGGAGCTCAAGAAATTGATCATTCATAGCATCCATCTTTTCATAGACATCTGGGCCCTTAGACGGCTCAGAATGGTAGATGGTGTCGTGTACTTTGGGCATAGTATGCACGACAGGAGGTGGAACGGTAAGGACCGGGCTAGATGCCGGCAGAGAAGCAAATATGGCCGCAAGACCCTCAAGAACGAAGTTGGGAGGCATCCCCCAAGGAAACTCGGCTGGCATAGATGTTGGCGCAAAGTGGGCGCTGGCCGCAGGCACGATTGAAGAATCAATCTCGGAGATGACTATCCTTTGGGGAGGAGTTGAAGGTGTCAGAGACGACTGGCTCTAAGCGGCCATGAAAGACTCCATCAGGGCAGTCAATCTGGCCACTTCCTCCTTGAGTTCACGGTTCTCTTGCTCCAAATGATCCATTAGTCTTGATGCATTGGCCCGGGTGTAGTACCGGTGACTCAGCTTGTCTTCAAAATAAATGAAGAACACAAATTTAGACCATTGAATAAGAAACCTGGAGCAAAACCTGCTTATGCACATGATGCATGCAATGCTTGTGCATATGATTTATTTTTTATATCAGAGCAACTTTAGAGTCCTATTTGCAAATATTGAAAAAATTAATCATTAGACATATATGGAATTATCACATCAATATTATCTGGAAAATATTTTTTACACCAAAGAAGTACAGTCTTGGTAACCAAATACAATACAAGAGAGAAGGAAAATGAACATCCTATGGAACCCTAGAAACAATCATCTAAAGCTCTGGAGATTGGAAGATAAGCTGCACGAAGCCTCTTCACCTCCCTCTCATAGGCTGCCTCCATATTCGCCTTCTCTTTGGCGAGTTAATCATACTTCCTCTTCCAGAACTTGGAAGACTGAGGAAGAAGAGAAGTCAATGCATCATCAGGCTCGTCAATAACCTGGTGCTCAAGGAACTCTATCAAAGCATCCTTCTCTCTAATCTGCTGAATCAACTCCTCTCGTTCACGGATCCAGGCACGTGAATGGTCCTCGTCTCTCAACTCCTCTACTCCTTGGTCAGGGAGGGTTGAAGGCCCAGCCACAACCAAAGGTGTAGGTCTCGGATACTTGTAAGGCATGAGGTACTCAGAAGCTCTCCTCCTAACCCAAGAGGTATAAGGTTCCAAAGCAATACAGTTCTTGGGATCCAGTTCCTTCCTTCCCTTCCTATGGATCTTGCGCCAAGCGCAAACCATCCTATCCTTCAAGTTCTTGGGATCTTTACCCTCTTGAAAGAACAAGCCTTCCAATAAAACGTTGTTAGGTTTATCCTATAAGGGGAACCCAAGCTGACGGCGAGCCAAAGCAGGGTTGTAGTTAATCCCACCACATGTACCAAGAAGAGGCACATTGGAGAACTCACCACAAGAGTCGATAGTCTGCACACCATCATATATACGGTTGTACCAAAAGATAACATCATTAGTGAGAGACATAAGTCTCGTGGACCACCATAGACATCCTTTGTTCTCCTTGAAGGCGACCGTCTGCGGAAAGTGCAAAATAAACCACTTGTACAATAGAGGCAAACATCACACAATGATACCACCACCCTTTGATTTCCTCATATGCAAAGAGAAGTAAGTATCACCCAACAGAGTCGGAACAACATTAAGAGTAGAGAAAATCCTAATAGTGTTCACATCCACAAACTTGTCGATGTTGGGGAATAACACTAACCCATAGATGAGAAGTACAAATATGGCCTCAAAGGCGTCCTCACTCATGGCCTTCCCATACATAGTAGCTTGAGCAATGAGGAACTCAGAAGGGAGACCTTGAATTCCACCTTTGGTAGTCATATGAGCACCAACCAGAGATTCATCTATATGCAACATATAAGCTATCTCTTGAGAAGTAGGAACCCTCTCTAAGCCACTGAACGACAACTGGTCTAAGATAGGTATACCCACAAGATAGGCGTACTCCTCAAACGTGAGCAAAAGCTGAAAATCCGGAAATCTGAAGCAACGGTACAAGGGATCATAGAACTGCACCAATACACTCATCAAACCTTCGTCCACTTGAGTAGTCAGAATAGATAGAAGCTTCCCATAACGAGCCTTGAAACCCAAGGGATCTAATACATAGGATGTCAAATTCCTTAGCTCTTTCAAGTCGGGTTGTCTGAAACTGTACTTCTTCGTATTCCTTCTTGGTCTTTCCATGTCTGAAAATTTGCAAATAAACCTCTTAAGTTCCTGAAAAATTTCTCATTATTGATTATATGGATACAAATAGATGCATGAATGCATGAATGCAACAATCACACTCAAGGATCAAGCAAAGCACACAATACAAAGGTCATGAGATGGATCATGTCATCCTTAATATCAATCATCCATTTTGGTGGATTATGGTTTACACCTTATCAACACCCAAGTTCCATTGATATTAAGGATACAAGAACGGATCAACCATGAATCAAGGGTTTGTTGCAAGTCGCGACCATGGAGTCTCGGTTAAGAACCACCCAAAGGGAGTGTACTAGGGTTTAAACCTGCCAAACATGTTCTACAAGAGGTTCCCATAGTCATCATCCCATCTTTCGGATATTATCGGATAAGCGACTACTCGTATTCCAAAAATATCCTCAAGAGAGACTCATATGAGTGTAGTATCGCGTAACAATCGTATCAAATCTTACACTTGAACGACTTTTGCATTACGTCCTAAAAATAGGCCAAGATGGGCTTGGTAAACTAAGGTCCTTGGCTTCTAAGGTCTATATTAGAAAGAGTAATGCCTAACCACGACTACTCGTGTGACATTATTGATCCCAACATGACCTCCACCAAGTGAATGGGCTTGTAAGTCAACTTGTTAAGGAATAACTCCACACATGTTGATAAGGCTATGCCATTCTCCTATCCTAAGTGCACTCGAGTTCGGGTATAGAACTCATCTCACAAAGATCACCAAGCATACAAGGAATTAATATTCAAGCAATTCAATCATTACATACAATACAGTAATCCCAAATTGCACAAAAAATATGTCACAAAAATAATATACAATACAATACAACAAATATGAAAAGTAGGCAAAACCCACTAGGCAAATAATTTCCCAGCAGAGTCGCCACTTTTCTGTAGCGGGGTATTCGTTACCATTAGAGATATTGACTAAATCCAAGGTAAACCATACAAGTCGAGTCGCCACCGCACTTCTATTTATCCAAAGGAATGGTTAGAAAGCGAACAAAAACCTAAAATTTTTATCGAATCAAAAACTAGTAAAACTGTCAGAGATCGGGGTAAGGGGGTTGGTTATGCAATGGGAAGGTTTTAAGCACCCAAAACATCCTAGGTACTCCTAGGGAGCCCTTTTCACACTTGTTGTAAGGTTGGTATTTTTTGTGAAAATTTGTTTGTGCAAACATGATTGAAGAGATGAGAGAAGAATATACAAGTTATTTACAATTTGTGTTTGGATGGATAAACCCATTGCCTACGTACCATCTTAAAAAAGATTAGGATCAAAACCTCGTAGTTCGGGGTAAAAATCTCAAAACAAGTGGGTGAATTGATTGGTCCAAAAGCCTTAAGGCCTTTTGTTATCCAAGGGAGAAAACTCAACCTAAAACCACAAATCCACCATGTGAGGATAGCTTCAACATTCTAGTGAGGGGTTAACCCTATAATAAGCATGGAAGACTCATTGTCCATCACTAAGGATATAGGTGAGTATTATATCTACCTCAAGGATAACTCAAACCTAATAGATAAAGGTTATGAAAAAGTTTTTGATTAAGAAAGTGGCCATTGAAACCACAAAAATATTTGAATGGGTTATATTTACCAATGAAAAGTGTTTACAAAGTATGGTCAAAGTTGGCTTAAAGATTCAATTCAAAATAAGTGTTATGAAAAGGAAGTTGGAAAATAAAAAGCATAATGCTTAGGTTTCTAATGTTTTAAAACAAGTGTTAAATGTTTGCACAAAAAGTTTTGGCTTGAGTTAGAGTGGAGGGAAGAAGAAGAATGGCTAAGGTCCTAATCATACAAGAGATGAAGGATAAGAAACAAGACCGCAAATGGAGTTCCTCTCTTGAGATCATATTGATGATCCAAGTATCTCTCGTCCTTTGGAATATGCAAGCAAAATAAGTGTAAGCTCAAGCAATCAAATTAATCAAGCAAGCTCTTAGAAGATCCCCAATGGCTCTTGTATCTTTCACTTTGGATGAACATGGCAATGGTTCTTCAATTTGGCTCAAATATGATTCCCTAGCAAAAAAGAACACACATCAAAAGGTTCCATGAAGCAACTCAAGAATGGACAAGAGTGAGTTTAGAGATTTGGTCCTTCTAATCCATCTTCAACATTTAAGGCCCTTTTTTTACTCCAATTTTCATCAGGAATGTCCTAGAAACTAAGTCCATTTGTCCATTCTTTTGCATTTGGTCCACAACAATCAAAACAAAACACAAGCACAATAATATATACCCAATTATGTGCTCATGTGAGCAAAAGGCAAATTGTATTAACATAAACATGTGCTCAAATGAGCAAAGGAAAAAGCAAATGAATAATATGTACAAGAATAGTAAATTGCATAAATGTAAAGAGCAAGAATTAAATGTTAATGGTTAATGGTTAGTGTTAGAGTTAGTGTGCCATAAGGAAATTTAGCGCTATGTTAAGCAATCGTAATTGGACTTATGTAGAAGTCACAACTATCTGAGGCCGGTCAATAATAATGTAGGCAATAACACAAGTTAGAGATTTTGATTAGTGAATCAAACTCCTACAACTTGCCATGCCAAAAAGAATATGAGAAATGATCTTGTATTGATTTAGGTTCTTTGCATGATTAGGAAGCAACCTATCCTTAATGCAAAGCCATTCACTTGATCCATGATCAAGTTGAATTAGATTTGAATCAAGGAAGGTTAAACCTCCATGTATCAATGTTAACCACCAATCTTTAACTCATTGATCAAAAAAGAAAAAGAAGAAGAGGAAGAAGAAGATGAATATTAAAGTACATTAATGGAAATGGAATGAGATAATCAACAAGCATTGACCAAAGATAGAGAAGATCGAGGTCAAACAATAGAAAACAGAAGCAAAATGAAGATTAGAAGTCAAGAAACAAATAAAGTATTTTTGGTATTTTTCAATATTAAAATAAAACTTGAATTAAAATAATAAAGAAAGGTCAAACTTCAAACAAACTTCAAATCAACTTTGAAAAGTCCAAGTGAATTATCCCAAGTTCAACAAGGTCAAACAAAGTTTGACAAAAAATTTCAACATTTTTAGAAGTCAGAAACTATTTTAAATCAATTAAAAATGCATAAAAATAACCTAATTGAACTAAAATCTCAAATAAATCTCAAATCAATTAATAAATTTATAAGAATATTTTTCATAGATCTATCATCATTCAAAGAGGTTGGAAGAATATTTTTGTATTTTTTGGATATAAAAAACTATTTAAAATGAATTAAAAATAAACAGAAAAAGGAAAATTCCTAAAAAATATCAAATGATAAAATAAAAAATATTAAAATTCATTTTTAGAAACTAGAAATTAAAAGGAGAAAAATGAAATTGGTCTCATATTTTTTGGACCAATAATGAAAGAGATATGAATTTTTAAAATGAAATGGAATTAAAAAAAATAAAAGAAATTAAAATCAGAAATTAAAAAAGATGGAAAAGCGTGGACCGTCTGATGATCTCTCATTAATTGACGTGGATCATCACGTGGCCAAGAAGCGCACGCTCACCATACACGCTAGTAAGCTGAGTAACACATGGCCTTTAAAATAGTCATAACAAAGAATGGATGAGATCAAATCTGGAAAAAGCAGTGGACGACTCAGATCTAATCTGGAGAAGGGACGGTGACCAGCGCCACCGTCTTCTCCAGCCAACTTCTGGCCAAGCTTCAAGTTGGAGAGAAACAAATGTTCATGAAAAACCACGATCCAGATACCAATCGAAATCTGGGGTGATGTACATCACCCCTGTACCAACCAAATCCACTTTAGGTTTCTACATTAACAGAAATCAGAGATGGAAATTCTGTGGTGTTCAAATGAACTTAATGGATTTTGAAAATTAAAAGCTCAAGAATGTTGCCTCTTTGCAGAGGACTTCAGATCACACAATAACAGCAAGAAATAACAAGTATATGAGTAGATTTGAAGAAATTAAAATGTGAGGTAAACCTCTGATTTGCAAAGCTTGGAGTCACAATTCCTTGCTATGGATGCTTGCAGTTCACTCTATGAATCAAGGAGAAGAAGACTAAGGAACTTTAGATCTCAGAAAACAATCGAGGTAATTGAATTCTAGATCTGAAAATTAAGAGAAAAATGAGAGAGTTCCTTTGGTGTGAGGGTGATGGTTCAATTGTATAGCATTTAGGGCGCCTTAAGGTTAGTGAAATGAAGAGAAATAACATTGTATTTATAGGCAAGGCAAGCTGAAATGCATGATCATTCCATTGTATGAATGGAAAGGGCCTCCATGCATGGGCCTGTACAGGCGCATGGAGGGCCCAATTCTACTTGGATTTGGCAGCTGATGACAAGCAAATGCAAATTGGACATGTAAATTGTGCATAAACACCTCATGCAATGCAAATTTTAATGATTTTCAAAAATGTGCCATAATGTTCATGTCTTCGAAAATGGCTCTTCCAAACTTGAAACACCACCTCATGAGTAATGGTTGGAAAGCTTTTTGCATGTGGATTAAATGTTATGTTGATCAAAACTCCATTTGAGCCTTGGAAATTAATGAGAAGTGGTCATGAAGTGTAGGGTGCAAAACATGTACATGTGAGATTTTCAAAATTGGCCAAAGTTCAAGCCCTTCTGTTTCAATGTTGCAAGCTCCAAATGACAAAATCTTCAACATCAAAGTTGTACATATTTTCTAGATAATCAATTTGGACTTACATTTTGCATCATTTGGATTTTTGATGAAGATGTTATGGGCATTTGAAGTTGGACTGTTTCACATTTCAATGCATTTGGTCCAAAGTGACCTATAATGTTTTGCATTATCACATGTATTTATTTTAGGATTTTGAAATTTTACTCAACATAACATTTTAAGTAGACATCGTAATATTTCCAATGCATTTGATCCCACCTCAAAATAATGAAAAATGAATGAGTTATGTCCTTGGGAAGTTGACCCAAAATTAGGGTTTCAGTCAAAATGACCTATAATGTCTTGGAATGGATGATGATCTTCCAAGCTTCAAATAATTTTTTTATGAACATGAAAGTTGTTCATATGGTTCTTAAGAACATTGTTTATCTTGGGGTAATCTCCATTTGACAAACACATCAAAAGTTAGGTCTCAGTGTATTTCAAAATGGTCAGATGAATTGACTGATCAACTTCTCAAGTCCAAACCTTATATCTTGATGAATTGATGATTGAGGACACTCAATTAAGTTCAAATATGCATGAAATTATTAATTAAAGGACTTCCCTTGATTGTATTTGATCATGGATTGAGGTTGCTTCATGAGCAAGGCATAGTTGATGAGTAGATGAATTAGGGTTTCCTTGGGAAACAAGCCTCAAGCCCCCTTGATTTTCTTTGATCAAAATGATGAATTGAGACACTTGGGAGGCATATTTTATGGATGAGAGCTTTGGGAACCATTGTCATGCTTGCCTTCATCTTCAATTGGCCCTATCAATGCACATGGGATCTCTTAAAAGCTTTGGACCTAGTGACTGCTCAAGCTACAAACAAAAGATGTTAGTGACATATTTTTGTGATTTTGGTTAGTAAATAAAATGAGAAAAGAAATAATATACAATTCAAGCATGCTTGGTGATCTCAAACCAACTCTCAAAAGATCCCACCCAAAGGTAAGGAGCCAAGATGCTTATGATCCTTGAGGCAATGCAACTACAATGTTATGATGCCATGAGGGACCTTGGGGTCAAAATTAGGGTCTTACACCAGCCCCCTTAGGCAAAAAGAGTTTAACCTTTCTCATTCCCCACTGAGTTATTTCCTCATGGATGATCATTACTTTAGTTTCCTCGCTAGTTAATTATTTGGATGGAACCACTCCCCCTGGGTTATATGCTCATTGGGTTGAGTCTTTGTTTGACCGTTTCTTTCTAGTTACTACCTAGATGGATATTTTGGTTCCCTGAGAGTCTATTACCCAGTAACTGGTAATATACTTCTCGATTTTTGAGTACTTTACTCTATTCCCAAGTCCTGGTAAAGGTAATTTACTTCCTTTATTTTTCCCAAGCGGATTCATTTTCACGTTTCCCCCCAGGAAGTCTATCCTTGGTACGTTCATCCTATTCTTCCTTCGTTGGTTTTCTACATAGTAAAAAGGTAGTTGTAATCCCTACTTTTATTCCCCAAAGTGTTAATCCTTGATATGTTCATCCTAACCGACGACAAATTGTTTCCTCTTTGCGGTCTTCTGCCCAGTAATAGGTAGTTGTAAAATCCCGCTTTTCCCCCCCTGAGTCTATCCTTGATATGTTCATCTTAACCGACGACGGATATTCTCTTTGGTATTCTTTCCAATAACTAATAGATATAATTTCTATTTTTCTCCCCGGAAATCTATCCTTGATATGTTCATCCTAACCGATGACGGATATTGTTCCTTTGAGTCTATCCTTGATATGTTCATCTTAACTGATGAAAGATTTTCTCCTCGTTGCGGTCTTCTTCCCAGTAACAGGTAGTTGTAGAATCCTGCTTTTCCCCTCATAAGACTATCCTTAATATGTTCATCTTAATTGATGACGAATATTCTCTTTGGTATTCTATCCAATAACTGATAGATATAATTCCTATTTTTCTCTCCGACAGTCTATCCTTGATATGTTCATCCTAACCGATGACGGTTATTCTTCCTTTGAGTCCATCGTTGATATGTTCATCTTACCCGATAACGAATTGTCTCCTCTCTTTGGTTTGTTGCCCAGTAACTGGTAGTTGTAAATCATATTTGACCTTTTCCCCGGTAGGTTATTCTTTCCCCAGTAACAGGTAATGAATATACCTCTTTCTCCTCAGCGAGTCATCCTTGATAGGTTTACCCTAACCGGTAACGGATGTCCCTCTATCAGAGTATATTATCTTCCTACCCAGCAACCGGTAGTAGATAATCTCTGGTACTCCTGTGTTAAAGTTCATTTTCCCAAGTTATGTTTGAGTGCGTATTTCCCCCAATGAAGTCGCCAATCCCCTGTTTGGTTCGACTATTTCAGCCTTGTTCTCATCTTCCTGTTTCCCCTGCATATTTTCCCTTATCCCCAACCGAGCCCTTCGATAGATTTATTTTCGAGGAATTCCTTTCGTGTCTCTAGTAGTTTTTAAGTCGTAGCCTGGCCTACACATAACTTTTATCCCCTAGAGTCTCTGTCTCCCCAGTGAGTTTTCCTTATGGAATGCATTATGCTCCTATGGACTTTCAGTCTCTCTAGATTTTTTTTCTCTGTGGCAATATATTTCCCATGAAGATTTCTTTTAACATTCATATCATATGCATCATGAGGTCTCTTAGGGACCAAAATTTGTTTCTATATGTTGTTATTTAAGTCCATTCAACTGAATTGATACGAAGATTTTAACCTTCACATCCTCAGCTAAAATGTCCTTAAATATGGCCAGCTGTAAGACCCTAATTTTGACACTAAGATCCCTCATGCTATCCCATCATATGCATTAGCTTTGGGATCACACCTTGGCATCCTCCTTACCCCTTATTTCTTGGGTTTGCATTGGGAGAGGTCACCCATCACATTTGATTGTATCATACTTTATCTTTCCTTATTTACTAACCAAAATGGCAAAAATATATGCTTATGTATAGCTTTGTTTCTTTTGTAGGTAGTGTGTGCATCCACCAATGCCTCATCAAGCTCACTACTAGGGTTTCAGACCCTTAATGCAAGGAGATCAATCAAGAGATGGTTCACATTGATTCTAGACATCATATAGGGATCCCCATGATCTTCACATATCATTTTGATCAAGAATTCATTAAGAGTTTGAAGCATGTTTGCCTTGGAAGCACTAATTCATCTGGGTATCTTGCGTGACTTCCTCAGCAAGTTTCTTCATCATTTGATCAAATATTTCAAGGGATACTTCATATTACATCATATTATGCATATATGATCCTCCATGAGACCAAAAGATCAAGAGAATGTCAAGTTTGCAAGATGGTTCATCATGGTTGACCAGTGCAACTCAACTAGTCAAAACTGGGGTTCCCTAGACCCTATCTCCTACATTTTTTATCAAATGAAAATGATTCGAAGAGAAACGTTACTCCTTATGACATTCAAAACAACTTTCATGTTTAAGTCAAGATCTACTTTTTCTTGGAAAGTCACTTTTTATGGTGAAAGATTATAGGTCATTTTGTCTGAACCCTAGTTAGGAGGTCAACTTCCAAGGACTATAACTTCCTCAATTTTTATGATATGAAAGCCATTCAAGTTCCATGATCAAATTCAATATGTCCTATTCAACTTTTATTCTTGGAATAAGTTCAAATTCAACTTGCAAATGCATGTGCCAGGAGGAAACATTATAGGTCATTTTGGGCCATTACCATTGAACAAGTGATTTTCCTCAACTTATAAAATGCATAACTCCTTCGTGCCAAATCCAAATGAGTTCAAATATGGGACCAAATTAAAGAGGTTTTAAGGATCTAAAACTTTGATGAAGTAACTTTTTCAATTTGAAGCTCATAGCAAAATTTATTCAAGGTGGAAGAAGTGAACATTTGACTTGGTACTTTGAAAATTTTCAAATATGTTTAATTTTCCAAACTTCCACCTCAAAATTCATCATGATCCATGCTTAAAATGGAAAAGTGTTCAACATGAAATTTGTTCCCCTTGATCTCACCTTTCTAAAAAGTTTGTGATCATCGCAATTGGCCAAGAAATGAAGGACTTGCCCATGGGTTCTTTTCAAAGGATCATTTGGATGGATTTCACATTCACTTTTCAATCTCCTTTGCATGACCACATGACATGATTTCATCATTGCACATTGGTGATTTTGGACCTAATAGAATCATTTAATGGGCCTATCACACGCCCATGCAAGTATGCAAGGAAATTGCTAATTTTGGCAAATTTTGAAAGTGTGTGAAAATGAATTGCAATGCCAATAAATACAACCCTTTTGGCTAGGAATTAAGGACCTCATGTCCAAGCTTTGAACTTGCAATCCAAACCGTCATCAGTAAAGGATAATCTTGAAGGTTTTCCTTTGAAAATCGAGCTTCAAATCTCATTCTATTTTGAGATTGAAACTCCAAGAGACCAAGCTTTTATGTGATCCAATTCCTCTCCTATAAGCTTCTGAAGCCAAGCCAAGGACAATTGGAAGCAAGATCAAGCAAGGTTGAAGCTCACTCGAAGGTGATTTTCCAGAATTTTCATCTCTTCGATTCTCTCTCAATTCTTCACTATTCTTTGTGATTTTTGGTTGGATGAAGTCCTACCAATGTAGGAAACAAGATTGAGTTGCTTTAAGGTTAAATCAAAGCAATTCAATTCATGATCCTCAAAATTCAAATCCTTGTATCTTCTTATATACTTGGAATTGGAGAAAATTAAGGCCAGATTCGTGATCATGAGCATTTTCTCTTTAAAATAGTGTCCTTGTTTTTCATTTTTCATTGAGTTGAAGGTGGACCAGTCCGGTGAGGTCCGCCAGAGAAGATGACCGGAGCTCTAGCTCCGGTGGTGTGTTGGCGTGTCCAGAACCATTTGATCATCATCTCATGTTTTAATCTCAGCGTCTCCTTTTAATTACCAAGTGTATGGCGTAGTTGACAAAGGTGTTTATGGAACGCGCGCGCTTGGCCATCAGATCTGCCACCTCAATTAATGAGGGAGATCTGATGGGCCTTGTTTTTTTGTATTTTCTGAATTCTCATTTAATCCACGTATTTTATTTTATTAATAGAAATTTCATTTTTAATCCAAAAAATATGGTACTTTCACCAAAAATCTTTAAATATTTGTCTATTTCATATTCTGAATTTAAATTATTTTTTGGATTAATTTTGATATTTTTCATGAATTAAATTTTTGTGTGCATGATTTTAATTGTTTAAAAAAAATTTTGACTTTTCAAAAATCATGAATTTTTTTGTCTAAGGTCCTTTGACCTTGTTTGACCTAGGATAAATCTCTTGGCCTTTTATTTGGTGTTTTGAAGAGATTTTAGGTTTTGACCAAATTAAATTGTATTTTAATGCATTTTTAAATTGATTTTTAATTGATTAATTGTGTAAAAATTATGTTGAGCCATTTTTATGGTCTTGTGATGTTTGAATTTCGGTTTGGGCCTTGGTAAAGGTTGATTGACTTTTGTTGCATTAAAACCATTGGATCTAGGGGATTGGTGAAATGTACATTTCATCTCCCAAAATGAATGAATGGTTTTTATTTGATAAAATTCCTCCCATGATCAATTTGTGTTTCTCTTATTCCCTTCCCTCTTCAGTTTCATCCCTATTCTTTCCCATTCCCGCATTTGACCAATGAAATCTCTAATGTCTTAAGGCTAATTGGTTCATCAATGACCTTGTGTCAGATGAACCAATACAAGTATGACTGAGATAGGTCCCTCCCTCTTGATCTTTCTTTTAAGTGTGTGGTATGTTTTAGGAATTTGGTTCATTATACCAAATCTCTAACATGCATTAACACCTAAATTTTTATTGACCGACCTCAGATAGTTGTGACTTCTACATAAGTCCAATTACGATTGCTTAACATAGAGCTAAATTTGACCCTAAAGGCATAACATTCTAGTAAGAGAGATTGTAAGTCTCCCATCCTTCATGGTATTGTATGGAAACTTGACCTTTTTTCTTTCCTATGGAAGATGTTTTGGTTCAAGGATCCATGCTTATGAACGGATGGTTAAGTGTTCTCCAAAGAATGACTTAATCAATTAAAAGACATCTCTAACACTTGGCTAACCTTTGACTAACTCTTATTAATATTGCTTTAATTTCAAGTCATTTACTTTATTCAATTTAAGTTTCAGTCATTTATCATTCATTTCCATTTATATTTCATTTAACTTGTTTATGTTTATGCCATTTTCACTTTGCTCTTTTGAGCCATATCTTATGATTGTATATATTGTTTGTGTATCTTGATTTTACTTGTGGTCTTAGGACCTTAAAACACTTAATAAACAACAAAAAACCCTAAAAAATATTTGGTGAACTATTGATCATGATCTGAAATTTTGGACTTAAGATTAGGCAATATTCCCTGTGCAAAAAGGACTTGGCCAATGCTAACATTTTGAGACCAAGTTATTGTGAATTGGGTCATCATCTGATGCAAGCCTTGGACTCTGTTTGAATTCATCTATTACTTTGTCTTAGTGCTAATTGTTATTTTGATCTTGTGTCTGATGCTTTGTTCTGAGTTGATCAAGGAATGTTTCATCTGGTACATGGGAAGACTGCTAGCTATGGGATTTGCTTGCTTGGATGTGGCTATCTTTATTTGATGTCGTGGTCTTCTTGATGTTTGGATATTGCTAATTTCTTGTTGAGTATTGCTTATATCAAAGTCCAAAGGGAAAATGGGTTTTCTATATGACATTCTTGTTTGTTGGATTGCATCCCATTGGTAAGATATTTTCAACTCTTAACTTTTAATTTTATGCTTAGGATAGCCTCTTCATCTTCTCTCACTTCTTGAATTTCAAAATATCTCCCCCTTTTCAAAAACTTTCTTTGCTTGTGATTTCAAACTTAGACCTGATTTCAAAAAGAAACTTTGGCATTATGCCAATGGATTTTCAAACATTTTCTTAAATCAAATTTGTAAATAAACTTAATCATATTGACTTAAAATTTCAAAAGACAAAAAAGAACTAAAAACTTCATTCAAAATTTTTGGCCCCTTTGTGCCCTTTTCATTCAAACTTTTGTTAAAAGCAATTCACCAACTTTGAAAATGTTACCACGAACTACGAGGTTTTGATCCCTCATTTTTATATTGGTACTTAGGCACAAGACCGGAGATCTTGACAAACATAAAAATATAATCATTGAATTATTTTCTCATCCCCACACTCTATTTTTCTCAAACATCATTTATGCCAAAAACACATACACACATAAAAAAGAAGGGCTCCCTAAGAGTACATAGGAAACTTTGGGTGCTAACACCTTCCCTCTGTGTAACCAACCCCCTTACCTGTAATCTCTGGCATTTTATTAGTTTTGATTTGAAAACTTCTTATCTTTGGGTTTGTTCGTACTTTTCCCTTTTCTTTGGAAACAATAAAAGCGCGGTGGCGACTCTGGTTTTATTGACGTTAAGTTTATCCATAGTTTAATGGTCATGAATTTACCGCTACACCTATCTAGACGCATCACAGTCAAATTAGGAACCTCATTCCAAAATTTCACTACAATCATGGAAGCCAATGTTGCAAGAGCATCTGCCATCCGATTTTCATCTCGAGGGATATGATGAAACTCAACATTTGTAAAGAAAGTTGAAATCCTCCTCGCATAATCTTTGTATGGTACAAAATGGGTTGATTCGTCTCCCATTCACCTTTGATTTGATTTACAACCAAAGTTGAATTTCCATAGACGTCGAGATATTTAATTCTGAGATCGATGGCCTCTTCAAGCCCCATAATGAAAGCTTCGTACTCAACCATATTGTTTGTACACTTGAAGGTCAATCTAGCTATAAACAGAAAATGAGTGCCTTAAGGAGTAATAATCACTGCCTCAGTGCCAATACCATACGAATTAACATCTCCATCAAATACCATGCTCCTCCTGGAACCAGGTTCAGGCCCTTCTCCAAGCAATGGTTCATCATAATCTTTCATCTTCATGTACAAAATCTCTTTGTCGGGAAAATCATATTGTATTGACTGGTAATCTTCAATAGGTTGGTGAGCCAAATGGTCAGCCAAGATACTACCTTTAATAGCTTTCTGAGATCAATATTTAATATCATACTCAGATAACAACATTTGCCTATGGGCAATCCTCTCAGTTAAAACAGGCTTCTCAAAAATGTACTTGATTGGATCCATTTTGGATATCAACCAGGTAGTTTGATTCAACATATATGGGTGCAGAAGCTTAGCAGCCCAAGCCAATGCGCGTCATGTCTTCTCAAGCATGGAATATCGAGTCTCAAAGTCGGTGAATTTCTTACTGGGGTAGTAAGTTGCATATTCTTTCTTCCCAGATTCATCTTGCTGACCAAGTACACAGCCCATACTTTCATCAAGTACAATCAAATACATGATCAATAGTCTTCCTTCTAAAGGCGGCGACAAAATCGGAGGCTTAAGCAGATACTCCTTGATACTATCAAAAGCTTTATGGTAATCTTCGGTCCAATCACACGACTGATCTTTCCAAAGAAGCTTTAAAGTAGGCGCACATGTGGCAGTCATATGCAATATAAATCTCGAGATATAATTCAAGCGGCCGAGAAAACCTCTGACTTGCTTCTCAGTTTTGGGTGCATCCATCTCTTGTATTGCTTTGACCTTAGCAGGATCAACCTCAATACCCTTCGCACTAACAATAAAGCCCAACAACTTACCAGAACGAACACCAAAAGTACACTTATTGGGATTCAAGTGGAGTTTATACTTCCTTAAATGTTGGAATAACTTCAACAAATGCTCAACATGTTCTTCCTCATCACTAGATTTCACAATCATATCATCAACATAAACTTCAATCTCTTTATGCATCATATCATGAAAAAGAGTGGTCATAGCGCTCCGGTAAGTTGCACCATCATTCTTCAAATTGAAAGGCATCACTCTATAATAGAATGTTCCCCAAGGTGTAATGAATGTGGTCTTCTCCATATCTTCAGGTGCCATCTTGATTTGATTATAACCGGAAAATCCGTCCATAAATGAAAAGACTTTGAATTTAGATGTATTGTCTACCAACATATCAATGTGTGGTAGAGGAAAATCATCTTTCGGACTGGCTTTATTCAAATCTCTATAATCGACACACATGCAGCCTTTTCCATCTTTCTTCAGGACATACACAATATTGGTCACCCACTACGGATATTCGGGGGTAACAAGGAAACTAGCATCAATCTGCTTCTGCACTTCCTCCTTGATTTTTACTGCTATATCAGGATGAGTCCTTCTCAATTTCTGCTTGATTGGTGGGTATTCTGGTTTCAATGGAAATTTATGATCCACAATCTCATAATCCAAACCAGGCATGTCTTGATAGGACCAAGCAACCACATCAGAATAATCTCAAAGAAGATCAATCAACCCCTTGTTAGCTTTTGGACATAGTTGAGACCTAATCTTGACTTCTTTCACATTATCATCGAAACCCAAGTTGACCAATTCAATTTTCTCTTCAAACGACTGATTGGCTTTCTCCTCGTGCTCAAGCAAATGGGATAACTCATCAGATACTTCTTCATCATCATTTTCTTCCTCAGCTTCAAACACAGTGAAATCAAAGTTTGGAGAGGGAGTAGGATCATTATATTCAATGGGTTTGAGAACCGACTTGCATAATGATTTGATATTTTGATTTTAGAAAAGTCGAGTGCAAACAAATATTATGCAGATGGAAATATTATTATTATTTATGTTCTTTATGATTACCATTTTCAGAAAAAGCGAAAAGTAAAAATAAAACATCATAGATGTGGATGAATGAAATTGTATTTCATTGATGATAATCAGGAAAATGCCCAATAGTGTTCACTTCTCCCTTAGGCATAGGAGAAGGATTTTTCTCAAAAATATTAAAAACAAATTACTTAGAACGGTGAATGACAGTAGGAACATCAAGAGCAACCCAATTGTTGTAAGTCTGGCCATGTGTAACAAAATTGTCACAAACTTCGTCTACATCACCATTGTCTTCAATAATTCCAACTGAGTGTTGATCATTCTCATGGGTGCCCTAGCTTTCTTTAATTCATCAGCAATGGACAAAGCTTGGAACGGCGTTCCAACTTCCTCCTCAGCATCAACATACGGGAAAGATGACAAATGACCCACCAATAATACCTTCTCTCCACCAACAACGACAAGCTTGCCATTCTTCACAAATTTCATCTTCTGGTGTAGAGTAGACGTCACAGCTCCAGCTTCATGAATCCATGGCCTCCCCAACAGGCAGCTATAGGCCTGGTGGATATCCATTACCTAGAAATTAATTTGGAAATCACTCTGACCTATCTTCACTAGAAGGTCCACTTCTTCAATAACAGTTTTATGCGAATCGTCAAACGCTTTAACAACTACACTGATATACCTCATCGGGGCGCCTTGATAGGAGAGTCTTGACAGAGTTGACTTTGGAAATACATCCAATGATGATCCAGTGTCAACAAACACATTGCATAGAGAATCCTTTTTACAATTCATCAAAATGTACAGGGCTAAATTGTGATTTATGCCTTCCTCATGAAGCTCTTCATCACAAAAATCAAATTGTTACAAGAAGTGATGTTGGCAACAATGTGGTCAAACTGATCCGCAGTAACATCGTGTTTCACGTAAGCTTGTTCCAACACTTACTACAATGCTTCTCTGTGCGCTTCAGAATTCATCAACAATGACAACACATAGATTTTTGACGATGTCTGAAGCAGCTTCTCCACAATGTTAAATTCATTACTTTTTATTAATTATAAAACATTATCATCATTGTTAGCTTTGATTTTTCCAGATTCACCAAACTGCCACATTAGAGCAATAACTGGATTCACTGCAGGAACTTCTGCCTTCTTTCCCACTGAAACATCTTCTACAATCTTTGGAAAAACTGGACTGAAACACATGACTGCTACGGATCACCTTTGCAATATCTGCAATATTTACCACTGAGTCTGCAACTGGTAGGGGAACCTCTTGACCATTTTCATTCACTATGGTATTATACTGATATGGTACAGCTTTATCGAATGCATAAGGGACATGGCCCGCTAACCGTATTACCAACTGCGATACCGATCTGTTGACATTATTGATGTTGCTGCTATTAAACAGAATGACTACCTGCTCAGGGGTCTTGAATACCGGCTCAATGACATTCACATCATTTCCCATATCCCTCGACTGTTGAATCTGAATTACATCCTCATCCATCAACTTCTGGATATCCCTTTTGACAATCATATACCCACGGGGGTTCATACTACAAATGACACAATCATCATGGTCATGTTCACTGTCACTAATTTAACACAAAGTTCTATGCATTTCCACCAGAGATGTACGAATACGCCTCACATCAAAAACTCTTAAATTTCCCGGACGGCCGTCCACCATATTGATAGAAGTGTTACCATGAGCAGGCAGCAGATTGGCTTTCACATTCGGCGCTTGGTCTTCAAAGGACACCATACCACTCTTCACAAGCTTATGAACTTCATATTTTAGAGGGTAAGAGTTCTCGATATCATGACCAAGAGCTCCCTGGGAAAAGCACAATGAAGATCAGGTTTGAACCACCACGGTAGTGGCTCAAGAATTTGCAGAGGGTTTCCCAGATGGATAAGATTTTTGATTACCAATGACGGGTACAGTTCTGCGTAGGTCATAGGAATAGGGTCAAATGAGACCTTCTTCCTTTTAAAATCTTGCTGATGATGATTGTTGTTATTGTTGTAGTTGGTTCTTTGTTGCGGTTGTTCCTAATGTTGTTATTGCTGAATTGGAACTGATTGATTATTGGAATTGTTGGAAAAAACTGGAATCACTGAAGATACCTGGTGCTGATGTTGATGGGATTGAGAACTTTTCCTCACATGAGGCCTCCTCTGCCTCCCAGTTGACACTGAATTAGTTTCTCCTTCTTTCTTCTTGGAAAAGATGCCACTATACTTCTTACTACTTGACGCTTCATCCTTGGACAGACGTCCTTCACTAACTCCTTCCTCTAGTCTCATCCCCATATTTACCATTTCAGTAAAATCATTGGGGGCACTTGCAATCATACATTCATAATAAAATGAACTCAGCATTGTAATACCCTAATTTTGACCCTAAGATCCCTCATGGCATCATAACATGGCATTTGCATAGCCTCAAGGATCATAAGCATCTTGGTTCCCTTTGCCTTTGGGTGAAACCTTTTGTGAGTTGCTTTGAGATCACCAAGCATACTTGAATTGTATATTATTGCTTTTCTCATTTCATTTACTAAAACCAAAAACACAAAAATATGTCACTAACATCTTTTGTTTGTAGCTTGAGCAGTCACAAGGTCTAAAAGCTTCTAGGAGACCTTATGTGCATTGATATGGCCAAGAGAAGACGAAAGCAAGCATGGCTATGGTTCTCAAACCTATCCATCAAATATGCCTCCCAAGTGTCTCAATTCATCATTTTGATCAAAGCAAATCAAAGGGACTTGAGGCTTGTTTCCCAAGGAAATCCTAATCCATCTGATCATCAATTGTGCCTTACTCATGAAGCAACCTCAACCCATGGTCAAATAAAATCAAGGGAAGTTCTCTAATTCATCAATTCATGCATATTTGAACTTATTTTAGGGTTCTCAATCATCAATTCATCAAGATATGAGGTGTGGACTTGAGAAGTTGATCAGTCAATTCATCTGACTATTTTGAAATACACTGAGACCTAACTTTTTATGTGTTTGGGAAATGGATATGACCCCAAGAGAAAATATGTTCTTAAGGACAGTATGGACAACTTTCATGTTCATAAAAAATTTATTTGAAGCTTGGAAGGTCATCATCCATTCCAAGACATTATAGGTCATTTTGACTAAAACCCTAATTTTGGGTCAACTTTCCAAGAACATGACTCATTCATTTTTCATGGTTTGGATGTGGGATCAAATGCATTGGAAAGCTTAAGATGTCTAATTCAAATTTTATGTTGAGAAAAATTGCAAAATCTTAAAATAAATACATGTGATAATGCAAAACATTATAGGTCACTTTGGACCAAATGCATTGAAATGTGAAAAAGTCCAACTTCAAGTGCCCATAACTTCTTCATCAAAAATCCAAATGATGCAAAATTTAAGTCCAAATTGATTGCCTTGAAAAGATGTATAACTTGCATGTTTAAGATTTTGTTATTTGGGATTTTCATCACTGAGACAGAGGGCTTGAACATTGGCCAATTTTGGAAATTTCACATATGCATGTTTTGCACCCTACACTTCAAGCTCAATTTTCATTAATTTCCAAGGCCCAATTTGAGTTTTGATCAACATAGCATTTGTTCCTTATGCAATAATATTTCCAACCATTACCCATAAGCCTATGTTTTATGTTTGAAAGCATCATTTTCGAAGAGAAGAACATTTGGGTGCATTTTTAGAAACTTATTGAAAACACATTGCATGAGCTCATTACATTACTTCTGCACGTCCATTTTTATTCCATTTGATATCAGCTTGCAATTCCAATCGGAATTGGGCTCTCCATGCGCCTGTACAGGCCCATGCATGGAGGCCCTCTTCATTCATGCAATGCTTTGTTCATGCTTCTACCTTGCCAATTGCTATATATAGGAGTGCTTGACCTCTCATTTCTTCAACCTGAAGGCGCCCCAAATGCTGTGCAATTGAAACCTCACACTCACACCAAAGGAACTCTCTCTTTTTTCTCTCAATTTTTAGATCTAGAATTCAGTTGCCTCGACTGTTTTCTTAGATCTAAAAGTTCCTAAACCTCATCACCTTGATTCATAGAGTGTATTGCAAGCTTTAGCACCAAGGAATTGTGAATCCAAGCTCTGCAAATCAGAGGTTTACTTCTGATTTTAAATTCTTCGAATCAACTCATATATTGCTTGTTTCTTGTTGTTGTTGTGTTGTGTGAAGTCCTCTTCACAGAGGCAATCATTTCATGCTTTGAATTTTCAAAATCCAACAAGTTTCAGTTGAACTCCATGAAATTCAACCTCTAATTTCTCTCTCAATAGGAATCTAGAGTGGATTTGGTTGGTACAGGGGTGATGTACATCACCCCACCTTTCATTTGGTACCTGGATCGTGGCTTTTCGTGCACATTTATTTCTCTGTATTTTTTGGACTTCGTCGGAGCTGACCGGAGAAGACGGTGGCGCTGACCACCGTCTGGTCTCCAGATTGAATCATGACCGTGTATTTCCATTTCCATATTTGATCTAGGCCTTTCAATGTTATGACCTAATTAATTGCTATGCGCACATGTGTGATCCGTGTGATCTGCCAGCTCATTTAATGAGCTTCATCCAACGCTTCTCCTTTTTTTCTATTTTAAATTCTGATTTCTATTTTCTTTTATTTCTTTTAATTCCATTTTATTTCTAAAATTCATATCTCTCTCATTATTGGTCCAAAAATTATGGGACCAATTGCAATATTCTCATCAATTTATTAATTGATTTGAGATTTATTTGAGATTTTAGTTCAATTAGGTGATTTTTATGCATTTTTAATTGATTTAAAATAGTTCTGACTTTTAAAAATGCTGAAATTTTTTGTCAAACTTTGTTTGACCTTGTTGAACTTGGGATAATTCACTTGGACTTTTCAAAGTTGATTTGAAGTGAGTTTGAAGTTTGACATTTCTTTTATATTTAATTCAAGTTTTAATATTTAAAAATGCCAAAAAATATTTTATTTGTTTCTTGACTTCTAATTCTCATTTTGCTTTTGTTTTCTATTATTTGACCTTGATCGTTTCTATCTTTGGTCATAGCTTGTTGATTATCTCATTCCATTTCATTTAATGCACTTTAATTCTTCATCTTCTCTTCTTCTTTTTCTTTCTTGATTAATGAGTTAAAGATTGGTGGTTAGCATTGATTAGGGAGGTTTAATCTTCCTTGATTCAAATCTAATTCATCTTGATCATGGATCAAGTGAATGGCTTTGCATTAAGGATAGATTTCTTCTTAAATCATGCAAAGAACCTAAATCAATACAAGATCATTTCTCATCTTCTTTTTGGCATGGCAAGTTGTTGGAGTTTGATTCACTAATCAATACCTCTAACTTGTCTTGTTGCCTACATTATTATTGACCGGCCTTAGATAGTTGTGACTTCTACATAAGTCCAATTACGATTGCTTAACATAGCGCTAAATTTGCCTTATGGCACACTAACTGTTGCACCCCAAAATTTGCCCTCTATTTTTAACTCTAACCAATTTTTTGTTTCACATTCATTTGCATCATCTTCATAGCATAACATTTTTTTCCTGTCTTAATATTAGCCGGAATAATTTCTCGGAATTTACCAACAGACTGGTCAAATTAACTTTTAACTGTGCCTAAAATTAGTCAACAAAAAAATGTCAAGTTTAAGTTTGCAAATGTCGGTAACATTAATCTGCGGTTCACGTGGTTTAATTTGACATGCTAAAAATATTTTTACGACTATTTTTGGTCATATGTTGATCAGTCTGAGCGGTTTAAACGGTCATAATTTTTATTTCAAAATCCGACCAAACGCTGTATTTTTCCGAGTCATTTATTTCGCGCTGATTATTTTGACGTGTTCATTTTATTTTTCGAGCATTTTGGTGCCCGATTTTTTTTTTTGAGTCTATTTATTTTTATATTGGGTCTAGAATAAATAAATAGGTTAATTAGTTTTAATTTTAATTTTAACTATTTTAATTATTTAACTTTATTCAGGTTTTAATTTAATATTGGGTTTCAAAATAAACTTAGGCCCATTATCATTAACCTAATTTGTTCCTATATATATTTACTAGCATGACTGATAGAGGGAGGCCAAGAGACAGAACAAAAAAGAGAAACTGAGAGTGGCTGATCTATACTATCGTACACACAGTTTAGTAATAGTTTATATATGATATATACTTTATCTATTTTGTTGATATATTTGTTACTGTGTTTCAAATACATGTTCATATGTGTGACTGTGTTATGTATTCCAGATACATGCGGTTTGGTTAAATATATCAGGATATCGCCGTTGTTTTTTTTATGCACATAAGTATCACATGTATAATAATTTGGTTCATTGTATCATGTATTTGATGTGTTTGTTTTTATATAAGTTTTACATGTCTCATAATATATAATATAATATAATAATAATTTTGTGTTAATAAAAATGCATATGGATTTATAACATATAATTATATATGTAACTAGTGTGTTAAATATATATATATTTCTATTTATGTTATAATTTGATTATGTTTTCGGATCGGATCGTGTCAATACGCCGTTTTCACATATACGTGTATGAGGCGTGACATTTGTGTTATCCGATCCAGTTGCGATGATCGCGATTTGCGCTAGCAACGCCGTTGTTTTTTTTTTAATTCATTTTTTTTTATATATACATATATTTAGATCTGCACATTTTTTTCATAACTAACTACCCTGATTTTTCCTAAACCCTGACAATTTCGCCACAAACTCTAAATTTCAAACCTAAAACTTTAACCGTGTTATTTCTTTTAAACCATAAACTTTTCTTAAACCTTAACAAACCTTATTACTATTTCCTATTTTCGCTCATATTTATGTTATTCATACACTGTAACTGCTTCGCCCTTGTAATATTTTAAGTTTTAACTTGTAATATTTTCAGTTTTACTTTTCGCCATCTTTATTATGTAACTGCACCAAAGCGTTGTAATAATTAGGATTTTATTTTCTGCCATTTATTTTCTGCCATTTTATTTTTCTGCCATTTATTTTTCTGCCATTTAAATTCCTGCCATTGATCCTATATTAACTGCGTGGTTTAGTAATGTAGGGCGTGAAAACCTACTACATTAATTATTTAATATTTTTCTATAACCTTTTATATTTTTGTAAATAAATAATAAATACTAACTACTTTTAAAAACTTTTTTATTACTTACTTATAATAATAAATCCTTATATATTTTGTAAATAAAATCTAATTGACCATTTTTCTAATTGAATAATAATAATAAACCTATTAATCTAATAATTTGATATTTTCTATAATCTTTATTTATTTTGTAAATAACTAACTTAATATTTTTCATATAACTCTTTTATTTTATAATTTGTACATTAATGTATTTTAAATTCTTTTATTATTACTAATTTATTTTAAACTCATATTTTTCATATAACTTCTAAAAAATCTAACTTGTTTAACCTAAAATAATTTCTTTTAAAATTCTAACCTTTTATTATCACTTTATTATTATTGTTATTTATTATTGCTTTATTGCCATTGTTTATTTATTATTTTATTATTATTTGCTTTTATCTATTCTATTTTTGCTTCATTATTTTCCTTATTTTAATTTTGTTTTATTTATAATATTAGGAACAAATGTATAGGTTGTAAATTATTCTTTCTCGCCTGATTATTATGTATCTGTCCCATAGCCATGTAATAGTTTAGGAATTTATTTTCTTGCTTTTATTTTTGTAAATATTTATTGCGTGTTAGTAATTTAGGGAGTGCAAAAAACTAAATGTAAATAATTGAACTTAGAAAATTGAATTCAAGACAAATATCTGAAAAATAACACTCACACACGTAAGTCGATCTTTGATCGCCATCTGTACTTCCTAGGGTATTCCTCTTGGTTGCCTTCTTTAAATGGTCAAGTCCCTCGAAAATAGGGGCGTCTTAAGCAAAGTCCCTTCAAACAGAAAAATCATCAAGTCCCTATAAACTTAAAAGATCAAGTCCCTACGAGGTTGCCTATGATATAATGATCTTGTCCCTTCGGTAAATATGATGATAGTCCCTACGAGTTGCTAAAGACACCCCTTATGTTGCCTTCATTGACCATACGATGACCCTACGCCCGTCCCTTAAACACATCCAAGGTAATGACTACCTATTCCTTAATAATAGGGACAGTCTTACCATTGAAAGAATATACGAGAACACGAAAGACTTAATCTAGGGTAGGTATCTCATAGTTACTTGCTCACACTTTTCAAAATTACTTTTACACCTCACAATTTCTAAACTAGGCTTTGTATACACCCATACGAGGGTCATTACAAAGTACTTAAAGAAATTTTTCTAATCACACACTACACTCTTGCAAACAAACAAAGTGAGCTAAGTAACTAAGAGCCCATGGATAACCATGGATATAAAGGGTGCTAATACCTTCCCTTTGTATAACCTACCCCCCGAACTCAAATCTTTTTAAGGTCTTTCCTGTTCTTTTATGTCCTTTCCTTTTGGATAAAATAAAAGTCGGTGGAGACTCTTGCTATCCACAACATTTAACTAAAGTCAGTTCTCCCACCGTGTTACAGAACTGGCGACTCTGCTGGGGACTTAATAAAATAGGGGTACCCTTAGGAATTAGATCACTTTAAAATTGTTTGCCTTGTTTGCTTTATACTTATCTGTTGGGTGCTCTTATGTGTGAAAGACCCTAACCCGGATCTAGTGTACCTTAGGTAAATGGCAATAGACCAAGGAAACTGTACGGCGTATATCGATATGGTTGATCTGGTGGCCATAGTTAGTGTGACTTCTTCATAAGCAAGTTGAGGATAATATGAGGCTGCCATATGTTGTCAATACACTAACTGACTTTTAGAACCCTAGTCATCCCATCTTGGCCTTTAGAAAGTAGTGAGATAACCGGCTTTGGTGAAGACTGAAGTTGGTTGATACTCGATACTACACTCATTGAGATCCTAAACTTGGAGGGTTTGGTTGGCAAGTAAGTTGCCTACTGAACAACCACCCTTGTGAAGGATCAATGATTTTGAGATCCCTTAGAACCTGGTTACTTTTGTAGGACAGGATGAATCAACTAAACTTCAGGGGAGGGTACTTACCTTTAAACCTCATGCAAGCCTTCAAACCTAGGGCTATTGTGTGACTTGTTTGTGTGTGCCACATATTTGTGATTGAGCATAACATCATAGCATCATCATGCATCATAAGCATAGCATTTTCACTAACCATTTCAAGGACCAAAGGATTTATCTTTGTTCTTTGTTGCAGGTCATGGATTCTGCTCGTAGGAATACTATCCGGATCAACTTTGTAGGAATACCTCCTAAGCTTAAGGAATTGGTCTCTCAAGTTTCTGAAAACTCCCAGTTCATCAAGAGGCATGGTCACCTACTGGATCTAGTCACTTCAAGGTTCAATGAAGACATGATGAGTGTCCTGTTTCAGTTCTTTGACCCTAAACATCATTGCTTCACATTTCCCGACTATCAGCTGGCTCCTACAATGGAAGAGTTCTCCAAGCTTCTGGGTATACCTATTCTTGATCAGAAACCCTTCACAGGCTTGGAAAAAGAGCCTAAACCTGAAGTCATTGTTGCAGCCTTACATTTAAAGAAATCAGACATTGTCCTAGAAACAAGGAGTGGAGTTAAGGGTATTCTTGCTAAGGTATTGATGGGAGAAAGCTCAAGTATTCCTGAAGGCTATGAGTTATGATGCTTTTGAGGAGATCTTAGCCCTATTGATTTATTGCTTAGTATGTTCCCCAATCCAGACCAGTTCATAGACGTACACGCCATCAACATATTTTGACTCGCAATCCAGTGCCTACATTACTTGGAGACACCTTACACTCTCTTCATACCCGTACTACGAAGGCACGAGGAACTCTGATGTGTTGCATACCTCTATTATCTAGGTGGTTTATTTCTCACCTCTCTCGATCAGTGATGAAGAATGAACAAGGGTTCAGGTGGTCCAAGAGGATTATGTCACTTTCTCATTCAGATATTCATTGGTGCTCTAGATCTATGGAGAATGTTACCATCATTGACCGTTTGGGGAGTTCCCTAATGTGCCACTCCTTGGCATAAGAGGGGCATTACCTACAACCCTTCTTTAGCTCTACGTCAGTTTGGTTACGCTCGGACTGATGGTCCTCATGACATGCTTATTCAGGGTATTGTGTTCGACTACGACAACGATCTTCAAGGTTACCGTCAAAGGTTCATACGAGCATGGGTAAAGTGAACAAGGTTGACAGCAAGACTCTGGAACCCAAGTACACTATTCCTATGGAACCATATCTCAGATGGGTACGATCTCGTGCTCAGACTCTTATGATGCCATATCCTGCTATCCTGCCAGGTACCATGGAGCCTGTTGCTGAAGGAGATACTTCTTACATCATTCTTCATCCAGACATGCCCACTGACATGGAAGAGTTACAGAGGTCCTGGATCCAGTTGAAGGAGCAAAGAGATACTTTTGAGACTCATTACAAGGCAAGTGAGAAAGAATCCTGGAGCTAACAAAACAACTTCACGAGGAGCAGAATCTCAACTCATACCTCAACACAAAGAGGAAACGTCCATGGGAGACTTAAACCCCATTTTTTGTATTCATTTCATTTTTATTGTAAGCCCAAGGGGCAAACAAGTTTATTACTAATAAAAGTTTACTTTTTGGTGGTTTAAACAAATTTAAATCCTACGGTCCTTGAAAACATTGCATAAGCATCTACATACCATATTATTGCATCACAGGTTTCTTATGAACAGGTATCTTATCTTCTCGCTGTTTATTTCAGCAGAAATGGCTCTTGAACAGACTGTCAAAGATCTCCAGGCTCAGAATGCACAATTCCAAGAGTTGATTCTGGACTTGTCCAAGGGGCAAGATGAGTTGAAGACATTGTTGGCTAAGAAGAAGAAGAAGACTAGAAGATTAGGAGGCCTTATCAATCTGGGAAGAAGATTCAGAGGCCCTATCAAGACAAAGGAACAGGTTGATGATTATGAGCCTGAAAATTCTGAGAAAGAGGGAGGTAGTCTCCATGATACTGTGGGAGATTATGATTCTGAAGCAAATATTATCATGACCCTAATGAAGATAAGTACAAGATGCTGGTGGATAGAATGAATGCTATGGAGTTACAAAAATCTTCGGGCTAGATTTTGAAGATCTGAGTTTAATATCTGGAGTGGTTATACCTATTGGTTTCAAGGTTCCTGCTTTTGTGGTGTATGATGGTGTCTCATGTCCCAAGCTGCATTTAAGATCCTATGTCTAGAGGATTCAACCACATACTGCTGATAAGAAGTTATGGATTCATTTCTTCCAAGAGAGCTTGTCTGGAGCTCAATTGGAATGGTACTATCAATTGGAGAGTGTCAATATCCGTGATTGGAATGATCTTGCTGAGGCCTTCTACAGGAAATACCAATACAATGCTGATTTAGCACCTACTCGCATGCAGCTACAAAGCATGTCAATGGGTGCTAAGGAGAATTTCAAGGAGTATGCCCAGAAATGGAGAGACCTGGCTGGCAGAGTTCAACCTCCTCTGACTGACAGGGAGCTAGTGGATATGTTTATGAGTATGCTGAATAGTCCTTTATATAGTCACCTCATTGGAAGCTCATCATCTGGTTTCACTGAGCTGATAATGACTGGAGAGCGTGTGGAAAGTGGCATAAGAAGTGGTAAGATACAGGTGGGTGCCTTTTCATCAAGCACTGCAAAGAAGCCCCCTAGTGGAAAGAAGGAGTCTAATGCTGTGTATGGTCAACCTGGCCGTAACAGAAGTCACCAATCCGTAGGAGCAGTTCACATTTCTAATCCTACTCCTGCAACACCAGAGCTACCACAGAGTAATCAACAGAAGCCTAGAAGATAATTCACCAAGATCAACATGTCACTGGCCCAAGCCTTGCAACACATGTTGAAAGGGGAACTCATTACTTTGAAGGACCCTCCTCAGAATCCTAATACTTCCTCTCCTCGGTACAATCCTAATGCACGATGTGCCTATCATTCTAATTGTCCGGGACATGACACCAACACTTGCTGGGTGCTGAAAAATAAGATTCAAGATATGATTGAAGCTGGGGAGATTGAATTTGACCCTCCTGGGACTCCAAATGTGATTACTGCTCCCATGCCCAATCATGAGAAGACTGTTAATGTTGTTGATGAAGTTTCATGTTTCCTCAGTAGCAGATGTGACTACTCCCTTATCTATTATCAAGAAGAAGCTGGTGCAGGCTGGATTCTTTCCAGGTTGCAACGAAGACTGTTTTTATTGTGCCTACAAACCTGATAGCTGCTGGAAGTTGAAAGATGGTATTCAACGCCTCATGGACAATTACACACTATATTGTTTGAGAGAACTCCTTCTGTGGAAAGTATGTGTGAACACCTAACTCGAGGTAAGAAGTTTGAAGATGTGGATATGGTTGATAAAGTGCCAGTGAAGATTACCTCCAAAGGCCTCTGTCAAGATCACTTCCAAGGGTCCTATCAAAATTACTGCTGAAGGCCTGGTGAAGACTGTTGCTGAAGTTAGAGTGCCTCCCATGATTATTACCACTCCTGGCCCAATTCCTTATACTTCGGATAAAGCTATACCCTGGAATTACGGTTCTGATGCTTATATCCATGGTGTTAAGCAGTAATCTTTGACTGATACACTTGTTACTGATGATAACCTTGATGTTGATAATATTGCTGGATCTAGTAAGATCACCAGAAGTGGAAGAATTTTCTCTCCTCCAGCTACCTCAAAAAATACAGTTCCTCCAACTACTACCTCCACTTCTGAGCCAAGTACTGATGCTCGAGGCAAAGGTCCTGTGGTTGAACCTGTGCAAGCTGAAGCACCGACTGCTGAAAATCTCTCTAAACAGATGGAAGAAGTGCTGAAGATCATTCGTAAGAGTGATTATGATATTGTTGACCAGTTGGGGCATACTCCCTCCAAAATTTCCATGTTGTCTTTGTTGCTGTGTTCTGAGGCTCATGCTAAAGCCTTGATCAAATTCTTAAGGATTGCTCATGTACCAAATGAAATTTCTGTGGATCAATTTGAAAATTGTGTTGCACATCTGACTTATGATAATGGGTTAGGTTTTTCTGATGCTGACTTGACTCCTGCCAAAAGAAACCATAACAGAGCTTTACATATCTCCATTGAATGTAGGGGCACTACCTTGTCTCATGTGTTGATAGACAATGGCTCTTCATTGAATGTACTTCCCAAAGAGGTTCTGAACAAGCTCAGTCCTGAAGATGCTGTGTTAAGATCAAGTAATATAGTGGTGAGAGCCTTTGATGGTTCAAGAAGAGTGGTGCATGGATAAATAGACCTCTCGATCAAAGTAGGCTCTAAAGTCTTCGATTCTACCTTCTATGTAATGGATATTCGTCCTGCGTACTCTTGTTTGCTTGGGCGCCCCTGGATCCACGGGGCAGGTGCTGTGACCTCCACTCTACATCAGAAGTTGAGATATCCAGTGAAGGGAAAGATCGTAACTGTTTATGGAGAGGAAGAATATATGGTCAGTCATGTGAATACATTTAAGTATGTTGAAGTGGAAGGTGAATATGTTGAGACTCCTTGCCAGACATTAAAGTAGTTCCTGGGTCGTTCCCGCTACTGAAGCTCCTCTGTGGTTAAAAGAGTTCTTGTGTTACCAGAGTACCTCCTACAATGGCTTCCCTCAAAGATGCTAGAGCTGTGGTTGAAGAAGGTGGTTGTACTATTTGGGGTCAGCTTCCCGACATTCCTTACAAGTCTGACAAGTTGGTTTGGGTTTCACAGCAGAGTCCCAGAAGGCTGTTCGTCGTGCTCGTGCTGTTCGTATCACCAATCAGGGAACATGAAAGATCAAATCAATGTTGTGGGTGACTATAATGAAGACTACAATCTGGATAACTGGATTTTTCCTACTGTGGGTGATGGGCTCAACAATTGGAAGACTGAAGACGTTATTCCTATCTCCTTTAGTCAGGAGTAAATACTATTACTGTTGTTGTATTTTAAGTTTGTAATTAAACTTTTAAGCCTTGTGCCTTACCCGGGGCACAATGGTATGCTTGTTTCGGGATGTCATTCATTTGCATACTTCATTCAATAAAAATCAATGGACGTTTCGTTTTCGTAAATATTGGGCTCTTTGTTTTTCTTTTATTTTATTTTCATCAGCTATGTGTTCTTACACACCCACATCACTAAAATGCAGATCCTCATCCACTCTGGATCCTGTTGATAACAGTTCTACTATTGCCAATTATAATTTCGAGAATCCGATCTATCAAGCTGAAGATGGAAAGGATGAAGATTGTGAAGTACCTGTAGAGCTTGCTAGGTTATTACAACAAAGGAGAAAGTTACACAGCCGCATGAGGAATCAATTGAGGTTGTAAATCTGGGTACTGAAGTAGACAAGAAAGAAGTCGAAATAGGAGCAGGCTTGGGAAAACAGTGTCAAGAAAGATTGAGTCGGATGTTACGTGACTATGTAGAGGTTTTCGCTGGAAAAATCAAGAGATGATATGGAATGATGAATGTCAAGAAGCTTTTGACAAATCAAGAAGTATCTCCAAGAACCTATAAATCTGATGCCACCAGTTGAAGGAAGACCTCTAATCATGTATTTGACCGTGTTAGAAAATCAATAGGGTGTGTGTTGGGGCAACATGACGAGTCTGGTCAAAAAAGAGCATGCAATATACTACCTTAGCAAAAGGTACCGACTGTGAAACAAGATACTCCCAGCTCGAGAAAGCTGCTATGCTTTGGCTTAGGCTGCTCGCCGACTAAGACAGTATATGTTGAATCATACCACTTTTATGATTTCTAAGATAGATCTTATCAAATATACATCTGAGAAACCTGCTCTCTA